>NC_072405.2:130719666-131341500 GCF_028858775.2 Pan troglodytes | reverse complement strand
TCTGCATCTGTCGAATCACTGATGTCTTCAACTTAAAATAATCTATATACTAACTCTAGGATTTTGAGTGGTTACCCACAAACCTAAAGGTTATCAACCCCAAGAGGCACATGAACTTTTTCTGAACCAGAAAAAAAAATCCCCTAATAGAATATCATACTTCTGCATTATGCAAATTTGAGGCATATTAAAAAAACTTTGTAATTTTAAAAGAAAGAAAACTGCTCTCCCAGATAAATGAGTGACTCCAAAGTGTTCATGACCTAGGACCTTGAGGAAGATCAAATTATTTGCCCAAGTTATTGACCTATCCCTGTATCTATATCTTTTAATATAAAATATGGTTTCTTATACCTAAAGTAAATAAGTATTCTCCAACACTTGACTTTGGGCTCATCTACATGACTTACTTTGGCCAATGGATGTTTATGTGCTCATGCCATCAATATGAAAAGAACATAATGTGGCTATCCCACTGGCCCAAAAAGGATGACAGATACGTAAAAGCCACTGATTGACCTTTATATCTAGAGTGTGAAGCAATCATCCCAGCCACCCTGCAAATTCATGAGTAAATATCTGTATATACACACACACACACATGCACTCACATACACACACACATACATATATATGATACACACACACATATACTACCCACACACACACACACACATATATATATATAAAATTTTTGGATGATAATGAGATTCTGTGGTTGTTTTTAAGCAGCAAGAGATAACTCATCCAAACTCTGATTCATACATTAAACCCCTTAGGTACTACATTTTTTTCAGTGCATTGAAAGGTAATTTGTGGTGTAAATAATTGAAAACTTCTCCAAAACATTTATGTTATATAACTGAAGCAATTCTACCAATATACTACTATAACAATATACAAGCATTATATAGTAGTATACAAGCGCTACTGATAAATTAGATGCAAGCACAACAATTACAAATTATCATCAGATTGCTCTTCTATGTAACTGCCATATTGCCAGAACTCCAAGCCAATCAGTCATTTTGATGAGCTTGGAAGAACATTTTGATAATATACAAGACACAGTTTTTACACAGTTGTATCCACTGTACATGAAATATTCTACTTTTTTATATGTTGTTATTTTCCAAGTTTCTAAAGAGCTACATACATATTGCTTAATAGTATAACAATATATTCTAATTTTCTTGCCTTTTCAGTTTTCGGATGTTAAGTTTAAATTTCTTTCTGTCATGATTATAAATTACAGATAGGTATATACCTTTATAGTACTAACTTCTTTTCTATTGTTTGGAATTATTTTAAATGCAGGCTTTATTCTTTTTAAAAAAAATCTCTGTATTTTACCAGTGATTTTTTCTGTTCTTGTGCTTAAATTTAAACAAGTTACCTTCATTTTATTGAATTTCAAAAAGTACAGTTCAAGTATAATTTATTTTTATCCATGACAATGAAATATAAAGTAAAATTTACATTTTCCTCAATTTTATTTGCATAATCTCTCTTCACTTTCTCTCTCCCATTCTCTCTCCCTCCCCCTCTCTAAACACACACACACACACACACACACACACACACACACACACAGCTGAGATTGACTCCAGATTTCATTTTAATATAATTTAGTTGACTCTCGTCTCATCTCACTGACTCCACAATGACTACCCAAAAGGAATCTCCACCAATTCTCCCCTTCTCAGGCTTAGAAAGAGTTCCAGGTTGACATGCTTGGAATGCCAGGCAAATGATAAATCATAACTGGGTTTATAAGAAAATTTCAACTGACTTCAGCAAAGCAGCCAACTAAGGAGTAATAAAGAGGGCCAAAAAGCTTGTTCATAGGCCTTTTTAGAATTGTTTCTTCTATTTTGAATTCTGCTATTTTGGGTCTTGGGATCAGGTGAACATAGAGGAAGCTAAGCCTTTCCTGGAGGCTTTTCTACCTGGTTGAGAGCAGATGTTAAATAAAGTCTCCAGTATTCCATTTTTCTATTAAATCACCAGAAACCTGAGTGTTATAGATGTAAATGATTGTGCAATAGCATCTGTCTGCAAAGTGATTCACTTATCTTCTGCCAACACTGGCTCTCTAGGGTTCAGCTTCAACAAGGCAGGAGTCCCAGACCCCAGACCACTGCCAGATGTTCCATGTGTGCTTCTCCAGAGCAACATGAGATGCAACGATAAGAGTGTAGCAATGGCTGTGAGACCATCATATCTTTTTCCTTTTGTGCCTCCCAGGCCTGGGCAGAATTTTCATATACAATTCTTTGTACAGATGATAGTTTTAAAGTAAGGTCTAAGGACATTTTCATGTGTGCTTCTCTTTTAAGTTTCTTGCTCACCTAGAGGGGAGGAATTTCTATTGTCAGCATGGATTCAAAACTCTCCCACCAGATGAATTACACCCTAACCAAGCACAACCCACTGTTGATCACTCCATTTTATACCACTTCAACATATACATCTAAAATTTACATAAAATAAGGACACATCTATACAACTTGTGTATTCAAAATTAATGGCAAGAACTGGTCTCAAGTCAGAGAGAACTAACTGACTTGTATGTCTCTGTTCTTGCCTCCTAGCTACAGGCCCTTGGTCAAACTTCAGTATCCTTATTTTAAAATAAAACTTGAGTTAAAATTAAAGACAGTGTCTGGAATTGGAAGTACTCAAGAGAAACTGGCTATTATAATTGGATTTTTTATTATTAATGGTTCAAAATAGTTACTTTTGGATATAATACACTTTTTTCAAATAACACTGTTTCTGAAAAAAATTACATCACTTGATCAATTCCTCCTGAATAATTTTATAAGACTTGTGAAAATCAGATTAATAGTTTTCTTACATATACATTGAGATAGGCCATGGGCATTATGTTGAGATCTTGTTATGCATTTGCTCAAATAAACTAACCTTCATATGTCAATTAATATTTTACCAAGAGCAAATTAACATGGCAAAACGAATAGAGAAATAAAAAGTGGGTACCAGAAATTTAATGTATGTGGCAAATTATATTATTTTTCAATTATTTACTGCCTTCCCTATAAAAAGATTATATGCTTCTCCCTCATGGCTACCAGCCTTGGTCATCTTACTTACTTTGGCAATAGAAATGTGTAAGTGACATAAGCCACATCTAAGCAGACACTTGAAGAACCATCAGGTAATTTCATCATTGCTTTTTTCCTCTCTTCAAAAATGTTATGAAATTTCCCTTTCAATTCTGGAATTCTGAATGCAGACTTGTGAAGTATAACTCTAGTCAATTTATAATTGGCAATTGTAGAGATACAGGCAACTAAACAGATTTATGCACGGGAATTAAATCTTTATTGTATGAAGCCACTGATATTTAAGAATTGTTTGTTATACAGCATAATCTTAAAAAGCTGACTAGTACAGAAATAATTGTCCAGGGTAATGTACTGCATGACAGGAATGCTACACAGGGGAAATTCATTTAAAGCCCCCTTAAACCTCTAAATGAGAAAGAAACTTACTGAAAACTGGGAAAATGATGGCTCCTATTATGCAATAATAACTTGCTATCTGTAAATAACTTGGGAACATTCTGTTTGACTTAACTGCTATTATTTGCATTTGAAAAAGTACTATTAAACATGTGTGTAGGTAGGTAGATAGATAGAGAAATCAGATAAGATAGACAGATGGCCCAATTGAAGTGTGACAAAAGAATGCCCATATCTGTAACCTCTCAATTAAAGTTATGCCTATTAAAATGTTTCAGGTGGATAAAATTGCTCATAAAAACGACTTGAAAGCTGTAAGTCTCCCATATAAACATAATAAGCTCAAGATACTTGTAAGTAAATCTACAGCGGTATAGAGATGTGTTTCAAAAAGGATTTTGTATATGGCTTCCTGGAATAATATTTTTTAAATAGTTGTAATTCTAAAAGAGCTGAAAATCTGGATTAAAAGAGAGTGACCATTTGAGGCTTAAAATGATCTTTGCTACCTCCTGATATTGTCATCAAAAAGTAGGATGAGAAATCTGTTAAGCCACTAAGGAAGGCAGTTTCTCCAATGCCTTGCTTAGATGTGGCTAAGAAAGACAACAGAAAAGGAAGAACCTTCTAATAAATGGGGTCAGAGTCAAGCAGAAAAAAGGACTAAGAAACTAATTTTAAGGATCAAAATCTAGATTTTTAAAAATTGATGTTGCTTTTAAAAAAATCACCTTCTTACAGGAGGTATTCTCATTGTCTACCCAGTAAGATTTCAAAATTGCTATGAATCAGTGAATTCTGTATACTTCCAATTTGCTACCTTCTTAAATCGATGTTGCCTTGTTTATTTTATATGTAGCCCATGATCCTACAATTGTAGGTTCACACAAAGATATTTTTGTTCATGGGTCTCAAAGAAAGTTTCATCAGAATACGAGATACAGATTATTACAATACTCTCTGTTTAGGCCAGTTGCTTTGATTGAAAACAACTTTTGATGGATATTTTTTGTAGACAGTAATTTTTAAGTAAGACTGGAAAATATATTTTTGAAATTATTAAGGAAGATTGGGATAGTTTGTTATTATTGCCATTTGTTCACTGCCCTGTCTGTAAGAATATATTTTTCTACTGAAATGATATAAAGCTTCACCATTTCACTTATTTTTCACCAGTGAAATCATCAGTAATGCAAGCCACATCCAAGCAGAAGCCTTTAGAGTCATTATATGGTTCTGTTTTTTGTTTTCTGTTTTTTGTTTTTCTCTTTTTTCTCTTCCATGGGAACATCATGTCCAAGATACTGACAGCTCCTTAGACTGAATCAAACAATGGGAAAACTTGTGAAACAGAATTTCAGCCATCCAGAAGCCAACAGTAAGAGAATTACAGATGACCACAAAGATGATGATGTAACTTAAGTAAAAAAGAAAACTTGGGTGCGTGAAGCCACGGATGTGCTAGGATCATTTTTACCACAACCCAGCCTAATAAAAATTGATTAGTAATAGGTATGAGAGGTATTGCATTTAATAAAATATTCATAGAAGAGCCATTTCAATTTTTCCAAAAGTGAAAAAGAATATTGCCTAATAATGGTGAATTCTAGCGAGTATAGTAGATATCTCTTTCTTGGGAATTACTAATAGATAATAGTATTTATGTATTACTAATCTAGAATAGCATTATGTATTTTGAACAGCCTCCTTATATTTTAATCATTTTCCATGTTAGAATCCTGCTTCTCTGGGATAGAATTCAGAATGTATCCTTTCAGTGCAGATGCAGACATGTGACCTATGTCCTGCAAATCAGACACAACCATATAAGACTTGAATTTGAAATGGAGTAATGATCTACAGAAGCTTCATTCAGGGTACCTGATCTGTATCAGACTTGGAACAGAAACACCTGGTGCTTCAGAAACGGTAGTTAGTAGGATGCTCTGCATTCTGTCCTGAGTGTAAGGAGCTAGGCAGCCGTGTCCCTGAGGAGATCCTCCCATGCGGTCCTACACTGTGCCTGGTTTCAAAGCTTCAGAGTCCATCTCTCTGTACCTTTCAAATGGACTTTAATGAATTAGTTTAAAAAAAAAAATTAAACAAGCCAGAGAGAACTCTGTTGTTTAAAACTAGGTATCCAAACAAACATATATGTGAACAGAAAAATACTGTATTTGGCTACAATTTGTACACAAGCGGAGAATGATTCATATTTCTAATGTAAATCAAAGTCTCCTGGAACATAACACTCTCCACCACCATCAAAGGTACAAATTCAAGGAGAGGAACTTCATCACAAAATTGGATAGCCTTAATTTCTTGACTATTTCTGGAAAGTGCTGCTACACATACTTATAGTTTCTTGGTTCCCACATCTCTTTTCTTAACTTGCATTCAATCTCTCCAATCTTAAGCCCTCATCACCACTTCCAAGCACTAATGCAATGATTTTCCCTGTCTCTAATTTCTTAACAATTGGATCCAACATTCACATTGCTGCCAGGACAGATCCTTTTCCTACACAACTCAAGAACTACCCATGGACTATAGGAAAAATCTACCACAATATATTCCCAATGTACTTTTCTAGCCCCCTCAACAAAATCATCTCATGCTTCCTGAACTTCAGCCACAGGAGACTTGACCTCTGAAAAATGTCCTCAATGGCAACTTATACCAAAAATGTTTGTTCATCCCACCCACAGAAATGTCTCCCACCTGGTCAGTGCTTCTCAACACCTGCACATATAAAAAATTGGAGAATTAAAAAGAAACTGTTATCCTTCAAAGGAAACTCAAATACTACTCAGTAGGAAGATTTCTCTGATAACTCTTAGGAAATTCATCACTCCTAACGCACTGTGTACCTCTCTAAGAGTGTCTATTTCTCTTTGCTTGTATTGTTGTATGTGTTTGCAGGTCTCCACATCCACATTATATAGTAATTGTAAACTCCTGTCAAGCAGAAGTCATGACTGAACATCTGTAAATCCAGAGCAGCAGTAATATCTTTGTCTCTATTATACTCCAAGAGTGTGCGCAATAAAATAAAATGGCTCTGAATAGAGTAGAACAGATTATACGAAACAGGATATGCATTTCCTTAAATGCTTTTCTCTGACTAAGCCACAATAGCAGCAACAAATTTTGTTTTCAGTGTGAGAGAGAAGTTTATAAAAAATGAATTTAAAATGTGCGTGGGAAAGATTAGATTATTGTGATGCCTTCAAAGGGGAAAGGACTCTTTTTCTGTGCATGTTTAGACTGACCATTAAATGGCCTTGAATGTTTGGAAACAGGAAGGGAGCAGAGTCCAGCTTTCCTCTTAAGTGTGGTTCCATCAATGTTTGATTATGGATTTAACTATTTGCATCATCCTAAAATTATAATAAACTCTCCTACACAATGTCACCTCATTTAGGCTGTCCAGCAAAAATAGGCTCAGACCAGCCCTTGTTTCAATTGGGAGGAAATAATGACATAATGGACTCTAGTTGCTCAGTGAATTTGAATCATGCAAGGACAGACATATAAGTCTGGGTGGAATAAAATGGATAATAGTGTGATTACATACTTGACATCTCTGCTCCATGTAACAACTTCCCTTGACCTCTTCAAACAAAATTAATTTGTTTGAAACTAAAATTCAGCTGTACATTGTCTATTTGATGTAAACATTACTCAACTCTAGTGATTAGCAAAGGAATTAGAACACAATAGGTAAGCAATAAAAGGTATTCAATATGGGTATTCAGTAAAATACAGATATTCAATATAAGTATTCAATAAAAATTTGTTAAACTTTATTGAATTGAAAATTAATTAATGCCTCATCAATTTCCCCCTACCCTGCAAGAAAAGAAATTAATAATCGGCTGCTTTGGCTATTCTAAAAGTATAATGATCTTCAACTGCCTCCTCACATTCCCAAGCCAAACTTTATGTTTTTCTGATGTCAAACATACCTAATTTGTTTTAGGCAGCCAATCTGGCTTCACTCAAGGCGTTAACTAATTGGCTAACCATTTGACTGATATACCGGCATGGTCATTGTTCCCTATTATTAACCCTTTTTTTAAAAAAAAGTCTTCAACTTAGGGCTTCCCAGTCATGTGAGGATATATATATATCCTCAGTACATTTTGAACTCTCTCCTTTCCAAATCAATCAGCTTACAAGTCCTTGATTTCTGTAGTGCTGAAATATTAAACCGCCCTTAAATTAAACAGGGAAACAATGTCCAGAACGAAGAACAAGTTGGAGAAGTCTTCACAGTCTTATAATGCAAGCCATTGTTCTTTATACTAAAATCAAATGCAATGGAGAAGCAGCAGTAAGGTCTCAGGAACTTCTTTTTCCATAGGAGGAAAAAGATATTAATGGTGTATCTCAGTCTGAAAGAAATTAATATCCCTTAGGGGCAATAGACTTTTTCATGAACTTCATTTGTAATTCATCTGCTTGGCCAAATCAAAATGTAACATAGGGGAACATTCAAATAAAAAGATTATAAGCATTTGGAGAATAAAAAGAGATATTGAAAGAGTGAGGATTAATATAGGAAAGGATGAAGAAGATGGTAATTTAATAAAACAGCTGTTCTATCTTTTTTTTCCTATTCTTGAACATGAAAGTGCATACTTCTGCAAAACAGAATAATTACTGCTTTCCCTACAGTAAAACAGAATCTTTCTATGCTTATAGTTACACAAAAATAACAAGTAGCAATTCATGTGCTTCATTCATTGTTAGATCCTAAAAGAGATTAATTTTCATAAGTATATTCATCCTTTACTAGTTACTATAAAAATAGACCCAGATATAATAGAAATGGGGAAAAACTTCCAACTAGTCTTCATAATTATACATGAATATTAATTTTTCTGGTCTGCATAAAATAGGATTCTGATATAACTGACCACAAAGGGATAATGTTGTGCCTATTCATATAACAAAACAGAACAGTGATTCAGTAGAAATCACAAGCAACAGGTTTGTTGTGCTCAAATCTTCATGTCTTTGCTGGAGTTTTTGTTGCATTTTGCTGATAATTACTAAGGAACACGGCATTTCTAGTAATTTTTTTCAATTACAAAAGAAAAAAACAAAAAAGGTAATCTCCGTACTTAAAGATCAGGTGAGTATCTAAGGCATCTTTGCTGTTTACAACTTCTCTGCCTCAGAATTTCTTACATTATATCATTCAAAAAGGGTCACATTTTAAAATCATTATATTATCTGAAAAGAAGCGCTAACTAGGTAGTAAATCCAGATATAATTATCAATTAATGAATGCAGAAACCTGACACTTAGAAAAGTTACATGGGGTAAATAGCCCTAATCTTGTCACCATATTCTCAGTTATCTACAAAGATATCAGGTAATTTCAGTATTTGGGATACAGGTAAAAGAGGTTTCTTGTTTCTTTACATTTACTATTGAAGAATAAAGTTAAAGAACCACAAAATGTATTGTTAAAAGGGATTTTAAAGATCATCTCATCCAACTTCTTCAGTTTACACATGAAGAAATCAAGGCCCAGAAAAGAGAACTGGTCTACACAACATTGCAGGGTTGTCCATCTGCATATCAAGGATTCATATCCAGTTATTTAAGTCTGCAACCACTGGACTAGACTGCCTTTCATTCACTCAAATCAGCAGTCATGATGACAAGAGCATTAAGGTCATGTTTCCATGTGTCAATTCCCTGTAATCACACCGGACTTTTTAATCAAAAACCTTCTTTCCCCCAAATTCCTTTTTTGAACAATGTACAAAGCAAACAGTGAAATTAAAAGAGAAGACTGATAATCAGTTACCTGCAATCATCTATTCAGGATTCACCAAGTGACAACCAAGAGCTATGCTGACCTCATCTTTTGTCTCCATCCTCAAACACTCTGGGAAGTCTCTCTGGCCTACTAGGTGAGCCAGCAGCCTGTTAGCATTCTACAGTGGAGGATATATTAGGTTAGTGCAAAAGTAATTGTGGTTTTGGCCATTACTTTTAATGAACGTTGGCTGGGAATATGGATTGTTTGTGCTCACCTGTACAACCTCCTCAGAGTTGTCCTCTGTCTAAATCTGAGGTTTTCACAGGCCCTGCATTTTATTCAGATCTGTTGTATCACTAAGACAAAAAGCTTCAGAAACACATGAGCATAAACACTCTCATCAGCCATCCTGCTGTCTCTCCTCCTAGACAGGAGTTCTACCTGCTCCAAGAATGGGGTTTGCCTTGGTCATTTTGTTTCCCCATCACCTACAACTATGGCTGACCCTATGGCTACACAATAAATATTTGTCTAAAAAATGAATCTGTTGGAAAGATGTCATGAATTATGAGTCAAAGACCAATCTTAACTCTTTTTGTAAAATGACTCTGGACCCAGATCTCTCTTCAGTATAACAAAACACAATCCCTTTTTATTTAAGTGGGGGAGGGTAGAAGAATGGAAGAAAGGAAATTAACTTTTATGAAATTCCTCCTATGTGCTGGATGTTGTGCATGGTGCTCCACATATATTATGTATCTATTCCTCACAAAGTAACTATTATTATCCCCAAATTATACATGAGAAAACAGAAGAGACTGTTAACATATCTGTAGTATTTAACAGAATAAAATCAGTGAAGTTTCAATGGAGAGAGCAAGATAAACAGATACAACATTCAAAGGGCCAGAGCAAAATGCAAACTTCCAACGTAAGTGTTCTAGGCTGGCTTCTCAAACTTTGGCCCCTGAACCAGTGATGCCTGGCACAATTTGAGTACATAAAAGGTCAAGAGAGTGAAGAGAGAGAGAGTTTGAATAGAGTAGCTACCAGCTCTGAATTATGTGGGTGCCACCATTTCACCTTTGGCCAAACCTGAGAACCCTTGCTAGGTCTCCCTGTAGAGCTTCAGATAAGTCTATGAGTGTTTGGTAGGGATGGGAGGCTGAGATCTGACCCTTGCCTGGAAGCTTGGAGGGAAGGATAGCGGGTGGGCAAGCTGCATTGCCAGCTGAGCTTTGGTCAGGTGCATTTAGCGTTATGAAATATACCTAATGTTAAATGACGAGTTAATGGGTGCAGCACACCAACATGGCACATGTATACATATGTAACAAACCTGCATGTTGTGCACATGTACCCTAAAACTTAAAGTACAATAAAAAAAAGAAAGAAATTGCACTTCCCTCTAAAGAAGTGCTATACAGATGATGCATGTTTTCCAGGGATCAGTTTTGTGGGCCTTAAGAGAGAGAAAGCTGACCTGGAGCATTTAAAAAAAAAAAAAAAAAAAGTTCTGCACAGGACAGTCTCCTAGGAGTATTGCATTTGCAAAAGTGAAAGTAACTGTGGCAGGATCTTCTGAAGAATCAGGGAATGAAAGGAAGCAACCCTCCAAGGAACACAGCCTTCGGGATGGAGAAGCTGCAGCCAGAGGCCTTCAGAAGTGATATAGAAAAGTTTACAAAAGCACAAAGAGAGAGAGAGAGCAAGAAAGAGAGGGGGAGAGAGTGCCACCCACCCGTTCACAAGGCCAGAGAAGACAAGGTCATGTTCTTGAAAACACCTTTGCAAAAATTATAACAGGAAATTGTGACAGTGAAAGAGATCTGACCTGACTCCATCTTCCTTCTAACTTCTAAGCTGTTGTTCCTGGGTGTAGGCTGAAATTTCTTCCTAACCTTGGGAAGAAATTTAGTTTGTAGTTTAACTTTGAAAAAAAAAAATGACAATAACCCTTTCCCAAAATAAACCCCTTCGTCCGTGGAACCAGTCTGCCTTTGTAGGACTAACAAATTAGCTACAAGTTTAGAAATTATGTTTAGGAGCCATGCAGCCTCCGGCTGAAAGACTCTGAACAAATTGCTCCTGGGAATAACAGTGCTGTTGTAAAACCTAAAATCAGTGCTTGAGATATTTTGCAGACCCTGCATCCCAATGCATCAGCTGACCCCACCCAGACAAGTAATCTGGCTCAATTAGTTCTGTAATCCCACCCAGGAACAAAAGACACTAAGAAAAACTCACTTCGACCCTCTGTGATTTCATCCCCAACCCACTTCCCATGCCCACTTCCCATGCCCCACTTCCCACTTCCCATGCCCCTACCCGCCAAATTATCACTTCCCACTTCCCATGCCCCTTCCCACCAAATTATCATTAAAAACCCCAATCCCTCAGTTTTCTGGGACACTGATTTGAGTAATAATAAAACTCCACCTGGCTCTGCGTGAATTACTGTTTCTCTATTGCAATTCCCCTGTCTTGATAAATCAGCCCTGTCTAGGCAGCGGGCAAGGTGAACCTGTTGGGCGGTTACATTCTGACAGCATCGATTCAAGATTTAATGCTCTTTCCTTTTCTCCTCCTCCTTTCCCCATTGTTCTTATTTAGATGGACTTGTCAGTGGAGTACAGGTAGAAAAGACAGAGCAGCTGCACACTGATGGCAAGTTGCCAGACACAAGTGGGCTCTAACTTGAAGGAGGGATATTTTTTATTATTTTCTGGGCTTAAAAATATATATCTTGAAATTGAACTCTGTTTACACTTTTTTCAAATTTTATTTTTCCGTAAGTTATTGGGGTACAGGTGGTATTTGGTTACATAAGTTCTTTAGCGGTGATTTGTGAGATCCTGGTGAACCCATCACCTGAACAGTATATTCCACACCATATATGTTGTCTTTTATCCCTCACCCCCCTCCCATAAGAATGATACAATGTTCATACTTTGAAGTGATATTAGAACATTCCAGATGACTTGCAAGTTGTGAATTTTGTCTTCTTCCCTTTTGGTTTCAGGAGCAAAGTCATAACATCCTTCTCTGTCATAATGCTGGTGCCATGTGGATTGTTAATGCCACAATTCAACCTTAAATACCAAGATTCTCCAGGGACCCCTGGGACCATCTAAACACACTTGAGCCCGGCCTGGCTCCTACCACCTGCCAATTATTTCCTATAATGTGGGAAGATTTAGAAGCCAGTACCTAAGGGAAGAGGGTAGATAAGGCAAGATAAAGTGGTATGATAAGGAGGGAAACTGCTCCCTCCAAAATAAATAAGGGAAATAAAATTGCATGGCATCAAGAGCCAAGGAAGTGCCCCAACACAAAAATGCAGCACCCTGGAGTCAGGCTTCAGGCACCTCTCAGCTGAGAGGGAAAAAAGAAATAGCAAGATGTCTAAGTGTACAGAAAACATTTTGGTAGCTAAATTACTTAGGTACCGACGTATTTGAAAAAGAAACACTATGACCTTATTCTAAGGTCCATGACATTGGTAATTCTCCAAACCAACAGGCTAGAAGTATACCAAGGGTCACTTGAGACCCCACATGTGTGTTCTATGTGCCTGATACATGTTAGATATTTGATATTTGTTGAATAGATAGATGAATGGGTCTAAATCTGTCAATTACCGTAATAATATAACTTTCCACTGCAATATAAGTATAACGTCTAGTTGTTTTCTTTCTTTCTTTCTTTCTTTCTTTATTTATTTTGAGACGGGGTTTCGCTCCTGTTGCCCAGGCTGGAGTGCAATGGCACGATCTCGGCTCACTGCAACCTCCATCTCCTGGGTTCAAGTGATTCTCCTGCCTCAGCCTCCCAAGTAGCTGGGATTATAGGCATGTGCCACCACGCCCAGTTAATTTTGTATTTTTAGTAGAGATGGGGTTTCTCCATGTTTGTCAAGCTGGTCTCGAACTCCTGACCTCAGGTGATCTGCCCACCTCAGTTTCCCAAAGTGCTGGGATTACAGTCATGAGCCACCATGCCTGGTCTAGTTTTCTTTTTTATTTTTTTCTTTTTTGCTTTATTGTTCCTGTTCTTGTTTTTCATAGCTTAAAAGACAAAAGACCATGCTTAAAGTGCCCTTAAAATCCTCGGCCTTGAAACAAAAGAAGAAAATGCCATACCAGCAATAGCCTGAGAAATAAGGAAATAGTTGGGCATGAGAAAATTAAACTTCCAGAATGCTGATCAAACTTCCCTTGCAAATAACAAGTAGAGGAAAGACTGGAAGAAATGAAAGCATGGACACTATGAGAACTTCCCCTCAGATCCCCAATGGAGAGGAGCTAGTGAGTTAGCCGCCCCAGCAGCAAAGCTCTGAAGCCCTTCAGAGACCTTGCACAGGCTGCTTCCAGCCTCAGCTGAGCAGCAGGAAAATGAAGGAAGGCCCATTCTTGGCAGCTGTGGAACTCTAGGGCAAACCACTCTCTCTAGGACTTCCCTTTAGCCTTGCTGAGCTTTCTTAGAATTGCATCACTGCCTTAGATTCCGCCTCATAGTTGCCCCCAGTTCCCCCTATCCTTCATTTAAGGGCATTTGTCCTAATAAGGCTCTTTCAAGTCTTATCCTGAATCAGCAACTGCCTCTCTGAGGAGCCAGGGTATGTAAGGGTGTGTGTACTTAGTCTACCCATTCACTAAGCAACAACCCATGGTATCCCTGCAAGAATGAGACCCAGGGCCGGGCACGGTGGCTCACGCCTGTAACCCCAGCACCCCCGCACTTTGGGAGACCGAAGTGAGTGGATCACCTGAGGTCAGGAGTTCAAGACCAGCCTAACCAATATGATGAAACCCCGTCTCTACTAAAACTACAAAAATTAGACAGGCGTGGTGGCATGCGCTTGTAGTCTCAGCTACTCAGGGGGCTGAGACAGGACAATTGTTTGAACCCGGGAGGTAGAGGTTGAAGTGAGATGAGATCACGCCATTGCACTCCAGCCTGGGTGACAGAGTGAGACTCCATCTCAAAAAATAAATAAATAAATAAATAAAAAAGAATGAGACCCAGTGTGACACAATATTTTTAGAAAAGCAAATCCATGTTTTTCATGTCAAATTCAGGATTTTTAAATATTAGTTCAAATTTTTCTTAAATACGATATTCAAGCCAAGCAATACTCCTGCAATCTAGAGTCTCCCACAGGCAGCCAGCTTGCAGCCTCCACTCCATAGTGTAATTATCCATGCAGAGTTTTTAACCAACTCTACTAGGATTTGCCTTATTCTCCTTTTCACTGTTCTCCTAGGCAGGAACTCTCACAAAACCTCGAACTGAGGATGGGCGAGGAGACCTCTCAGTATTTAGAGAATACCCGAGACATAGATATGGCCCAAAGATGGATGTAGCAAGTTCTCAGAATAGATACTTGGAGAGCCCAGTTGCCTTTAAACCAAAAGAAACAAAGTGAATACCCATTTTTTCTCCCTGAGTTCAAAGACACAGTTTAGACAGTCTTGCCTCTATCAGGTGCTATGTCTGACCAGTGTTTAAATGTACTTTCAGTTGGCCTTTGAAATTTGAGAAGGTCGTATAGTACATTTGCCATAAAGTCTTTGCTTAACGTGGAAAACAAGTCTTTAATGGCAGCCCAATATCCTTGGGACAGCTGCTGTAAGCTTTTTTAGTAAATCACTGCTGCTTATGAGTTTAAATTTTATTATGTTCCAGTTAGTCCTCATCAGTATGAAAAAGTCTGATTTATTTGGTCAAATTTACAGTTTCTGTCTTACTAGAAGACAAAATCATTATTTTATTTGCCCTCCACACAAGGTCAGTAATTGGAACTCCTCAAATACACATTCATTTTAGTTGTTCAGAGAAAGTTACAAAACATAATTAAAATGGATTCCTTAGACCACATTTGTGGTGAGATTGCAATGATGGACCTGAATGAATAAAATTCCCTCTCACTCTCCAAGCTCTGAAACATCCTCTGGTTTCTGCAGTGTATTATTCAGAGACATCTGAACCCTAAGGAATATAAGCATAGGCCATGTCGTTTTAATCAGTAATAAGAGTCTCACATTGTCTAGTTCTTTCCTGCTTTACGCAACACTGTTGAACTTCATTTGGATTTTCATTTCTAAATTTCAGAGGGTGATGCCAAGACTGCTAGAACATTTCAGCTGGTAAGAACTGGTAGAACCCTAAAGGGGATTCCTCTTTTTCCAGCTACTTTGCAAACATACACTTATTTTTCTCAACAAAATCCACACACAACTGCTTAAATTTTTTTTCCATAATCTCCCTATCTATAGTAGGCTTTGAGACTTAGAGTTCAGCATCACACTTCTATTTTTCAGCTAAAAAACTAGGTGTAGAATCACATACACAGAAAACTTAAATCATTCTATGCATAGATTAATGGAAAGAGGCTTGATTCACCGTCCAGGGACCTGGATTGCTGCTGCAATCCTGCCTTTAACATATGATTCCAAGAAGTAAGAACTTACCTGTCAGCCTTTTTCTCATCTACATAATAACAGGGTTGCATCATGGGTAAAGCTAGGTTTTATGAGACCTGAAGTATATACATTTTGGGAGCCCTTTATAAGGAAAATGAATTCAAAATTGTGAGCCCAAATTGGATATTTTAAAAAAATTTACAGTAAGAAAGTAATTATATCAAATTACTAATTTCAAAAGGTTGACAAATACCACAGACCTGAATATAGGGAAAATTAAAATAGTATTTATGTTAATTAGCTGCCTGGCACATCTATCTATCTATCTATCTATCTATCTATCTATCTATCTATCTATATATATATATTGTGTGTGTGTGTGTGTGTGTGTGTGTGTGTGTGTGTGTGTGTGAGACGGAGTCTTACTCTGTCACCCAGGCTGGAGGGCAATGGCGTGGTCTCAGCTCACTGCAACCTCCACCTCCTGGGTTCAAACGATTCTCCTGCCTCAGCCTCCCAAGTAACTGGGATTTCAGATGCCCACCAACACACCCGGCTAATTTTTGTATTTTTAGTAGAAACAGGGTTTTGTCATGTTGGCCAGGCTGGTCTCAAACTCCTGACCTCAGGTGATCCACCCCCCTTGGCCTCCCAAAGTGCTGGGATTACAGCTGTGAGCCATGGGGCCCTGTCTGCCTGTATATTTTGGCTGCACACTCTTGATTGCTTCTTCACTTGACAATAATTTCATAACATTGTCTACAAAGAGGAAAAAAAATTGGCCTTTCCTTTAGTATGGTTGGTCAAAATTTGTTTTGTATTGTTTATAGATTAGAAATGTTCCTTTCAGTTTCACAACCTATTACTGGTAATTTCATGTAAACATTTAATCTCTTGCCAAATTTATGGAAAACCTCTATCCTTTCTATACAAGCTGTAAGATTCAGTAGAATTCTCTATAGACAAACTCCTGGCTCCATATATTTGCAATTTTGTTTCTTTTCCACTAAAATTTGCAAAAATCTCATACTTCTAATGCCAAATGCCATAGACCCATTCATGATGCAGCAGGATTTCTGGCACCTCTGTGACATGACCTTGGTTTAGTCAGAAAGATGGTTGGTAGAAATATTCCTGAAAACCATTTTTAAAGATATGGCTAGCAATAATTTAACAGTACATGGAAGAAACTAGAAACCACATAAATATAGCTCATTAAATCCAAACTTTAAATATATCTTACTTTTTCAAGTTTTATAAACACACATAACCATGTGAACATGACCCTCCCAGGATTTTGGAAAGACCCCTTGTTAAGTGAGGAGTCCTAAAGCTTAAACTTCAGTATCATCATGGTAAATCCATTTCCATCTCAAACCTTCCTAATCCCAAAGACGGTTCTGAAAAATTAAAATTGCTAAAATTTAACCCAGTATGTTTGCTTTATCAAAAGAAAAGGAGGAGGCAGAAAAAGCAGTGAAGAGGAAGAGTAAAAGCACAGACATATGGTTTAAATTATATTGAGTTTATTCATTGATTTCAGTCACTTGTATACCATTTTTACATACCACAAAAAAAGTTGATTTTAAAGCCCTCTTATTTATTAAATTAGGTAAAGGTAGAAGCTGCTGTCTTTTACTATTTAAGGATTGAGTTGACCCAGTTCTGAATTTAATGTGGATATGGCTTACATTTGGTAATTTAATATTAGTCACTAACGTTCCAAACTGCCATTCTGATACAGATTAAGAACAGGTATCAGTCTGGCACAGAAAATTTTGGACATTTTTGTTAAGATTTTTCTCATTATTGAAATTTATAATATTGTAGTAATCTCAAAATTGATCCTAGATCATAACACAATCACAAGTTGAATTACTTTAAGGAAACTTTATTAATGAATGAGGAAAGCCATGTGATCTTTATTTATTCATTCGACTTCTATTAGTACCTATTATGTGGCTGGCACTGTGCCAGGCAGAAGCATGCTTACAATTTGTGATCTGACAGTCTTTCCCCAGTTCTCTGGGCATGTTGATTCTATCCTTGCCTGTCTTCAAGTTCTGAATTGGTTGGTGAAGAAAAATAACTGAAACTAAGATGCATCCTGCTGCCATGTGATTTTCCCTCCAGGGAACTGTAATGGATACCAAGTGCTGAAACCTGGAATCAAAACACCTGGCTTCAAATGCCTCCTTTGCTTTCTACTGCCTTTGTGAATTAGGTTGGTGGTCTTCAAAATGTTTTACCTACATTCTCCCTAAAACACATGTATTTAGGTTGATGTCTCCATTTTTTTAAATCGAAAGTTTAAATAGGTACATTGTATGTGACTTTAGGTGTATTATAAATTTTGATATTTTAAAATATATGATTACTCACTCTTTTAAATATGTCCAGTAAATCTAAATGCCATAGAGATACATACTTGCCATCAATTATTTTTTAAATATATAAACAAGATCTTCCTTAACAGGAATTTTATCTCATTTCTTTTTCTCCTTGAACTTATTTTCCATCCCCCCCCACCAACACACACACACACACACACACACACACACACACACACACAGAGTATGCTAGTATAACATATTTCTATATTTAAAAGATCATCTTACCATATTTTTCTATAGCAAAAATATTTATAAAAGTATAAAACGATAATTTCAGGTTTTAAGTATTAAGAAATTTCTTCTGGAATGTATCATAAAGGCACTAGTTCACAATTAAGAAAACAAATACATTAAAAATTTTGAAACTCATCAAACAAAAAATTTGTGGAAGTATGTCTGTTAATGAGATGAGTTTTTGTTTGTTTTTGCAATTAGCTCATAAGGGCTGAGTATGACCTAATACTAGAATAAGATTATTTTGAGTCTCACGTCTATTCCTGTTTTTCATTTTTATAGATGTAAATTCTGAGAAAACACAATAAATAGAATGAGATGGGAGAAATTTTCTATAGCAATATCATCTCCTTTTCTTTGAATTTCCTCCAAGTTAAATGACAAAATTAGTATAGTGATTTATCATTTACCATTTAAAATTATTTTCAATAGTTTCTCAACTGACAACTTAGTTATTTCTTCCTTTGATTTTGTTGAAAGCCAAAAACTGGAAAGAATCTGACCTGCAAGGTGATTTGTTATCCAGCCATGAAAGTTATTCATTTTCTGGGAAATACACCAGAAAGGTTTTACCAAGTCTTATTAAATGACTCTTGGTCTTTCACACAGCAGAACCCCATTTAACCCAATGTCCTCAGAAAGGTTTAAGAAACTCAAAATATTGCTATTTTCAGTACACTTCTGGCAATATTAATTTTTAATAAAATGCCTTTATCTCATCATGTGGCTTAAATATACTTTCCTCAAAACCTGGGTGCTACCATTGAACTCACTCAGCTTATGAAAAATATCCACTAATAACATAACTGGCAAAGGCAGCCCTCATTGTCTAACCAATTTACTGATTCCAGACTCACTTTCTACAAGGAAATGCCTCACTTTAGTTATCAACTCAAATAAATGTATTAATTTGTGTCCCTATGACAATCAGCTGACATCTAAATTATATTTCTAAGACAAATAGACAAACTATGGCACTTTGCCATGCTTTTTCTTTTCAGTGGCTTTTTGCTTTATATTCATGAAACTCCCTCTCAAGAACAATGAATTTTTGACAATAGCCAGACACATAGTAGACTAACAAAATGAGAAAGCCTGTTAATGCCAATGGATTGTAAGTGTCCTTGAGCCCTGACAATGTATGTTGAAGACTAGTACAGTCATCCTGGATGAAATCTGGCATAATTTAGTCATATTACATAGACATTCAATCTGTGACTCAGAATTTCCACTCTTGGATCTATATCCCAAAGATATTGTCACCTATAATGGAAACATTGGAGAATGTATATCCAGATTACCTGGCACTAAGAAGGTGAATAGATATGTGGTAAAAGGTCACCATCCAATGAATAGATATTAAAATCATTGTACTTGTGAAAAACAATAAGCAGAACCCACGTATTTCACAACATATTTATATAAACTAAAAATACCTTCACATTAGGCAATACATATTTTGCAGAATGCACACACAATGTGATAGACATTAAATGCATCAGAATTATTGTTGGATTGTAATGTACTAATGTTGATAATGTATTAAATACTAATAAATAATTTAAATAATTCATAAATATATGCAATATTGTCATAATTCTGCCTTCAGATACAACTCCACCTTAAAAAGGACAAATGCAGTTGATACTTAAAGGTATTCTATCCTCCTTCCTTTAGTCGTTCCAGGCAGGTTGATTAGGGAAGACTGTATTGGTCTGGTTTTGCATTGCTATATAGAAACACCTGAGGCTGGGTAATTTATAGAGAAAAGAGGTTTCATTTGGCTCATGATTCTGCAGGCTGTACAGGAAGCATGGTGTTGCATCTGCTCCTGGTGAAGCCTCAGGAAGTCTCCAATCATGGTGGAAGGTGAAGGGGGAGTAGCCATGTTACATGGTAAAAGAAGAGGACAGAGAAAGACATAGTAGGTGTCACAGTCTTTCAAACATCCAGATCTCCTGTGAACTCAGAATGAGTAGTCACTCATCACCAAGGGGATGGTGCTAAGCCATTCATGAAGGATCCACCCCCATGATCTAACATTTCCCACCAGGTCCTATCACCAGCATTGGGAATCACATTTCAACATAAGAGTTGGAGGGTACAAACATGCAAACTATATCAAAGATGTTTTAATGTAAAATAAATTATCCCAGGGGAAAAAGAATCTGCTCCTTTTAAAATAATGGATTTGGTCTTGGAAGAAAAACAAAAGGGAGTTTAGTGGAGAAAATCTAGCTTTCAATTAGTGAAAACAATGAGGCTCTATGGGAAGGGCTAAGAATTTGGCCAAGGACTGTCTCTCCCCTTCTATCATCCTCTAATCCTGCTATCACCTCCTCTTCTTATTTCCTTTTATATATTTCCACTCCATGATCACTTCATCAGAGACCTTTGAGAAAAACACAAGTGGCTAATCAACAAAAGAAAAGATGTTAAACCTCCAGGGGATTTATGGAAATGGTAATTAAAACCTAAATAATATTTCCTGAAAAGATTTAAATGGAGTGTGCTTTAGAAAGAAGGATAAATATAGATTTGATCAGAATTTTAATTCACTATATAACTTTCCAGTTGCATCTCAAGATACAAATGATTAAGCATATAGATTTTAAAATATAAAACAAATGGTGTAACAACAACAAAACAGTATTTAGTTGTATTGAAATAGACTGTTATACTAATAGACTGAAAATACTATAGAAACAGCATTGCAATAGTATAACCCCTAGTGATTTTAAAACAGGATACATAGCTTCCAAATCATGGATAATAGAAACTGGGGGAGAAACAAATAAAAACTCATCAATTCATTAGAGTCTAGTAAAAAAAAAATAAGTTTCCGTGTTAAAATTAGAGGTATAAATGAACAAAATATTTGAACAGATAAATTACAAAAGAAGATGTACAAATGGCCAATAAGCACATGAGAAACTATTCAACATTATTCGTCACCAGGGAAATAAAATTTAACAAATAATTAAAAACTGCTATACACCATCCAGAATGGCCCCAAGTGAAAAGACTAACACTAATGCTGGCAAGGAAGTAGACAATCTGAACTCTCAAACATTGTTGGTGGGAGTGTCAAATGATACAGCCAATTTCGAAAAAATATCTAGCAGTTTTTCTGAAAACTTAACATGTACTTCCTCTATGACTTTAGGTATTAACTCCTAAATTTTTACCCAAGAGAAATGAAAGCATATGTCTACCAAAATTGTAACATATTTATCGATAACTTCCAAGAAATGGAAATAGCCTGTGTCCATTACAAAGAAAATAGGTAAATAAATTGTAGTACATTCAAACAATGAAGTGCTACTCTGCAACAATAAGAAATGAAGTATCAGCTAAATGTAATAAATTCGCTAAATCTTAGAAATGTTATGCATTTATGCAGCCAAAAGACACATGAAAAAATGCTCATCATCACTGGCCATCAGAGAAATGCAAATCAAAACCACAATGAGATACCATCTCACACCAGTTAGAATGGAGATCATTAATAAGTCAGGAAACAACAGGTGCTGGAGAGGATGTGGAGAAATAGGAACACTTTTACACTGTTGGTGGGACTGTAAACTAGTTCAACCATTGTGGAAGTCAGTGTGGCAATTCCTCAGGGATCTAGAACTAGAAATACCATTTGACCCAGCAATCCCATTACTGGGTATATACCCAAAGGATTATAAATCATGCTGCTATAAACACACATGCACACGTGTGTTTATTGTGGCATTATTCACAATAGCAAAGACTTGGAACCAAGCCAAATGTCCAATAATGATAGACTGGATTAAGAAAATGTGGCACATATACACCATGGAATACTATGCAGCCATAAAAAATGATGAGTTCATGTCCTTTATAGGGACATGGATGAAGCTGGAAACCATCATTCTCAGCAGACTATCACAAGGAAAAAAAATCAAACACCACATGTTCTCACTCATAGGGGAATTGAACAATGAGAACACATGGACACAGGAAGGGGAACATCACACACTGGGGCCTGTTGTGGGGTGGGGGGAGGGGGGAGGGATAGCATTAGGAGATATACCTAATGTTAAATAACGAGTTAATGGGTGCAGCACACCAACATGGCACATGTATACGTATGTAACTAACCTGCACGTTGTGCACATGTACCCTAAAACTTAAAGTATATATAAAAAAAAAAGAAATGTTATGCTGAGTGAAAGGAGCCTTAGGCAGGATTAAATACTAAATGATTCCATTCATATGAAGTTCTAAAACAGCAAAATAAAAATCTGTAATGAAAAAATTCAGAAATGATTGCCTCTTGAGTGACTGAAGGTTGGGCTTGGCTGTGAAAGGGCACAAAGGAGCTTTCTGGAATGATGGTTATGACTTGGTAGGCTTTGGGGGACAGTTACATGTTATATGTTGATCTTAATTCACCAAATAGCATCCTTAAGATTTGTGCACTTCACTGTATTTAAATCTTATGTCAAAAGAATAAAGAATGAAAACCAAAATTGAATTTATTTCAGGATTTGTATGCCGAAGTGATTAGTGCTAATGTGTTGATGTCTCAAACTTACACTGGGGTGTGTTTTTAAAAATGGTAAATTGATATATGGAAAGAGGCATGGAGAGGTGAATAGATACATGATAAATCAAATACAGAAATAGGTTAAGATACAGGAGCTCAGGAGATATCTAGATTAAATACGGCAAAGTGTTAATCTGGTAGTAAGCACCAGAGGATGTCTCATGTTATTTTTTGTGTACTTGTATTTTCGTATATTCTTGAGTTATTTTATAATTACAAATATATGTGCTAAACCATGTATTACTTAAGTGCTGTACAAAAAAACCTGTATAAATATGGAGTCAGAGACCCTCTACAACCACTCTGCAGTCCCCATCCCTGGACATCCCAAGGTGAATATAGAAACTACAAAAATTCTATGGTGTTTTGGCTGTTAACTTTGTAGGTGTGTTGATAGGTTTGTATGCTTAATTAAACTGCATAAGATGGAGTAGCAAAAGTATAAACAAATCTATTCTTGAGTAGAAGGCACTATTATTCCTCAAGTGAATTTCCTCCCTCCCCTCTCAGAGGATTATACAGCCCCATTCATTATCATATGACTTGCTCTGACCAAAGCATTTGAGCGGGCATGACATCTGCCACCTCCAAGGGAGAGTGTTGTGGGCTGAATGTGTTTCCCAAAATTTATATGATAAAGCCTTAACCTCCAGTACATCAGAATGTGACTGTATTTTGAGATAGGGCAATTAAAGAAGTGACAAAATTAAATGGAGACCATTAGAGGGTACCCCCACCTAATCTGGTTAGTGTCCTTAGGAGAAGAGGAAATCTGGACACACAAAGAGACATCAGGGATGAGCCTGGATAGAGGAAAGACTACGTGAGGATAGGGAGAAGGTGGCCATCAGCAAGCCAAGGGGAAAGTCCTCAGGAGGGACAACCCTGCTGACAACTTGATTTTGAACTGCTAGCCTCCAGAACTGCGAAGACAAGAACAAGAACTTGCATGTTCCATAACTCCTGGAAGGAGTTAAGTAACTCCAGTTGTTCTTTCAACCCGGAAGTGAAAGCTAGGTCACATCAGTTGCAAACAAGTAACATGAGAATAAATGCTTGTTGTCAGAAACCACACACACACACACACACACAGCAGGATGTATGTGACTATTCTTTTTGGCAGAATTTAAGTGGGGCCAAATTTTACAGATTTGACATTATGGCGCAGGAACAGTGATTTTGCAGCCCTGTCAGCTGCCTTGGTCATTGGTGAATTGCACTTTGCAATACAAAATAAAGCTTATTTTTTGGTGCCTTCCATAGGAGAGCAATTTGACTGGCTCTGTGATACAAAATGCTGCAAATGATATGTTGCCAAAAAGTTAAAGTTATTAAGCTTTTCTTTTGTCTCATCACAACCAAAATAAAGGCGTCCTAGACTCAAAACAATAAGGAATTTTCTTCTTCTGCTCAGGCTGGAGTACAATGGCACAATCATGGTTCACTGTAATCTTGAACTCCTGGGCTCAAGTTATCATCCCATCTCAGCCTTTCCAGTAGCTAGGACTATATCATGCCCCGCTACTGTGTTTTTTTTTTTTTTTTTTTTTTTTTTTTGGTAGAGACAAGGTCTACTACGTTGCTCAAGCTGGTCTTGAACTCCTGGCATCAAGGGATCCTCCTGCCTCAGCCTCACAAAATGCTGGCATTACAGGCATGAGCCACTGTGCCCAGCTACGAATTTTCTTTTAAAAGTATTCATGAAAAGCTTGTTCTTTTAAAGTTTGATTTGAATGAACAAAATGTATTTTGGTGTTATGTTTTCTTCTAATCCCTTTTCTCCAATACTTGCTGGTTGTATTTTATAATAATGAATGTACATTTATATTTCAATGGACTGTTATAATTTTAACAAATAAAAAACTTTTTTTCCCTGCCCTTGAAAGTCTTGAAGCCTGGGCCCAAGATGTATATCTTGGATGCTTTAGGGATGAGTTTGAAAGCTTTCCAACTCTTAATAATTTGAGACAGCTAAATTGATATTCTATTTTCACATGTGAATAATTTCTAAATATTCTTTTTGTTTAAAATATTCATATATTAAATTAAATAATTAAAAATTAAGTGAAGTTCTCAGAGGTTAAGTGTTTATCATTAAGAACACTAATAATTTTACAAAGATTAAAATTAAGATATAATCTCTATTATTTGGTTTTTATAATTTAAATTTTATATACATTTTTGATTCAAAAATAATAAATGTCACCATTTTTTCTAGCCAAAATACTCTCAATGTTCATATTAAATGACAGCTTTTATATTTTAAAAATATTTTAAAGTTCTTAATTATATTTAACATAGAATCAACATACTTCTAAAATCATCTTTAAAATCACAAATTTTTCAGTATTGAATATACATTTTATTTCAGTGAACTTTTAACATTTCAGCAAGTAGAGCTCTTAAGATTTTTTTGCAAGTTGCATCTAGCTTGTTTTTTTGACACTAAAACATTAAATAATCAGCTATTAATATTTAGAATACTGAGATATTGACAACAAATTCAAATGTCACTGTTAGTATGTCACCCAAATGCCATAAGCACTCATGCTCCAGGGAAGGCCAACATAAAGTTTTCTGATAGGAGCCCTTGGTCTCTTCCCCTGAAAGCTTTCTCCAAGCATAGGAGCCTATTCAACCTGTGCACAACGTAGGCCAGAAAGGTTGAAATGTTAAGATACCCTCCACACCCTCAGAAAGTCCTCCATCAATAATCGATGGGTTTTGATGGACAAATACCTCAGCTACTCACATTTCAGCTGGGGTTACTCTGAGGTGTGGTCTACTCTATCCACCAGAGTTCTGCACTACAATTGAGATCTAGTTACCATAATAACAGATTCAATAATATACCTTTATTGGCTTTCTTCCCTTTCCTGTATCATTTCCCACCCACCAACTAGTGTTTCATAGACTCACCTCACAAATAACTCATACTCACATCCTTTTCTCAGGGTCAGCTTTGCGGGGAACCCATCCTAAGACTTGCATAATCATGTGATTGCACATACTTCGGGAATGCCAGAAATGGTATCGAAGAGGCCATTTGCCTCTTCAGGCTTTCAAAACCCAAGGACAAAGATAAAGTCCAATATCAGATTTTTACTGAATCACCAAGAACAAAACTGAACGAGAAAACCATGTGGTTATATGCTGTTCACAAAAGACATTCCAAACAGTATGACATGGAAAGATGGAAAGCAAACAGATTGAAAAAAATGTTCTAATAAAAAGTGGTTAAAAAAAAGACATGATAATATTAATAGAAATGAAAAAGCTTCAGGTTAATCAGAGAATTTTTTTAAAAATTCACTAATGCTTTAATCCCTGAAGATGATACTGTAAGTCAAGAACTGATATATACTTAGTCATGAAGCATCTAAATATTTAAAACAAATGTTAAAATGATGAGTTCATGTCCTTTGTAGGGACATGGATGAAATTGGAAATCATCATTCTCAGTAAACTATCACAAGAACAAAAAACCAAACACCGCATATTCTCACTTATAGGTGGGAATTGAACAATGAGATCACATGGACACGGGAAGGGAAATATCACACTCTGGGGACTGTTGTGGGGTGGGGGGAGGGGGGAGGGATAGCATCGGGAGATATACCTAATGCTAAATGACGAGTTAGTGGGTGCAGCACACCAGCATGGCACATGTATACATATGTAACTAACCTGCACAATGTGCACATGTACCCTAAAACTTAAAGTATAATAAAAAAAGAAAAGAAAAAAGAAAACTAAAAGCAGAGAAGAGAACATAGAGAAAATCAACCTAACAGTTGTTTGTGGCAGTTTAGCACAGAGCAAAGCCAGTACTTTCAATGTCACAGAAATATATATATTAAAAATATTACGGGCCGGGCACAGTGGCTCACGCCTGTAATCCCAGCACTTTGGGAGGCTGAGGCAGGCAGATCACCTGAAGTCAGGAGATTGAGACCAGCCTGGCCAACGTGCTGAGACCCCGTCTCTACTTAAAATACAAAAATTAGCCTGGCACGGTGACAGGCACCTGTAGTCCCAACTACTCAGGAGGCTGAGGCAGGAGAATCTTTTGAACCCAGGAGGTAAAGGTTGCAGTGAGCTGAGATCACATCACTGCCCTCCAGCCTGGGCAACAGAGTGAGACCCTGTCTCAAGAATATATATATATATTATATATATATATACATATATATATATATATATGTATATATATATGTGTGTGTGTGTGTGTGTATATATATATATATATATATATATATATATATATATATATAACCAGCAGCAATGGAGTTTAGATATACAGTAAAAAGATGCATTGGGTTATAGATATGGGGAATTCTCACAGCCCCACAGACAATGGGAATAGAAAAAATATTATGTAGAAATGGGCACTGCAATGAAGAGAATTTTAATATTCAGAGAATTTAATGTATTTAGCTTTCAATACATTAATATAATAAAGAAAAATTATTTGGGTCAATAGAGGAGGTGAAAATGATATTATTAGAGCATTAGAGCTTGATTCCTTTGAATATGTTGAATGTAACAATGAGTGCCATTATGAATCCTATATTTGTTTATCTTTAGTTAAGTGAAAGTCTGTTTAAAATGCTTTTATCCTTAATGTATGAGCAGATGTCATTTTATTTCCAATAAATGGTTGGTGGTCTACAGGAAAATAAATAAATAAAATAAATAAATAAATAAATAAAAATATAATTTTAAAATGTTTCATATCTATAGTCAGATAAAGAAACTTAAACATTAGTTTCACATAAATGAATAAATCATGAAGAAAATCATAATAATATTAATAAGCTGGATTTAATGAAGATATATATATATACATATATATATATATATATATATATATAATTCAACTAAGCCTAGATCTGTTTTTACTCAGACATAGTTAGAAAAAAATCAAATGTGAATTAGGCCACAAAAAGGTTTTAACAATTTCAAAAAGGCAGAAATTATGCTAGCCGCATCTTCTAATCACTATATAATAAAAGTTAACAAAAGTAAAATATATACACATAGTCATAAATTTTAAAATATCTAAGTATTTTTCATTAAAGAGAAAATAAATTGAAATTAAAACCACTTAGGCATATTCCAAAAATGGGATAATTCAAATAAAAAGTGCTGTAACACATGAAATTAGCCCTTAATAGTCTTGTTAGAAAAAAATTAATTTTGAAGTAAAATATTCCAATACATGGAGCTGTATAAAATGTTTTTAATATGGAAAAATTAATACATATAAAAGAAATAATGCTATTTGTTAAAAAGGAACATATTCCACTGTGACAAAGTTATAGAAGTTTCCAGAAGACATTTAACCAAAATGTCTCCCAGGCCAAAAAATGCTCTCTTCACTATTTAGGTTTTTATAACTCATATTTCCAAACCATAAACCAGAAGCAATTTGTGAGTTTGGTAAGCTGCTATTTGGAATTCTTTATTTCCCTTGTTAACACCCCACCAGCACCATCACCACCACCACCACCACCCTCCTCCTCTAGGATACTAGCTAATACCACATGCCTACTAAGCCTTGCTCAGATTAGCAGTAGGGTTGAAAAAGCCCTGACAAACTCACCCCTTTGAAAGCTACCAGCTTCAGGTCTACAAAGGTTGACCCTCCCATTTTAGTCTTAAAGTTTTAAACTTGTATCAATTGTCCATTACTACATAAGAAATCCCAAATTCAGTGACTTAAACTAACAATTTATTATTTATCACAATTCTGTTCTTTGACTGTGCAATTCTCCTCACTTCACCTGGCCCACTCATGCAGCTGAGTTACCTTCAGGAGAAGGGTCAGTGGGCTAGAAGTTTCACTTGTTGGCTGGGGTGACTTGATTTTCCTCCATGTGGCCTCCCATCATCCAGGAGGCTAGAATTAGTTTCCTTAAATGGCAGCCTTTGGGCAGAATTCCAAGACGACAAAAACATATGCTGCATGGCCTCTTGAAAACTAGGCTCTGAAACTAGCAACTGCCACTTCAGTCACATTCTATCGGTGAAGGCAAAACACCAAGCTAGCCCAGGTGGAAGAAGTAGGGTTATAGTTGTTATCTCTTAAAGGAAAGAGCTGCAAAAATAGTGTGGCCATTTTTTTCAATCTACCATAAACTCAACTGTCTTTGGAGCTGAAACCAGCTACATGCTCATCAATCCTATATCCACTTCCTGGACATTAAACAGAAGTACATTTCTGAGTCTCTTTGTAGGCAAGTTGAGTCCAAGTGCATGGATTCATGGCACTTCCAGGTGCAGCATTAAACTCCCTGGGCAGTACTCTGTGCTCTGTCTTCCACTGTGTCAGCAACAGTGATGGTATGAGTTGAAGATGGCACCAACACAAAATAGGAGAAACATGGGTCCCTGAGGCATTGATTTTAAAGAAAATCCATCTGATTTTCATTAGCCTTTGACATGAATGAGAAATAAACTCATAGTGCATTAAACCACTGAGATTCAAACACCGCAATTGAACATACCCTAATATAGCCTTTGAGGACTCAAAGGATGAACTCAAATAATGTAATGTAGGACATGGCAAAAAGCTGGTAGTAGAGAGTTTCTTGCTACTGTTTTTGTTGGGAATTGGGGGAAAAATTCACCTCATTTTATGCCATGTTAGCAGTCTTCCTTCTACTCACTAGCACATCTTCCCTATGATATTCATTAGTCTTTTAGGCTGTGTTAGTTCCAAAGAAAACATAAATGAGGAGACTTCCTACCGTGGAAGAAATTTGCTTGCACAGTAGATACATGTCTTATGATTCAATCCACAACTAGACTACGCTATTCATAGGGAAGAGGTTAAGGCTAGGAGCAAATACAAACATTTAGGGATGGGGTCGGGGGGTGAGTTCATGACTAGCTTAGAAAAACACTACCTTTAGGATAGTGTCCAAAATTCATTTTCTTTCACTCTAATTATTTCTCATTCCTTAGATAAGTGCTTCTCTATTGGCACACTTGTAGAATTTCACCCCTGAAAGAACTTACCAGCTTCCTAAAATGCTAGTTTTTCCTTTGTTTCAACTCAGCCATATGAAAAAAGATTAAGTGGGTCACTGGGAGATTTTTATCCATATTCTAGAGTAAGAACTCCTCCAAGTGTTTTAAAGATGTAAACCTGTTCCTTTTCATGTCTGGCAACAAGGCTGATGATGAGAAAAACCTTCCCAGACCAGGATGATCCATCCAAGATTTATTTATTTTTCCATAATCCCTCTGTTTATGTGTTCTCAAATGACTAACGAGGCCAATCTGGAACTGGCAGATTTTGCCACAATTTAGACAGATGGTTTCAGTATATGTGCATAAAGAAAGCAATGTTGAAAATGTGAAAATAAAGATATGTTTTGTACCATCCTGAGTTTTTCTAAGGGAACAAAGATAAAATGACAAGGGGACATGGAAAGCTCTCAGTGTTACTAAACCCTACAATATTATCCTCTTATCTTACAAACCTCTGGAGTAACTACTGAGAATCATTATATTAACATATAGATGATTTCTTTAGCCCAAACACTTGGGGAGTTTTAAACATTCACTCCAGTCATTGCTTTAGCAAGCTTATTTAGGCAATATTGAGTGAACTGTTGCTGATAAAAACGTGCCCTCACTCTAAACCTGAGCTCTTCCTAGAACTGAAGCAAAATGAAATATTTCTGGTCAATTTTAAATATAAACAGGGCTGACCATTTTTCACGTCTTTGCACAGGTGACACATTTCTGAGTCTTCTAATCCATCTATCCAAATGTTAGTGTGGTCTCCTTTAGAAGGGAACTGTTTGAAGCCTTGATGCATTTTCAGTTTACTACATAGAGTTGAAAGCTATAAAAATACAATTCATTTCTTCACTCAGTCATTCATGTATTCATGTATTCTCAACTAACACACACTAAATATGTACTTTGTGTAAGACAAGGCAATCGCTGCTGAAAAATTCAAGCGTGAATACACCCATTAGCCCTGTTTTTAGAAAACTCAGATTTTAAAGAAATGTAAACAAATTATTGTGATACAGTATGGAAAATGTATAGTTCCTTAGAGAATAATTGCATTTTGTGCTGCTTATGGCTATGGTGGTAATAACAAGAAAGAAATGAAATGAAGGAAAGAGAAAGTGTAATAGGTTACCCTGATACATATTACCCATATGCCTGTATCCAGATACAAGTACCATTAATGATAATTTGCTAAGCATGTCAGCTGTTTGTGACAGTGGATGAGCCCACCCATACGCAGGGGTTGTCTATGGATCTTGGAAGTGAGCATAAGGAGCAGAAACCTCTAAATGTCTTTCAAGACTCTTTGATGCAGGATAGAAATAAGACTGAGAAAAGAAGGGCAATGAGCTGTGAGCCACAAGGTAGCCACCCATGCACTGCTGCAGTGAAACTCCAATGAGTCTCTGAATTCTAAATTTTAACTTGGATATTAAGGTCATTGTAAAGGTATATGTGATGGTTAATTTTATGTGTTCACTCGACTGATCAAAGGGACTCTCAGACAGTTGGTAAAACATTGTTTCTGGCTTTGTCTATGAGGGTATTTCCAGAAGCAATCAGCACTTGCATTGGTAAACTGAGCAATGAAGGTCTTCCTTCATCAATACAGGTGAGCATTATCCAACCCACTGAGGACTGAAATAGAATGAAAAGGCAGATTTGCTGTCTTTACTTGAGCTGGAACATTCATCTTCTGTTCCCCTCAAACATCAATGCTCCTGGTTCCAAGGCTTTCTGATTCAGACTGCAACTTACATCATTGACTCCCCTGGTTCTTAGGCCTTTGTCTTTGGACTGGAACTACACCACAGACTTTCCTGGGCTTCCAGCTTATAGTTAGCAGATTATGGGAGTTCTCAGTGTCCATAATCACGTGAGCCAATTCCTCATAAAAAAACTCTCTCTTTCTCTCTCTCTCTCTCTCTCTATATATATATATACACGTATCCTATTGTTTCTGTTTCTCTGGAGAATCTTGACAAATACAGTACATTTCTCAGGGTAAGAAGATAGAAAATATATTATTTAGTATGTTGTTTAGTAGATTTATAATTTGTAAATTCCATGCATTATGAAGATTTCTATTTATGTGACCTCCAACCCCACACACAGATTGCGTATGTTTGGGAGCTTAGTCATCAAAAAGTCACAGGCTTTTGCAGGCCACGCTTGCAGTTTCATTGGTAGTAATATTCCCTCAAAATCTCTGTAGGTGTTTGACCTATTTTCATTCAGCTTAGTTCCTGTGTAAGTAATCACAGCAAAAGGTTTTCTTCCTGTCTGTTTTTTTCTCTCAATTATATCTATCTTGCAATAATTTGAAACAATGGGCTTATGTGGGAAGAAAACACTGTTAATCTGATCTTTGGCACTGAGTTCTCTCCCATTTTCTGAACAATAATAACACATGATGAGAGAGGGAGGCAATACAGACTTGAGACCCCACCTTCATAAAGTGTTTCATCAGCACTACCTCTAATAGCTGGCCTGACTTCAACTCTCTGATAGGGTTTTGCTAAATGTAGAAAAAAAAGAAAAGAAGCTAGCTCACATCAACAGTGTAACTTTTTCCAACAAGCATGGCTAGATATGGTCTGCCTTTCTAAAGCATTTCAGATGAGAGTTTATCAAATGTCTTATTCAAGTATAACAGGGATCTCTGGCTTTCAAGCCTAAAATGTGTGTGTCTTACCCCTTACAAACAAATGCTAAGACAATGGCATGTGTTTTCCATACCTGTTAGGACAGTAGTGGTCCAACTCTAAGAGACAAACTCTGTATTAATTGTAGAAAACAAAATCAGTGCATAAGACCCAAAATACAATGCTTAAGCAAGAGACAAATTTATTTCTTACATAGCAGTTCAAGATTTTGAGAGCAGCTTTGACATTTACAATGTGGAACTTTCAACTCTAGGTCTAAAGGTGACTGCTCCCCTTCTCATTTCCCAAGTGGTAGAAACAAGGGAAGGGGCGAGAGGAGCAATGATGCATTCATTTTTTTTATAAAATACAGAAATAGCACACATATTTTCTATTTCCACCCAATAGGACGGAATTTATTCACATGGCAACACCAAGCTGCAAGAGTAGCTGGAAAATGAGTTCCTGTGTAGCCATGCATAGAGCTAAAGCTTGGGCATTTTAATACTTAAGAAGAAGGACTTGATATTGATAGACAATCAATAGTCTCTACTATAATTACTGATAAGGTCAGAATAGAATAAGTAGAGAGAGAAGGAGTGGAATAAGAAACTCACAGACAGATGCAGGATAAAAGATTAGGTAGGAACCTTATCCTGGGCTGATTTTAAGTTTGACACCCTGAAGATGTTAGTTCCTTAGACAGAGCTCACTGTAGGCTGAGTCCACCTTTCATCTTTTAAGAAGATACTTCTCAAAATTATACAGAAGCTCATCTGCTACTAACTGAAACTGCTAGGTTTCAGTTAGTCTCATTCTCCATTGTTTTGTTATACACATTCACCATAAACAAAGAGGATTTGCTGTATGTGCATTAGCAGCTCAGAAAAACTCAGAGGATGGGGGAAACCTCACATGCTCTGAAGTAGTTTTACAAGAGAAGCAGCAGCTTAGGTAAATGCAAAAGGAATAAAGAAGGACAGAGGAAGAGAGTCAGGCTTCTGTGAGGACTGATCAGAGAAGTTGTCTCTCTCTGCTACTCGGACTTCGCAGGTCTACACAACTTCAGAGAGAATGACTTGGAGCCAAGTAGATTAGAAGGATTAGTGTCCACAATACAAATCCCAGATTGAACTTGAACTGTTTACTTAACAGCTCAGTTCCTCAGTGTCCTCATCTATAAAATGCGGATAACGCTTACCTCATGAGTTATTTTGAAGATTTCAATGAGAGGGTTATATAAAATGCTAAGGCATTGTGCCTTATACATAAATTTTAAAGATGTTTTCTAAAAACATGTATCTTGGTGCTCTTATTAAATCATAATGGGCAAAGGATGGGAAATATATTGTTATTCAAAGTAATATTCTTCACTGCCTCTAACATTGTTCCTGGAACACAGCAGTTGTTCATTCAATAAATGAAGGAAAAAGTGAATGAAAACACTGAGATCCATTAAACTAACCAAACTACCCCAGCTTTCACCAGCCTCTCAAATTTCTTAAGTAGTGGCTCAAAAATGAAGAATTTATGTTAGAAATGTGAGCCAAAGCACATAATTTTATCTGAACAAAAAAAGTCAAAACCTCTTATTAATTTACAGTGAGGCCATAACATCAGCCTGGGAAAGCCAAAAAGACAGCAGCCTAGAAATGTTCTAGAACATACACACACACACACACACAAAATATCTTAGCTTCTTATTAGCTAAGAAAATGGAGCCATCTACAGGCCAAATCTACCTACCATCAAACAAAACTCATTTCTTGAATTAGTCATCATAGAACAAGACTTTTACTTTAACTTCTTATTGTTCTTATGCTTGTTTCTCGTTAATCTTATTCTCCTACTTCCAAATCTGTGACCCTAATTCGAGAGTATGTCCAGAGTATGAACAGTGTTTACTACTCCCACCACCAGCTTGTGCCGCCATCTTTTCTTCCTAGACCAATGCAATAATTTGACTAGTTGCCTCCTTCTGCCTTTGACCCATTACAGTCTATGTTCAACAACAGCAAAGAATTCTTTCAAATATAAATCACTTAAATATCTGTCCATTCAATTTAAAAATTAATGAGCCATACACCTTTTAACTATTGATGCTAAAGTCATAACAAAGACATTGTGCCTCTTTATGAAGAAAACAGAAAAGCGTATAAAAAAATTAATAACTGCTATATTAAAGGTAAGAGCAAAAGATGAGAAACAATGCAACTAGCTCCCTTAAAATGAGATAGCATTTAGGCTGAATTTTAAAAGATAAGTAGAATGACATCTTTGTTTTTTCAGTAAAATAAGAATACTAAGAAAAATGCAATCACTGGCGGACTACCTGCCTATCAGGCACAGTGCTAAGTGCTTTAATGCAGGACCTCACTTAATCCTTATAACCACCAAAATTGGCAGAAATTTTATCCTATTGTGCAGAGGCAGAAACTGAGACGTATAGAGGTTAGATAATTTGCTGAGCAATATATACCTAGTCAGCAGTGGATTTGAGAGCTGAACTCAGCTGGTCTGTTATGGGAAACTGACCTCTTAAGGACTAGGCAATATTTCTTCTATGAAAGGTAGAAACAGAAATCCAGAGACAGAGCTATTGCAATAGCAGGAGGATTCTTAATCATCTATTCACAGGCTTTTCATTGGAATCCTGAAACTTTAAAGTGGCCATGATTATTTAAGAGAGAGAGATACGCCAATCCCTGCCTCAACATAGATTTCTGACATTGCAAACACACACACATGCACACACACTCACATGTACACACAAACAGAGATAACAATGCTTCATGAGACTATGCAATTAAGAGGCTATAACAAGAATATGAGCCCCATATGGGCAGGCACTAGGTCTTGGCACCATTATGTCTCCAGTACACCACGTGTGGGCATATAGTGGATACTGAATATATGAACAGATGATCTGAGACTCTGACTGCATTTTAAATATCCTGTTAACAATTAGAAGATAAAAAGTACCATTAGCGGACAGATTGTACAACAGATTGTACATGATGCCAAACAGTTGATGCTTTTGTTTTCAGCTATATGAATCTTAAACAGGCAATTGAGCAAGGAGTTGCATTTGGCTAAGTCAAGTTATAGTTTGGGTTTGTCTTGCTTAAGTCTAGTTTTATAACCACACCTATTACCAATTCCAGTTAGAGATGCTTTGCTGATAATTATTTAGATAGGGCTTCTTCACCCAGAGAGCCAGTGGGCGTCCACATCTGGAAGCATAGCACGGTGACTTCAGAAGACATTGAGTTCCTAAAGGTTATGGTGAAGAGAACAAACACCTGGAAATAGGGACATCACAGGGTTCATGAAGGTGAGAGCACTGGGCCCATATATTTATCAGGGATCCTTCAGTTTCAAGCGATGGAAATCTTTCTCAAAATGGAGGAAACAATGATTAGCTCCTGTAATTGGTATGTTCAATAAAGGGGCATGGCTTTAGAAATCACTAGACCTACAGCCTCAAAAAATGTCATTAAAACATTGCCTGTCTCTCCAGCTCCTGCCTTAGCACTCTGTGCATTTGGCTGCGTTCTCAGGTTCTCATTTAGAGTCAGCAAAAATGGTTTCCAGCAGCTTCAAATTTACATGCTACCTGCTTAGCGAGACTGGTGGATAGTAATGCCACTTTTCCAGTAATTCATAAAGCCTTGAATGTCCTCTGATTGGTGCAGCTTGTGTAACTTGTCCATCCCGGCGCCAATCACTGTGGCCAATCAAAATCATACATCTCTCTGATTTTTTAGAACTGGGACACATAACTATGGTTGGAATCCAAAGATGGGATTTTCTCTGCCCAGATGATATAGACCAAGACTGGAAGAGGACCGATTCCCTATATAAAATTTGAGGTTTCTTTTACAATAAGAAATGCTAAAGATAAGTAATAATAGTAAAGTGGATAGGAAAAACAGAAGCTGAAAATATGGGAAAGCATCTTGAATGTGACCTGGCCAGGACTGACCCTTGACTGAATCGGTTTGGGGGTGGGAAATGCGAGTGAAAAGGGGACATTAAATCTGTTAGACCACAGAACAGTCACTAAGTATTGCATTATGGAGGAAGTTTTGCCAAGTGGTAACTGGACAGTTCACCAGTTGAGCTGAGAAAGGACAGCATTAATTCACTTATTCATTGTAGGTGATTGAATGAATACATACATGTATGAAATGAATGAAAGGATAAACAAATGAAGAACAACTTTCTAAGGCAGGCATTATTTATCCCATTTTACAATGAAATAAAATGAAGTCCAGAGGCTGAATAGTAAAGTTCTCATAATGTCAGCAACCCGTTATTTTAGCTTAAGGGCTCAACTTTTGGGTATCCATTCCCATGTGCTCTAAAAATTAAGTACATTAAAATGAGGCTTAGTATTGTGAATCAGTTTTAATCCTAAAATTTAAAACTGTGACAGAGACTTTCATAATTAAAAGAGCTTAAATCTGAACTCTTTTACTAGCCAAGAGTCGTAAGGTAAGTTATTTAATCCCTTTTAGCCTCCACTTCTTCATTATAAAATAGTGATAATAACACATCCTTTGTGGCAAATATTAAATAAAATAACCTATGTGAGAAGCACCTAAATAACATATTTAAAATTAAATTTGAAATTTAACTAATTAAATGTATGAGTTTTTTTAAAAAATAAAATAGAAACTAAGATCCATTCAAGACAAAATGAAACATCAAAAAAAAAAAAAAAAACACAACACACACAACTTATTCTGTCTTTCCCCCAAGCACAATTCCAAATCACCCCCATGCTGTTACTTAAGTTAATATAATTATGTACTAGGAAAGAAAGAGGCATTTACTAAGCATATAATGCCTAAAAATATGGGCCCAGCTAACTCATTGGATCCTGAAAGCAATTTAGGTTTGGTTTTACACCATCTGCAACCTCTCAGACTTCAGAAGCTTTGAATCAGTACTGCACCACCTTGCCATATATCGGGCACAAATATAAAAAGGAAAAGAAAAATCAAGCCATAACTCTGGACTCCATCCAGGAAACTTTATCTTGAGGTTAAAGTTTTATAAAATGTCTCTCTTCTGAAAAATAATGGAGTAATCATACCCTTGCCCATGTCAGACCTCTACAGTCTCTTCGATGTTTTCGTGTTCTAATGGAAACTCTTTAACCCCAAGTCCTGACCCCTCTAACCCTTGTGATGTTCTCCCCTGGTGGCCTCAAAAATATGGCTTCCCTTTCTTCAGTTTAATCAAACACTTGCATCCCTTCCCTTTTATTTCTATCACCAATCAGTAGCCACAGATGTGTCTCCTGAGTTCTTACTATCCAGCATATAAAACAGGACAAAGGAAAACTACCATAAAGGGAAATAGTGATAAACTGAACTTTACTAAAGTTAAGATCCAAAGATATCACTGAGGGAGTGAAAAAGCTATGAGAATATGTTTATAATAAATAAATCTGACAAAGAACTTGTATTTAATTTTTTTTTAAATCTACATCAAAAATAAAGGACAATACAATTTTTTCAAGTAGGTGAAAGACTTAGTTCACAAAAGAAGGATACTTAGCTAAAAACAAGCATATGAAAAGTTGATCAACATGATGAGGTATTGGAAAACTGCTCATTAAAACCACAGTGATGAAATATTTATATATCCATTAAAATGACTAAAATTTTAAAAATAACAATTGAATGGATCAGTGTTAGAGAGTATGCAGAGAACTAGAGTCCTCTTATTTTGCTGGTGATCCAGTAAATTGGTACAACTACTTCAGAAACTATTAGATGCTTTCTACTAAAACTGAGTAGATATGTATCCAATGACCCAGCAATTCCTCTCCTGATACAATCCCAACAGAAATGCATATGTGTACAGATTTGTGCAAAAGAGATATTCAAGAATGCTTAAAGCAGTATTATGGTGAATAACCAAAAATGAGAATTGACCCAAAATTCCATAAACAGTGGAAAATAACATTGTGGTAATATATTCACACAATGGGATACAATACTGCAATAAAAGGAAGAAACAACTGCTCTATGCAATGGTATAAATGAATTTCAAAAACATGATGTTGAGCAAAACACACAAATTCTATGATTCCTTTCATGTAAAATTCAGAAAGACAAAACTAGCCTAGGGTGACAGAAGCCAGGATATGGTTATCTTTGGCACAGGTAGGAAGGGCTGAAGGAGGCAGGGATGATTCTGTACTATTGACACTCTTCTCTATTTTTATCTGGATGGGGTTACACAAATGTGTTCACTCTGTAAAGTTCATTAAGTTTTAAACTTAAGGTTTGTTCACTTTACCAAATGCAGTTTGTATATCAATTTAAAAATATACAAGGAAGTCCATATCCTTCTTCATATTTCTAGTTAGAACTTCTGAATTCCATACAACCAAATCTGTGGCTTTAGGGTAAACTTGGAAACATGACTGGAATGCAACCATCCACACAGAGCATTCCCATTCTCCATATCCACAAGGCTACCTTTTTTCATTTTTCAATTGAGCATTCTCTGAGTGATGGTTTGTGGGCACCATCATGGACAGAAATGAAAAGCAAGTGGTGAGTTCCTAAAACACTCATAAAATAGGAAATATGCATAGATTACTAAACATAAAACAATGTGCTTTAAGTGCATTATTTAATTTAATCTTCACAATAAACATTTGAAATACATACCATTATTATCTCTATTTTAGAGGTAAGAAAACGAAGGGCCAGAAATGCTTAGTCTCTTGTCAAGGTTTACACTGATGACAAGTGGCTAGAGTCAAGATTTAAACCCAAATATGTCAATTTACCATGTCAACTCCAGGGACTACGTTATTAAACACTAGCTTATCCTGCCCTCAGTAAAACTGAGGATGTGGGAAATATATTCTCTCTTCCCTGTCTGCCCAAGGAAGAACTTTGTAGTAAGGAAATAGGTGGAAAGTTATGCAGACATTTCATTTTCAGAGCTCCATTCTGGCCAGGAACACTTAATCTTCTATCTGGGCATGCCCTCTCTATGGAAAGCATTTGTCCATCATGGAATGGAAAGACAGCATGCAGCCTTTAGAGTCTGAAAGATTTCAGAGCTCTTCCTCTTATGTGCTCTTGGACAAATCCATTTCCCCATCTATCAAATGATGAAGATGGATCTTTTTCATAAAGTTATTCAGTGAATTAAAATGGAAAATGTCTATTGTCTTAAACTGATGCATTTGGGAAGTTTTATGTTTTGCTTTTTTAAAAATTTAATTATATTTTATGTTATTTATTTATCTATTTTTGAGGTGGAGTTTTGCTCTGTCGCCCAGGCTGGAGTGCAATGGCGCAGTCTTGGCTCACTGTAACTTCTGCTTCCTGGGTTCAAGTAATTTTCCTGCCTCAACCTCCCAAGTAGCTGGGATTACAGATGCCTGCCACCACACCTAGCTAATTTTTGTATTTTTAGTAGAGATAGGGTTTCACCATGTTGGTCAGGCTGGTCTCAAACTCCTGAACTCAGTGATCCATCTGCCTCGGCTTCCCAAAGTGCTGGGATTACAGGTGTGAGCCACTGCACCTGGCCTATTTTATGTTTTAGAGATAGTGTCTGATCTCTGTCACCCAGGCTGGAGTGCAGTGGCATGATCATAGCTCACTGTAACCTCAAACTCCTGGGCTCAAGCAGTCCTCCAGCCTCAGCCTCCCAAGCAGCTAGGACTACAGGCATATGACACCACACCAAGCTAATTTTCTTATTTTTTGTAGAGACCGGGTCTTGCTCTGTTGCCCATGCTGGTCTTGAACTCCTGGCCTCAAGCAATCCTCCCATCTTGGCCTCCCAAAGCGCTGAGATTACACCTGTGAGCCACTGCACTGGGCCATGCTTTTGTTTTTTTAACCACAGTGGAGCATAACCTATGTTGTCCGACATATATTCCTTTGAGATGTCTCTTAATCCTCACAATAGTCCTGGGATGTATTTCAGAGAGGTGATTAACTTACAGATTAACAGTGTTTAAATTAAAGTTTCTCAAACCCTCATCCGCTGCACAAAACTGCTCTAAATTCCTTTCCTCGTTCCTCCTTATGTGACCTTGCCTAAACCATTTGGAAGAACACTCAAGTATTTTGTTTCCTTTTAAATTTCGAATGCATACTAAATTTAAAAGGAGAAAGCAGCTACATTCCTGCTTCCTTCCTTCTGGATCTCATCCTGATCCTTCTCAATAATTCATAGCTAAATAATTATAGTTATCACTTAAGCATCACCTTATTGGTGACACATCTTAATATGCAATCATTTTTGCCCAAAACCTTTCTGTTCCTTTTATTACCCTCTTCACAATTTGCCGTCATTACCCACCCAATTTTACAAATTGGTAACCTCAGAGTCAACTATGGTTCTTTACTTCCCTTCAACCCATAAAGTCACTGTTTCAAGATAGATTCTGAGTTTAGCCCACTGTCTCAAAACCTTCCTACTGCAGGTAGTTCTTGCAATCTGGATTTTTAGCCATTCCGTTGCGTGTGGCATCTTCTCACCTAGTCCCTCTGTTTCCTTCTCTCCTCTCTCCTCTCATCTCCACTACCTTTAAAAGAAAATCCAAACTTCTTAAATGGCCAATAAGGCCTGTCACTCTCTAGACCTACCTTTCCAAGTGCCTCACATCTCTTTTCACACCCTATACTTCTGCTGCTGTGACATTATCTCCATTCATTTCATGATTCTTTGTGCAAGCTGGGGTTTTTTGTTATTATTCTCCTCCCAACCCTACCCATCTGACAATCTCCTACACATCCTTCAAAATGCTGTTAAATGTAACTTCCTATGAGAAAGCTTTTTTCCCCATTCCCTGCAGCCCAACTGGTTAATTTCTACTGAGTTCCCACAGCACTTAAGATATTAAATTGTGATATCTATTACTAATAAATCAAATTGCTGATTTCTGATTGCTGCCACTTCTCAAGAGTAAAAGTTGCCTCATCTTTTTCTGTGTATTCCCAGCGCTCAGCACTATACCTGGCATATAGAGCTGTTGTGGGGATTAGAAAAGATATTAGAAAGAAGATACAAAATGAATAAATGAATGGAGTTTTTAGAAATCCAACCCAAAGTATTGCATTTGAGGGGATAAGCTGCAATATACAAATGTAAAAGCTGCAAAGGAGAATGAGAATCTGATCTGGAGAAAGAACATTGAACTGAGATTCCATATACCTGGGATATTGCTCCATCCATGGCACTCACTAGCCACGAGGCTCTAGAGGTGTAATTTTACCCGTCAGCACTTTTAGACTTAATGATCTGTGACAACAGATCTTACTCTAAGATACTATAAACCTTGACAGAAAACAAAAGCTAACCAGTGACCTAAGTCTTTCTCTGTGTATTGAATGAGTTAATTCAGATGCTAGTGAAGTTTTATCATATACATATATCTTTCCTAACCGAGGCTGGGAGGAACTAGCCCCAGTAATTCTAAGCAACAGTTTTAAAGACATAAGAAAAAAGAATATTGGCTCAGAAACAAAATACAAAGGACACCCTCTGGTTGTGAAATAAGCCACATGAAGTAAGAGGAAATGCTTTTTTTATGAGAAGATCCAAGCCAACCTCTTCAAAAAAAAAAAAAAAAACAAAACTATCATTATATCCAGACAAATTAAAAGTCCATTCCAATGCAAAGCAGTTTCATTTAAGGCAAGTCAAATAGTGCAAAGGTCTTGCTGAGTTGGACCTAGAAGCTCCACACTTAAAATAGAGAGGCATTTTAACTTTTCATGTATGGTTTTACTCTTGCCAGTTACCAATTTTTTGTTAATTGCCTTTGGTTGTCCTTCCTGCCCGATGCTGGAAAATTTTCTTGGAATGGAAGAACAGTGGTGCTGGATGTAAGAATCTTGTCTGTGCTGCCAGTGTTAGGGACAGCCAGGAACAATACAAGTCAAATTTCATGTGAATGCAGGAACTACCGTCAGGCTGGCTTCACCAAGACCAGAATGTAATCTGGGGAACACACATTTCGCTTGGCAACATCTCTTGTAACCACGTAAACTGTTTGTATCTTCAGTGGCCCAAGTTCGTTAACTCATACTCTACTATCCACTGTTAGCATGACTCAGTTATATCCCATGCCCTTTTTCTGTGTGATTTTCAAATCCTGCAAACCAGTATGTTGTCTCATATCCCTGGATCAGATATATTCAAGAGAGAGTATCAGAACACACCACTGTTGTGTAAATCAGAGCATTGATACAAGGCTACCAAGTAGGTTGCTGGCCAGTCTACAGATTGCTCACACTTAGTTAGGGCTCCACCCTGGTTCTATCATCTTTGGCCAGAGTAGAATGGTCAAATGAATCAACGTTGATATTTACAAAAGAAATCCCTTGGAAGAATATTTTGGGTGAGGCCAGCACTTGGAGATTAGGCCTGTCCGGGGCAGAATCACAAGGCCCATTATGATAACTGGGGTAACTTTCCTTATTTTTAAACTGAAAGAAGCCACAGCAACTCCAGATACCTCTGAACATATCTTCAGTATCAGCAGTCACTCGAATGACCCACTTTGTTGTATTGACATAAGGTCACTTTTCAATGAGCTTTCTGCATCAGTCAGCTGTGTTGCTTAAATTTCTGTTATTAGTTGGCTAAGTTATGCTGTAGTAACAATGGTCCCCACAATCTTAGTGGCTTACAAAGGGTTACTGCTCTCTCATGTGTGTCCATTGTGATTGATTCTGGTTCTGCTCCACATTGTCTCTACCTTGGGACCTACGCTGGCTAAAAGGTCTCTGTCTCTGAAGGGTGACTATACATCTCAGTTTATCCAACACTGTCCTAGTTTATGCCTATTGTTCCAGAGCAATTATTAATAAATAGCATATATTTTCACTCTCAGTAGCGTAATCTCTTGTTTTAAACATTCCTAGTTTAGATGATAAACCATATGTCATCTTTTCTATGAGACGTCAGTGATTTCATGGCAAAGAAGAAAGATACGGCAAAAACACAAACTGGCTGTTAGAAGTCTCTGCTCAAAAATGATTCAAATCACTTCTGCCCACATTTCATTGGCTAAACCAAGTCAAATATGTATTTCTGAGTCCAGTGGAGTAAGAAAGTATAATTGCTCCACAGAGCGGCAGCAAATATTCTGAACCAAATACAACCTACTACACCGAATGACAGCAAACTTAAACAGAAAATAAAGTGATGTAAGTGGTTTGCCCAAAGTGTGTATGCAAAATAGGTGAAGAGGTAGAGTTAGAGGCACTGTAATTCAGGGGCTTTATACAATGTTATTCAGTCTTGTCCAAGGCTTTCAATTTATTAAATGCAGAAAAACCCTGAATCCTAAGGAGGGGAAGTAACTTGCCCAAGATTTTAAAAGTCCATGGACCAGTCCATGACCTGCTAATATGGGAATTTCAGAGTATGATGGAAGGAAAAGAAGTTAAGTGATAGTGTCATCCTATATGTCTAAATATGAAGCAATCCCAAGTTACTCAATTTGCATAGCATTAAGATAGTTGTTAAAAACGGTGTGGTACACACATAGTAAATGAGAGAGTGCCCATAGCATGAGAAACATTGTAAGAACTTGAACATAATGCAATAAATGGGTTATTCTTTTATGAAAAATAATTTCAGAGAAAGTCCTCAGCTTATATTCAGACATTTATGGCACATGAGTCTTACCTCCTACTTGGCACTAGGTAACCTGACGACCTCCCTGTGCTTCAGGGCCCAGCTGCTGTGGTTCTCAACCCTGATGCCTGGTTGCCATCCCCAAAGATTCTGATCCAGTTTTTGGGAGAAGAGGTATAGGGAATCAGTGTTACGTAAAAAGCTCCCGGGTTATTCTAATTTATATCCAGGATTGAAAACCACTAATGTAGGATTTTTTATAGTAGCCCACGGACCATAATAAGACTCATAATAATAAGAGAACTTATTTTTGGTCTAGCCACTCTTATAAGGAGATTCAAATGTCATATTTTAAGAATGGAATACTGTGTCACCCCAAATATATATGTTGAATTCTTAACCCCCAATGTGATAGTATTTCAAGATGAGGCCTTAAGTAATTAGGATTACATGAGGTCAGCGGGGTAGGATCTTCATGTTGAGATAATTGGCCTTATAAGGAGAAATTTCAGAGACCTAGCATTCTCTTTTTTTTTTTTTTTTTTTTTTTTTTTTTTTTGGAGACAGGGTCTCACTCTCTCTCTCAGACTAGAGTGCAGTGGTGTGATCTCAGCTCACTGCAACCTCCACCTCCCAAGTTCAAATGATTCATCTGCCTCAGCCTCCCAAGTATCTGGGATTACAGGTGCACGCCACTACCACCCAGCTAAGTTTTTTATTTTTAGTACCTACAGAGTTTCACCGTGTTGGCCAGGCCGGTCTTGAACTCCTGACCTTAAATGATCCACTTGCCTCAGCCTCCCAAAGTGCTGGAATTACAGGTGTGAGCCACCACACCTGGCCCATTCTCCTTTTTTCCCTCCCCTCTCTCCTCCCCTTCCACTTTTATCTCCCTCTCCCCTTTCTTCTCTTTCAGTCCCCCTTCCTTTTTCTCTCTCCTTTCCCTTCCCTTCATACACATACACAAAGAAGTCACATGACATCTGAGCACACAGTGAAAGGGCAGCCACCTACAAACCAAGAGAAGAGGGCTCAGAATAAAGCCCACCTTGCCAGCACTTTGATCTTGGACTTCGCAGCCTCCAGAACTGTAAGAAACATTTCTGTTGTTTAAGCCACACAGTCTATGGTGTTTTATTATGGCAGTCTGAGCAGACTAATACACCATTTTTCTTCAGAATGACCTGGGTCCTATTTATCACTGCAAGCACCTCCACCCCCCAAAACACACACACACACACACACACACACACACACCTGGTTGGTTTGTTTCATTTGTTTGCTTGTGATGCATTTTTCTATGCAAGGTAACAATTTAACATATAAACTAGGCATTTTTGAAATTAAGAGGGAATACTATTTCTTCCAAAGAGAGGAAAGAGTCTTTGGTGTTTCTAGTTTGAAGATTCAATGTCTTTCTAATGAGTGCAAGGCTAGAGGTTAAGAAACATTTGGTCTAGTGCTGGTTCTGCTACATAACTGGCCGTTGAACATTGGGTGGATCACTTTACCTCCCTGGATATCACTTTCTGTATTATAAAGGAGAGAATCAAACAGATGTTTTTATAAGGTCCTTTTTTCCAGTTTAGGAATCACACAACCATCCATAAGGCAGTAGCTCTAGCCCACTTTTTTAAAATGAATTAAGCTTCCTAAAAATGCCAAGATCCATGACTCTTCTCTCCAACTACAAACAAATTGGTTTAATTGGCCCAGGGCAGGTAAGGCCACTTTAATGGTATTTTTAAAAAAGCTATCCAGGGTATTCAAATAATCAGCCAATATTTAAAAGTATTGAGCTACTTTACAAGTTTTTGCCAATAAGGATACAGACTCAGGTGAAGTCATTTGTCCAAAATCACATAGCTTGTAAGTGACAAAGCCAGGACACAAACCTTGGTTGTCTAGCTACAAAACTCCTTCCACTACAGATGGTACAGGAGCTCTTGGAGCTGCCTGAGCCTACTGAAAGAGCTTTTGCTGCTCATATTTGAAAGTTGACTTGGCTGAGTAATCAGTCACACTCATCTGTCAGCTGCTATAGGCATAAGAGGATGAAACTGTGGTTATTGTAGAATGAAAGAAGGGACCATTCTTCCATTTATATCCAGTAGAATATACTGGTTCTCCATATCTGGGTGTTAAAAAGGAGAATATGATGCACAGAGACTAATTGTGGATTACAAATATGAATGTTTGTAGATTTCTCCGGCTTTCATTTCCACATAGAACTATTTTCTGGTATACTACTACATTGGCATTTTGATTATGTTACATTTTTGGCTTGTTCTTCAGTTGTAGCAACACACAGATTTCTGTCTACATGTACTATTCACTGTCATCTGAACTTCCCACTCAATGCAGCTGATAATTACATGTTCTGGAAGCTGCATGTCACAACCAATTAACTTGACAGGCTCTACTGATTTGGGTAAAAATGGAGGCTGTGCAAATCTGTTTTGTGGTATCTCAGTATAGAGAAGCAATTAAGTGAAAGGAATACAATAAAATAACACTGACTTAAACCTAGGCACATGAGAAGTGATTAGAAAGATTGAGCTTTGGAGCCAAAGAGACTGAAGTTCAAATCCCAATTCTGCCACTTACTAGTTGAATGGTCTTGCTAAGTTACTTAGCCTTACTTACATTTTTAACTGTATATCTACCAAAAAGTACGCCTAAAATATGTATTCTTATTTAATATTAGGTTGCTACACCAACCTAAATTACTTTTGCACTAACCTAATAAAATAATAATTTAAAAAGAAATAGGCCACAGTGGCTCACACCTGTAATCCCAGCACTCTGGGAGGCCAAGGCAGGCAGATCACTTGCCATCAGGAGTTTGAGACCATTCTGGCCAACACAGTGAAACCCTGTCTCTACTAAAAATACAAAAAAAAAAAAAAAAAAAAGGAAAGAAAAAAAATGAGCCAGGCATGGTCTTGCACTCCTGTAGTCCCAGCTGCTCAGGAGTGCATGACCCAAGGCTGCATTTGGTCCTTGGTCTATATTTTGCTGACCCCTGCTTTAGAGAAATTGACGACTTTATACTGAGAGAAATTTTGCAGAAATGCTTCTCTTAACATTATTCGTAATACCAAGCATCTTAAATGGTCATTGTTCATAGAATGAGACTGCATATGTTGTTTTATAGTCAGTGAAATACTATATAGCATTGAAAATTAATGATCTCTAACTGCATACATCAATGTTAACTGATTGTAGACACAATGAAAAGCAAATAGAGTAAGGCACAGAAGACAGATACGTAACATGATCCTAAAGTTCAGAACAGGTAATCACAATATAAATATATTTAGGGATACATATACAGGTGGTGAAACTGAGAAGAGGAACTACAGAGGAAAGGAAGGGGACAATTAAAAGAGGCATGGAGTTATCATTGGGGAGAAAATGGATATGAAAATGGATAAAGTTCTGGGACTTTAAGAGTACTACATGTCAATTCTATTTCTGAAGCTGATCTGATGAGCATAATGATGCTTATGTTATTTTATTTTTTGAGACAGAGTCTCGATCTCTCACCCAGGCTGGAGTGCAGTGGTGCAATTTTGGGTCACTGCAACTTCTGCTTCCTGGGTTCAAGTGATTCTCACGTCTCAGCCTCCCACGTAGCTGGGATCACAGGCATGTGCCAAAACGCCTATCTAATTTTGTATTTTTAGTAGAGATGAGGTTTAACCATGTTGGCCAGGCTGGTCTCCAACTCCTGACCTCAGGTGATCCACCTGCCTTGGCCTCCCAAAGTGCTGGAATTACAGGCGTGAGCCACCACGCCCGGCCGGAGGTGATCCTTTCTAGAAACAATCCCTTTGCCTCTCTGTGGGGCAACTTGGTCTAGAAAAAAAGCAAAGATGACTTTGTAAGAAATCCAATGCATGGGCTAGTCTGGCTGGCCTCTGTGGTTACTACCGGAAGAATGCCAAGAATCTCACATCATGTGAGCTTGGAAGGGAATCCGTTGTCTCCCATCTTTATAGCAGATTCCAATCCTACGCCTCAGAGCTCCACTGGGCAGTCTCAGAGGTGGCTTCATTGTCAAGCCTGTTATTTACATCTGGTAGAAACATGCTGCTCCCCAATAAGGAGTAAATGTAGTTTGTGGAAAATCCTGGAACTGACTTCCACTGACACAGGACCTTGGGAAACTTTATGTCTCTGGATACCCAGACTTCTCAAGTAAGTTTCAAGTCAGGCTCCTGTTCTGAAATGTTGTAATTAAGCACATTTTTGGCTACTCATTTCCAGTTTCTTTCAATAAGAAGTTTAAAGTAGGCAGCAGTTAGGCGAAAGGCATAGAGCTGGTATAGTTAAAGATGAATTCAAATTAGCCTCTGTTCTTAAGACAGGACCACCTATAATATTTGCAGGACTCAGTGTAAAATGAAGATGGAGAGCGACTTACTTGAAAAACGGTAAGAATTTCAAGATGGCAATAGCAAAGCATTGAGTCAAACGTGGATCCATTGAAACATGGGCTACCGTGCAGCTTCACAGCTCTCATGCTGATGAAGCCAACCCTCGTAATCTAGTAGATGAGACAGACACAAAAGCAGCTACCTTATAAGCAAGAAAGATTGTTCAATGTTCACACAAGTAATGGGCTATCAGCATGTAGTTCTAGGGGATCATCAGGGTAAGCACCCCACAGTAGGAAGTATTTAAACTGGACATTAAATGAGTGAAGACACTTTGATAGGTATACCGTGGGACTAAGTATATCTTTGGGAAACCGGAGAAGAAAAATACGGTGGTGTGACATGTTTGTTTAATAGAGAACAGGCCAAAAGGCCCCAGGGGCTGGAACGTAAGGTAGTGTAGGTGACCTGGCACCGGTACTGAGGATCCGGAAAAGTCACTTGAGGTCAATTACTTGGGTGATCCTGGGACCCAGAATTCCCTGACTTTTGACTTTATCTTGCATTGGATATACTGAGCCTTCTGAGATTTTTAAGTGGGAGAATGACATGCTCAGTCTTAAAATTCCAGTAAAACAAAATAACTCCAGTGCTAATGTGGCAAATGGATCAGAGAAGAAAAGCCAGAGACAGATAAAATTGTGAGAAAATAGTCACCAATGCCTAGGGAGGGAAAATGGGGCCCTGTGTTACAGACAGAAAGGAGATTGATAAAAGATACTGCAGTGGGCCTTCATCCTTTGAAAAAGAAAGGAGAATTGCCAGGAATTTACATATTTCTGAAATAATGACGTGAGGTGGGTGGATAGGTTATAAAAATTCATGCAGCATCCCTAAAGAACTGAATGCCAGGCTCAGGAAGCTTGTTCTTGGGCCCTGCCAAGCAATAGAACAAGCACAGACCCACGCTAACATGTTCAAGTCTCAGGAGCTGTCACCAAGGTAAACTCAAAAATGTCATGGTCCAGGACCGAAGGACCCACCTGGAGCTGCCCTCAGCACTGTGTCCTTGTTCCAGTCCAACTTCTGAGCTGTTGAGATGTAGACAGATCTGAAACATCTAGTTCTTACCAAAAGCTCAAGTTTAGTAGAGCTGGGCAAGCTCAAGAAAACTCAGAAATTATTTTTACATATTTTTCATAAAAACACTAGAATCATTATTAAAAAAAAAAAATAGTAGATGAGGGCCGGGCATGGTGGCTCATGCCTGTAATCCCAGCACTTTGGGAGGCTGAGGCGGGCGGATCACGAGGTCAGGAGATCGAGACCTTCCTGGCCAACATGGTGAAACCCTGTCTCTACTAAAAATACAAAAAATTAGCTGGGTGTGGTGGCTCCTGCCTGTAATCCCAGGCAGGGGAAATGGTTGAACCTGGGGGGCAGACATTTCAGTGAGCTGAGATCATGCCATTGCACTCCAGGCTGGCAACAGAGCGAGACTCCGTCTCAAAAAAAAAAAAAAAAAAAATTAGATGGTTAAGAACCAGAAAATTATTTTAAAAATTGCCTTTGTAGGATCTATTTAAATATCTAAAGCATCATTTTATTTAGGAGAAACTTTTAACAAATAAAATTTTGATACCAAAAAATAGATGACAAACATTAAAATATTGGTTTCTTGCTCTAATTCAAAGTAGAGATATCTGCAGCATATTACAGCTGAAACAATTGTATAGAAAGAGCCTGGTTGAAGACATGGTTCTGTAATATACAGTTGATCTGACCTGAGACAAGTCATTATGCTTCTCTGAGACTCTACTTCCTCACCTTGAATATAAGCATCGGATTACTTCCTTTGCAAACTTCCCTAGAGTATTAAATCAGGCAAAGATAAGCAGATATACAACAAGCTTTGAAGGCTCCAACGGACTCTAGAAATCCAGGGTATTATTAGCAGTATTACAGATCTCAGTGGTCTACAACTTTTTATCTTACAGTTTTAATTTACTTCCTTATAGCCAACATGGTCCCAAGAAAATGTGGAATGAACCTACTTGAATTGTTGTTGTTGTGTATGTGCTGTTTTATTTGTATTTTTTTTTTTTTTTTTTAGTGAAATAGGACAAACTTATAGGAAATATTAGCAGACATCATAACAAGAGATTGGAATACAAGGAATAAATAGGAAGGCCTGCCAAGCTCTTCAGTGTCTAACAAAGAAAATATATTTCATTATGTTGTCTTCTGAGCATATGGGAAATGTTAAAATAAATGAACCCAACAAATACTTGTAAGTCTCATTTCTTTTGCTTCCCTGCCCCCCAACAGAAAACACTCATAAATCATTCATTTTATGTAAAACTAAAATTATTACCTCCTACTTGGCTGCTTCTGACTGTACAAACTGGTCATGTTATGTCCAACTGTTCCTAGCATCAAGAATTCAGCTGGCTCTTGCTCTAATATGTCTTAAGTTCACTAAGTTTATGTTTCTCCCTCACCCACTAGACAGAAAAGCTCTTGAGGGCAGGGGCTGACTTCTCTGTAACCTCAGCTCCTCGTTCAGTGCCTGACATACTGTAGGTGCTAATTCAATGGTGAAGGAATGAGTGAGGATTAAATAATTCTTTTACCATGTGCACAGCCAGATTTTCTTTTTCATAATTATCAAATATTCATGAGTATATTTTTCCTGTTATCAATTTTTTCCCCAAAGACAGCAAAGACTGGGTTGGATGCCTTAGTTAGGCATCCTTTAGTTTTTTTATATATATGTAACAAATTTCACCTAATACACAAATTTCATCTTTACACAGCTGTAGTGAATATTAAATGGGTTTACACATGTAAAGAGTTTAGCACTTACATGCTATGTCCTCAGTAAGCTAAAGATTACTATTATTCATCCATAAGAGGAACTGTAGTGGCTCTGAAGTCAGATTACCTGGATTCCTATCCTAATTCTCCTGTTGCTGCTATGCGATGTGACTTTATCTCTATAGTGGAGAAAAGTACTGCTCATCTCATAATACTGTAGGAGTTTCACATGAGATACTCTGTATGAAAATAATGCAAGAAAATTAAGCACATGCACAGTGCTGGAAACATAGTATGCAAATAATAAATACTAGAAAATAAAAAAAAATGCAAGAAACGTGTTAATCACTTGCTATATACAAGACACTAGGCTAGCTACTCTGGGGGAAGAGATGTAAGATAAGACCCAGTCCCAAACCTTATGGGGTTTAGATTCTCAGCAGAATCTCAATGTAAAGCTGTCAAGGGAATAGATGATAAAGAGGACAGATAGACTTCCCCTCTTGTTCTCCCAGAGCTCTGGGAAAACAACATAACTTTTCTGTCATATAACTGAAAGAAAAGGGATTTATACTGCAGCCATGTAAAAGGACCATCAAATGTCTCCTAACACTTTAACTATTAGATGTTAGTGGTATATAAATAATAAAAATAACAACCTGATTAAGCTGAAAATTTTATATTTGATTTCATTTAATCCTTACAACAAAATTGCAAAATAAGTACCATTACCCACACTTTACAGATGGAAGTTCACAGATGATACATAATTGCCCAAGGTCATATATTAAGTGTGGCTATACCTAACTGCTCTATAAACCCAAAAATGCACACTGGCACTAACACAATAGACGTTCATTTCTTGTCTACTAGGTTGTTGAAGAGGAAGGCAGACACCTGGCTGCCAGAAGCTCTGTCAATTTCGATATTCTAGCAGAATAAAGAGGAGAAAGAGGATGCAGGAGAGTATCTGGGAGGGTTAAGGAACCAGGCCTGGAAGTGGTGCACATCACTTGTGCAAAGTTTCTGTAATCTAGAACGCAGTCACCTGTCCACACTTAACTCCAGGAAGAAATGGGAAATGTGGAATCTGGCTAGGTAGACACTTCTCACGTATAACTCCTTACTGTTGAACAGGAAGCATAAATATCTGTGTATCTTCAGCCCTCTCTAGACGAAATATCTGTGTATCTTCAGACCTCTCTAGACAAGAAAGTAAGTACCAAAGTCGTGAGTGAAACTCAGGTTTATCTGACTACAAAGCCCATGCTTCTAAACAAACACTGGTAACCATAAGAGGTCCTGATGGTCCCAGCACTGCTCCTAAGTGCTGTATATGTTTCAAATCATTTCATCCTCAAAACAACTCTATGAAGAGATAGACTAAGAAAGCACAACCCAGAAGGATTAAGCAGCGTGTTCAGTTCCTTCATGAGAATTACATGAGAGAGTATGTGTGTGATCAGGGCTCACATCACCCCTGTCCCTGATCTTGTTTCCTCTTTTTCTTGTACTCTTTGTTTTATGTTTAATTGACAGATAGTTATTGCATGTATTTATGGAGTACAATGTGGTATTTTGATACATGTATACATTGTGGGATGATAAAATCAGGCTAATCAGCATATCTCTCACCACAAATATTTAACGTATCTTTGTGGTGAAAACATTCAAAATTCTCTCTTTTAGCTTTGTTAAAATGTACAGTTTTGACCATTTCCCAGTACTGTTCCAGTTCTGTGTGCAGCCTGAAAGCCAAGTTCTGAGAGCTGCCTGGAAGAATGTCTTCTACCAGTTATCCCAGGAGCAGAACTGAGCTGTCTCCCACAGGATGCCACCAAAGGCCCCAAGACATCCTATAGACAGTTATTTTGGCCTGTATGATACCATCACTTGATTTTCTCACTTTACAGACAGTCCTTAATGTGGGTTATCCAGGAATCCCACAACAAAACATCCCACTGAGAGAAAAAGGTTTTGGCTTTGTACACAAAGATTTAATGTACTTGCAGCTTTTGGAACACAACATTTCTCTTCAAAAGTTTGCCATAGAATGGTGACATTTGTCAAGACTAAAAAGCTATAATTCTATTCATATATTACTTTGAAGTTGAAAACTAAAATTGCATTTACTGGACATAGATTTTAAATCCTCTATTTTCAAAGTAACCACAGACCAATCTTTTACAGTGAGGTCTTATAGCAGAGTAAATTTCACGGTGGTTGCTGCTTCTAAAAGGATTTCATGACGTTAAGCTTATGAACCCAGGCTTTGGCACCAGGTTTCATGCGTGTAAGTCCCAGCTATGTCACCTCCCGTAGATATATGACCAAGGCAAAAGCACTAAACACTAGGCCAGTATTTCCCAATCTGCTGAATGGAGCCAATCCCAGTGCCTATTTCAGAGTGCTGTTGTGAAGACTGGACTTACTGTGTCTAATGGAATCTCACTCAGCAAAATGCTTGGTCTGCAGCAAGCACTCACCAGATTGTGTGAGCTAACTCAGTGCCCATCACAATTCCAAAAGACACAATCCTGAGCGCCATAATCCCAAGTGTTGAAATCCCAAACAATCAAAATCCCTAAAGTCTAAAATCTCTAACGTCTAAAATCCAAAAAGTCACAATCCTAAAGGATTAAAATCCCGAATGTTGAAATCCTGAAAACCAAATTCTAGGGAAGGAATTTGTGTGTTGGGTTATTCTCAGGGTAGTTGCATCATGGTAGGCAGAACTATTACCTTGTTGTTTTTTATTTGGAAATTAAGTATGGTTTAAGAAGATGTGTTTGGGTGCCATGTTGACAAGGTGGGAACTTGTGGGCTTAATTTTAAGTGTCAATTTGACTGGATTAAGGAATGCATAGAAACCCGGTAAAGCATTATTTTGGGGGTCTGTGAGTGTTTTCAGAGAAGATGAAAGTGTTAGTCTGTGTAGATATGGTGGGGGAAACTCTTCCCTTACGGCTTGCAGGCACCATCCAATCAGCTGGGGGCCAAAGAACAAATATGGAAGGCAAATTAGTCTCTTTCTGAGAACTAGGACAGACTTTTTTTTCTGCTGCCTTGGACATCAGAACTCCAAGCTGTCCTGCCTCTGAACTCTAGGACTTAACACCAGTGGCCCCCCGGGTCCTGAGGCTGTTGGCCTCAGTTACACAATCAGCTTCCCCAGTTCTGAGGCCTTTGGACTTGGACTGAGCCATGCTAGTGACATCCCAGGGTCTCTAACTTGCAGATGGCCTGTCCTGGAACTTCTCAGACACTGTAACTGCATGAGCCAATTCCCCTAATAAATCCTCTCATTTATCTATACACATATCCTGTTGGTTTGGACTCTCTGGAGAACCCTAATACGGATTTGGTATTCAGGAGTTTGAATATTATTCCTTCCTACTGTATGCCTTACAACATAATGGAAGAAATCAGTGAAACTATTTCCTTGCAAAAAGGCTATGAGTTAAGTGTATGAGGCTTCTTAATGGTGAAAGGTAGTTTAAAGAAAGTTTAAAAGCTGATTATTATTGGTGCTGCAAAAGCAAAACAAAATTGCTTAATTCCAAAAGCCAAACAATAACTAGGCTTTCAAATGGAACTGCATATACTTATAAAACTTGTAGACCACAACTGCTTTCAAAATACAAGTACAACAAGTGTTTCAAAGATCATAGAAAACAAAGGGTGAAAAATGAAGAAATTTCCTTTGCCAAAGCACCAATTCACTGTGCTATGTATTTTATCTTCACATCATTTCCAATACTGGAGTTATAAATTACGTAGTGATATGGTTTGGCTGTGTCCCCACCCAAATCTCAACTTGAATTGTATCTCCCAGAATTCCCACATGTTGTGGGAGGAACCCAGGAAGAGGTAATTGAATCCTGGGGGCTGGTCTTTCCCATGCTATTCTCATGATAGTGAATAAGTCTCATGAGTTCTGATGGGTTTATCAGGGGTTTCTACTTTTGCTTCTTCATTCTTCTCTTGCAGCCATCAGGTAAGAAGTACCTTTCGCCTCCCACCATGATTCTGAGACCTCCCCAGCCATGTGGAACTGTAAGTCCAATTAAACCTCTTTTTCGTCCCAGTCTTGGGTATGTCTTTATCAGCAGCATGAAAATGTGTAGACTCTTAAAAAGTTCTAATTTGTTTTATGTAGTTTTTGCAAATTTGACTCCACAAAAGCACATTATCACAACATTGACTCTGTGTAAGCATTGTATGTGTATGTAAAAGCATTGAAACTTCCTTAATGAATGAAGAAGTGTTCTTTTTGTATATCTGCATTTGTGAAAGATGATAAGATTCCTCAAGATCTTATCTCTTTGGGCGACTGCAATAGGTGGTGGTGACTCATTATGGTTTTTGATTCTTTTTATCAAAAGAGTTAGGTTTTCCATCATGGTATTTCAGATGACCACAGTTATAAAGGTGGGTGCACACAGTTACCAACTATAGTGACATGCATCTATACATTTCTCTTTTTGACGTATTTCTTTATGAATACAGTTCATCTGCTTAAAACTCTGATATCCATGTGACTGTCATTAGTATACCTGAGTGTTTAGGTATATTTGCAAAAATATGTATGTTATTTTTGCCTATTTTATTTGTAAAGTGGCCTATGAAGTGTTCTAAGTGTTCTGTTGTGTTTTTATATGTTTCTCAGGTAAATTGCCTTTTAAAAATGTAAACAAGCGTATTTAAAAAAATTTTTTGTGTAATTATACCTTTCTGATTTTGATCATTTGGGATTGTGATTTGGGGGATTGTTGACTTTAGGAATTTTGATCCTTAGGGATTTCAACATTTGGGATCATGGCATTTAGGATTGTGTCTTTGGGATTATGGCACAAACTCAACCAAGCTAATTAGGTACTTTATTTTCCCATTTTCTTAGATTTAGAACCCCTTAAAATGGATCAAACAGAAATTTCCTCTAATGTCATGACCTCTTTAATCAATATAACACTGATGACCAAGCTCTGGGTGGCATCTGCCATCTCATCCTGGATCAGAAGGGCAGCCCCATGGCTTTAGAAGGTATAGCCCCTAAATTAGATCTATGCTGATTACCTAGTACATGATTAGTATAAATGCTAATTTTCATCTCCATAACTAAAAGGGAAACTCAGCTCTTAAAAGCACCGGTCTGGGGCCAGATGAATACATATTAAGAGTCTCAGATCTACCTACCACTTTCTGTGTGATCTTGGACAAGTCCTGAACTTCTTCACTCCTCAGCTTTCTTATCTCTAAATGGGCTTTATAATAATATCATCCATATAGGCCTACTATGAGGATTACGTCTGATGTGACACCGTGCTGAACACTTTATAAACATACTGTCTTCAGTGAGTATAATAATCTTTTCACTTTTGCAATAGATTCTCATTTTTTCTTTAAATAAAGACATGGTAAATGTGAGTGTAAAATAAAGTCACTGTGGGAAACAGTTTGGCAGTTCCTCAAAAAAGTAAATATAAGATTACTACATGACCTAACCATTCCATTCCTAGGTATATACCCCAAAAAAATGAAATCATATGGTCATACAAAAAAATTGTACACAAATGTTTATAACAGCTGTATTCGTAACATTCAAAAACGTGTAAACAACCCAAAAGCCCACCAATTGATGAATGGATAAACACTATCAAATGTTATTCAGCCATAAAAAGAAATGAAGTACTAATACATTCTATAATATGGATGAACCTCAGAAACTTTATGCTAAGTGAAAGAAACCAGATATAAAAGACCATAGGTTATATGATCCCATTCATACGGAATAACCAGAATAGGCAAATCTATAGAGAAAGTAGACTGGTGGTTTCCTGGAGCTGGAGGAGAGGAGATGGGGAGCTAATTGGTAAAGAGTTTACTTGGGAGGGGTTGTTGATTAAAATATTCTAAAATTAAATTGTAATGGTGGCTGCATAACTCTGTAAACCTACTACAAACAATTGAATTACACAGTCAAAATGGGTAAACTTTAAGGTATATAAATTACATTTCAATAAAGGTGTTTCAAGGAATATATGTAATGGTAATTGTATCTACTATAAGTTCTTGGCTGGGATGCCTAACAGCTTCCATATTGCTTTGCATGTTATCAACATTTAAAAAGTAGCTATTGAATAAAGAACAAAATGTAGAAGCCAAACTTTTCCACTGAAATTTCCTGCCACTGTCACAGTCTCACTCTCCTTCTGGCCCTAAATCAAGCTGAATCAAGTGCCAAAATAAGCCTAAAGAAGTTAAAAGTAGCCAACTTTTTTGCTGCAAATAGATATTGGTGTAGGAACTAGACCTTATGCAGCCTGGCTCTTCAACCTAAAAGAGCAGTAGTTTCCCACCCACAAATACATTCTCTTTCATCCACAACAAACAGTTGAAGACTAGAACTGTGTTTATAAACGGTCGCCAGACTAAAAGATTTTAATTACTTAGTCAGCCATACCATTGTTTCAATGAATTTTTCCTCCGTGTTTACGGGTTGAAGAAAGTAACCTAATTGATTCTTTCATTTAATTAATATGTATAGATCACCTACACTGTAACAAGAACTAGTCCAGGTATTAAATCTACTTAAATAATTAATCAATTTTCGGCATTACCAAACAAAAACATTTCTTCAAGATAACTCAAATGTGCTCATAAAGATTCAACAGGGATGTTAATTTATTTAAACAAGGTTCTGGCCAAATATCCAAATAAAGTCAAAAAGGAGCCTCTAGTTGCTTAGACGCAGCCTGAGATTTTCAAGCAAAGAATGGTAACACTTTACAGCCCACTAAGAAACCATTTCTTACTACTCTGGTCCTATGTCTTTTACTTACACCGAAGTATTGTTAATCCAAAGAGAATGTGGAAAGGCATGTAATTTCCAAACGATAACCTGATTTTCCAAAAACAAATTGCAACTAAGATTTTCAGCACAATAAAGATGAGAAATGGCACAGAAGAAGACAGCATGATTCACTGAGGCACCAAACTTTAATCCTTGGCCTCCTCCACGCTGTACGTTTTACCTTGGCCATTCCCTTCTGCTTTCAACTGGCTTCAATTACTTCTAGCTTTGGCTTCAGCAAACAACAAAGTATTGAAAACTCAATTTTCCATTCTTCAAAGTGCATTACTGAGAAAAAGTGAAATGCAAGGCAACAAAGAACATTTAATCATTAGGATCTTGCCCCTTGCTGTGGGGAAACCACACAGCTTGGCCCACTTCCAAACCCAGAATTAATGAATGAGCAAGATTCTCAGGGAAAGCCTTTAACTACAGCTGCTTAGCCCAGAGAGCCTGCCCCTTTATTGCTTTTGGCATGTCTGCCTCTGTTTCTAATGGATCACCTTCCCTCGGGAATTTGCAGAGAGAGAAAGGTGCAGCCTTATGAATTCATGTTTCCATTTCCTTTCTTTTCTTAAGAAACAGACTTCAGGAGATTTAATTTTATGCCAAAACAGAAAAGTCTTGAGTCTTAGGACTAAGAGAGCAGTTAGTTGTGTTCGTCCTCTGCCATTTATTGTCTCTGAAGAATGTGGCACTTGCTTGCGGTTAAGGTTCTGGGCTACAGTATCTCAGACGCTGAATCTTCCCTAAGCTCAGAACTCCAGGGCCCCTGTAGCGGCAGCATCATGGACCCTCTCCCCGTCCTCATATGTCTTGAAAAGGTAGATCACCATTATGAGCCCAGCAAGGGCAACCAATGCGGGGCTACCATCCTAGAAGTGAAGCTGTCTAGACAAGCCAAGTTAAGAGTTACTCGGCTTCTATCCTAGAAATTCTCTCCTGATTGCTTCTTTCACTCAGGCTTCCGTAAAGCTATTGCAGGAAAACAGGCCTGACACTGCACTGTGACATTTGTTGTATGTTGCCACCTGCTATCACATCCATCTAAATATTGAATATCACCTTAATTTCCTTTTGGGGAATTCCTTCTACCCTTTCTAAACATAGTCTTGCAAGTGTCATTAAATCACCATACCCACCTCTAGCCAAAGGTGAGCACACGACATAAGCTGGGGCCACATATGTTCTCTTCCCCAAAGTTTTCATCTTCAGAATGATTCAAAACAAAAATTGAACACAGATTTTTTTTTTCTTGGGGTTGGGGGAGTGTTTAGGACAAGGTTTTTCTTTCAGTTCTGGATATAAAGAATCCACTTACCGGGCTCCCACTGCCCCCAACCACACACAGACAGCTGGTGTAGTCCCTTGCTGTCATTCCTCCTTCCTATTCCATGAGCAACTCCACATCCTTCCAAACTCCCTCTCTGCATAAGTTAAGCAGACTCAGTTTCTGTTACTTGAAACCAAGCAGCTGCATCATAACTTCAATTTTTCTCAGTTTAATAAAGCCAACTCGAAGATGTAACTAAGAATCTGGCCTCTAAAGATGGCCTATGTTTCCAACTCTTCAAGGAAATCTTAATAAACGTATTTTAGAATTGTTTACAGTCTTTAAAATCCTTTCTCTGTCTCTCTCTCTCTCTATATATATATATATGTGTGTGTGTGTGTGTGTGCATGTGTGTGTGTATATGTGTGTATATATATGTGTATGTGTATGTTTCTACATATACACACATAGAGACTATATATGTATTATATATATATATATAATACAGAGAGAGAAACAATCTCATTTGAGACAATAAAAGCTGACTGTTCTTTTGTAACTATTGCTTATACTTTATAGAAATTATTAACTGAAATAAAAAAAGTGAAGTGGATTGCTCAAAAAATAGTGGGGTTATAAAGAAATCCTCATATTTTCTGGCTCCCAATTCAGAATGTGTTCAAGTAAACAGAACACAAAATAATGAAACTAAATCTTTTAACACATACTACCAAAGTATTACAGGTTACTTATCTCATTTAATCCTCTTTAAAACCTGCTAAGATATTATTAGGCCTATGTTACATTACAAGGTAACTGGGGATTTTAAGTGAATTGCCTTGGTCCTCAGCTAGTAAATAACAAAGTAAAGCAACGAAGCCCAGGCAGTTTTGACTGTAAAGTCTGTGATCTTCACCCTACATCATGTTGACTCTCTATGAAAACAAACTCTTAATGCATTTAAGGCAGAATAAATTATTCCATAAATGTTCCTTAATCATCGATGTAATACCAGGGTGAGAGACAGGGGAGTAGATTCCTACCACGAAACCTAAATCAAAATTAATTCAGCATAACTTGAAGTGTTTCATGTTTAAAAATGAAACAAAGCAAATATAGAATAAAATATAGGCAAAATTTTTCTGATCTCAGGGTAAGGAAAGCCATTCTAAGCAGAAAGACAAGTAAGCATCTTAACGAAAATTATTGATATATTTGACTGCATATCAGTTGAAAACATCTGTAGCATAAAAAGTAACATAAATTGAATTCAAAGACAAACAGGAAAAATATTTTCAGAGTACATTACACAACATGAATATTTTTAGTATATAAATGTTTTTTTCTAAAACAAAAAGAAAGAGAATAAACCCTTCAATATTTTTATATTTATTTATTTATTTGAGATGGAGTCTCACTCTGCCAGGCTGGAGTGCAATGGCGCCATGTCAGCTCACTGCAACCTCCACCTCCCGGGTTCAAGCGATTCTCCTGCCTCAGCCTCCTTAGTAGTTGGGAATACAGGTGTGCACCACCATGCCCGGCTAATTTTTGTATTTTTAGTAGAGACAGGGTTTCACCATGTTAGTCAGGCTGGTCTCGAACTCCTGACCTCATGATCTGCCTGCCTCAGCCTCCCAAAGTGCTGGGATTACAGGTGTGAGCCACTGCGCCCAGCCTTTTATTTTTGTTTTTTTTAAAACAGGGTCTCACTCTGTCACCTAGGCTGGAGTGCATTGGTGTATTCACAGCTCACTGCAGCCTCAATCTCCCAAATTCAAGCAATCCTTCTACTTTAGCCTCCCAAGTAGCTGGGACCACAGGTGTGCTCCAACATGCCGAGCTATTTTTTAAATTTTTTGTTTCCCTATGTTGCCCAGGCTGGTCTTGAACTCCGGGGCTTAGCAATCCTTCCCACCTTGGCCTCCCAAAGTGCTGGGGTTACAGGCATGAGCCATCATACCCATCCTTTGAGTTTTAAAAATAGGCAATAGTCATGACCACTCAAATTACAGAAAAAGTCATATGCATGAGCAGAATACATCTAATGATAAATTTAGATTCACTAATAAAAGAAACACAAAGCAAATAAATTATAGGCTTCTATTTTTTACTTACCATATTGACAAAAGTTTGTATTAGTCATGTCAACACTATTATAATGCCAGATGCTGTGAAGGGTGTCAGAAACACTAAATTGGCACAAGTTCTACAGAAAACACTTTCATATTATCTATCAAATGTCTTAAACAATGTCCCTACAACTCGTCTCAACGGGGAAGACTTTTCAAAAGGCATCTGTTTTATGCAATACAATGCAATGAAGTTATTGAGTGACAAGATAATTTTCACCTTCTTTTATATATACTTTCCAAATTTTCACAATAAATGTATACAGGAAAGTATGTGTGTGTACATACATACATGTTTTTATAAGTAAAAATATCAATGTATAAGCATAAAATTGTGTGTATACACATATATAAATATATACATACATATATAAGGTTTTTTAACATTTGTGCGAATTTAAGTTTATATACATTTAAGCATGTGTGCGTGCTGAGAAGTTTAAACTCATTGTGATATACACAAGAAATCATTCTATTCTCATTCTCCTCTGTCAAATTTCCTTTTCCCCTCCATATTGACACCTTAGGCATATTCCAGGATTCCTGAACACCTTCAGTTATTTAAAAACACAGTCCTTTTGTTTTAAAGCAGTCTTTCTCCCCTGATTCAACCTCCTGTTTCAGCACCTAGCAGCCTCCTAGCTTGGAACCTAAAGTAGGGAGCGGGGTGTGGTCTACGCTTTGTCATTCTAAAGCTTGGGTGGGAACAGAGCATTGTGGGCTTCGAGCACTCTCTGCTCCCTCCTTTCTGGATCTAGCGCTTCCGCCCTGGGGGCTAAAAAGAGGAGACCAGAAGGAAGCACCAAGACTTGGGGTTCCCCGCCTCACCTGGTTGTTAGGTCCTTTTTCCCTGGGAACACTAGGGGGGCAGTGGTGCCCTTCGTGGTGCTCCAGAGGCTCAGCGGGCCCTGCAGACTCCTTCCCAGGGCTCCTGTTTGCAGGACTCAGCGGTGCATCCATCTCCCCCACATCCCTGACTCTCTCCCACCACTCTGATGTTCCCTCGGAGCCTTTTGCTGCTGGGATTTCTACCCAAGCAACTACGTCGCTCCGGAAAAAGACCTCCGGAGCTGACCACCTTAAAAGAAAAACCATACGCAGATTAAATTTAACAGAGTTTAACTGAGCAAAAAACGAGTTTTCAATGGGGCAGCCTCTCAAGCCAGAGTAGGCACAGAGAGACTCCAGCACAGCCACATGGTGGAAGAAGATTTATAGACAAAGAGGCCTACAGAAAATGGAAGTGAGGTACAGAAACCGCCAGTTGGCTACAGCTCCGCATTTACTTTATTTGAATGCTGTTTGAACAACTGACCCCCGTTGGCCAAAACTCGGTGATTGGCACAAGAGTAGGTTACAATCTGTTTACAACTCCATTAAGTTATAGTTCAGTATGTACAGAGAAACTTTTAGGCTGAGCTTAAAATATGAAAGGAGGCAGCTTTAGACTAAACTTGATTTAACAACCTCATGTGGGTAGCTAAGAAAGAGAGAATAAAGAGAAAGCAACTGAATCCCTCTTGACACATCTGCTTCTCTTAATTCCTGTCACTGTGAGCTCTGGCCAACATTATCTTCTGCCTGGATTACTCAAAGAGCCTCTTAGCTCCCTGCCTCCTAATCCCCCAACCCCAATCAATCTCAACTCTGCAAGCCAGCAGACTCCTAAAACACACATCCAATTGTTTAAAGACCTGTGGTCACTGATTTCCCATATCCTTAAGATAAGCTCCAAACCTACACACAGGGGATACAAGATTGGCAACTGGCCTCTCTTCACCTCACCCTCTACCTCCTTCTCCCTGTTGCATCCTCTCCAGTTCTGGACAGACTGAATGTTCACTCCCCTCCAAAGGGCCCCACTCCTGCTTACCCTAAGGTCTCCACGGAGGTGCTTCCTTCTTCCCACCGCACTCCCCACCACCCCAGCATGGTCATATCCTTACCTAATTCATGCCCCCATCCTGCTTTCTATTTTGATTCAAGCTACACTTACAGGGCCCCCATCCGAACACAAGGCAAGCTGTCATGTCCCGTAACATCAGCTGCCCTGCACTCACTGCTATTTTGCAATCACTAATTTCCGTGCACTCTAATAGGCAATGCTTTCACTGCAAGCTGGATTGTATCTTTCATAGTTAGAGGTTTATACCCCCAGGACCTAGCACATAGTCACTTGACCCATAATAAGCACTTAACTATAAATGAATTAATTCAGATGGAAGCTTACTTCTGGGTATCTCTTGGGCTCCTCTGCAAGGCACTGATGGGTACAGGCAAACTGAATAATCTGAAAGAATTACACTAAAAAAAGAGTATTTTGAAAAGAGTGAGCAGAGCTTATGGAAGGCAACAAGCCCGGGGCAGCATCTGGGGACAGGGACACCAGGGAGCACTCACCACACCTTGGGTGTAAAGGGGAAGAGAAGGGAGCCGTGGGTAGTCAGGATCTACCCAGAGACAGAGCTGGATGGAGAAGGATAACTGGCCAGATGCAAACCAGACATAAGCCTGCAGCTCAGGAGGGAGTTGGGGAATAAATACTCCAAGTTCTCCCTCTTACCCACTGGCATCTCCTATTGGTGGCTTCCATGGCCTGAACCAAACCAAATTCAGCAGCAAAAGAACACAGTGATGGGTCCACATAAACCAGGCTTCCAGTGTGCAGAGCAGGGTGGAGACGAATGGAGAGGAGTAGATTCAGAGCACCAGCACTGCATTAGCAGAGGCAGGTTTCAACTTTTTTTGCCCCATATCCTCTCAGTGCCCAGTACATACGGTGTGTCTGAAACATTTATGAAAATGAATAAGGTGAATTGAACTGAACTGAATTGAATTGCTTTGAACTGAATGGAACCAACCAGATTGCTGAATAGTTTCCAAGTCAGGATTTGTCTCATCTTCAAGTTATAATCATGGATATTGCACCCCTGATTCCTGATACACTCACGCCAAGCCTCTGGGTTTAACACAATTAGGAAGGCATAACATCCCATGTTCCAAGCAATTGCAGTGAAGCCTGCAGTTTACTGTTACATGACATTTTATGTGACTTGATGTTTTATCTTTAATGACTGGGTCTCCCTTCCCCCAAAGCATATAGGGCATAATTTAGGCAAAGAAATATTGGTTACATCTGCAGTTTCAAACCAAAGAGGTAGTTAATGTTGCAGGTTTATATACATGCATTAAAATAAAAAAGTGCAACTTTTACTTGAGATTTCTTCATGCATTTAGTGGCAGCATCTATAAAGGCCTCCAGGTGCTGGTATTGGCTCGCACACGGCAGCACCTTGTGAATTATCCAGCTGGCAATTCACGGAGTGCAGCTTGTCAGAGCACAGAACCATTTGAATGGCAGCTCATGCTGGCGCAGGTGACATGCCAAAGGCAAGTCACTGGCATCCATTAGGAGGGCAGTCAACAGAGTCCAGGAGTAAAAAGAGTCAGTCAGGCTGAGTCACAGTGACTCAAAAATAGCCTGCCCAATAATCAGTTATCTTAGTGGAAAAAATTGCCAGACTTTTAATTTCAGGTAACAACCTGGTTATTGGATTATCCTGCTTAACCCGTTTTGTTATTTTAATGTGGGTCCACCTTAAGAAAAATAATATTTAAGCCCAGAAATGAAATTTGAACATAAGGCGAACAGTTGGACTAGAGGGTCTCTTATGACTCCAGCACTAGAAACAGGACGTACATCATCTGCTATAGGAGAACTACTCCTTGTCAGACTTTCTGTATAATAATGAAAATCATAACAGTGATTTCACCCACCATTTAAAGTATTCCATGCAATTAAATCATGCTATAAAAGGATTATAATGGCTGTACATGGGATAAAAACCACCTACTTTGATGTCAAGGTTCTCTGAGTCTGAACTGATAGGACAACACACACACACACACACACACGAAAAAAATCACAGAATTCATGTTTTGTACCATCAGCTATAAAATAACATCATGATCTAATCAGTTGTGTCACATACGGCAACTCAAAAAAATTACAGCATTCCCTAAAACCTACCTCTTCTACATATTTCAACAGAAGAGTGATTTTAAATTCTGTCAAATGGCATAAAGTGAGGTAGAGATTTGAAAATGGTGAGGAGAATCTTTAACCCAGAAGTATAAATTTTATTTTAATTAAAGCTATTCAGAAATTATTAGCCCCTTGGGAAGTCCTGAGAGAGGTACTGGAACCAAAAGAACAAAGACAAGAAGGAGGAACACACTTGAATGAGAGCCAGGTGAACACCCTTGTTGGGGCGGGGGGGGGGGGGGTCTCTGATAAACCCACGAGCGCCCCTCTACTCCCTAAAACCTACACTTGAACACCTGCCATGACAGAAAATACTGAAGTCAGACTGAGACAGCACCACATAGGTGACACCCTCCCTCTCCTCCCCATCCTCTTCTCCTTGGGCCATACCCTGGAAGAAAATGAAGGAAAACTGGTAAGCAGTACAGTGAGATGGGAGGGCCCGCCTCTTCATGGTCACATGATCGTGAACTACAGCTCAGACCTGACCTTGGTGGAGGGAAGAAACTCTAATGAGGATCTGAGATCAAAGTTTTGACTTGGACCACACTAGATTTTTCAATACCTGAAATGAGACATTTTTGATGTTGAAAGTGACTTGGTAGTCATAGGATTTTCCTAAGAGATTATCACAGGACAGGAAAGTGAGAGTCAGTGGATCAGAGAGGGCAGCAGGTAGCAAAAAAATGATGTTATCATTTTTTCTGTGCACCCAATTAATACTAGCAAGAAAATGGTTACACATGGTACTGAGAGTTCATAGTCCCAACAGCCAATATTAATACCAATATTAATATTGACCTCTGCCCCCACTGCTCCCTGAGCCACACAAAGCACTGTATGAGGCTCTCCACGCAAGCTCCGTGCCCTCCTTAAGCCAATCCCTTCCTGCAAGGAGGAGTTTCTCTACTTGGTCAGTCTGAGTCACACACACATTCATGAATTGAAGACAAAGCCACAGGATTGAAGTTCCTACTGGTTCTATTGTAATCAAGTAGAGGGGTAAGAAGCATTTCCCAAAAGGAAGGGATGCTGAAAAAGAAAAAAAAAAAAAAAAGATGGACCTTGCAATACCAAACATGTGGCCTACCACATCAGCACACCCGTATTTACTTGTTCTGTTGTCAGTTGTCAGAAATCATCTACTTCTGCCTTTTAAACTAACCTACTTTTTAAACTTTTTTCCTTGAATAGTAGGATTGATTCAGAGAATCAAGGAGCAGGATATCAGCAAGGCAGAGTAAACGTGAGGTAGACTTAAAGCAAACTGATGTAAATTTAATTCCTGGTTCTTCCAGCAACCTGTACTATTTGTGACAAATCACTTCATATCTCCAAGCTTTAAAACTTCTGTAAGTCTTACAAAATTAACCTTAAAAGAGGGAAAAATAGTCATTAGCCACATGAATGACCTCAAAAACAATTCAATACCTCCAAGCCTCACGAGTCTTTTGTTTTGTTTTGTTTTTCGTTGAGACGGAGTCTTGCTCTGCCTCCCAGGCTGGAATCAAGCAATTCCTTGCCTCAGCCCCCTGAGTAGCTGGGATTACAGGCGCCCACCACCATGCCCAGCTAATTTTTGTATTTTTAGTAGAGATGGGTTTTCACCATCTTGGCCAGGCTGGTCTTGAACTCCTGACCTCAGGTGATCTGCCCACCTCAGCCTCCCAAAGTGCTGGGATTATAGGCGTGAGCCACTGCGCCCAGCCACAACTCTAAAAATCTTACAAAATAGGGCTAGGCACCACGGTTCATACTTGTAATCTCAGCACTTTGGGAGGCTGAGGCAAGAAGATTACTTGAGCCCCGGCGTTTGCAGCTACAGTGAGCCATGATCACGCCACTGCACTACAGCCTGGGCAACAGTAAAACCCTGTTTTTAAAAACCATAAAAAAACTTACAAAATTAATCTAGAGAGAGAAAAGAATAGTCAACAGCCACATAACTGACCTCAGAAACAACTTTTACATATTTGATTTTCCTTAGATAAATAAGTATATAGTCTACATTATTGTGCATTCATTAGATTTTAAAGATAACATCAAGGAACATAAAACTCAACCTTATTTTGTTAAACAATAAAGATGTCTACTTTGTTCTATATAATAAACTGCCCAGGTAAAGGTTTAAATATAAGAGAAAAAAAGAAAAGTAGAAAGAGATAGAAACACCAAAACTTCTAAGAAAAAGGCAGAGACAAGCACAACCAAATTAAAAAGTCAAACCCAGAAAAACAAGCATCACAGAACCTGAGCAATACAGTGACTTCTATAGAATAGGAGCACCATCTTGTGGAAGGTAAGGATACTGCAGCTGAAGGCTTCTGATGCCTTACTCCATCTTCTCAACTATGCAACAATTGTAAACAGCAACATCACTTTCTTGGTACTTTTCCAATGAACCAAGTGAAATTAAGTAGAGGAACAAGACCCAATGTATGGACTGCAGGTTCCCCAATTCTTAGAGGAAATAATGGCTCATAGAATGTCTTCAAAACATCACAAATATGAGACACACGTGAAAACATTCAGAATAAATCTAAAGGCAATGAAATTATAAGTGAGGCTGTCTTAATCTTAAGTTTTCTGTGACTTGTTTCACTGATCTCAATTAATTAGTGTATTTATTTGAATGTGAATATTTATAGAGTATATGTTATATACCCCAGATACCACTATGGCGGTGTGTGTGTGTGTGTTGCATGATTCCATTTATGTCAAATGTCTAAATAGGAAAATCCATGAGAAAGAAATTAGATTAACGATTTCCTAGGCTTGAGGTTTGGGAGCAAATGGTGGGGATGATGGCTAATTGGTACAGGCTTCCTTTTGGAAGTGTACCCTTTTGGGGGTGATGAAGAGGTCTTAAAATTGATGGCTGCTTGGGAGGCCAAGGTGGGCAGATCACCTGAGGTCAGGAGTTCGAGATCAGCCTGGCCAACGTGGTGAAACCCCATCTCTACTAAAAATACAAAATTTAGCCGGGCATGGTGGCACGTGCCTGTAATCCCAGCTACTCGGGAGACAGAGGCAGGAGAATCACTTAAACCCGGGAGGTGGAGGTTGCAGTGAGCCGAGATCACGCCACTGCATTCCAGCCTGGGTGACAAGACAAAACTCCATCTCAAAAAAAAAAAAAAAAAATTGATGGCTGCCATGGTTGCAAAGCTCATGAATGTAGTAAAAGTCACTGGAGTATTCACTTTCAAGGGGTGAATTCTATGGTAAATAAATTATACATAAATAAAGCTATTATCAAAACATGTATTTGTAAAGAAAATGCAGCAGAACTCATTGGGACATTTTTGAATATGTGTAATAAAGATAAAAATTTGCATTGATAAATATTTGTACATCATCCTTGTTAAAATATGTGAATAAAATGTGTTCTGTGAAGGATTACCACTATTTGCTTGGTCTCTGTACCACACAGATTAGTCTGTACATATGATATAAAAACAAATTGTAATTTACTCCTACAGTCAAACAAATGTTGTTCTTTGACAGAGTGAACTCAAATCACTTACCTGTTTTGTGAAGCTGCCAGATACCACTTTGGGTGCTGTAGACACACCAGTGAATAATACAAGGGCCCTGGCCTTAAGGAGCTTTTATTCCAGTGAGAGACAAATGATCAAGAAGCAAGTAATTGTAAAGTGCCATATGATATAAGATGTTATAATGCTAAATAAAGCGGTGTGGCAGACAGCAAATGTAGGGATGAGGGAGGGGACTGCTGTTTTCTACAGGGTGGATAAATTAGTGAAAACTAAGCAGAGACATGAAATAAGCAAGGGAGTGAGTCATGTGGCTATGGAGGAAGGTAGAACCAAAAGCAGCTAATAAACGAGGTGCTTGGGCTCTGAAATCAGATATACCTGAGCCAGAATCCCAGTTCTGCCATTTACCAACTCTGTTACTTGAGCTCCCTAAGCTTCAATTTCTTCATCTACAAAATGAAACAAATAATGCATTATCCAATGTTGCAAAGGTTAAACGCATATAGAGTGCTTTTCACAGGGCCAGCCACATGACAAATGTACAGCAACTGTAGCCAACACCTATGTCAATTTGACCATGTGAACATGTAGACAGATATTTGAACACTCTTGTTTCATTTTTATGGGATTTTCAATAATAGCTAACATTTATTGAATGCTTACTCTGTACGTCTTAAATTAAAACCTCACAATGTCAAAAAAGGGTAACATTATTTTCATTTTATAGATGAAGAAACTGAGGCTTGATGAAGTTAAGTAGCTTGTTCATGTTCATGAACACAACTAACTGTGAGCCAGAAATTAGATAAAGGCCGTCTGACTACAGAATCTATACTCTTTGCCAGGATGCAAAACTAGCCCTCAACTAGAGTGCATGCAAACCAAGTGTCTGAAGCCAAAACCCAAACTCATACCTCCATTTCTTCCCACTCTGCTTAACGCTCACTCAGAATTACCTGATTTAATCATGCTACAATTCAAGTTTGACAGTTACACCAAAACTGCACATATATGCTGCCAAAACAAGTGGTCACTGTAAAGATTTCAAATTGCCTGGTCCAGTTGTTTTTCCATCCACAGAAAGCAACTTGTTATGGAGATGTGAAATCAATTTAGTCCACTGTAATCAACTTCTTTTGAAACATGGAATGGATAAAAACAGGAAGCATTACAGTCAATAACACACAGTAAGAATAAGTTTTGTTTGTTTGTTTTTTGTTTTGTTTTGAGATGGAGTCTTGCTCTGTCACCCAGGCTGAGGTGCAGTGGTGCAATCTCGACTCACTGCAACCTCTGCCTCCCGGGTTCAAGTGATTCTCCTGCCTAAGCCTCCCAAGTAGCTGGAATTACAAGTGCACCATGCCCGGCTAATTTTTTGTTTGTTTGTTTGTTTTTAGTAGAGATGGGGTTTCACCATGTTGGCCAGGCCGGTCTCGAACTCCTGACCTCGGGTGATCCACCCACCTTGGCCTCCCAAAGTGCTGGGATTACAGGCGTGAGCCACTGCACCCAGCCAGAATAAGTTTTTTTTCTTGAGATGGAGTCTTGCTCTGTCACCCAGTCTGGAGTGCAGTGGCGCCATCTCGGCTCACTGCAGCTTCTGCCTCCCGGGTTCCAGTGATTCTCCTGCCTCAGTCTCCTAGGTAGCTGGGATTACATGCACACGCCACCATGCCTGGCTAATTTTTTTGTATTTTTAGTAGAGATGCGGTTTCACCATGTTGGTCAGGCTGGTCTTGAACTTCTGACCTCAGGTGATCTGCCCACCTCGGCCTCCCAGAGTGCTGGGATTACAGGCATGAGCCACTGTGCCCAGCCCAGAATAAGTATTTTTAAGTAAATCCTCGTGATATGGTTTGGCTGTGTCCCCACACAAATCTCACCTTTTATTGTAGCTCCCATAATTCCTATGCATCATGGGAGGGACCTAGCAGGAGGTAATCGAATCAGGAGGAGGGTTTTTCCCATGCTGTTCTCGTGAGAGTGAATAAGTCTCATGAGATCTGATGTTTTTATAAAGGGCAGTTCCCCTGCACACACTCTTACCTACCGCCACATAAGACATGACTTTGCTCCTCCTTCGCCTTGCGCCATGATTGTGAGGCCTCCCCAGCCACGTGGAACTGTGAATTCATGAAACCTCTTTTTCTTTATAAATTACCCAGTCTCAGGTATGTCTTTGTTAGCAGTGTAAGAACGAACTAATACAGTAAGGGTATGTATTTTTAAGTAAATCCTTGGTTCAGTTATGTGTATGTGCGTGTGTGAGCACTGCATATGCTCTGTGTGTGATGTAAAAATGCACTTTTTACAGTGGATTTTAATCTAAATACCTTGAAACAAACTGATGTAGGGGATGCTGTTTGATCCTCTCAAAATATGATTTGTTGCCCACTTATGCCTTTTGCTTTCCAGGCTGGTCTGTTTAAATCATGTACCTATAAGATAAATTATCAAAATGGAGTTTTCATTCTTTGTTCAAACATGTTGCTGTCATGGATAGATGATATATTTACCTACGTGTCAGAAAACCTGGATCAAGTGTAAAAGTTTTTACTATTTTAGTGGTTATGATTCTCCCAAAAAACCTGTCAGATTTTTCTTTCATTGAGCAGACAAGTTATTTTAGCATCAAATATATATCACCTCAATTTACTAAGTATGAAATTTATGTCACACACTAAAAAAAATAAAAAATAAAAAAATAAAAAATAAAAAAAAATAAATCTCTTGCCTTAAAGAGACAAACTGGTTTTTGACAACCAGGTGAGTTCATAGACCACATGCTCAGCCATTCTCACGCATTTTTCAGAGTTGAAAATGTCATACATTTATATAATTTATTTGGAAGGCACTGACAATAATTGAAACATTATGGTCTGATTATTTCCTAAAATAATTCATTTAAGTAATTCAAGTGGTTGAAATTTAAGGGTACAAAACATCATGTGACACTAATAAAATTTTATTACTGTTGTTAAACTTACGTAATTTAAAACACCTATTCAATTTAAAAAATATAGCTTCCTTCCTTATAATATAAATTTAATCTTTTAGTAATAGGTCAGAAGATGCTTTGGTAACTTTAGAATTTTCTTTATAAAATATAATTACTCAGAAACAGTGTTAAAATTGTGCTATTCATTCACCAACCGTTTTCTGTGACAGATAACATTTATCTGGGTAGCCCAGGTATAGTTTCAGAATTCCCCTCCACACTGCAACCACTACCAACTGAATAGTGTCGACATGGATTAAATGTATTTGTCCTTCCTGTCATTAACCATTATATTGTCTAAAACCAATATTTTGGGGTTCAAGTTCTGTATCTTAGACTATCCCTGGCACTTGAAACAGAACAACAATCCAGTGTCATACAATGTGCTTTGTTTTATGGTTTGGAATATAAGGTCACAGCGTATTACATAACTAGGGAACCAATAGCTTCTCTTGCATAAAATAGTTATGATTAATATGACCAAGTCATGAGAAATCTAGCTTATCCCCATTGCAAGTGCTTTTCCCCCACTGAACAACCACCACTCAAATCTTTTGTGAAATCAATAGATCCTCAATTTTAGATCTAAACAAAATAGACACTATATAACTAATAAACATGATACACTATATCAACAGAATGAAGGACAAAAACTGTATGATAATCTCAATAGATGCAGAAAAAGCACTTCATAACATTCAGCATTTCTTCATGATAAAAGCTCTCGACCACCCAAGTATAGAAGGAACTTACCTTAGCACAACAAAAGCCACATATGACATGCCCATAGCCAACATCATACTGAACAGGGAAAAGTTAATAGTTTTTTCTCTAAGAACGAGAACAAGATAAGGATGCCCACTTTCACCACTTTTACTCAACATAGTACTGGAAATCCTAGCCAAAGCAATTAGGAGAGAGAAAGAAAGAACCGGCATCCAGATGAGAAAGGAGGGAGTAAATTATGCCTGTTTGCAGATAACAGAATTTTATGTATAGAAAGACATAAAGACTCCACCAAAAAAAAATTAGAACAGAAAAACAAGTTCAGTAAAGTTACAGGATACAAAATCAATATACAAAAATTAGTAGCATTTCTATACACCAATAGCAAACTGTCTGAAAAAGGGAACTGAGAAAGCAATCACATTTACAATAGCTACAAAAAATAAAATAAAATACATGGGGATAATTTAACCAAGGAGGTGAAAGAGCTCTACAATAAAAACTATAAACCACTGATGAAAGAAATTGAAGAGGACACAAAAAATGGAAAGACATCCATGTGAATAGATTGGAAGAATATTGTAAAAATGATCATGCTACCCAACATGATCTACAGATTCAATGCAATCTCTTTCAAAATACCAATGACATTCTTACAGAAATTAAAAAAAAAAACTAAAATTATAATGGTACCACAAAAGACCACAAGTAGCCAAGGCAATCCTGAGCAAAAAGAACAAAGCTGAAGGCATCACACCATTTGACTTCAAAATATACTACAAAGCTAAAGTAACCAATACAGTCTAGTATTGGCATAAAAGCTGATATATAGACCAACATAATAGAATGGAGAACCCAGAAATAAATCCATGTATTTACAGCTACTGATTTTCGACAATGACACCAAGAACTTATACTGGGGAAAAGACAGTCTCTTGAACAAATGATACTATAAAACAGGATATTTTATGCCAAAGAATGAAACTAGACCCCTATCCCTCACAAGTACAAAAACCAACTAAAAATGGATTAAATATTTAAATGTCAGACGCAAAACTAGGAAACTACAAGAAGAAAATATAGAACAAAGCCCTTAAGGCATTTGTCAGGGCAAATTTTTATAGATGAGACTTCAAAAGCACAGGCAACAAAAGAAAAAAAAATACACAAATGATATAAAATTGGAAAGTTTCTGCACAGAAAAGAAATCCACCAACAGTGTGAAAAGACAAACTTGCTGAATGAGAGAAAATATTTGCAAACTATTCATCTGACAAGGGATTAATAGGATTAATATCCAGAATATATATAGAACTCAAACAATTCAACAGCCAAAAAAAAAAAAAAAAAGTGATTTAAAAATAGGCAATGGGCTGGGTGTGGTGGCTCACACCTGTAATCCCAATACTTTGGGAGGCCAAGGCAAGAGGATCACTTGAGGTCAGGAATTCAAGACCAGCCTGGCTAACATGGTGAAACCCCATCTCTTCTAAAAATACATAAATTAGCTGGGCATCATGGCATATGCTGTAATCCCAGCCACTTGGGAGGCCGAGGCAGGAGAATCACTTGAACCCAGGAGGCAGAGGTTGCAGTGAGCCGAGATCACGCCACTACACTCCAGGCTGGGTGACAGAACGATTCTCCATCTCAAAAAATAAAAAATATAATAAAATAAAAATAGGCAATGATCTGACTAGATTTTTTTTTTTTTGACAGAGTCTTATTCTATTGCTCAGGCTAGAATGCAGTGGTGCGACCTCAGCTCACTTGCAACCTCCACCTCCCAGGTTCAAGTGATTCTCCTCCCTCAGCCTCCCAAGTAGCTGGGATTACAGGCACATGCCATGCCACCACGCCCAGCTAATTTTTGTATCTTTTAGTAGAGACGGGATTTCGCCATGTTGGCCAGGCTGGTCTCGAACTCCTAACCTGAGGTGATCTGCCCACCTTGGCCTTCCAAAATTCTGGGATTATAGGCGTGAGCCACCGCTCCCGGCCTGAATAGACGTTTCTCAAAAGAAGACATACAAATGGCCAACATGAAAAAATGCTCAACATTACTCATCATCAGGGAAATGCAAATTAAGCCAAAATGAGATACCATCTTACCCCTGTTAGAATGGCTATTATTTAAATAGGACAAAAAATAACAAATTCTAATGAGTATGCAGAGAAAAGGGAATCCTTATACACTGTTGGTGGGAATGCAAATTAGCATAGCCACTAGGGGAAACAGTATGGAGGTTCCTCAAAAACCTGCAAATTGAACTACCATCTGACCCAGCAATCCCACTACTGAGTATATATTCAAATGAAAGGAAATTGATATGTCAAAAATATATCTGCCCTATGTTAATTGCATCACTATTTGCAATAGCCAAGATATGAAATTAACTGAAATGTCCAGCAAAAGAAAAGGAAATGTGGTGTGTGTGTATCTATGTAAACATATATATATACACATGTATATATGTATATACATACATATGTATATACACACATGTTTATATATGTATATACACACATGTGTATACATGTATATATGTGTGTGTGTATATATATATATATATATATATATATATATATATATGCAGTGAAATACTATTCAGCCATTAAAAGAAAAAACTCCTGTCATTCACAGCAACATGGATGAGCCTGGAGAAGATCATGTTAAGTGAAATGAGCCAGGTACAGAAAGACAAATACCACGTGTTTTCATTCATATTTGGGAGCTAAAAAATTTGGTCTCATAAAAGCAGAGATTAGGATATGGTTACTAGAGGCTGGGAAGCAGGGAGATATGGAGAAGTTAATTAACAGATACAAAATTACAGCTAGATAGGAATAAGTTCTAGTGTTCTATAAATAGTGTTCTAAATTATTATTATTTTACCAACCACCTTGGTAAAAATTGAAAATTTTAATTATTTACATATTTCCCAATATTAAAACCTGGTAATTCTAGTATTAGAATTATGCTAACTTGTTAGAATCTAGCAAATAAATTTTTGAATTTTACCTTCATGAATTCCTAGTCAATACATCTCAGGATTGTTTTTAACTTCGTGTTTATAAAACACTACTTTTCAATGGGAAAAAACTTCTATCGGTAAAAGAATAAATTAAAAATTCAATAGATACTACACAGAACAACCGGTGCATGCATATATACATCTATGTATTATGTATTTAATATACAATGCATATATATGTTACAAACACATACCTACAACTATGCCATTTACATACACACATAACTGCATACCCCGTACTTACTTGTTACAAATACATTAATTAATACAGTAAAACTTCAAGTTGTTCTACATTGATGTAGAATTCATAATAACTCGCCAAACTTGGAGAAGACATTTGCCTTTGGATCATAAGAAAGAATATATCTATTAAGCAAATTTGGTTAGCAAGAATTGGAGAAGGGGGCTGGGCACGGTGGCTCACGCCTGTAATCCCAGTGCTTTGGGAGGCTGAGGCAGGCAGATCACCCAATATCAGGAGTTCAACCTGGCCAACATGGTGAAACCCTGCCTCTACTAAAAACACAAAAATTATCTGGGCTCAGTGGTGGGCATCTGTAATCTCAGCTACTGGAGAGGCTGAAGCAGAAGAATTGCTTGAACCTAGGAGGTGGAGGTTGCAGCGAGCCAAGATCGCGCCATTGCACTCCAGCCTGGGTGACAAGAATGAGATTCCATCTCAAAAAACCAGAATTGGAGAAGAGAACTATGGAAGAATGCTTTATGCTGTTTAAGAGAACAAACTTTTTCAGATACATTTGGAGTGTCTATTTGAACACATGGTGTTTTTATTTACATATATGGAGTGAAAATACTGATTAAAGATGTTCAGCAAAACAACTTGAATAAAAATGGTTAATAACTTTAATGCATTTATAAATACTTAGCACACACCAAATATAAACAATGAAAAACCTTGGGGAAAGTGATGTTAAGATATAGAAGGTTGGCTATAATTTATGTTTTCATATGCAGCCCAGCACTTTAACCTTGGGCGTTTTTTCTTGCCTAGCAGAGTATCTGGGCCACTTACTTCTTTTATTCTCCTAGAATCAAAAAGGTGCAAAAATCATTTTTACATAAGCCTAATAAAATAATTATGAAATAGAATGTTCCCCGTCCAAATTATATAATATTTTCCAAAAGCAATTATCAAAGATCTGGATACTGTCTGCTGTTTTCAATTAAATGCCCCATTACTTCCTGACACTGTCATGATTACTAGGAGTAGGTGGTTTCACACTAATTTAGAACTGTTCACAATACGTAATGCCAGAGATGGCCATTCTCACTTGCACTCTGAAGAATGTAATTCATTGACACTTTACAGATGGGAACAACTTGCATGATTAATGATACTGCTCTTTGTAATCTCGCTCAAATGCCCATAAAAGGCACAGAATACCATCTGAAGAAAATATCTGCTTTACCCCAACATCAGCAGTACACCGGGAGAACATTATTTGAGTTTCTTTTAGAAGAAAGCATAGGTTTAATTTAAAGAATATATATTGTGGTTATTTGGTGGTTGGGGGTAGCAACTGGATTTCTGCCCATTAATGACAATAAATGTAGAAAACTCATGTGATCCCCTAGAATAAGCAACTCTGCAACTTATACATTGCGTGTTCCTACCCAATATATTTAATCTTTCTGAGTTTTAGTGTCTTCATAGTAAAAAATGAGGTACATACTGTTTTGAGAATTAGAGATGATTATACAAAGTTTCTAGCACATAATAGGTGCTAGTGAAATGGCAGGTTAGTAAATGGTCATTGGCTAATCCATTCAGGCTCTTTTATTCTTGGGATGAACACATATGGCACAATAGGGGAAAACTTTCCTCTCACATCACACTTCTTGACATTTCTTAAAGCATGTGTTATACTCTGTCTTCCCAGAGATGAATGTTGGTGAATTGTGATAACGTATACTGAAAGGATGTTTTTTCCAAATCTAACCACACTCAAATGTACACAAATCCATATAATGCAATTTGCTCTTGTGAATTTCAAGGACAGCATCTACCCTGCCTTTTTTCCTAGTAAAGGACCTTGTAACCAGGATAATGTTTCTGTCCCTTAGCCTTAAATACTGTGAGAAGGTATCTCCATAGAAGACTTTAAAAACACAGATATATTATTCTTTGAATCCCTTGATCAATGCCTTCTCTTCACTGTCCTAGCTCTCTCTTGCCAACCAAGGCTGCATTGTCAGTAGTTAATTTCAAACCTCTGATACTGCTGAAGTCTCTCTAATAGCTGCTTAAACACCTTGTCCTTACTTGATAATGCTTTTAGGAAAATGACTACAGGACTTGTCCTGCCAAATGAGTAAAAGAAGGCAAAGGTCATTTTAGCTGCCAATTCCTAATTCTACAACCGACCTGCTCAAAACAAAACAAAATTAAACACATACATCCCCTCGTCAGTAGATCACCCACTGCTGACTAGTTTGTCATTTGACGGAGTTTGGATACCAGCTCCCTATTAATTATGCAGGACCTTCTCAGGGAAGCTGTAAGACTACTGATCTGCCAAGGGTGCTAATGTGCACCTGTGGCAGGTATCGTTTCTGCTATCACAAATATCCTTTAAGTAAAAACTCTCTTTTTGACATTACTGTTTTCAGTAAGAACCTACAGCAAGGAAGGGAATTATTCAAATATTCAGTCCAGGATCTAATTCCTAAACAGCTGATTAACCTTAAGGAGATGGATACTATGCTTTTGAATGGAAACCGCTCTCTGGATTTCCAAAGGAACACACCACGTCACTTGACAATTTCTCAGAATAACTAAGACTATATCACCTTTTATATTTAAAAGATATCCAAAGTTCCTAGAATAGTACTTCACACATACTAGTTATTTAATAAGTATTTGCTATAATTATTAAAATGGCGGGCAGAAGAAACATATTAACTATGTTCCATTAAGTTTGCTTTCAGATAGAAAAACTAAATAAAGTGTTTTGAGTAAGTTTATCAAACAATTCAGCTATTTCAACATCATAACCAAAATATTCTGCAAACAATGCTATGTGGCTATTTAACAATAAACCACAAGGAAGGTATGCAAAATTTTGAAGCACAGAATTGGTTATCCATTATAATTAATCATGGTTATAAATAGCCTTTAATTACTAATTTGCTTATTTGTAGTTTATGCTTCCCACAACCCCTCAATCCTACCAGGAAATCCTAATTCCCGTCTAGAGGCAAAATTGATGATGTGATACATGTTAAAAAGCCCTAAAAATAAAAGTGCTACTCAGAAGAATGTTATGTATATTCAGCATTATTCGCATCCCTGAGTGACAATTCACTGTCATTTTACATATTTCTGGTGTCACACAGAACTGTCAAGGTTGTTTCCTCAGGACATGGTATTCATCTCACCCTAGTCTTCCAATATTAAAGAAACTTACTCTCTTCAGCTGACATGCAAGCTTAGATGACATTTAGAGTAGCACTGACCTAGAGTTATTCTTCTCAAAGATAATGGTTATTGTATTCGTTCATTTTTACACTGCTATAAGGAAATACCCAAGACTGGGTAATTTATAAAGGAAAGAGGTTTAATTGACTCACAGTTCCGCATGGCTGGGGAGACCTCAGGAAACGTACAGTCATGGTGGAAGGGGAAGAAAACATGTCCTTCTTCACAAGGTGGCAGGAGAGAGAATCGCAGAGCAAAGGGGAAGAGCCCCTTATAAAACCGTAAGATCTCATGAGAACTCGCTATCATGAGAACAGCATGGGGTAATTGCCCCCATCATTTAATCACCTCCCACGAGGTCCCTCCCTTAACATGTGGGGATTATAATTCAAGATGAGATTTTGGTGGGTTCACAGAGCCAGACCGTATCAGCAGTTGAGGAATGTCCAGCTTTCTTCTCACCCCTAAAATCACACCATATAATCAGTCTCGTCCTCTTCTTAATATAAGCCTAGTCTACCTGTAAGAGCACTGGTATTCCAGGGAATAGCAAATCACCTGAGGTCTTAAATTTGTCCTGTGATATGACCCGACACCATTAGATGGCAGCAATGACAAGTGACTGTGTCATCCTGACTCAGTTTTTTAGGCGGACTAGAGCAGCACTTGGGAAAGTAAAGCAGTCTGTACGGTGGAAGATGAGTCAGGCTCCTGGAATAGTGTTTCAATAGGCCTAAATTTTCATTTTCTCCTACCATTCCCCATAAGATAGCTTGTTTTTGTATAGACCCTTCTGTTCTCTGGGAAAAAAATACCTCTGGGTATTCAGTGTGTGAGGATTCCAAAAAACAATGGAACAATAGGAGTTCTTAAAAAGCATTTTATTTAGTTCAAGTTTTCCTACTGAAAATGCCTCCTTCCCCTATTGTGACATGACGTTTGGCTCCATGTAAGGTGAGCAAACTTAAGTCTTATTTCATGAAGCTATTTATGTCAAATTTTGGTGAAATGCCTTGAGCAAAATGAATTAGTGATTTACCTAAAATCATTACTTCACTCACCTTAAATCAAATCGGCATGATCCATTGCAAGAGCATATTTGCCCCAGTATTTTTAACTTCCAATATCATTTGAACAGTAAAAAGGCTCTGATACGGCAATGGAAGAACACTTTCACAGCATTCACTTCTACTGAGCTGGGTTGAATTTTCTTAGCCAACATTCTGCTCTAATTGACTAGTTGTAGTTGTCCCTCTGAGAGAGAAAGGAGCATGTAAATAAAGCCTTCATAGAAACAGCTACACAGCTCCAGGCTCCTTCTCCTTTTTGAATGAATTAAGATTCACAAGTTGTTTCTGGCATTGGGGACAGCTCCTCCAGGCTTTTGATGTGCTAAGCACTTGAATTATATTATCTCACTTGGTACTGCCAAGAACCCTATGTTATCATCCTCAGTCCATAGACAGGAAACTAAGGCTCAGAGAGATTGAATAACATGCCCAAGGTCCCACAGCTACTAAGTGGTGGAGGACTGCCAACTCCAACGGAAGACATTCCTCCTCAGTGGCTACAGGCATGGTAAGGCGGGAAAAGACTCACGGCCACATGCTGAGGTCAGCCCAGGCCCCTGCCCCTGTACACACAAAGGACAGTTTCCCATCCTGCTCAGCTGATACAAAGGATCAGAAAGTGGGTGGTGGGATAATATGTGTCCTACCCCCTGCCAAAATCAACCCAGTAATTCTGCAACTACTCCCTACCTCCACCCACAACAATTGGGCATGCTCCTGTCTGTATTCACAGTGAAGAAATCCATTTTTGTCCTACTACACTGTCTCCCTCATAGTATATTTGAGCCACCTGCTGTTTATTTTTGTTTTGAGCATCACACAGCAGCTACTTCCAATTCCAGGCCAAGCCTGGGATATACCTTCAGATAATGAACTTAAAGTTAACCTATACCCCAGGAACCCTTTCTCCTGATTGGAAATAACTCCCAGTTTGCCCCTTGAACTCATGTCTCTGCAAAAAGGCCAAGCACCCTCCACCCCTGCCCCCCTAATCCCCAACACAATCCTCCAACACCAGGCCCACATTCCTGGAATCTTATTGATGTATTTCAGGCACTAACTTATGGAAAAATGATAGATTCCTTCAACAAAACTTCTCTTGCTATTTATCCTCTTGTTTTACCAAATAATAATGATGATGATGATAATAATAATAATAATAATAATAATAAAAGGAAGGAAGAATATGGAAATCCCCAACAGCTTCTCACCTCTAGAAGTAGAAAACAGAGTCAGGGGTATGTAAGAAGGGTGTGTATGAAAGGTGAGCTATCTCTCTCAGACCACTCAAAAATCTCAAGGGTCTGTTTTTCTTCTCTGCACCTGACAACAGGGCCGGGGTCCACACTTCATGTGTCTGTATTGTTTATGCCTCTTAACTAGCTTTCTGGGTAAGGAGGAGTTAAAATCCTACAAAATCCTCTTCTTCACCACACATCCTGGCAAGTCTATTTCTAATTTACATGAAGACGCTGCATACATTTGTGAAGACAGCCAGTGATCTGGGCCAGCAAAATAGAAAAATATCAAAGATCACCTTGGCATGCCCAGGCACATCCTAGTTTTGTACCACTCTTCTCCTTTAAAACACTTTTCTCTCCTCCCTTCCCATGGCCACCCAAACCAGGCTGCGAGTGTTTCCCCCATGCTCATAAACATTAGCCAGGGAGAAAGTCTGACCTCCAAAACATAATTTGGGTTAAAAATAAAAAGATAAGAAATCTTTCATTAAGATCTGCTATGTGTTAGAAACAGGTGTTTTGCTTATTTTTAGTTCAAACACAAAAGAACACCAGAAGATAACTCCCATTACCCATCTCCAGCTTCAGCAATCTTCAAGAGCCTATCAGTTTTGTCTATCCCTCATATTTTTAAAGCATCTCCCTGATATCACATCTTTTCAAGTCTAGATACCTGATTATGTGTCTTTAATAGGTAAGAGGTTGTTACAGAAACATGATCATAACGTCATTATCACACATAAGATTAATAATTAATGTATAAAATCATCTCATAAATAGGCCACACTCAAATTCACCTTATTGGCTCAAAAATGCATTTTTACAGTTGGTTTGATTAAATTGAGATGCAATAAGCTTCATCCACTGCATTTGGTTGGTAGTCTCCTAAGACTCTTGTGATCCACGAGAGTTCCCTTTCTCCTATTTCCACCCAAGATTTTTATGTCATCTGTTTGCAAGTCAAGATGAATTATTCGACCTGTAGATTGTCCTAAATTCTTTATTTGTTGATTTTTTTGTCATGTTATCATTATGTCGTGTAGTTATGTCCAAAGGATGTATTTATGTGTGTAATAAGAATCTCTCATAGGTATTGAATACACTACCTATATAGCAAATCTAGAGTCCCAGGATTCCCGATTGTATATGTTTGCTGACTTTAGTACTGATTAGTGGGTTTTGGTGATGTCTATCTGATCCCTCCATTGCAGAGTTTCTCATCAGTCTTCACAGTTTTAGCAGCCGTTGATGATCGCCTCCTGGATCCATTATTTCATCACAGTTAGCAAAACGGATATTTCCTAATTCTATCAGCCCTCCAGTATTTATTAGTTGGAACTCTTTAATAAAGAACAATTTTTCCTCATCGTTTATCTGAAAGCAACAACAAAAGCCAGATTAATGCCTGATTCTTTCCTTTTGTCTGTTTTCAGAATAGTGAGTTAGTGCCCACACAACTTTCAAATGAACTTGTGGATTTTGCATATTTACATGTTTCAAAACATTGTAGTCACTATTTGCTTTTAAATTATTCCCAAGTTTTCCCAGTGGGAGCTCTTGTATTAGTCCATTCTCACACTACTAATAAAGACATACCTAAAACTGGGTAATTCATAAAAGAAAGAGGTTTAATTGACTCGCAGTTCAGCATGGCTGGGGAGGCCTCACCATCATGGCAGAAGGCAAAGGAAGAGCAAAGGCATATCTTAAATTGCAGCAGGCAAGAGAGAAATGAGAGCCAAGTGAAAGGAGAAACCCCTTATGAAACCATCAGATCTCGTAAGACTTAGTCACTACCATGAGAACAGTATGGGGGAAACTGCCTCTATGATTCAATTATCTCCCACCCGGTCCCTCCTACAACATGTGGGAACTATGGGAGCTACAATTCAAGATGAATTTGGGTGGGGACACAGCCAAACCATATCAGCTCCTTAAGCTGCCTCATATATTTTATGCATTGGGGCATAACAGCGTATCTCAGGCTCATCTCAAATACTTCCTGCTCATGCTAGAATCAGCCATTTCTCCAAGGAGACCTGGTTCCTTTAACATGGAAATGGCACGTAGATATCAAATTCTGGGTACTTGGAGTGATGATTGCTACTGAACTGATCACAGTTCTAGGCCTTGTCAGTAGACATGACTGAGAAATTTGTAGTTTTAAGAAAAAGAAAAATAAACTATAAATTCATACCAATATTTCTAATTCAAAATAAGGACTACAGAGTTTTTAACGATTTTTTAAGTTCATCTTTTCTTGCTCTGAAAATTTTATCTCCTAAGGATAATTTAATTGTTTAATTGCTTTATCCTATTTTAGATATAATAAACTCAATAAGAATGTAAATATCACCACTAAAAACTAGCCAACAAAATTCCATCTAAGATGTCTTTGTACTTCTTTTTGTCCTTAGGATATATCTCCCTAAGGACGTACAATCAAAATATGTGTTCTAAAGTCACTTAAAATAAGTCTTGAGATCATTATGCCACAGAATTGATGTATGCCTAAGTTCTTCGTTTTCAGTTTTAAATTTTTAGAAATTGTTATATTTTGATGTGGTTTTCTCTTTTGTTTTTAATCATGTAAAACATTTACATAATTTCAAAGTCAAAAAATAAAATAAGGTATGTGGAGAAGCATAACCCTTCTGTATCCCCTACTCACCTGCTTCCTCCATCCAACTATAGGTAAGCATTTTTTATTGATTTTTGTTTTATCTTGCTATTGTAATCATAAACAAATATGTATTTCTTATTTCTTCTCCTTTCCTATCTACACTGTAGTATACTATAAATACAGCTATGCATTTTGCTTATTTTGCTTAACAATATGTCCTGGACATTACTGTATTTCAGGACATACAGATATGTTTCTTTTCTTTTCGGGGATACATTATATGACATTGTGTAAATATCCCAATTTATTTACTAATGTCCCTTTGATAGACATTTGGGTTTCTGGCCTTTTGCTAGGTGGTCTTCTACGTTTGTGTTATTTAGTCCTCCCTAGAGTTTTGTCAGTTTGGCTTATTATTCTCATGTTAAAAGGAGGAAACTGGTATATAAGCAGTTAAAGACTTGACCAAAGTCTTAGAATTAAGCAGGGAGAAGGGGAAAGAAGAATTCCCCTGCTTCCATAATTTCTGTTATTTGCACAAGTCCATGTAATTCATACTACATTGAAAATGTCTGTTGACACCTTTCTTTTAGAGTTGGAGGAGGGAGAAGTAAGTATGTGCTTTGCAGTAGATTGTGGAGAAAAATTTAGCCTTAAGTTCAAGGCTGGAATTTCAGGCCTGAGCCAGCCTGTGGGGAGGGTATCTGAGGGAACAGCTGGCCATTCTGGCTTTGTCCCCAGCTAAAGGCCTGCCAGACACCCACAAGCAGGTGTGTCTATTTTGGGCAGAGGGATCTTCTCAGTGTCTGGTAAATCACAACATGTCAATTCTATCACAGCGTGCTCTGAACCCTGGTGCTCCCCTAATAAATCCACCAAAACTCCCTTTGAAGGATAGAGAACAATCCATTCTCTACTGTGCCTCTTAACAGTGACTTCCCCCTTCTTCCTTCTTATCCTACAGACCAGTGAACAATTATATATACCAAACCAAACAGAGGAGCACAGCTTTGGGTCAGTAAAAACCATTTTACATACTTTTTAGAGGAGAAATTAAGTGAGATTTGGAGGAAGCCTTAGGAAAATAACCAAAAACTTTCATTAATTTTCCCTTTTTATCCACCCAATGTTTTTAAGGGAAAAGATTAATTCCGAGGGAAAATACACCCCAATCATGTTATTTTAAAATGAGCATCTCAAGCTAAGGCCTCATCTCAGAGCACTTTTAGCCCAATCTCTTCCCACATCCTCCTCTCCAAAATCATCACTGAAATCATTACAAGATATATGAGGATCATTCACTTTTCAATTTCAAGACACAAATCATTTTCACTGCACAGTTTTTAACCAAGGCAGAAGGAGACAGCCACTACATTTTAGAGATTTTGCAAAAGGGTTTAAACAAAGCAGCTTTCTTTTTCTGCCCCAGTAGTCACTGAATAGTCTTGTTAATAAAGGTTTTATTGTGTCATTGCTAAGCTTCTGAGACCAAACAGCACAAGCAAATTAGCCACAAGATCATCGCACCATGGACTGGGCAGCTGAGCACTTGGCTGACCATGTGGGGATCTGATTTCATCAGGGAGCTGAGTAGCTTCCCTAGCTAGCTGCACTCAGGACACTCCAAGCTCAGCGGCATGGACGTGCTCAACAAAGCCAGTACTCCAAGACTCTGCTCTCCATCTAGTCAAAACAGGAAGTTTGACATGTGAGTCAAAGGCTGGAAGTCCACTCACTCCACATATGTGAATTTATTTTCTGCAATGTGCCAGCGATGGAGAAGAGAGTGAGATGGAGAAGATACACCACTCCCTGCTGTCTGAGAGTGATATAGATAAATAAAAATACAGAGAAATACTTACATATGAGTTAAGCATTACAGTATAACATTGGGTATATTTTTTAAGCTCTATGGGCATCTATTTGTTCACTTTTAAAGGAGGATAACAACAGTAATTACATCAGATTGTTATAAAGAGTAAAACACTTAGAATGTATCTGGCAGATGGTAGTTACTCCACAAATATTAGATATAATAATTATTAAGTGCCACTCCCCTAAACTTAAAGCTAGGTGTTCTCCCTCCCCTTCCTAAAGTACATTTCTCTCACCCAGTGTTTCATTTAATTAATCCAACAAAACTTTAATTTAGATGCTACTCATATTTGAAGAAGAATGGCACAGAGTTGAATAGATTTATCCAAGTCATACATTTCATAGAAAGTAGACATGGAACGCAAATCAACTTGCATCGGTTCAGCCACAAAATTCCTTATGCTTTTAACCTGTATCTATGCCACCTTGTGTGTAAGAGTGAAAACCATTAGGCACAGAGGAGGGAGAGATTAATGTCAACAGGAGGTACTAGGAAGGCCTCCTGCAGGAAAACTAGGAAGGCCTCCTGCAGGAAAACATAGGAGTATACACTCTTCTGCTAAAACCTTCCATGGCTCCCTATTGCTTTAAAATAAAGTGCAAGTCTTTTACCAAAGGCAGAAATCCTCTCTTCCCTTTAGCACCCACATCTGAGTCACCAGCAAGTCCTATAAGTTATAACTACAAATTTTATTCCAATATATACATTTTTCTGCCTATTTCTACTGCTACCACCCTAATCCAAGGTATCATCATCCAGTGCTGGTTTTTCCTACTAATGATCTCCTTGGACCTCTTCTTGCCAACCTACAAACCATTCCCTACACAGCAGCATGAGTAAGCTTAAAATGCAAACCAGACCATGGCACTCTCTTACTTTAAACTTTTTAAATAATTATCAGTTTTGTTTAAAATTAAATTTAAACTCCTTACCATGGGTCTCTAAATATGCATGATTTGGTGCCTGCTTATCTTTTCAACTTCATCCCATCTATTTCTTCTCCTAACTCATTATTCTGCATTCATAAAGACCTCCTTTATTTTGTCCAACACAACACATTTTTTCCCAGCTCATGGCTTTGTACTTGCTGTTTTCTCTGCCAAGGATGCCTGATATGAAAGAAGAAAGAAAAAAAGAAAGAGGAAAGGGAAGAAAGAAAAGAAAGGAGCAAAGAGGGAAAGCCTGAGCTAAGGCACAAAGGCCAGAAGTAGAATGGTGTAAGTAGAAGAAGATAAGCACTTTGGTGGTGCTTAAGTATAAACACAATGATGATAAAAGGATGAAGAAACAAAATAGTGGTAGGCTAAGACCAGATTAAGTAAATATGTATTAGCTGTTATTGCTGCACCCAGAATTTAGCAGTTTAAAACAACAGTTTCAATCTCACACTTTCAATGGATCAGCAACTTGGGAGTAACATAGGTAGTTCTGGTTCAGAACTTTTTATGAGATTTCAATTAAGACATCAGCCTGGACTTTAGTCATTTAAAGTCTTGAATGGGACTAGAGAATCCACTCCCAAGTTGGCTTTTGTAGGGCATCTCAGTTTCTTGCTATGTGGACCCCTCGATAGTACTGCTTGAATGTTCTCACGAAGTGACAACTAGCCTCCCCTAGAGCGGGTGATTCAAGAGAAAGAGCAAGGAAAAACCTGTAATGCCTTTTATGACCTATCCATGAAAGTCCCATACCATCACTTCTGTTATTTTCTGTTTACCGAACCCATATAAAGGGAGGAGAATTAAACTCTACTTATCAAAGGGAAATATTTTGGAGAATTTGTTAATAGGTTTTAAAACCACCATAGGCCTTATCCATCAAGCAATGAAAAGTGACTTAGGAAGTAGGAAGTTGTATTTTAGGTTAATCACCCTGGTGCTGATAAACTGATGGATTTGAAAATGAGAATATTGAAAGCAGACAGACAAATTCAAAGAATCCTGAAATAGCCCAGGGTGAGATCAAACAACAGAAAAATAGATGTATTTGAGAAATAGTAAAAAGATAAAATTGTTGTATGAGGCAGAAAAATGCAAAAATTTTATGTCATACTTTAAATTTGAATTAATTTTCAAGATAGAAAATCCATGAGAGACAAAGAGGTTGAGGAATAAGAGCATGAGTTCACCATTGAATATTCTGAGTTTGAGCTCTTAAGTCTAGTGGATACTCATTTACCACTACAGCATGTGTTCTTGCCTTATTCTGATAACAACCTCCTTTTGTTGAGGGCAATCTACCCATACCTACTATCTTGCACAGGGCTCTACCCAGTGGTGTGCTGGTAAACAAACTTTCTAAAATAAATAAAGCTCTAAGTTGTGATTTAAATATTCCCACTTTTCCAACTTAATGCTACAAACAGTTTAACAACCAGCTCAGAAAATACTGAAATGTAGTTAACAGGCTCACTCTAGCACACTACTGGTTATCTCCCGTGCTTAGCAATAAAGCACATGACCCAAGCCTAAGCCAGTCAGTGCACTGAATAACTTCTGGTCATGGTGATTGGTTCAGAGATGGGCAATGAGAGCCAATGAGATGCAAGGAAACTCTTGCTATATATCATGGGAAAAAACTTCCTTTTCCTCAACATATAAACGAGATGATGCAATGCAGCTACCGCACCATGTGAAGTTAATGGCTAGAGCCAACCCTATAGAAAGCAAATCTGAGAGACTAAAAGAAAGTAAATCTAGATGACATTATATAAGCCATAAATCTAGCTGTAGCTAAAACTAACTCTATTCATAGAGTTTTCAATTAAGTGAGCCAATAAGTTCCTTTATATTCTTTATTTTTGTGATTTGGTGCAAATAAATTTTGTATTGCCTTTCTTTTACATTCAGAGAATCTCAGCTGATACACTTTGTGACATCCAGATAATTGGTTATATGAATCTGAAGCTCAGTGGACAAATTCAGGATTATCAGAATTTAGTGAAAAGTTAAACCTTGAGAGGGACAAGCTCACCAAGAGAGAGAACCACCCTGCTAATCTTAATATTCTTAAAATACTATAGAATCAGAGAGCTTGGAGAAGCATTAGAGATGATCAAATACAACTCCTTCATTTAGTAATTAAGAAAACTGTAGCCCTAAATGATATAATAACTTGTCCAAGGTCATTTAACTGGTTACTTCATGACAGAGCCAGGACTGAATCCCTGATTTTCTGACTTCTATGTAGACTTTTTTCTAAATCATGACAAGCTCTGAGTTATTAGGTTTCATTTAACTCAATAAATATATGTTCTGTATATATTGTGAATAACAAATTGTGTAACATGTTAGTTTAATGGATAGCACTTTGTTTCAAAGCACATTTTATAATTTAATATCTTTGCCAACCTTGTAAAGTTGGTCAGACAAGTGGTTTGGAGGTACGAAAATCTAGGCTTAGAATACTTGAATGACTTTTCCAAGGTCAAGCGGCCAGTGAGTAGCTACCGGTATAGAACACATGTCTTCCAATGTTCTTCCTTCTGCCTCTCTTTTAATGTAATGTTTCATTGCAAGTACTTAAGGTATAAATTAGCACAACTTCCCAGGATTTGTGATGACTTCTCAGAAACTTCAGAAAAATACATTCCGAGATATTTATACTCTGTACCATTTTTCTTTTATTCATATTTTAATTGAAAAATAAAAATGTGGTTTTTTAAATATTTATGGTGTATAACATGATGTTTTGAAATATGTGTATTGTGGAATGACTAAATCAAACTAATTAACATACGCATTACCTCCATACTTATCAGTTTCTTTTGTGATAAGAACCAAATTTTCAAGTATATAAAATCTGCACTATTTCTATAGTTCTTCAGGCTGCTAATATTCAGAGTGCTTAGCAGTCATAGTGCTAACATAGATGGTTTTATAGGAGGTATATTTGTGTCCTGGGGCTGCTGCGACCAATTACCACAAACTTAGTGTCTTGCAATGATGGAAATTTATTTCCTCATGATTTCCTCAGCATTCTGGAGGCCAGAAGTCTACAACCAGGGTCATACTCCCCACAAAACCCCTAGGGAAAAATTTGTTCCACGTCTCTTCCAGTTTCTGATGCCTGCCAGCTTTGTTGGCTTGTGGCTACATTACACTAATCTCTGCCTCCATCTTCACATAGCCTTTTTCTCATTGTATCTATCCCCCATGTGTATCTTATAAGCATGCTTGCTATTGGATCTAGGACCCATCCAGATAATTCAGAATGATCGCCTCTTCTCAATATCCTTAACTTAATGACATTTGCAAAGACACTTTCCCAAACATCACAACATTCACAGGTTCTGGGGACTAGGATATGAATATATCTTCTGGGGGACTGCCATTAAGGAAGCAAAGGAGAAGAGTTATTCATTCAAAGGTCAGGAGCTTAACAAGTGAAGTGAATCAAAGCTCTGCCAAAGTAATGACCAAGCATTCTCTTTCCCAAACAGTCTTCAGTGTATGTACAAATTTTGAAAAAAGTCCAAGAGGTCAGTCTTCTGAAAAAATTCCCTACCATCAGCTTTGTCAGATAGCCATGAGTCTTGCGCTGGAGGGTGAAAATATATCCAACAAGTTGGGCCTGGCTTACATGCTTGGGCATATGCCCTGTTTATATGATACCCTCTGCCAAAGTCAGCTTCATGCCAAGAGGCAAACTTGAAAAGCCACTGTCGAAACAAGAGCTCCTGTTTATCTCTGACCAGCATAGCAAGTTCTCTGCATCACTCACTCTCAGAGAGCCGGCCACTAGACTAGCCGCGCTCTTCCTGCTGATCCTTTGAACAAAGATTGATAGGTGTTGATTTCCAACTCCAGAGCTGTGTCTGTGATGTATCACAATCTGAAGAACTTACATGTAAGGGATAGTCTTTCAGGGACTAATGACACCTCTACTGTATGATTATTCTTCCATGGGAAAGACATCCTCTTTTCCACGCTATTGGGAAGAAAAATAAGGGAATTGATACTTACTGAGCACGATGAGTCTGTTTAGTTTGCCCCAGATCAACTCTCAATCCTTATTTAATCTGTTTCACAGCTCACTCCTGTGACCTTAATGGACTTCCTTACCAAATGGCTTCAAGTTAGGTTTAACCAATAGAAGACCCTGGAGGAAACTAGAGGGACGAAAAGAGAGGGAAGAAAGCTACACAATTCATTTCCCAATTCCCCAGTGATTGCCACGGGCTGGGCACATCTCTCCACAAAAGGTCTCAGCACCTGCCTGATAGTTCTCCCTACACAGCCTTCTTAGGTTCTCCCTGGATCCCAGGAAACACTTCTTCTGCTCACATCTTCAGGCCTAAAGTTGGTGACCCCAGAATATTGTACTATATTTTGTAGTTTTCCTCTGCCCTGCCTACACATTGCCCTGCTCTACATTTTCCTCAAGTTTTCCTAATTTGAATGGGCCATGTTTTCTGGCAGGACTTGGACTGATGAAGCCCTAGTTCTTTTATGATATTTGCTAGATGTTTTATTTTGATGATTACAACAGTCCTACAGAGTAGACACTCTTAACTCCATATTATAGATGAGGAAACTGAGGTAATACTGCCCTATGAGGTGATATTGCACTATGAGAAACAGCTAGCAAGTGAGCAGTTAGAAGTCAAACCCAGATTTGTCTAACTTCAAAGCCCTTGGATTTTCAGCTATTTCTTCTCAATACTGAAGATATATCTTATAGGATGCCTGGAGAAACAGGGAGTTTTAAGGCACAAAAATGGCAGAATGGTTCAAATGCTTTATTCAAAGTTAACCTTTATAAAGCCATTCAGAGGCCTCAACTCTCTTTAGTATTACATGCAAAAAAAAAAAAAAAAAAAGATCCTGCAGACACAATAATTGAATGTAATTTATGTCTTTACTGTAGTTCCCTAAAAAGGAGCCAGGAGTAGATTACATTTATAATGCAAAGCCAAACTTCTTAAAGCCTCTTTCCATTATCATTCTCCCTGTCTATATATGTCACATATGGCAGCTACTCACAAAGTCAAATCTTTTTCCTAACCACCTCCATGCTCTCAAGATCTCCAATAACATACTTTCGGCCTCCTAGTCCCTTTGTCCTTTCTTTTTGTTGTTGTTTTCCTCCTGCCAGTAACTCTCTGCCTTTTCCAACAAAAATCCCTCTTGTCGGGACAGCATTAGGATAAATATCTAATGCATGTGGTACTTAACACCTAGATGACGGGTTGATGGGTGCGGTAAACCACCATGGCACACGTATACCTATGTAACAAACCTGTACGTTCAGCACATGTATCCCAGAACTTAAAGAAAAAAAAACCCTTTTGTCTCTTCTAGTCTTCTCCACAATTTCTTTTGGTTCCTGTCCTCAATTAACACACAACTGAAGAACTACTTGATAGCTACCTGAGTGACATATGCATTTTGTTGGGAGACTGGGAGTTTTGTTAATATACGAAGCTGTTTGTTAATAGTTTTTCTGCCACATAGTATAGATTTACTGTTATTTCTTCAAGAAGAAAAGATGTTGGTGTCTCATATAAAATCTATGCTAAGGATAAAATATATATTACAATTGCCTGGAGCAAGAGAAGGGTAGTGGGAGAGAGTGAAAGGACTATTCAATTCACATCATACCCATTCCTTCAATACACCAGCAAGCTATAGTGTAAATATTTGTTTGAACTCAAGTGTTTGGAACTCTGGACATATTTTGAGAAACATCATTACAGACTACATTTTTTAATCCATCATAAATAGTATTTGCATTAAAATTATAACAATTAATGATATTTCCTTATCAATAAATTCACCCTCTGTCTTCTATGTCCCAATCTAGTGAGGCGATCATACAGTCAAGCTGACCCAAGAGGAGCTCTATCTACTAGAAAGTGATTCTAAGAACCATTACATTTCACAGCTTTTCTTAAACACCTTAATTGGCAGAATTCAGTAAAAGGTAGAATAAGTCAGTACAAGCAATTTGCAGTAGTTTTTTTTTAAAGTAACATTTATAGTTTCAGAGCCGTTTGTCCCAAAGCATTCTCTTTGTCAAGGCAAAACGGAGAGTAAAATATAAGAGGATGATTCACTCTCAGACTTGAAAGAAAGACACTCACAGGGACGTTAGACAATGTAGCCAGCTCATTCCAAATCTATCTGTGGTTCATGGAGATGACAAAGATCTTCATTTCCCTGGTTTCAAAAAAGGCATCAATCACATTGAGAAAGAGTCAGTTTGTCTTTTCACTTGCACCCTGTAGGGTCAGGAGTAGAGAAGGGTAGAGAACCAACACTTGCTGAGCACCTGCTGTGTGAGATATCACCGAGTAATTAATAACTTACCCTATATCACAAAAATAGAAAATATGGAGGCTGGGAGCTGAGGAGTATTTATATGTTTGTTGTCAGACCTCTCCACCTCCACCCTCCTACTAAATTATAATATCTGTGGAAGCAAGCAGCCCATCAGTCTGTTGCTAAGTCCCCAGAGCCTAACATGTTAGGTTGGTGCCAAAGTAATTGCGATTTTTGCCATTACTTTCAATGGCAAAAACTGCAATTACTTTGGCACCAGCCTAATAGTACCTGACACATAGAAGGAGCTCAAGAAGAATATATTGAATAAATGAACAAATGAATGAGTTCCTTCTGACTTCAAAGCCCAGGGTTATTCCACTTCATCTTGCTTGTAGCTGGAAAAACAAAACTCAAACAGTGGTTGCCCTTAGATTTCGAGATGTCTGCTATGCAGTGTATTGATATCAGGATAGTATTTCTTCCTTTACAAACAAAATAGTTCCCCTCCACGTAAGTTTGCATTGAAAAACTACCCAGTGACATCAAATTCAAAATGTATACCACAATTTTTGTTAGCAAACAAATCTAGTTCCCTTAATGATGATTGACCACTTAACTTCTACCCCTACAGTTAATGTGGGAGCAAATTGGAAAACAAAGTTTAGCAGAAACAATTACATTATAATGGAAATTCTGAGGAATATCTCATACTGTTTTAGGTTTGCTTTGGCTGTGTTTGCAGCCAAAATTCAGTCACAGTCAATCAACCAATTGTTTCCTCTGCATTACACCAAAGGAGTGGTTGTTCTAATTTTTTTTTCTTTGTCACTGAATTGATGAATTGCTTTGGCATCAGGTAGGTCTGGTAGTCAGCTTTCATCTTGGGAAATAATCATCTTCTGCTGGGAGAGCTATTCGGCTGTGTGGTAGTGCTTTATCATAGGCAGCGCATAAGTGGTGCTGTTCGCAATTTGATAAACGTGCACTGTAAGGCTCAGAGGTCCCCAAACACAAGTCTCATACGTAAACACAATCAAATCATGCTGTTAACTAGGGAACTGAATTGTCATTGCTCATCCTTCTCTGTCTTTTCCACTCCTCTGTAAAAAAATCCTCATACCTCATTCTGTACAAGCAAATTGAGAGGCGTTTCTCAGTTGTGGGTAGCATTAAGATGAGCATCAAATATTTTCTATCTGCTTTAAACTGAATTTTTGACGGGGAAATACCATATTAAAACAATTTTATAAGAAACTGGAACATGGCGAGTGTGGTGGCTCACGCCTGTAATCCCAGCACTATGGGAAGCTGAGGTGGACGGGTCACATGAGGTCTGGAGTTCGAGACCAGCCTGGCCAACATACCAAAACCTGGTCTCTACTAAAATTACAAAAATTAGCTGGGTGTGGTGGCATGTACATGTAATCCCAGCTACTCAGGAGGCTGAGGCAGGAGAATTACTTGAATCTGGGAGGTGGAAGTTGTAGTGAGCTTAGATCATGCACTGCACTCCAGCCTGGGCAACAGAGTTGAGACTGATTCCATCTCAAAAAAAAAAAAAGAGAAAGAAACTGGAACACTTTCAAAGGCTTTAAGCACATATCAAAATACTGGGGAATATCTAAGAAACGCAGAAGGATAGCTAGTTTTTTAAAACTTTTCTTTCCCAAAGCCTTTGGAATCATAACACTTCAGGCTAGGAGAAACCAGAAATGTTGCATGTATGTGCAACACACACACACACACACACACACACACCCCTACCTGTCTCTCTTTAGACACTAAGGACAAAAGTTAATTGTTTTAATTATTGCTGACATTTCTGCAGTGGATATTAACTGCATTTTAAACATTATGAAATTGAAGCAGAAAAATTAAGCAACTTGCCATAGGTCCCATATTTAGTAAGTGGAAGAATTAAAATTGGAACCCAGGTTTATCTCTATGTCTTAACTACTACATGCACCACCACACTTCTATAATATTCCTGCCGATGTATGCTTGAATTCCTTTTTTGAACCAGTCCATGAACTCAGTTTATCCCATCCTCAGACATCTCTATTTGAATTGCCTACTCTATGCAGTGAATTAAAAGTTGTCTTTCTATAACTCCCGCCTAGTGATCCTAGGTCTGGCTTGAGGCCTTTCTGAGTAAGTGCAATCCCTCTTCCAAGTGACAAGCTTTTGAATATTAAAAGCTGGTAATCATGTCCCCTTGAGCTTTCTTTCTGGAGCCTGGGTAAATATTCCCAGGTCCTTCAGCCATCTTTTCTATAACACGGTTTTGTTTTCTTGGTTACTTTCTATCATATATGTCTTCCTCTTAAAATGTCGCTCAGTATTACTCATAAGATTTCAGCTTTCGTCTGGCCTCCCTAAGATGACCAGAAATCTTAGCACCCTCAATCTATTAATGCATTGACTGAATTCAAATTTCTCTCCTCCCCCAACAATCCTGTTTTTAAATCTATACTTCATGGGAATGCAGCCTTGCCTCAGAGTCCCCCAGACCCCACACAGAGTGTCGAATCTGTAACAGTCCTCTTCTAAAAATGCAAAGCAAATCCTACATGAAATTAACCAGAGCACCCAATGGGACTCTATTTTATGAAACTTAATCCACTTTAGTGTCCTGCTCCTCTCCCTAAAGCCTCATGGTCCAAGCATCCTCTATCTTTAAAAAGTCTACAAATCCTTAAATGTCTGCCACAAACCCAGTTACTCTCCCAGGAAAGTACACGCATATCTCATTTTATTGTGATTCACTTGATCATGTACTGCATTTTTTTTTTTTTTACAAATGGGAGATTTGTGGCAGCTCTGCTTCAAGCAAGTCTATCAGCACCATTTCTCCAACAGCATGTGGTCACTTCATGTTTCTGTGTCACATTTGGGTAATTCTTGCAATATTTCAGGTGTTTTCATTATTATTATATCTGTTATGGTGACCTGTGATCAGTGATCTTTGATGTTACTATAACTGTTTGGGGGTGCCATGAACCACTCCCATATAAAACTGTGAACTTAATTGATAAACGTTATGTATATTGTGACTGCTCCACTGACTGACCGTTCTCCTATCTCTCCCTGTCTCCTTGGGCTTCTTTATTGCCTGAGATACAATGATATTAAAATTAAGCCAATTAATAACCCTACAATGGCTTCTAAGTGTCTAAGTGAAGGGAAGAGTCGTACATCTCCCACTTTAAATCAAAAGCTACAAATGATTTTTAGTGAGGAAGTTATGCCAAAAACAGGCCAAAAGCTCATTCTCTTGCATCAGTTAGCAACATTGTTAATGCAAAGAAAATTAACATTGTTAATTCAAAGGAGATTAAAAATGTTATTCCATTGAACACATTAATGATAAGAAAGTGATATGAATAATGATAAGAAACAGCATATGCAGAAAGCTTTAGAGATCTGGATAGATCAAACTAGACACAACATTCCCTTAAGCCAAAGCTTAAGCCAGACAAAGGCCCTAATCTTCAATTCTGTGAAGGCTGAAAGAGGTGAAGAAGCTGCAGAAGAAAATTTGGAAGCTACCAGAGGTTGATTCATGAGGTTTAAGGAAAGAAACTTTCTCTATAACATAAAAGTACAAGGTGAAGCAGCAAAATCTGATGCAGAAGACTCAGCAAGTTATACAGAAGGTCTAGTTAAGATCATTGATAAAGGTAACTACTCTAAACAAATTTTCAGTGTAGACAAAACAGTCTTAATTTGGAAGAAGATGCCATCAAGGACTATCATAGCTAGAGAGAAGTCAGTGCCTGGCTTTGAAGCTTCAAAGCACAGGCTGACTCTCTGATTAGGAGCTAAGGCAACTGGTGATTTTTAAACTGAAGTGTTCATTTACCATTCTGAAAATCCTAAGGGCCTTAAGAAATCTGCTCTGCCTGTGCTCAATGAGATTTTATTGTTTTAAATTTTATTTAAACACAATGGATGACCTCACATCTATTTACAGCATGATTTACTGAATATTTTAAGTCCACTGTCAAGACTTACTTCTTTGAAAAAAGATTCTTTTAAAAATATGGCTGCTCATTGACAATGCACCTGGTCAACCAACAGCTCTGATAGAGATGTATAAGTGGATAAATGTTGTTATCATGCCTGCTAACACAACGTCCATTCTGCGGCCTATGAATCAAGGGGTTAATTTCAACTTTCAAGTTTTATTATTTAAGAAATACATTTTGTAAGGCAATAGCTGCCATAGATAGTAATTTCTCTGATCGGTCTGGGATAAGTAAATTGAAAAACTTTTGGAAAGGATTCACCATTTTAGATGCCATTAAGAACATTGGTGATTCATGGAAGGAGGTCAAAATATCAACATAAACCAGAGTTTTAAGAAAGCTGATTCCAATCCTCATGGATGACTTTGAAGAGCTTGAGACTTAATTGAAGGGAATAACTGCAGATGGGATGGAAATAACAAGAGAACTAGAAGTGAAGCCTGAAGGTGTGACCAAATTGCTACAGTCTCATGAGAAAACTTGAATGGATGAGAAGTTACTTTTTATGGATGAGCAAAGAAAGTTGGTTTCTTGGGATGCAATCTACTCCTGGTAAAGATGATACAAACACTGCTGAAATGACAAGACAAGATTTAGCATATTACGTCAACTTAGTTGATAAAGAATGGCAGAGTTTACGAGGATTGGCTCCAACTTTGAAAGAAGATCTACTGGGGGTAAAATGCTATAAAAAATTCATATGTCACAGAGAATTCTTTCTTGAAATGTGGCAAATTTCATTGTTCTCTTATTATAAGAAATTGCTGGCCAGGCGCGATGGCTCACACCTGTAATCTCAGCACTTTGGGAAGCCAAGGCGGGCAGATCACGAGGTCAGGAGATCGAGAAGAACCTGGCTAACACGGTGAAACCCAATCTCTACCAAAAATACAAAAACAAAATTAGCTGGGCGTGGTGGTAGGCACCTGTAGTCCCAGCTACTTGGGAGGCTAAGGCAGGAGAATGCTGTGAACCCAGGAGGTGGAGCTTGCGGTGAGCTGAAATCATGCCACTGCACTCCAGCCTGGGTGACAGAGTGAGACTCCATCTCAAAAACAAACAAACAAAAAAACGCCACTATATATATATATTTTTATATATTTATATAAATATAACTATATATATTTATCTATATTTATATAAATATAAATATACATATTTATCTATATTTATATAAATATAACTATATATTTATCTATATTTACATAAATATAACTATATATTTATCTATATTTATATAAATATAACTATATGTATTTATATATATTTCTATAAATATAACTATATGTATGGATATATATTTATATAAATATAACTATATGTATGGATATATATTTATATAAATATAACTATATGTATTTATATATATTTATATAAATATGACTATATGTATTTATATATGTTTATATAAATGTAACTATATGTATTTATATATATTTATATAAATATAACTATATGTATTTATATATATTTATATAAATATAACTATATGTATTTATATGTATTTATATAAATATAACTATATATATTTATATAAATATAACTATATATATAGTTATATAAATATAACTATATATATTTATATATATTTGTATATTTATATATTTATATAAACATAACTATATATATTTATATGTTTATATAAATATATATAAATATAACTATATATTTATATAAACATATATAAATATAACTATATATATTCATATATACTCATATAAATTTATATAAATATAACTATATATTTATGTAAATATAAATATATATTTATATATATTTATATAAATATATGTTTATATAAATATATATATATTTATATAAATATATATTTATATAAATATATATATATTTATATAAATATATATTTGTATAAATATATATATTTATATAAATATATATATTTATATAAATATATATACTTATATAAATATATATATATTTATATAAATATATATTTATATAACTATATATATATTTATATAAACATATGTTTATATAAATATATATATATTTATATAACTATAACTATATATTTCTATATATTTATATATATTACATATATTTATATCAGTATAACTATATATATTTCTAAATATTTTTATAAATATAACTATATATTTCTATATATTTATATATAGAAATATAACTATATATATTTTGATATATTTATATATAAATATAACTATACATATTTCTATATATTTCTATATATTTACATATTTATATAAATATAAATATATATTTATATATATTTCTATATATTTATATAAATATAACTATATATATTTCCATATATTTATATATATTTATATAAATATAACTATATTTCTATATGTTTATATAAATATAATTATATATTTCTATATATTTATATGAATATAACTATACATATTTCTATATATTTCTATATATTTATATAAATATCATTATATGTATTTATATACATTTATATAAATATAACTTTATATATTTATATATTTATGTAAATATAACTTTATATATTTATATATTTATATAAATATAACTTTATATATTTATATATTTATATAAATATAACTTTATATATTTATATATTTATATAAATATAACTTTATATATTTATATATTTATATAAATATAACTTTATATATTTATATACTTATATAAATATAACTTTATATATTTATATATTTACATAAATATAACTTCATATATTTATATATATTCATATATTTACCTACATTTATATAAATATAACTTTATATATTTATATACAATTATATAAATATAACTTTATAGTTATATAAAGATAACTTTATATATAGTTATATAATTATAACTTTACATATAGTTATATAAATATAAATATATATAGTTATATTTATATATATATTTATATATAACTATATATAGTTATATAAATATAACTATATAGTTACATTTATATATAGTTATATATATAATTATATATAACTATGTATAGTTATATAAATATAACTATAGTTATCCTTATATATAAATATATATATTTATATATAAATATAAATATATAAACATGAATATATACAGTTCTATATATAGTTATATTAAATATAACTATATATTTATATATAGATATAACTATATTTATATATAGATATAACTATATAGTTATATAGATATAACTATATAGTTATGTAGATATAACTATATAGTTATGTAGATATAACTATATAGTTATATATACACATATAACTATCTATTTATATATACACATATAACTATCTATTTATATATACACATATAACTATCTATTTATATATACACATATAACTATATATTTATATATACACATATAACTATATATTTATATATACACATATAACTATATATTTATATATACACATATAACTATATATTTATATATACACATATAACTATATATTTATATATACACATATAACTATATATTTATATATACATATAACTATATTTATATATATACATATAACTATATTTATATATATACATATAACTATATATTTATATCTATACATATAACTATATATTTATATATACATGTAACTATATATTTATATATATACATGTAACTATATATTTATATATATACGTAACTATATATTTATATATATACGTAACTATATATTTATATAGATACACGTAACTATATATTTATATAGATACACGTAACTATATATTTATATAGATACACGTAACTATACATTTATATATAAATGTAACTATACATTTATATATATAAATGTAACTATACATTTATATATATAAATGTAACTATACATTTATATATATAAATGTAACTATACATTTATATATATAAATGTAACTATACATTTATATATATAAATGTAACTATTTATATATAAATGTAACTATTTATATATAAATATAACTATATATTTATATATAAATATAACTATTTATATATAAATATAACTATATATTTATATATAAGTATAACTATATATTTATATATAAGTATAACTATACATTTATATATATAAGTATAACTATACATTTATATATATAAGTATAACTATACATTTATATATATAAATATAACTATACATTTATATATATAAATATAACTATACATTTATATATATAAATATAACTATACATTTATATATATAAATATAACTATACATTTATATATATAAATATAACTATACATTTATATATATAAATATAACTATACATTTATATATATAAATATAACTATATATTTATATATATAAATATAACTATATATTTATATATATAAATATAACTATATATTTATATATATAAATATAACTATATATTTATATATATAAATATAACTATATATTTATATATATAAATATAACTATATATTTTATATATTTATATATATAAAACTATAACTATATAACTCTATATTTATGTACATAAATATAAGTCTATATTTATGTACATAAATATAAGTCTATATTTATGTACATAAATATAAGTCTATATTTATGTACATAAATATAACTATATATTTATGTACATAAATATAACTATATATTTATGTACATAAATATAACTATATATTTATGTACATAAATATAACTATATATTTATGTACATAAATATAACTATATATTTATGTACATAATGTACATAAATATAACTATATATTTATGTACATAATGTATCTAAATATAACTATATATTTATGTATCTAAATATAACTATATATTTATGTATCTAAATATAACTATATATTTATGTATCTAAATATAACTATATATTTATGTATCTAAATATAACTATATATTTATGTATCTAAATATAACTATATATTTATGTATCTAAATATAACTATATATTTATGTATCTAAATATAACTATATATTTATGTATCTAAATATAACTATATATTTATGTATCTAAATATAACTATATATTTGTGTATCTAAATATAACTATATATTTGTGTATCTAAATATAACTATATATTTATGTATCTAAATATAACTATATATTTATGTACATAAATATAACTATATATTTATGTATCTAAATATAACTATATATTTATGTATCTAACTATATATTTATGTATCTAAATATAACTATATATTTATGTATCTAAAGACAACTATATATTTATGTATCTAAATATAGCTATATATTTATGTATCTAAATATAGCTATATATTTATATGTATAAATATAAATATAACTACATATATTTATATATAAATATAACTACATATATTTATATATAAATATAACTACATATATTTATATATAAATATAACTACATATATTTATATATAAATATAACTACATATATTTATATATACAAATATAACTACATATACTTATATATACAAATATAACTACATATACTTATATATACAAATATAACTACATATACTTATATATACAAATATAACTACATATATTTATATATATTTATATAAATATAAATATACTTATATGTATTTATAGAAATATAACTATATTTATATAAATATAAATATATTTATATGTATTTATAGAAATATAACTATATTTATATGTATTTATATAAATATAACCACATATTTATATATATTTATGTGTATTTATATAAATATAACTATATATTTATATTTATATAAATATAAATATAAATTTATATATATTTATATAAATATAACTATATATGTTTTTTTATATTTATATAAATATAACTATATATGTTTTTCTATATTTATATAAATATAACTATATATATTTTTATATATTTATATAAATACAACTATATATATTTATATAAATATAACTATACATATCTATATATATTTATCTAAATATAACTATATATCTATATATATTTATCTAAATATAACTATATATATCTATATATATTTATCTAAATATAACTATATATATCTATATATTTATCTAAACATCACTATATATATCTATATTTATCTAAACATAACTATATATATCTATATATATCTAAACATAACTATATGTATCTATATATAATTATCTAAATATAACTATATATATCTACATATAATTATCTAAATATAACTATATATATCTACATATATTTATCTAAATATAAATATATATATCTATATATATTTAAAGATAACTATATATATCTGTATATATTTATATAAAGATAACTATATATTTATATATATTTATATAAAGATAACTATATATTCAGATATATTTATATAAAGAAAACTATATATTCAGATATATTTATATAAAGAAAACTATATATTCAGATACATTTATATAAAGAAAACTATATATTCAGATATATTTATATAAAGAAAACTTTATATTCAGATATATTTATATAAAGAAAACTATATATTCAGATATATTTATAAAGATAACTATATATTCAGATATATTTATATAAAGAAAACTATATATTCAGATATATTTATATAAAGATAACTATATATTCAGATATATTTATATAAAGATAACTATATATTCAGATATATTTATATAAAGATAACTATATATTCAGATATATTTATATAAAGATAACTATATATTCAGATATATTTATATAAAGATAACTATGTATTCAGATATATTTATATAAAGATAACTATGTATTCAGATATATTTATATAAAGATAACTATGTATTCAGATATAGTTATATAAAGATAACTATATATTCAGATATAGTTATATAAAGATAACTATATATTCAGATATAGTTATATAAAGATAACTATATATTCAGATATAGTTATATAAAGATAACTATATATTCAGATATAGTTATATAAAGATAACTATATATTCAGATATAGTTATATAAAGATAACTATATATTCAGATATAGTTATATAAAGATAACTATATATTCAGATATAGTTATATAAAGATAACTATATATTCATATATAGTTATATAAAGATAAGTATATATTCATATATAGTTATATAAAGGTAACTATATATTCATATATAGTTATATAAAGGTAACTATATATTCATATATAGTTATATAAAGGTAACTATATATTCATATATAGTTATATAAAGGTAACTATATATTCATATATAGTTATATAACGGTAACTATATTCATATATAGTTATATAACGGTAACTATATATTCATATGTAGTTATATAACGGTAACTATATATTTATATGTCGTTATATAAATGTAACTATATATTTATATGTAGTTATATAAATGTAACTATATATTTATATGTAGTTATATAAATGTAACTATATATTTATATATAGTTATATAAATGTAACTATATATTTATATATATTTGTATAAATGTAACTATATATTTATATATATTTGTATAAATATAACTATATATATTTATATATATTTGTATAAATATAACTATATATATTTATATATATTTGTATAAATATAACTATATATATTTATATATATTTGTATAAATATAACTATATATATTTATATATATTTGTATAAATATAACTATATATTTATATATATTTGTATAAATATAACTATATATATTTCTATACATTTATATAAATATAACTATATATATTTCTATACATTTATATAAATGTAACTATATATATTTCTATACATTTATATAAATGTAACTATATATGTTTCTATATATTTATATAAATGTAACTATATATTTCTATATATTTATAGAAATGTAACTATATATATTTCTATATATTTATAGAAATGTAACTATACATATTTCTATATTTATATAAATGTAACTATATATTTCTATATATTTATATAAATGTAACCATATATATTTCTATACATTTATATAAATGTAACCGTATATATTTCTATACATTTATATAAATGTAACCGTATATATTTCTATACATTTATATAAATGTAACCGTGTATATTTCTATACATTTATATAAATGTAACCGTATATATTTCTATACATTTATATAAATATAATCGTATATATTTCTATACATTTATATAAATATAACCGTATATATTTCTATACATATATATAAATATAACCGTATATATTTCTATACATTTATATAAATATAACCGTATATATTTCTATACATTTATATAAATATAACCGTATATATTTCTATACATTTATATAAATATAACCGTATATATTTCTATACAGTTATATAAATATAACTATATATTTATATACAGTTATATCGATATAACTATATATTTATATATAGTTATATCGATATAACTGTATATAAATATATAGTTATATCGATATAACTATATATAAATATATAGTTATATCGATATAACTGTATATAAATATATAGTTATATAAATATAACTATATATTTATTTATAGTTATATCGATATAACTATATATTTATATATATAACTATATATATTTATATATATTTATATAAATGTAACTCTATAGTTTTGTATATATTTTATATATAAAAAATATATGTTTTATATATATATATACATATTGCCACAGCCACCGCAACCTTAAGTGACCACCACCCTGATCAGTGACCAACACCCTTCAATGAGGCAAGACCGTCTACCAGCAAAAAGATTACACCACCAAAAAGATTACACCAGCAAAAAGATTAAGATTACACTAGCAAAAACATTAAGATTACACTAGCAAAACGATTAAGACTCAGATGATTGTTAGCAGTTTTTAGCAGCAAAGTATTTTTAAATTAATTATGTACATGTTTTAGGCATAATGCTGTTGCACTTAATAGACTACAGTATCTTATCAACATAACTTTTACATGAACTGGGAAAGCAAAAAATTTGTCTGACTTGCTTTATCATGATATTAACTTTATTGTGGTAATTTGTAACCAAGCCCACGATATCTCTGAGATATGCTCATACTCCAAGTCTTTTCTTGCTTAATTTGTCATTAGTGTTAAAAAGGTACAGTCACTCATTACCCTTGCCATTGCTGATGAGGCCAACCAGGAACAGGTGCATGACTCAAGTAACTGCACATGAACTGATCATCTCTGGAGTGGCTATTATTAACTACAGGGAAAATATATATATATATATATATATATATATATATATATGTATATATATGTATATATATACGCTTCTTATCAAATGGGGCCAAAACAACCTCATCGTATATTCTTTTTAGATGCAAGAATGTTAGTCTTCAAGCTCCATTGTGTGAGAGAATTGTATTTGTTTTAACTTCTGAACTTTATTTTTAGTGCAAGTCTCCATTTGACTGGGGATTAATCTCAGGCAATTAAAGGTCTCCCTTCTTTGGGAGAAGTTACCTTTAGTTTGGGGGAGTTTATGGAGTGCCAGTGCTTTGCTGGGGAGAGGGCATGTGATTTGGGTTGCCTTTTATCCTCACCAGCATCCATCAAGTTGTCTTCCTCCTTGGGTCCCCTCCTGGTTTTCAGTCATTGCTGCACTTGGGTTTGGGATATGTCATCTCAATTGTTGAACACAGGCCTTCTCTTGACACTTGGGATTATTCTTCCTATGCACTTGGGATGATATTTTTTGCACCTTGCCACACAGAGCCACAAAAACTCAGTAAGTCTGTTTCTATCTCTTTCTTAATTTGCATTCTCCCAAATCTCTGGCACACACACCCTTAGGCTCCCTCTGAAGTCTCAAACTTTTGAAATACAAAAATCACGGAAAGACCCTTTGTTTCTCCTTTCAATGTGCCATTATTTTCTTGCGATGAGCTTAGAACCTCATTTCTATTACCTAAATGGCAAAAAGAGATTGTAAGAATAAAAAATCATTTAAGTTGCTATCCAAAAAACATTAGTCTTCTGGAAGCATAAATTCAGGGCACACACAAAGATAGGAAGATTCACTCAAGTCCAATGGCTTCACCAAATGACAATGGAGGGAGTCGTCTAGTTTCGTAACAAATGTGCCTCACATACCATCTTAGGCTCTCCTAAGTGACTTGACTGCTAATGTGACCTTTTCTTCCTCTATCTCACCATCTATGTTCTTGCAATAAACTCCTATCTTTGTTAACAATCTGTGCATGTCACTTCCTTGTGGCCCAGAAAAAAACTGACTGGCAGAATTAGTAAACAACATTATAGACTCCATAACACCTCCGCATATCCACACACATACATACACACAAACACACATACATACACACACCTTTCTGACGCAACACTGGTTGGTAACTAGATATCTGCAATAAGACCCACTGTGAAAAGATGAACTGAACCAATCAGATTCCTGCTTTCAAAAGTTTAAACTGAGGAACAATCAACAAAATCAGATAATAATCATACCAGAAAACATGTATTGAGCAGATACTGTGTGGGAAGCATTGTGCTAATTGATTTATATGCATATTTCATTTAAACCTCACACCAATCATTTAAAGTAGGTATCATTACTGTCTTTACCTCATAGGTGACCAAATTAAGACAGAGAAATCAAGTAACATGCTGAAAGTCATGTATCTAAAGCCAGGATTGGAACCCAATGATTCTGACTCCTGAGTCTAGGCTCTTAGCCACCCGTGTGACAAGAAACAGATGCAGGAAGAAAAGCCATATACAGTGTTAGGGTCATAGTAAACTAACATTATGAAGAAACAGAAAATGTGTAGTGCCACAAGCTTGTGCAGTGATGTGGGGAATGGGAGGAAGATCTAATCTAATCAGAAGCATAACTAGATCATTCTGAAGTGACATTTGGGCTGAGATCAAAAGGTCATATCGGAGCTAGCTAGTCACCAGAAAGTGAGAATAGCACCTGCACAGCCCCACGTGGGCTTGAAGGAAGCCCAGAATAGCTGGAGCGGAGAGTGTCAGGGAGACTGGTGAGCAATGACACTAGAAAAGAAAGTAGAAGCCACATCATGCTAGGCCTTGTAAAGGATGTTAATAAATTTTACTGGGAATAGCCATCCCGCAAGAAGCAGTTCAAGTCCTGAGTTTCCATCACCTCTTACCTCAAGCAGTTATCATGGATGAACAAACAGGATTGCAAACTCACAAGGTAGAGAGTCTGATTTGTTCAACTTGGCTGAGGTATCTCCTGCTTATCCAATCAGCAGGAGGGGGCAGGGTCACGTGTTCATCGGCGCCCATCAGTGAAGAAAAAGGGGTTTACTGCAAATATATGTATTAGACCACAGATTCCTGCATTCACCAGCATCTTTGAAATTACAAGATTCCCAGACATACTCAGATTTACCTGGGTCACTGAGTTTTATTGTAAAGATAAAACGTGACAAAAAAAAAAAAAAAAAAACCCTGAAGCTGACTTAATAGTCTTGGAGCCAGGTCTTACAGAAAAAGAAGTTTATTCAGAAAACAGCAGTAGCACCAACATCTACTACACACAGCAAAAGTTCTGGCCACTTGGTCCTGTGATTAACCTGGCAACAGTTATCCAGTTGGAATGTTCTGCCATTAAATGTTTCTTGGTGAGTCTATGGCTCTGCTTCTACTTCTATTACTATGACTTAACTCTCTCTGTATCTTCTGTTCTAGTTCCCTAAGAGCAAGGACTTGTTGGAACAGTTGCCCTGTGGTTTTAGGCTTCCCTATTGAGGAGAATGCTTCTCAAGGTCTCCAGGGATAACCTAAAGAGGGTTGCCATTGCTCCAGTTCCATTTTTTCTCCAATCTGCTGAAGGCAACACAGTGGCGCTTTGAATAAAGGACTCAAGCTTTGTGCAAGGTGACTATTGCCAACAGGAGTCTAGAACTGGCCACAAATATATTTAGTTTGACTTGCACAACATTGGCTCACACAGTACTTATTTAAGTTTAATGTTTAAGCATGAATGATTTCTGAATAGGGAAATTTCACATAAAAACTGAGATTTCCAGCTTTCCTTGAAAAATTAGAAAGCCAAGAAACACTAGCCACAGTCAATAGATACTGAGTACTATATGAGCCATCAAAAAGCACCTGAGCTCTTCACCAGAGTCCCTACATCAGGCTCCTGTCAGAGTTTCACTCACTTACCTGACCCTTGTGGGCACTGGAGTTGGAGAACGCTAAGGTAAGGAGTGATGTGCAGTTACTTTAATCAAAAGGGAGTTTATGGGGAGGCAGTCACTTGAAGAGTCACCGCCTATAGTACTTCACCAATTGTAGATTGAGAAACTATGGCCAATGTGATTTCATCACTGCTGGCAGCTCCTAGAGCAACTTTGAGACAGCCTCTCAATGCTGCTAGCTAGAGTCCCTGCAAGCTGCTGCCTAATCAGCAATTGATCCTTTACTCATCCTCATAGCTTAACCCAGACGTGACCTAAGCATTTTAAAAAAGAGGCAAGGATAGAGGAAGGAAGGCCTTCTAGCACATTGGCCCAATCCCATGTCACATCTTAGAGTTCATTCTTCTCTGCTCTAATAATGCCTATTACAAAACACAGTAATAATGGCATATCCTTGCCAAACTGCATGCTGCTTCTGGTTATCAGATGACCCAGAGGGGTAGATACACCTCATGCTGGTAAAATTGGACACTCACATTTGTTGTACTAGTACGTTCATGTTTCTCTCTTGAGACGAGATGCCACACAATGTAAGGTAAAAATCATTGTTTTACAGGCCAAATTGGTGTCTACCTATCTACCAGCCATATGACCCTGGGAAAGTCACTTAATCTGTTCCTGCTTCCATTTCTTTATCCACAAAATGTTGATAATATGTGTTTCAGTGGATACCCTGAGGATGAAACACAATGAAGGTGTACACTTACTTCTTCACCCCTTTAGGGAATGAAACAATCTCAAACTCAGCTGTTTTAATATTTAAATTAAAATAACCTCTTTCACCCCAGCCCTCATATTGTCATCATGAGAAGCTTCTTCTTGCCTTATTCAGGTTCCCATTCCCCCGAAGGCCTTCTTTAATGCAAGTGCTTTGTCCTGGTTTTCCGGGGAGAAGATCTGATCAGTCCTACCAGTGGCTGCATTTTTTCAAACCTGCTGCAGCTGTCAATGTCTTAAGGTGAAAGCCACGTGGCCTCAGTGGTGAACTCATTACCAAAGCATCCCACCGTGCTGCCACATGCCCCTAAACTATGAAACCCAGGAGGCCCCGGAACCTGCGGGCTGTGCCCAGCTTAGTGCAGCTGCTGTGGTCAGCAAACACACATCATGAATGCAGGGAGAGGCCGTGTGGGTCCAGGAGGTAAATACCACTATGGAAGCATCATCCTCTGCCCCCACCTCATGGTTCAGCTTCTGATTTTACAGATTTTCAAGCTACCCAGCTCCTTTAACAGACACTTACAATCATCCACTTTCACAAATCACACACCCAATCCAACAAAGCCGAGTTTAAAAATGTTTCCCAACTCAAAGCACACGGTGGCAGAACCATTCTCATGGGACAAAACGCCAAGGCCCCCAAAGGTGGAGAATGCCCCTCCGCTCCTTCTCAACTCCTTCCATCTCCCACCACTGGAGGAGCTTGTTTCCTCCCTGGAAAAACATGGAAACATGAAAAGTCCCTGCCGATGCTCTTCTTCACCCTGCCTGGCGATTAAAGCCTCCCCTGTACCCCTTTTAGGGCCTCATATGTTTTAGACCACCTAATGACTTAGAGACAGGCTAAAATAGGAGCTATCTGACCATCCGAGTTTACATTTCTCGGCAATTATTTAGCACAGGTGTTGCTATGGTGTCCTGCCATAAGGAAGATGGTGAAGCAGGTGGAGTGGGTAGAGCACAGGAGGAGAAAGAGTGTAGCAGCTGAGGATGGGAACTGATGACAGATCACCTGAGATCAGACCTCAGTTGTGCCACTCCCTTGACCATGTGATCTTGACAAGTCACTTAACCTCCCTATGCCCCAGTTTTTTCTTCTATCAAATGAGGCTATCACAAAGATTATAGGAATTAATATATGTAAAGCTCTTAGACCAGTCTCTGACATGTAAAAAAAAAAAAAGAAAGAAAGAAAGAAAAATTTAAAAAAACCATAGCAAGAGTCACCTTTATTCCAGTTCCCAACAAGCTCCTCATCTCCATCTGAGACCACTTGAGTCTGGACTTTATTGTCCATATCACTATCAGCATTTTGGTTAAAGCTATTCAACAACTCTCTAGGAAGTTCCAAACTTTCCTACATCTTCCTGTCTTCTTCTGAGCCCTCCAAACTGTTCCATCCTCTGCCTGTTACCCAGTCCCAAAGTCACTTCCGCATTTTCGGGTATCTTTAGAGCAGCACTCCACTCTCTGTGGTACCAATTTACTCTATTAGTCCATTTTCAGACTGCTATAAAGAACTGCCTGAGTAATTTATAAAGGAAACAGGTTTAATTGACTCACAGTTCAGCACGGCTGGGGAATCCTCAGGAAACTTATATTCATGGTGGAAGGCGAAGGGGAAGCAAGACACCTTCCCCACAGGGCGGCTGGAAAGAGACGTACTGAGCAAAAAGGGAAGAGCCCCTTATAAAACCATCAGATCTCGTGAGAACTCACTCACTATCACGAGAACAGCATAAGGGAAACCACCCCCATGATTCAATTAACTTCACCTGATCTCTCCCTTGACACATGGGTATTATGGGGATTACAATTCAAGGTGAGATTTGTGTGGGAACACAAAGCCTAACCATATCAGTTTGTTTCCCTCATTTGGGGAACTCTCGCTACTCCATTCCTCCAATCCCTTGCTCCCATATAAGTGTAGAAATTTCCATGGAGAAGGACTAACATGGTACTTTTGAAAGCCAGAAGGAGGACACTGCATACCCAGCAACAACTGAGAAGACATGGCTTCCCAAATTATATTTTGCAGTCCTCAGATATTAATATATTGTTGCCAATTTTTACATCTAACTATATTATTGGAATATGCTCTTTGTTGCTTGTTAATAAAGGGAACTGTTTATGGTTGTTAAAGTTAAAGGGGCCCAAAATAGTATCATCCTTCTTTCTTATCCAAGGTGAGACTCTAATGAAAGAGAAAGAGTTTGGTAAATGAAGGAAAAAATATCAGATTTAGCTTAGCACAATGGTGCATGCCTATAGTCGCAGCTACTCAGGAGGCTGTAGCAGGAGGCTTGAACCCAGGAGTTCGAGGCCATAGTGCACTATGATCACACCTGTGAATAATCATTACACGCCAGCCTGGGCAACACAGCACGACCCTGTCTTTTAAAAAAGAAGTCAGATGTATTACTGATAATGCTGATACAGAAATGCTTTTAAGTATGCCACTACACTGGGTTTACCTATACTGGATTGCACACTCCCAGTCACAGGCAGCTCTGATCTACCTTAGATAGGGCTTTTGCTGATAAGATTATCTTACGACCCAGGGGAGACAAAAAATTGTGCTTTATTCAACCAGGCAGATCCCAAAGACAAGGGAGCTATGCAGGGCTGTTTCTCCCCCACAGTCATCAATAGAATATCACCTCTCTCCACCAAGATGACATGTCTAAGGGACAGAAATAGAGCCACTAATTCTATATGGAAATATATGAATGTGGAATAATATTCCTCCTAATAATGATATTTACCTATGACCCTTCCACTTTCCAACCATGGAAGCTCAGTCGTGTTAATTTTTCTGAATTTTGTGACACTTTTAATGACAAAAATAGCTTTCAATTTGCTTCTCTTCACTGAGGCCATTTCCTCCTTGGAATCTCTCAGAGGCTCCTCGATTTCCATGAATCTTCATGAAGGTCAGTATTTCCTGGGTCCCTGTTTTTGACCCTCCTGTAACTCTAAGTAGACTTTTAGGTGGTCTTAAAAGCATGTGTGATTTCACAAAGTATTTCTTGCCCCAAATTTTCTTTCAGTCAAGCTCCAGGATTATATAACTGATTTCTTAGTAAATATCTCACTATGACCATCCCGTCTGTTTCTCACAAAGGGCTAGATCATGGCATCTGAATCTCCAAGTCCCAGGGCAGGGCCTGACACATAGCAGACACTCAAGAAAGAAAGGATGGAGGAAGGGTAATTGAGAGAAGGGATACAATAGAGAAAGAAGGGAGAAGGAAAGGGAAGGAAGAAAAAAAAAAGAAGGAGAGACTGAAGAAGGAAGCAAACCTGAGGAGCATTGCTTTCATTAGTAACGAAAGGGAGAAAACATTTATAACTAGACATGTTTCCAATGTGTAATAGCTTTCTGAATTGGGGGCAGTTGATTAAACTTTCTGAACTTCCATTTTCTCATTTATAAAAAAATATTTATTTCAATACATTAGTTTGAGAAGTAACCAAGTTAATGTCTGTGAAAATATCTAGTACATGTAATAAACACTCAATAAATGTTGGTTACATTAAGGTATGCATTTTAAATCATCAAAGTACTGCCGACTGCTGAATTCTTTAAAGTACTCCATTGTACTTCACTTCAGACTTGAAAACCCTGATTTTGAGTAAGACACCTGGATTAGGTCCCAAAGAGCCACCATATGGAAGAATTTCACTTGGGGCTCTTCCTATAAAACCACATCAAATATATAAATGTGGGCTGACTCCAATCTATCTTCAAGTGGGTGGGGCACCCACACTCACTGCTACAATTATGTAGTGGAGCAGCTCAGTGCTTATCTGAAATCTTGATAATTATAAAAGGAGTCATATAGTCTTAAATAGCTTCTAAAAAAACACTACTGTAAAACAGAAGATGATAGTGTTTGCCTCAAAATAGATATCCAAACCGTTCCCTTTCATGATTGAAAACATAATAGTAAACTTAACTTCCTGTCCTGAATTCCTCATTAAACTTCTCTGTAGTTGAGTGAGTTTTAGAATTTCTCCCAAGCTGCAAGTCTTCAGTGACAGGCCCGGAATTTGGTGTGGAGAGAAGAGAGGCTGCAACCAGGATTGGGAATCCAGGTGCCTGCACTCATTTCCCTTAACCTGAAAACTGGCTTGGTAGGAAGCAAGAGGCTCTCAGTATTATATGTTACCTTCAAAATGGCCAGAGGGTGTAACTCCCAGCAATTTTTTTAAAGATTATATGGTGTATTAGTTCTTTCAGCACAAGAATTTTATATATGTGTATATATATATATATATATTTTTTTTTTTTTTTTTTTGAGATGGAGTTTTACTCTGTCACCCAGGCTGGAGTGCAGTGGCATGATCTCGGCTCACCACAACCTCCACCTCCCAGGTTCAAGCAATTCTCCTGCCTCAGCCTCCCAAGTCCCAAGTAGCTGGGATTACAGGTGCCCACCACCAGACCTGGCTAATTTTTTTTGTATTTTTAGTAGAGACGGGGTTTTACCATGTTGGCCAGGCTGGTCTTGAACTCCTGATCTCAGGTGATCCACCCGCCTCGGCCTCCCAAAGTGCTAGGATTACAGGTGTGAGCCACCATGCCCGGCCTTGTCTTAATATTTGTAAATCTCCACTCAATACCAAGCATAACTTCTGACACATTGTAGGTATTGATAATCATTAATCAAAAGAATAATAGAAAAATCAAATGAAGGGAAGATTTGAAAAAATAACCAAAGAATAATTGAATGATGACTAAATAAGAGTCTGAAGGACAGTTCAATAGGGCTTTTCATGATTTTACTTTTATGTTCAAGAGTACATCTGCAGGTTTGTTATATTGGTAAATTGCATGTCACAGGGATTTAGGATACAGATTATTTCATCACACAGGTAATAAGCGTAGTAACTGATAGGTAGTGTTTCTATCTTCACCCCCTCTCACCTTCCACCATCAAGTAGGTCTTGGTGTCTATTGTTCTCTTCTTTGTGTCCATGTGTACTCAATGTTTAGCTCCCACTTATAAATGAGAGTATAAACTATTTGATTTTCTGTTCCTTAGGATAATAGTCTCCAGCTGCATCCTTGTTCCTTAGGATAATAGTCTCCAGCTGCATCCTTGTTGCTGCAAAGGACATGATCTTATTCTTTTTTATGGCTGCATAATATTCCATAGTGTATACATACCATATTTGCTTTATCCAGTCTACCGTTGAGAGGCATTTAGGTTGATTCAATGTCTTTGTTATTGTAAATAGTGCTGTGATGAACATGAGATGCATGTTCTTTATGATAGAATGATTTATAGTTCTTCGGGTATATACTCAATCATGGGATTGCTGAGTTGAATTGTAATTCTGTTTTGAGTCCTTTGAGAAATTGCCAAACTGCTTTCCACAATGGCTGAACTAATTTACACTCCCACCAGCAGTGTATAAGTGTTCCCTTTTCTTTGCAAGCTCACCAGCATCTGCTACTTGATGACTTTTTAATAATAGTCATTCTGACTGGTGTGAGATGGTATCTCATTGTGGTTTTGATTTGAATTTCTCTAATGATTAGTGAGGTTGAGCATTTTTTCATATGCTTGTTGGTTGTATGTATGTCCTCTTTTGAAAGGGGTATGTTCATATTCTTTGCCCGCTTTTTAATGGAGTTGTTTGTTTTTTCTTGTTAATTTGTTCAAATTCCTTGTTGATTTTGATCATTAGACCTTTGTCAGATGCAAGGTTTGCAGATTTTTCCTCCCATCTGTAGACTGTTTACTCTGTTGATACTTTCTTTTACTATGCAGAAGCTCTTTAGTTTAATTATGTCCCATTTGTTAATTTTTGTTTTTGTCACAATTGCTTTTGGCATCTTCATCATGAAATCTTTGCCAAGTCAATAGGGCTTTTCAACGTGCTTAAAGACTTACAGAAGTGTCCAAATTTGGGCTTACATATTCAAGAACTACATTTTACATGGAGTGATGAGATGTGAGGGTCTAAACCCATATTAACCTGACTCATAAATCAATGATTAATCAATTAATCAATGATTAATTAATCAGTGTCAAATTACTAATTTACATTGAGAAAACTTAACTTTTAGCACTCAAAAATGCTTAGCCTAATTTCTGACTCACAGTAGGCATGCAACCATATTTGTTGACTATGCGTAATATTTAGTCAACTCAACAAATATTTAATGAGCGTACGCTGTGATCCAGGCACTGAATTTAGCATGGGGGATACAGTGGCAAGTAAATCTATCATATCATGATCAGGCAAGCCTCTTTAATGGAAAAGTCTCTATGGGAACTTGATAAAAATAAAAAAGTTTGCATGTTGCATATAAAACCAGAGGAAAGAGAACCTGATGATCTTAATAAATAATTTTATTATCTGCTGGGTAGATATATACATCTTTCTACCTTCTTGATCTAGTATGTCACCTTAAAAAGAGCTGGCACCAGACACTTGGATCATAAATATGGTATTTTATCCTGGGTATGCTCTTTTGCTGCTATCTCTTTCCCTTCAAGCAGAGGTCCAACACATTGTCTCCTTATTTCTGCATCTTCCTAAACCTCACCCAATGCTTAGTGCCTACTGGCCATCTAGCACTTTATGAAAAACTATGAAATAGTGACCATACATTTCAGACCGAAAGATATGTATGCTAATCAGTGTGAAAGATTTATGAGGATAGCAGCACTTTTGAAATCTTAACTGTCATTAAACTGGGAAAAAAATCCAGCACAGTGCTACTAAAACCAGACAGACGCAAGGAAAGACCAGAATGAGTTGTGATTCTACACAGAAATGAAATGGAAAAATAAGACAATGTTATGTGTATACCTGGATCTGTATATCAATATCCATATATGTGCACTCATTTGTTAGGGCTTCTGTAGCAACATCATCAACTGGGTGACTTAAGCAACAGAAATCTATCGTCTCACAGTTCCTGAGGCTAGAAATCCAAAATCAAGATATTGGCAGGGTTGTTTCCTTCTGAGGACTGTGAGGGAGAAACTGTTCCACGCCTCCCTCCTGGCTTCTGGTAGTTTGCTGGCAGTCTTTGGCATTCCGTGGCTTATAGGAGCATCATCGCAATCTCTGCCTTCATGTTCACATGGCATTCTCCCTGGGTGTGTTTGTCTCTATGTTCAGATTGCCCCTTTTTATAAGACTACTCGTTATAGTGGATTAGAGTTCACCCTAATGAGCTCATTTTAAATGATCTCTGTGAAGACCTTATTTCCAAATAAGGTCACATGCTAAGGTACTAGGGGTTAGGGCTTCAACACATCTTTTGTGGGGACACAATTCAACCCATACAATATGTTTGTCATTCACAGAAGATTTCTGCACAGTAGTCAAGAAAATATAAACAGTGATACCTTCTAGGGTGTTAGACTATGAGATCAGGGGAATTTTATTTTTGGCTTTTCATCTTTGAATACTCTATAAATTTTAACCATGAGTACATAATATTATCTTGATTTTCAAATTATAACCAGTAATGCCTACTTGGGGCTTTCTTCATTATGTTATTGGAAATAGGCAACAGAGCATTTAACAGAAAATGAATAGCTGTCCCAAACATTCCATGTCTGAAACAAGTACTTCAGGGGGAAGCCTAGATTCTGTTTCCAGTGAACAGTGTTTTACTAAGCCATTTAATCTAGGTTGTAAGCTATCTGAGCTGGGACTAGTTTAATCACATTTTGGACACAATGCCCAGTATGTTTTTGGCCATGAACCTGGGCAAAAGGCAATGTCTGTGACCCATTTATGAGTCACCAGATCTTATTGGCTAATGCCAAACAACATCTCTTCTGTTCTTAAAAAGTGGATTAACATGGAATTTGCTGTCTCTGCTAGCATCCCCCTAAAAGGACTGCAAACATGAAGCTAAGCGTGACGATCAGAGGCGCAGGCTCATTCCTGCTGCACGTGCACTTGGCAGTTTCCTCTAAGTGCTTCTGCAGTGCCATGCCTCCAAGGCCACAAGTGTGCATCCCACAGGGCCCAGCCAAAGAACTTCAGTATGCGCCCTTTATCAGTCCCTTCAAGGCCAATGCCACACAAAATTTATTTCAGATATCTCTCCAGTCAGTTCTCATGTCTATAGAGAGGAAAGTCAGCTAATGGAAACCTTTGATTTCAGTGTCAGTATGAGATTGTGTTGAAAGAGGAGTTTTAATGTATAAGTAGAGAGGGGCTATTTAATTCATCAATCAACAACTTTTACTTTCTTTAAGCTTTTGCTGAGTAGCTGGCATTGGGGCACCATGTGAGTGCAGTGATTAGTGACAGGGGCATCAGAATCAGAAAGGCTTGAGTCTGAGTATTGACTCTGTTAAATACTTAAAGTTGAACCACATGATACTTCTAGCACTAAATCATCCTGAAATATAATCACTCAAGGCAATTAGAGAGCACATTCTTTTGTAGGATAGCAAAACTAGATTATTATTTTATAAGAAATGAATTCAATGTCATGTTAATATGAAGAAAACTAATTTCTCATGAAAGATGAGAAAAGTTTTCCTGAATTAAAGTTGTTGTTGTTGTTTTTTTCCTGCCCAATACCTTTGAATGTCTACTCAATGATGTGGTCAGGGGCCAGGCTCTTTCTATCTTCTTTCCCCACCATCCTATCACATGACTTTTTCTTCACGGTGGCTGGAGATCTATTGCACCTTTAATTATCACACTTGCTTTTCAAACAAGAGGAAGGGAGGAGGGTCCAAACCCTTATACTTAATGAAAACTCTTCTCATCAGAAGTAAGCTTATATATCACTGGGCAGAGCTGTGGCATATCACCACTGCTGGCTAGGCTGCTTCTGAGAAAAATGAGTACTTCATCCTCTATCCCCTAGGTTAGAGAAAAGCAAAGAAGGTATTTGAGAATCTGTGTTGAGTGAGCCAATCCTTGACCAAGGCAGGGATGGAGGAGAAGATATCAGTTATATAATGAGTTATTTATTTGCAAGTTATGTTTAGCTTCACATTAGGATGAGGAACTAAGATTTAGAGAGGTTACAATTGCCCCAAATTTTGAGATAGGATTAGAGCCTCAGTCATTGTGTCTCCAAAGTTTTTGCATGTAAGAACCTTGCTTGCTTGGAACAAGAATCTAGAGTTTTCCTTTAAGCACCTTTGATAGGAGTAATGTTCTCTATTAAGATATAGAAGTAACAATCAAGTTTGCAGTTGGCAATATACCTCCTTGACTGGCTTTAGGACACGGTGGGAAGAACAATGATTATTCAAGGTAGAGGCCAGCTACCCTACCAGGCCATTTCAGCTGCTGCTCTCTCAATATGGTAGGCAAATATACATCTATTTTATAGTCACTGATAAGGTGTCCAATTGGATTTAAGTAACAGTAATTGTCTCCATCTCTTGTATTAGTTGAAATTGACAAGCTAATATACCTTTTATAATCCATTTTTAAGCTATAAGCAGAAGGATGTTTGAACTATTTTCTCAAAAAGCAAAAATATACGGTTCTCAGAACTTCTCCAAAAAGGTGATCAACAGGGCACTTATCAACTATGATTGCTAAAGAGACTGATGACAGATGGAGTTAGAAGGGTTTGATTTGGTTTCCAGATACTGTAAACTGTGGATAATCTGATGCACAAAGAGTATGAAGTGTGGAATGTTAAATAAAAAGTAAACCACAAGTGCAAAAGAGTCTTATGTCATTCAGTGGCAAGGTCTTCTGCTTACTCCAATGGCTGGTTATTTAGAAGAAAGATTCATCTTCACAGTGTGTCACCTAATGATTAGGACTGTACCTTGTGGAATATAGAAATGTATCATTTCAAGATAATACCTACCTCTGCATCACAGCACTAAGTGAGTCATTGGCAAAAGCACAGCACTTATGTCCTTGAAAACGAAAACTAAACTGCATGGCATACTGAATAAGATGTGCAGCTATAGCACTGGGAATGTAACAGAATCAGATAATCAACTTTGGAAATTGAACCACAGCAAATGACTCATTCATTCATTCCACAAACCTTTATTGATCACCTACTGAGCTAATAATCACTGTGACCCTATTTGGAATAACTAGAACACAGATTAAGGGAGATAATGTCCTGCTTTAGATTGAGGGCCTAGTTAGACCAGGCACCATCTCACTTATTAATGGCTACCTTGAAAACAAACCTATCTTATCACCCCTCTTGGGAACAAGGGGGAAATGAGCACCCTATGACTGGGAGCATGCAAAACTAATTCTTACTATGACTTTAATGGGTTTTGAAGTCTTAAGAAGCAGGAACCTTTTGTTAAATAATCAAACAATTAAGAGATTTCTGAGAATTACACAGGGCTTATCCCAAAGTAAGCAAAAAGCTATTAGTCACCTACTGGGTTATCCAATTATTTATTCAATATGGTCTTTAAAGTAAACTAATGTGTATGAATTGAACTTTGGGAGATATTAATGGCCATGGGGTATGACCTGATGACAAATTTCGCTTAGTACTTTGCTGAATGAAGCATTTGAACCAGGCATCACATTCATGATTTCTTGTGCCCCAACACCCATCTTACCCATTAGCAAATTTTGTATTATATTGAAATTGTCTCCTAAACTCTACCATATGTTCTCTAAGGAGCTGAGAGTGTCCCTTATTCATCTGTGTATACTCAGCAGTTAACATAAAACCTGGTATATAAAAGATTCTCAATTAATTTTTGAAAGTATATGAATATATAAGCCATTTCTTTTTCAAAGGTAAAATTCGCAACTGGTTAGGATAATTATGTACATCAGAGGTATATAAATAACTATTCTCAAATTAATAAAAAGACAAAATAAATGGATGAGTAATTTTATTTGAAAACCTGTTTTCTTCTTGGAAACACAAACAAACACACAATCCCTTCATGTGTTCACATCAAGAGGAGAAACAATGCCTAAGTCAGTTTGGGATGCTATATCAGAATACCATAGACCTGGTGGCTCAAACAACAAACATTTATTTCTTAGAGTTCTGGAGACTGGGAATTCCAAGGTCAAGGTGCAGGCAGATGTGATGTCTGGTGTGGGCATCCATCTTGGTTTGCAGACAGCTGTCTTCTTGTTTTCTCACAGAGCAAAGAGCAGAGAGAGAGGGGATATAAGTTCACTTGTGTCTCTTCTTTCATGAGCATCCATACCATCATGAGGGCTCCCATCTCATAATCTAATTACCAAAAAAAGCCCCACCTCCTAATACTATCACAGTGGGGTTAGGATTTCCACATATGAATTTTGGGTGCACACAAACATTCAGTCCATAGCAAACAGTTTTTTAAAATGAAGTCTTAAGTGTGGTCTTTGCTCCCAGGGACCCTAGCCATGTAGGCGTGATTTATAATTCACCCAATGTATAGGACCAAGTCCACAATATTTTGTTCCATTGTTTCATTGCTTATTTATTTGATTTTTATGCAGGTTCACACCATGACAATCAGGTCCTCTCAGTAGCTAATAATTGGGTGCTATTTCACACTAATGTCTGATATTCATTTCATTGGGAAGGAAAAAAAAATTGTCTTTAAATAAAATTTATACAGAAATAGATTCAGTTACTAATTTAAATTCATGTACCAAAGCATTGAAATAATTTGGCAAAATCATTTTCTCTTCTCTGCAGTTCTTGTATCTCTTTTGTTTTCTTGTGATACTTAATAAACAAGACACCTTCTTGGGAGGCATATTAAAGTGTGCAAAATTTAAATAATAAAGCAAATCCTGGGACACAGCATGTATCATACATTATTCAATTTTTAGAATTTCAACAAATTTTCAGCTATGCCTGAACATGTGAATCAAAACAACATTCAACTAAGATAGGTGGGTGCTAACAAGGAGGCCCTTTTCTCTTTTCCACTTGGGGAACCTCTCTATTTTGGCAGCAGCAGGACTAATTAAGCCTCATAAGTTATGTGTGGTAGAAACCAGAGACCCCATAGTTCTGATTTATTCGAAGGATAGACCCTCCTCATCCCCCAGCCTCTTACTGGATTCTAAGATGCTGCTTTTTGTGCATGCTTCTTTCCTTCAATTAAGACTCCATACAGATCTAAGGTAATTTCATCCAGTAAAATATTAGAGCTTCAAAGGAACTGAAGAATGTTGTTCTACGATAGTCTCAGCAGAAGCTTACAGGAAAAAAAAAAGATGTTATCTTAAAGAGATTCATAGAGATAACTTTTGTCTAGTGAAATGAACCCCAGTAAAATTCCCAGGACAGTCACAAAGGTTTTTAAGAAAAATGAATTAGCAGAAATGCCACTAGATTGGATTGAAAGAAACAGATACAGATAAAATGAAAAGAGGTCTTTGGCATCCCTGAGAAAACTGCACACCTGAAAATATGGCTACTTTTTACAAAAAAATAAAAATGAAAATAACTCAGAGACAGAGAATAGAGACAAGAGCCTAGAAGGCAGAGCCAACAGCCATAAGGAATTACTCTCAAGTCTTTAGTCCTATTTAAGAAACTACTACCTGTGCCTTGATAATTTTCAGAATGGCTATGGACTAATGATTCCTATATACCTTCTATTTCTCCCTTTTTGAACAGGAGATTTTTTTTCCATAAGTTATTGGGGTATTGGGGTACAGGTGGTATTTGGTTACATGAGTAACTTTTTCAGTGGTGATTTGTGAGATTTTGGTGAACCCATCACCCAAGCAGTATACACTGCACCATATTTGTAGTCTTTTATCTCTTGCCCCCTCCCACTTTTTCCCCGAAATCTCCAAAGTTCGTTGTGTCATTCTTATGCCTTTACGTCCTCATAGCTTAGCTCCCACATATCAGTGAGAACATGCAACGTTTAGTTTTCCATTCCTGAGTTACTTCACTTAGAATAATAGTCTCCAATCTCATCCAGGTCACTGCAAATGTTAATTCGATCTTTTTTATGGCTGAGTAGTATTTCATCATATATACATATTTCATCATATATATGTGATATACATATATTTCATCATATATATGTGATATATTTCACATATATATGTGATATATATATATATATCACAGTTTTGTTATCCACTTCATTGATTGATGGGCATTTGTGTTGGTTCCACAATTTAGCAATTGTGAATTTTGCTGCTATAAACCTGCATGTGCAAGTGTCTTTTTCGAATAATGACTTTTTTTTCCTCTAGGTAGATAACCAATAGTGGGATTGCTGGATCAAATAGTAGTTCTACTTTTAGTTCTTTAAGGAATCTCCACACTGTTTTCCATAATGGCTGTACTAGCTTACATTCTCACCAGCAGTGTAGAAGTGTTCCCTGTTCACTGCATCCACACCAACATCTACTGTTTTTTGATTTTTTGATTATGGCCATTCTCACAGGGAAAAGGTGGTTTTGAATTGTGGTTTTGATTTGCATTTCCCTGATCATTAGTGATGTTGAACAGTTTTTCATATGTTTGTTGGTCATTTGCATATCTTCTTTTGAGAATTGTCTATTCATGTCCTTAGCCCACTTTTCGATGGGATTTTTTTTTTCTTACTGATTTGTTTGGGCTTGTTGTAAATCCTGGATGTTAGTCTTTTGTCAGATATATAGATTGTGAAGACTTTCTCCCACTCTGTGTGTTGTCTGTTTACTCTGCTGACTGTTCCTTTCGCTATGGAAAAGCTCTTTAGTTTAATTAGGTCCTAGCTATTTATCTTTGTTTTTATTGCATTTGCTTTTGGGTTCTTAGTCATGAAATCCTTGCCTAAGCCAATGTCTAGAAGGGTTTTTCCAAGGTTATCTTCTAGAATTTTTAAAGTTTCAGGTTTTAAGTCCTTAATCTATCTCGAGTTGATTTTTGTATAAGGTGAGAGATGAGGATCCGGTTTTATTCTCCTACATGTGGCTAGCCAATTATCCCAGCACCATTTGTTGAAAAGGGTATTCCTTCCCCACTTTATGTTTTTGTTTGCTTTGTTGAAGATCAGTTGGTTGTAAGTATTTAGGTTTATTTCTGGGTTCTCTTTTCTGTTCCATTGGTCTATGTGCCTATTTTTATACCAGTACCTCACTGTTCTGGTGACTATGGCATTAAACTATAATTTGAAATCAGGTAGAGTGATGCCTCCAAATTTATTCTTTTTGCTTAGTCTTGCTTTGGCTATTGAGGCTCTTTTTTGAAAAGATGTGAATTTTACAATTGTTTTTTCTAAGTCTGTGAAGAATGATCGTGGTATTTGGTTGGGGATTGCATTGAACCTGTAGATTGCTTTTAGCAGTATGGTCATTTTCACAATATTGATTCTACCCATCCATGAGCATGGGATGTGCTTCCATTTGTTTGTGTCGTGAAAAGAATATGATTTGTAGTTTTCCTTGTAGACGTCTTTTGACTCCTTTGTTAAGTATATTCCTACGTATTTTTTTTTCTTTTTCTTTTTTTTTTTCTTTTTTTTTTTTGCAGCTATTGTAAAAGTGGTTAAGTTCTTGATTTGATTCACTGCTTGGTCGCTGTTGGTGTATAGAAGAACTACTGATACGTGTACATTAATCTCGTGTCCAGAAACTTTGCTGAATTCTTTTATCAGTCCTGGGAGCTTTCTAGAGAAGTCTTTAGGGTTTTCAAAGTAAACGATCATATTGTCAGCAAACAGTGACAGTTTGACTTCCTCTTTACCAATTTGGATGTCCTTTATTTCTTTCTCTTATCTGATTATTCTGGCTAGGACTTCCAGTACTATGTTGAAGAGGAGTGGTGAGAGTGGGCATCCTTGTCTTGTTCCAGTTCTCAGAGGGAATGCTTTCAACTTTTCCCCATTCAGTATTATGTTGGCTGTGGGTTTGTCACAGATGGCTTTTATTACATTCAGGTATGTTCCTTGTATGCCGATTTTTCTGAGAGTTTTAATCATAAAGCAATGCTGGATTTTGTCCAATGCTTTTTCTCCATCTATTGAGATGATGATGTGATTTTTGTTTTTAATTCTGTTTATGTGGTGTATCACATTTATTGACTTGCATATGTTAAACCATCCCTGCATCCCTGGTATGAAACCCACTTGATCATGGTGGATTATCATTTTGATATGTTGTTGGATTCGGTTAGCTAGTATTTTGTTAAAGATTTTAGCATCTATGTTCATCAAGGATATTGGTGTGTAGTTTTCTCTTTTGGTTATGCCCTTTCCTGGTTTTGGTATTATGGTGATGCTGGCTTCATAGAATGAATTAGAGAGGGTTCCTTCTTTCTCTATCTTGTGGAATAGTGTAAAAAGGATTGGTACCAATTCTTTGAATGTCTGTTAGATTTCTGCTGTGAAACTGTCTGGTCCTGGACTTTTTTTGTTGGTAATTTTTAAATTGCCATTTCAATCTCACTAACTTGTTATTGGTCTGTTCAGGTTATTTAATTCTTCCTGATTTAAGCTAGCAGGGTTTTATCTTTCCAGGAATTTATCCATCTCTTCTAGGTTTTCTAGTTTATGTGCATAAAGGTGTTCGTAGTAGGCTCAAATGATCTTTTGGATTTCAGTGCTGTCAGTTGTAATATCTCCTGTTTCGTTTCTTAGTGAGGTTATTTGGATTTCCTCTCTACTTTTCTTGGTTAATTTTGCTCATAGTCTATCAATTTTATTTATCTTTTTAAAGAATCAGTTTTGTTTCATTTATATTTTGGTTTTTTTTGTTTCAATTTCATTTAGTTCTGCTCTGATCTTGGTTATTTCCTTTCTTCTGCTGGATTTGGGTTTGGTTTGTTCTTGTTTCTCTAGTTCCTTGAGGTGTGACCTTAGATTGTCTGTTTGTGCTCTTTCAGACTTTTTGATGTAGCCATTTAGGGTTATGAACTTTCCTCTTAGCACCACCTTTGCTATATCCCAAAGGTTTTGATAGGTTGTGTCATTATTGTCATTCAGTTCAAAGAATTTTTTAATTTCCATCTTGATTTTATTTTTGACCCAATGCTCATTCAGGAGCAAGTTATTTAATTTCCATGTATTTGCATGGTTTTGAAGGTTCCTTTTGGAGTTGATTTCCAGTTTTATTCCACTGTGGTCTGAGAGAGTGCTTGATATAATATCAATTTTCTTAAATTTACTGAGGCTCATTTTATGGCCTATCATATGGTCTATCTTGAAAGTTCCATGTGCTGTTGAATAGAATGTGTATTCTGGGGTTGTTAGATGAAAGGTTCTATATATATCTGTTAAGTCAATTTGTTCCAAGGTATAGTTTAATCCATTGTTTCTTTGTTGACTTTCTGTCTTGATGACCTGTCTAGTGCTGTCAGTGAAGTATTGAAGTCCCCCACTATTACAGTGTTGCTGTCTATCTCATTTCTTAGGTCTATTAGTAATTGTTTTATCAATTTGGGAGCTCCAGTGTTAGGTGCGTATATGTTTAGGATTGTGGTATTTTTTTGTCGGACAAGACCTTTTACCATTATATACTGTCTGTCCCTCTTTGTCTCTTTTAACTGCTCTTGCTTTAAAGTTTGTTTTGTCTGATATAAGAATAGCTACCCCTGCTCGCTTTTGGTGTCCATTTTCACCCCTTTACTTTATGTGAGTCCTTATGTGTTACGTGAGTCTCCTGAAGGCAGCGGAGAGTCGGTTGGTGAGTTCTTCTCCATTCTGCAGTTGTGTATCTTTTAAGTGGTGCATTTAGGCCATTTACATTCAATGTTAGTATTGAAATGTGAGGTACTGTTGCTTCCACCGTGCTCTTTGTTGCCTGTGTACTTTGGTTTTATTTTTTTTTGTTGTTCGTTTTTGCTTTTTAACTTGTATTTTTGTTTTATAGGTCCTGTGTGATTTATGCTTTAAAGAGGCTCTGTTTTCATGTTTCCAGGATTTGTTTCAAGATTTAGAGCTCCTTTTAGCAGTTCTTCTAGTGGCGGTTTGGTAATGGTGAATTCTCTCAGCATTTGTTTTTCTGAAAACAACTGTATCTTTCCTTCATATATGATGCTTAGTTTCGCTGGATACAAAATTCTTGGCTGATAATTGTTTTGTTTGAGGAGGCTGAAGATAGGTCCCGAATCCCTTCAAGCTTGTAGGGTTTCTGCAGAGAAATTTGCTGTTAATCTGATAGGTTTTCCTTTATAAGTTACCTGGTGCTTCTGTCTCACAGCTTATAAGATTCTTTCCTTTGTCTTGACTTTGGATAACCTGATGACAATGTGCCTAGGCAAAGATCTTTTTGCGATGAATTTCCCAGGTGTTTTTTATCCTTCTTGTATTTGGAAGTCTAGGTCTCTCACAAGGCTGGGGAAGTTTTCCTTGATTATTCCCCCAAATATGTTTTTCCAGGCTTTTAGAATTATCTTCTTCCTCAGAAGAACATTATTCTTAGGTTTGGTGGTTTAGCATAATCCCAAACTTCTTTGTGGCTTTGTTCATATTTTCTTATTCTTTTTTCTTTGTCTTTGTTGGATTGGTTTAATTAGAAGACCTTGTCTTTGAGCTCTGATTTTCTTTCTTCTAGTTATTCAATTCTATTGCTGAGACTTTCCAGAGCACTTTGCATTTCTAAAAGTGTGTCCAAAGTTTCCTGAATTTTTGATCATTTTTTCTTTAAGATATCTATTTCCATGAATATTTCTCCCCTCACTTCTTGTATCATTTTTTGGATTTCTTTGCATTGGGCTTTGCCTGTCTCTGGTCCCTCCCTTATGATCTTAATAACTAACCTCCTGAATTCTTTTTCTGGTAGATCAGGGATTTCTTCTGGGTTTGGATCCATTGGTGGTGAACTAGTGTAATTTTTGGCAGGGTGCTGAAGAGCCTTGTTTTGTTTTATTACCAGGGTTGGTTTTCTGGTTCCTTCTTATTTTGGTAGGTTCTGTCAGAGGGAACATCTAGGGCTGAAGGCTGTTGTTCAGATTCTTTTGGCCCATGGGGTGTTCCCTTCATGTAGTACTTTCCCCGTTTTCCTATGGATGTGGCTTCCTGTGAGCCAAACTGCAGTGATTGTTGTCTCGCTTCTGTGTCTAGCCACCCAGCATGTCTCCCTGGCTCTGGGCTGGTACTGGGGGTTGTCTGCACAGATTCCTGAGATGTGAACTGTCTATGTGTCTCTCAGACATGGATACCAGCTCCTTTCCAGTGGAGGTGGCAGAGGGTGCAATGGATTCTGGGAAGGCCCTTAGCTTTGATGGTTTAATGTTTTATTTTTGTGCTGGTTGGTCTCCTGCCAGGAGGTGGTACTTTCCAGAAAGCATCAGCTGTAGTAGTGTGGAGAAGGACTGGTGGTGTGCAGGGCCCTAGAACTCCCAAGATTATACACCGTTTATCTTTCACTACCAGGGTGGATAGGGAAAGACCATCAGGTGGGGATGGGGCTAGGCGTGTCTGAGCTCTGACTTTCCTTGGGCATGTCCGGCTGAGGCTGCTGTGGGGTATGGGGGTAAGATTCCCAGGTCACTGGAGTTGTGTAGGGGAGGATTATGGTTGTCTTCGCTGAGTCATGCAGGTTGTCAGGGAAGTGGGGGAAATCTGCAGTCACAGGCCTCACCCAGTTCCCATGCAATCCAAAAGGCCTTTCTTACTCACACTGTGCCCCTTACCAACAGCCTGGAGTCTGCTTCCAGGTGGAGGGTGATGGGCTTAAAAGCTTGCCTGAGGCTATCTGACTCCCAGCCGTGAGAAAAAAGGGCTTTAGTTCTTCCCCAGCCTGTGAAATCTGCATGCCTGATTTGATTTGCCCCCTTCCCCTGGTTCTGGCCAGGCTTCTTGCCCCTGAACAGGAGATTTTATAGCTACTATCTTATGGGAATGCCATGATTCTATTTGGGTGTGAGTAGAAGAAATAACTTAAGTTTTAGTTCACAGGTCTTCGGCTTGAGAGAAACCATATGCAAGGAAGTGTTCTTAAGGAGTACCCTAGAAGCCCCATTCATGTCTGGACCATTTAAATGATGAGATTCTGGACTTTGTGTAATATTGTAGTAGGTTGAGATTTTTTGGAGCCTTGTAAGAGGGTGAGTATATTTTGCACATGTGAGGGTTGTGAATCACTGGGAACCAGAATGAAGAGTATGGTTGTCAGGCTTTGACATGACCCTGAATGATTATTACCTTGTAGTGTTCATGCATTTATACAATCCTTACCACACTGAATAAGGATGGGTCGTGTAACCAATAGAAGATTACAAAAATTATGGAACAATAATTTCAAGGCTGGGTCACAAAAGACATTGTGGCTTTCTCCTTATGCTTTCTTAATTCACTCTTCTTCCCAAATGCACATGGAGAATTCACCAGGAAAGACTATATTTTAGGCAATAAAATTAGTCTCAATAAATTTTAAAAGATTGAAATAATATGAAGCCTTCTTTAATGACAATAGAATGCAGTTAAAAATGAATAACAAAAGAAAATCCAGAAAATTTATGAATATATAAAAATTAAACAACACATTCTTAATCAACCAATGTGTCAAAGAAGAAATCAAAGGAAAATTTCAAATATATGAAAATAAAAACACAGCATACCAAAACTGGAATGCAGTGAAAGTAGTGCTCAGAGAGAAATATGTAGCTATAAATGACTCAATTTAAAAAGAAGATTTGAAGTCAATAGCCTAGCCTTCTACCTTAAGAAACTAGAAAAGCAATAGCAAAGTAAGCCCAAAGCCAGCATAAAGAAGGAAATAATAAAGATTACACTGGAGATAAACAAAATAAAGAGTAAGAAAGAATAGAGAATCAACAAAACAAAAATTTAGTTCTTTCCAAACATCAACAGAATTAACAAAGCTTTACCTAAATTGACCAAGAAAAAAAGAGAATACTCAAATTCCTAAAATTAGGAATGCAAGTGGGGACATTACTACAGACCTTACAGAAATGAAAAGAGAATAAGAAATTGAATAAACTAAATGATATTGGCAAATCCTAGAAACACACAAACTGCCAAAACAGACTCAAAAAGAAATAGAAAATATAAATAGACCTATAATGACAACAAAAAGATTGAATTAGTAATCAAAATTTCCATTTATCACTGGAAATCCCAGTGAAGATGGAGTCACTGGTGAATTTCACCAAACACAGAAAGAAGAATTAAAACTAATCCTTCACAAATTCTTCCAAAAAAATGGAAGTGGAAAAAACACTTTCTCACTTATTATATCAGGCTACTATTAATACCAAAGCCAGACAAAAACACTGCAAGAAAAGGAAACCACCAATTAACATCTCATATGAGTATAGATGCAAAAGTCTTCAACAAAATATGAGCAAACAAAATTCAGCAGCATATTGAAATGATTATAAATCATGACTCAGTGAGAATGCAAAGTTGGTTTAACATCTAAAAATAAATTAATACTCCATGTCAATAGAATAAAAGCAAAATCCATATAATTATCTCAGAAAATAGAGAAAAAGCATTTGACAAAAACCAAAATCCTTTCATAATAAAAAACATTCAACTAACTAGGAACAGAAATGAACTTCATCAACCTGATAAAAGACATCTATGAAAAACCTCCAGCTGATGTCATACTTAATGTTAAAAACTTTGGTCCTAAAATCAAGAACAAGACAAGGATGTCCACTCTCCCCATTTCTGTTCAACATTTTACTGACAGTTCCAGTTAGGGTAATTGGGGGCAGGGAGGAAGGAGGGAAGGTAGGTTGGTGGGCAGGGTAAGGACCTAAATGGGAAAGGAAGAAAGTAAGACTAGCTCTATCTACATATGAATGACATGAAAATGGACAAGCTGAAACAAAAATTCATATGGAATTGCAAGAGCACTTGAATAGCCAAATGAATTATAAAAAAGGAACTAAGTTGAAAGATATACGTTGCCCAACTCCAAAACTTATTACAAAGTCACAATAGTCAAGACAGTATGTTACTGGCATAAGGATAGATATATAGATCAATGAAACAGAATTGGGAGACCAAAAATAAACTCATAGCTCTAGGGTCAGTTGGGTTTTGACAGAGGCACCGATACATTCAATGGGAAAAGAATGGTCTTTTCAACAAATGTTACTGAGACAACTGGATATCTACATACAAAAGAATGAATTTAGACTACAACCACATGTCATATACGAATATTAACCCAAAAAGAATCAAAAGCCTAAATTTAAGAGATAAACTCAAACTCTTGGAAGAAAATATGGGTTAAATATTTTTAACCTAAGGTTAGATAGTGTTTCTTAAAAATGACACCAAGAACACAAGCAACAAAATAAAAGGATAAATTCAACTTCATCAAAAATAAAAACTTATGTACATTAAAGGACACTATGAAGAAAGTGAAAAGACAATTTACATAATGGGAGAAAATTTTTGTGAACGATAGGGCCTAGTATAAAGAATATATAAAGAACTCAACAACAAAAATCCAATAACCCTATTAAAACTTGGATACAGAACCTAAACAGACATTTCCCTAAAGTAGACAAATAATTAGTCAATAAGGACATGAAAATATCCTCAACATCATTGTCATTAGGGAAATGCAAATTACAACCATAATGAGATGTCATTTTGCACCCATTATTATGGCTAGAATTTTCTTTTTAAATGGAAAATAACAAGTGTTAGTGAGAATGTAGTGAAATTGGAACTCATACATTGTTGGTGGTCTGTAAAATAGTGCAAATAGAGTATGATTATAAATACTTAAAAATGCCTCTGTCCCAGGTAAGATGGGTTTGACATAAGAATGGTCTGTTTCAAGACAAGCCAGACAGCCTCATAAGTAAGATAATATCTGTGCCTACTGTCCCAGCATAATTGTTAGTCATACTCCCTCTTCTCTCAAGAAGGTCCTAGAATGGACAACAAATTATATTGCCATCCTCCTCATGGAAAGAAACTTTACCCTAAGGAAAGAGAGGATGAAGGCCCATTCCCTTTGCAAAGGGTTATGAATCATTAAAGCAGGGAAAGAGTAAATTTGAGGACAAGAGGCACTGGACTTCTCAAATTGCCTTTCATCCTATACCTCATGATGTCCTCCAAGCTGTTGAAAATATTACACAAATACATTTAAAAATTAAAAATATATATCACTAATAAATTGAGATCCCAAGGAATGTTATGTTTTTTCTATAACAGAGCACAGCACAAGATGCTATAACAGAGCATAGTACAAGAGTGTGTAAGAAGTATTTTCCCTATTTCAATGTTAGATGTTAAAGCGAGGAATAGAGATACCAATGTCCACCTCATTGGCAGCAGAGAACACTGGATATGAATATGATAGAAGTGAGGAAGCTAAGGCAAAAAATAAATTGATACCTAGAGATGCACACGTTTTCATTTATACGACAATTGCTTTTTTGTTTTAGTGTATACCTGTGGAAAGAGGAAGGCGATTACAGAACTGAATAGTAGTTATTTTAAGATGAGGGGATTATAAGTGGCTTTTTTACTTTATTCAAAACTTTTTATGTAGTTATTAATTTATGACTTTTTCATAATAATAACTTTTATCAAAAATGTTACCAGTTATATCAAGGTGCAATCAGAGAAGCAAAACCACATATATATGTGGGGGTGTGTGTGTCTGTATTTGTGTGTCTGTCTATATGCACATACACACACATATATTTGCTACAGCGATTTGACTTTCTACAATTGTGAGAGCTGCTTAAGCAGTCACTGTGGGATGGTTGTCATCCTGTCTGGTGGTGAAACTTCAAGTCCAGAGGGCAGACAGTCGGGAAGAGAAGATGAATGTTATGTGGGAGTAAGCAAGATCTAGCTAGAACCATAGTCACAAGCCGGAGCCCACAAGCACAGACAGAAACCCCTGTCTGTTCTTGTTACAGTGGGTGTCCTACAGAAGCTAGGCCTTTCCCTCACAGAACTACACACATATCTGACCCAAGAGTTGCAAGAATTGGAGGCAGATCCAAGGGAAAGTAAAATGGTTGTGGGCTGGCTCCGGCCTCACACCAAAGGTGAGCCTGCAAGTCAGTGACAATATGTGTGAACTACAAAACGGCAGCTGCATCACGTCTGCCCCACATCTCACCCAAAAATATCTCTTTTGTTCAATCCTATCCAGAAACATACAAAAAATAGGGATTTGGGGAAAATGTAGGTCACTGTAGCCAAGTAGACATGTTACAAAGCCACCACAAAGTCAAATTGTGCTTTTTGTCAAAAAACACCAATAGTTTCCCTAACAAAAGATCATTAAAATCTGGACTAACATGAATCTCTCCTTTACCAGGCTATCTTTAGTATTTATTCCTAAACATTTTATTTAATCTAATTCAATCTCTTCCCTCATTGTAAAATAGGGTTAATAATATCCCCTATTTTAGAAAAGTTATTAATTATGAGCCATAGAAACTGACTCTAGTATAGGATTTCTCAGCCTCCCAACTGTTGACACTTTGGGATAGACTCCTTTGTGACACGGGCTGCTCTGAGCACTGTAGAATGTCTCACGGCATCCCTGGCCAAGGCCAGATGTATCTATATCACCTCTGCTACTCATGGGCAGTCTTGCCTCCACCACACCTGCAAGGCCATAGCAAGTACCCGGCTACGGTTATGGAACATCTGCTGCTCACCTAGCAAGATGCCAAGTACTGTGTTAGATCCAAAGAAGTCAGAGTTCCTCAGCTTCAAGAGGTTACAATCAGCCCTATAAATAATCAAGATTTGACCTTTCAATGAGGCCAAGTCCTTTAGCACGCTCCTGTGTCCAGGGAGAGCGCAGGACACAGGACGGTGCTGGACTTTGGAAGACCTTATCGCTGTTATTGAAAAGAACATTTTGGTCAGAGATAAACAATTGAGTGTTTCCACTTTCTCGTTTGGAAAGCTACTTAGAAAAGAAGGAAGTGAGTGAGCAAGGGTTGATGGTGATGTGATGGATGAGAAAAGGCTTCTCTCTATGCTGCAGTGGCCCAGAAAAGGCAACAGACACACACATAGTGCTCGTTAGTGCTAGTGGGAGTTGAATCTGGCATCCAGAGAAGAACATGCCCTTGGAGTTGTACTTCCCTCTGTGGACAAATTGACATTGAGGAAACCTTTGCCATAAATAATCCCTGCTATTCAAGAGAACATTTATCCTCTTGCTGCAGAGTGAAGACAAAAGAGTCAATGAAGTTTTCAGGAGGCGATCGCAGACTCTGGGAGCTCTCTTTAGGAAGATTAAGAAAGGCACAACAGGCATCAGAACCATAATGATGGATAAAACAAATAAAGAGGTGTTGAGTTGCTGAAACTTGCAATGGCTGTGTAATAGTCCATTCACACACTGCTATGAAGAAATATCTGAGACTGGGTAGTTTACAATGAAAAAAGGTTTAATTGGCTCCCGGTTCTGCAGGTTGTACAGAAAGTATAGCGGCTTCTGCTTCTGAGGAGGCCTCAGGAAATTTACAATCATGGCAGACAATGTGGGAGCAGGCATCTTACCTGGCAGGAGCAGGACCGAGAGAGAAGAGGGAGGTGCTGCACACTTTTAAACAACCAGATCTTGCAATAACTCACTCACTCACTATCACAAGAACAGCACCGAGGGGATGATGCTAACCCATTCATAAGAACTCAGCCCCCGTGATCCAATTGTCTCCCACCAGGCCCCATGTCCAACATTGGGGATTACAAATTCACATGAGATTTGGGCAGGGATACAGATCCACACCATACCAGGCTGTAACAGGTACATAATGCTAAATGTCTGGGTACAGAATGAAAAAATCAGTTACATTTTATTTAAATAGAAAAAAATAAAAATAAGACAATGAGTCAGGGTCAAAGTCTATTCAGCTGAGCATTCTGTCCTTGGCAGTGCTATTAAAGGTATTTTGATGAAAGGTAATGTTGGCCCATGTTACATAAATGAATAAATAAGTGAGATAAGGAAGGATACATAAATCAATAAAGAAAAAGACACATGGCTTTGCTCCATGCAGTCATTCATGGACCCAGGCTCTTTCCATCTATCCTGAGAGCCTTTGGAGTCCACCACTGGATCCTCTGCATTCAATCAGTAGAGAAAAGAAATGAATGAATGTAGAGGACTTAGTGGGAAGTTTAGGGTCCAGATCTACAGGTGGTATACATCATTTATTCTAATATCTTATCAGCAATAACTCATTCACAAGGCCACACATCACTGCAATCTAGTATATTTATAATATAATTAATATAATATAATATAATATAATATAATATAATATAATATAATATAATCTAGTATGTGCTCAGAAGCAAAAGGGAAAATGGTTTGGTGAACCACAAAGTACATTTAATCTTATTGATCTGGTCCTTCTCAAACTATTTTCCAATTTGAAGAATCCTTTGCTTTTGTGTTTTTCTTACCTTGATTACTTTACCACCCTTCCTTGTAAATTCTCCAGCTCAGTTATTCCTCTCACGACTTAAGATATCAGAATTACACACCATAGTGGAAGAAAAAGCAGAGATGAGAGGAGAGGGGATGATAGAAGAAGAGAGAGCTTCTGAACTGAAAAGACCCATAGGGCAACAAATCCCAAACACCTCATTTCACAGAAGAGGACACTAAGTCCCAGGGTAAAGCCACCTACCCATGGCAGCACAACTTTAAATATAAAACTGGGACTTCAGCCCACTTCTCTTAATTTTCTTTTCAGCATTCTTACCAACACTACCATTATTTCAAATATGCACATGCTAAAGTCTGTTACAAATGTGCAATTTTTCCAAGCAGTTTTTAATTATCTATGGCTTTATAATAATGTCTCATATTTTGTTGGTAGTTTTGACCCAAGAAGTACATATCTGATAAGCATGCCTCTAGTCCAAACTAACAACCCAGAGCTCTTTGTTTGAACTACTATCATTATAATTATTTTTTAATATTCATCAGAATGCATGTATGCAGTGAACAAGCCTCCAAAAAGAAGTATTTGGAGACAGTTTTGCTTTTGGTTTTAACTTCCCTTTTATTTGCTATATTAGGATCATTTCAATTGCTAACACTGGAAAACAATTCAAAAAGATTAATTTTCAAAATGGAATCATTGAATCATGTGTATATTGCAGGATTCAGGGATACAACCAGTATCATCAGAGTTATTCATGCCTATCCACTTTTAATTCTCTTTCTTTTTTTTTTAGATACTATTATCTTTATTTTATAGGTGAGAAAATTGAGGTACAGAGTGTTTAAATCAACTTATCTAGGCTCAGGCAATGGGAAAGTGATGGAGCCCTGACTCACACCCAGACAATCTAGCCACAGCACCTGAGCTCTCATCACAGTGCTGTCCCATCTAGATTCAGAAAGCTATAAACAGTGCATGCTCAATTGTATGTGTATGTGTGAGAGAGCAAAATATATCTTTTTTTATTTTATTTTATTATTATTATACTTTAAGTTTTAGGGTACATGTGCACAATGTGCAGGTTAGTTGCATATGTATACGTGTGCCATGCTGGTGTGCTGCACCCATTAACTTGTCATTTAGCATTAGGTATATCTCCTAATGCTATCCCTCCCCCCTCCCCCTACCCCACAACAGTTCCCAGAGTGTGATGTTCCCCTTCCTGTGTCCACGTGTTCTCATTGTTCAATTCTCACCTATGAGTGAGAACATGCAGTGTTTGGTTTTCTGTCCTTGCGATAGTTTACTGAGAATGATGATTTCCAATTTCATCCATGTCCCTACAAAGGACAGGAACTCACCATTTTTTATGGCTGCATAGTATTCCATGGTGTATATGTGACACATTTTCTTAATCCAGTCTATCATTGTTGGACATTTGGGTTGGTTCCAAGTCTTTGCTATTGTGAATAGTGCCACAATAAACATACGTGTGCATGTATCTTTATAGCAGCATGATTTATAGTCCTTTGGGTATATACCCAGTAATGGGATGGCTGGGGCAAATGGTATTTCTAGTTCTAGATCCCTGAGGAATCACCACACTGACTTCCACAATGGTTGAACTAGTTTACGGTCCCACCAACAGTGTAAAAGTGTTCCTATTTCTCCACATCCTCTCCAGCACTTGTTGTTTCCTGACTTTTTAATGATTGCCATTCTAACTGGTGTGAGATGATGTCTCATTGTGGTTTTGATTTGCATTTCTCTGATGGCCAGTGATGGTGAGCATTTTTTCATGTGTTTTTTGGCTGCATAAATGTCTTCTTTTGAGAAGTGTTTGTTCATGTCCTTTGCCCACTTTTTGATGGGGTTGTTTGTTTTTTTCTTGCAAATTTGTTTGAGTTCATTGTAGATTCCGGATATTAGCCCTTTGTCAGATGAGTAGGTTGTGAACATTTTCTCCCATTTTGTAGGTTGCCTGTTCACTCTGATGGTAGTTTCTTTTGCTGTGCAGAAGCTCTTTAGTTTAATTAGATCCCATTTGTCAATTTTGTCTTTTGTTGCCATTGCTTTTGGTGTTTTAGACATGAAGTCCTTGCCCATGCCTATGTCCTGAATGGTAATGCCTAGGTTTTCTTCTAGGGTTTTTATAGTTTTAGGTCTAACATTTAAGTCTTTAATCCATCTTGAATTAATTTTTGTATAAGGTGTAAGGAAGGAATCCAGTTTCAGCTGTCCTCAATAAAATACTGGCAAACCGAATCCAGCAGCACATCAAAAAGCTTATCCACCATGATCAAGTGGGCTTCATCCCTGGGATGCAAGGCTGGTTCAATATATGCAGATCAATAAATGTAATCCAGCATATAAACAGAACCAAAGACAAAAACCACATGATTATCTCAATAGATGCAGAAAGGCCTTTGACAAAATTCAACAACGCTTCATGCTAAAAACTCTCAATAAATTGGGTATTGATGGGACATATCTCAAACTAATAAGAGCTATCTATGACAAACCCACAGCCAATATCATACTGAATGGGCAAAAACTGGAAGCATTCCCTTTGAAAACTGGCACAAGACAGGGATGCCCTCTCTCACCACTCCTATTCAACATAGTGTTGGAAGTTCTGGCCAGGGCAATTAGGCAGGAGAAGGAAATAAAGGGTATTCAATTAGGAAAAGAGGAAGTCAAATTGTCCCTATTTGCAGATGACATGATAGTATATCTAGAAAACCCCATTGTCTCAGCCCAAAATCTCCTTAAGCTGATAAGCAACTTCAGCAAAGTCTCAGGATACAAAATCAATGTACAAAAATCACAAGCATTCTTATACACCAATAATAGACAAACAGAGAGCCAAATCATGAGTGAACTCCCATTCACAATTGCTTCAAAGAGAATAAAATACCTAGGAATCCAACTTACAAGGGACGTGAAGGACCTCTTCAAGGAGAACTACAAACCACTGCTCAATGAAATAAGAGGTTACAAACAAATGGAAGAACATTCCATGCTCATGGATAGGAAGAATCAATATCGTGAAAATGGCCATACTGCCCAAGGTAATTTATAGATTCAATGCCATACCCATCAAGCTACCAATGACTTTCTTCACAGAATTGGAAAAAACTACTTTAAAGTTCATATGGAACCAAAAAAGAGCCCGCATTGCCAAGTCAATCCTAAGCCAAAAGAACAAAGCTGGAGGCATCACGCTACCTGACTTCAAACTATACTACAAAGCTACAGTAACCAAAACAGCATGGTACTGGTACCAAAACAGAGATATAGATCAATGGAACAGAACAGAGCCCTCATAAATAATGCCGCATATCTCCAACTATCTGATCTTTGACAAACCTGAGAAAAACAAGCAATGGGGAAAGGATTCCCTATTTAATAAATGGTGCTGGGAAAACTGGCTAGCCATAATTCTCTTTCTTGGTCTGCCTGACTCCGTCTTCTTGCAAGCAAGCTACTTCCACCTGCTGGGAATGATGGCCACTGGCAAGGTCAGCTCTACAAGTTTTAACTTGAGATTCAAAGGGAAGAGAGAATCTTTCCCTCTAACTGCAGCAAAAAATTTTGTCCCAGAGTGGGCTTTAACTGGCCTAGCTCAGTCACCTGCTTTTCAATGCATGGATTTAGGTAGGGGAGCAGACACTATGATTGACAGCTCCATCAAAACTACAAGGAGTGGGTTAGGATTTCCTCCGGAAACCAGAAACAGGGCTACAAAACATGCTGAGCAGAGAAAAATAGCTGTCATAGTCCATTCTGCTTGTTGGCTATGAAAATGATATTAAACATTCAAGAAATGGAATGCGTTTTTAATGCACAACTAAAATTTCAGCCACCTGATACATGAAGTATACACCTCCAGCCTACGAGTCGACATGAAAATTCAGGACATTTTCCTTCCTCTCTTTAAGTTAAAAATACAGAACAGTAGATAGACAGTAAAAGATATTATCTCTCTGCCCAATACCTCCTGTTATTCATGAATATTCAACGGAAAATGCCAGATTTGTTGTTAATTTGTTTACTTATGCAAAAATTAATCACTAAGATATCTCTCTTCCCACCCAGAAAATAATAGAGCGAAATATCGGGTTTGGAAAAGGGCTATAAACATTGTCTATTCCATCTCTTTCATTTTGTGCATTGTGATATTGAAGACCAGAGAAGTAATATAATCCAGCTAAAGTTACATAGCTTCCTATTGAATAAATCCTGGGTTAAAACTCAAATTTCCTTCCAGGTAGTATAGTACTTTTTTCATTGTATACCATTATCCAAATTGTGTACATATTACATCCTAAGATTTTTTTTAATGTAGAAGCAAATAGACGATTGTAAACTAAAAAGGGATATTTTCAGGTCTCGTAATCTTCCAAGTTTTATGCAACAACTGAAAAATCCTCCTCCATTCATATTTTCCAGTGCATAGTTCTATGATACCCAGAAAAAAAATGGTGACTTCTATGAAGTTTCAAACTGAGTGGAAATGCTTGCAAAATAATTACTGATAAAGTCAGAAGGATGTGAATCATGAGGGCTGCCTTTCCAATTTGGCTTCTGAATTTTTTTCAAAAACATCTATCTCCTGCTGTGTCTTTATGCAATTATACACAGCATGATTCAATAGGGTAAAAGAGTCCCTAAATACCATGAACAGCCAAAATAAAGTTCTAATCAACTCACTTGAGTTTTTAATTGTTTCAAAATACATCCTAGGTACTAACATGACAATCCTTAACTTTTCTTATTTTAGTAGAAATTAGTTCTGTTTTTCTTGACCAATAAAGTTTACTTGGGATAAACTCTAATCAGAAAATTCAACTTAAAATGAAATATTATCTTTTGCCCATCAGGTTAATAAATTAGGATTGAAAGTACCTAGTTTAGCAAGGGTGTGGGAAAGGGACCATCTCATATACTTCTAGGGCAGAGGTAAGGCATTAATAATTCTTCTTCAGACCAACTTGGAAATATGTATTAAGTATCATTAAAAATATTCATGCCTTTTAATCTAGTAATTTTACTTCTAGTAATTTACCATAAGAAAATTATCAAATACATACAAAAAGTGACCACAATAGTGTTTGTCACAATATTATTTGAGTTGGAATAAAAGGATATTACTAAATATAAAAAAAGCTGTGGTTAAATTAATCAGTGATAGCACATATGATGGAATATTTTCCAACCTAAATAACCAAGAATATAAGATTGGAAGTAACCTAAATAACCACAATATAAGATTGGAAAATAAACTTTGGTGGGTTACGATGATGAAATACTATGATGCCATTTTTTAAGCAGAAAGATTTTACAACAATATAATCCAATTCATGCAAATTTTGCAAATATTTTTCAACATACCTGTACACACACAAAAAAAAAACAGAAAGAGATACTTTAGAAGTACATATACCAGACAATTATTAGTACATATACCAAAAATATTAGCTCTGTCCAGAGATAATATCTACTTCAAAATGTTACTGTCAGGATTCAATTTGTGTGTGTGTGTGTGTGTGTATCCCTATCAGAAGGCCTGGGAAATAGTAGATCTTCAGATAATACTGGTCACCTTCTTGCCTGTACAACGTTTTCTGTATGTGACACTACTCTACACTATTCTATATCTAACATGATTTGGCTCCAAGAACAGGGATGGAGAAGAATCTTGGGAAGGAGAATAAATCAGGCAGAAAACTTAGAAGCCTCTGAAACTCTGGCAGCATCTCTGCATTTACCCTGTAAAACCAAAGCCTTAAGTTGACGTCAGCTTTCACATGACAGCAGAATGACAGGGCCTCATCTAGCAGTGCATGATCTGAAAGTCTACCTTTAGTGATGAACATAGACTAAGGGTAACCTCTTTCTCAGAAAGTGTTCTCTCATTACCTTTTAAAAGCATGAATCAGACCCAGGAAAGGCTTAGGTTCATTACTTTAAAATAACCATGTGAAGGAACCCACAGTCACATGTGCAGGCCTAATGGATTCTGCCCCCTGAAAGAGGCATAATTTTGGACTCTTCTTCCTGTTCCCTGTTGGGTTTCCATGGAAACAAGTGTCAGAGGGGAGTGGGTCAACTCTACTCATCTTGGGTTGGGGAGCTATATGAATGGGTAAGAGAGACAAAATCTGTCCTCTCTGGGAGCTAATTGGGTCTAACTATGGATGTACACTTGGCCATAACAGAAAATTGGAGGGCCCTGAGGTGATGAGGGATTTTAAGGCCAGAGCAGCAAAAGCTTCACAGAAGTCTGACATAATTTTCATCTTCTCCAATTTGCTACCTGGCAAGCTGTTCTCTGACCATCTTTAGTCTGCTTTCGCTTTTGTTAAAAAAAAAAAAAGGTAGATGATATCTTTTCAGACTATTAACACAAAGGGAGAAAGGACTCCCAAACCCAATCCTACAATCTGATTTAATGAAAATAAAAGTCAAACTGAGTGAAACATCAAAGTATTACTTCTCCTTGAAATGAATTAAACTTCAGAATGCACAATTACCTCAACTACTGGTTAATTCATTGTGGCAAATGCGCATATTCCAGTATGGACCTCCACTCTCCTACAAAGCAACATTCATTATAATGGTAGGAGTTGGCTGGACCATAATAAACAGAAACACAGACTCCAGAGTAATTTCTTTGACTTCAATGTGGACATTTTGACCTCAGTAGCAGATGTCACACACATCTACTAAATTCCAGGGAGATATCAAAAACATCATTGGAGATGCTAGACATAAGTAAGACAGAGGGATATTTCAAGACAGGCCAAATTCCAGCTAGAATTTTCTGGCATAAATGCCAGTGAAATGTTTGACTGAATCAAGTCCTAATCATACTATACCTTTATGTATCATTACTGCATGACTACTCATTTTATACTGGTCCAATACAAATAAACCCTTCTTATCACTATGATATACAGCCTCTCAGGAAGAAGGTGTTTGGATGAGAGAGAACAGCTTTTCTCCTACTATTTCACCTATGAAAAGACCCTTGGGTTCTATTGTCAAGTTTCCTTATATCAACTTCCAGGAAGAAAGAAAGAGAAAGAGAAAGAAAGAAAGAAAGAAAGAAAGAAAGAAAGAAAGAAAGAAAGAAAGAAAGAAAGAAGAAAAGGAAGGAAGGAAGGAAAGAAAGAAAAAGAAAGAGAAAGAAAGAAAGAAAAGAAAGGAGAAAAGGAAGGAAGGAAAGAAAAGAAAGACAGACAGAAAGAAAGAAAGAAAGAAAGAAAGAAAGAAAGAAAGAAAGAAAGAAAGGAAGAGAAAGAAAGAAAGAAAAAGTAAGAAAGAAAGAAAGACCCTTTTGTTAGCATCTACATGTGTCCATCAGTAATGATAAGTATATCATGGTTATAAAGTCTCCAAAAATGAAGAAAACAATCTTCAGTGGCCAGCTTGCATTTTAAGGGAAAGAAAACAAGAGTGGAAGGGATTAATATGTCAAGCCACTCCCTTAAATATATGAAAAAGTGACTTAGGAAGTTTTTCTTAGTTATTGTAGCCAAGCTCTTCCTATTCCGAATAAGAGTTACATTCACAATTTCTACCTTTGACCTTTATTCATTCAACAAGAATTCACTGTGTAACTGTGATGGGTCAAAGCGAAGGATTGGTACTTATTGACTGGTGACATATTTTTCCTTATTATGTAATCAAATATCCGTTATGTTCTTTCTTCCAACAAGAGTCTATGTCTCTTGAGGACTTGAATGATGGCACACCTTTGTCTATAAAATAAAGATCTGAGTCTTCTCCCTCCATGATGTTGTAACAACCTATCTTTCCAGCCCCATCCCCACCTTTCTCTTTCATTTCTCTCTATGACAATCCAGCCATGTTATGCCCCATTATGATATGAAGTCAGCACATTCTTGTTGGAATGCATCGCCTCGGGCAACCCCTCTACATGAATGCCCTTCTTCAAACTCTTTTCTTTAAAATGATACCCATTCTTTGGTGTCATTATCAGAGGCTATCCTGTCTACTAAGCCGCTGGAGGACGTCCAAAACCATAATCACTGTCTTCTTCCTCTGTGTTCCTGTAACACTTTGGTTTTGATCCTCTCTTTAGAAACGTCTCACATTCTTCTTATTTCAGAGACAATAATGTCACATATTCTATTATATTTGAAGCTCATTACTTTAATAATGTCTTACTTATCACTGTATCCTCTATATTATACATAGAAGACAATTAATAAACATTTTAAATAAATGTATTGATACTAGCCATTGCAATGAATGATAATAACTAAGCAAACTCAGCCTGGAGATCCACTAACAAATCATGGCTGAAATAATTATTTTACATCCACAAAATAGAATACTATGCAGCCATGAAAAATGGTGACTTAGAAGAGATTTCCAGGCTGTCACTCTTCTTTTCTCCTTAGTAGCTGTTTCAAGCTACTTATATCATCTCAAACCCCCAAACTCATGTTTCTTTTTACTCTCAGCAGATGACTTTACCTCCTAATTCACAGAGCAGATAAAACAACCAGATTTAGGTTTTTTTAAAACAAAACTTTTTAACACGAAGCATACAAACTCACCTGTGTGTGTATCCATCCGGTCCTTCCATACAGTTACCCTGAAAGAGGTTTTACTCATCTTGCTTTAAGACTAATTTCCCTCCATGTGCTCAGTGTTATCCCCCACTGTCTTTCTTCTTCTACCCTTGCTGTATTGATTACCCCTTCAAATTTCTTTATCTTCAGTCACTTCCTCTCTATTGAGTCCTTCCCAAGGGCATTTTTATGTGTTCATGTATTTGTACTTAAAAAAAATAATCACCTCACATGACGCTGGATCCTGTGCATAAAAAACCTGATGGGGCCAGTTCTCTCTCTGTTCCCTGAATTTCATCTACTGTGCATTCCCTTAACACTGAAATCTAGCTTCCTTCTCCACCACCAAATAAAAATACTGACAATAATTCATCAAAATCATCACTTACCTACTTCTCACTAGAGCCTTTGAGTACTTCAACCTTTAAGCAGTTGCTTGATCATTTGGACAAAGCTCCTCTTTACAGTACATTTTTCTCCCGTTGTCAACTGCACTTCACATGGCTTTGCTTCTGCCTTACTTGGTTCCCCCTTGTGAGCTTCCCCTCCTCTGACATCCCTTAAATTTACGTATTTCTCAGAGGCTGCATCTAGGTCCTCTTCTCTTCTCATTCAAAACATTACTTATGAACATTTGCATCCACTGTAACTTCAATTACCATCTTGGTGCTGATGACTCAGAGGTGGGACCTCTGGTTTCTACCCAGATCACTCTCCTCAGCTCCCATCTCATACACCCTACTGCTTCACAGGCATCTCCATTAGGATGTCCTGCAGGCACCATTTCCCAGCATTTTTCTGAAGTGCTCCATTCTACCACACCCAGCATTCTCCTCTTCTGCTTCCTTTCTCATTGGACAGCCCCACCGCCATCCAAGTAAAAAACTCAGATGGCATTCTTATTACCTCCCTCTCCTCACCTTCCACATCCACCGAGTCACCTTATCACGTAGAATCCACCTTCCAATATTTCTCAGGTTTACCAACTTCTCTCCAGGTCCACTGACACTACCCTACTCCAGGCCACTATCACCTCTTGCCGGGATTTCTGAAACAACCTCACAACTCATTTTTCCTGCCTCAGTCATGCTGCACTCTAATCTTTCCCTAGATTACAACAACCATGTCATTTCTAAAATACATGTGTTTTTAGTGCGTATTAGATAGATACAGAGCCTGTGTCAAAGCTCTGGGGAAGATTATGTCCCTACTGAAAACTCAGTGCTATGCCATTGCCCTCAGAATAAACTACAATATTATAATGAACTCCCCATTCCAGATTGCTATAATGTCTGCTTAGCTCCATGATTTTTGTCTCTTACATGCTACCTGTCTTCCTTCTGTATGCCCTTGCCATCCTGAAAATCTCTGAGCTCATCAAGTGAACCTTCTATTTCACATTGCTTGGTCTTTGCTTACTCTGTTCACCTTACCTGTAACATTCTCCTTTTCTCCAAGACCACACTCTCATACCTGTCAATCACACCTGGCTAATGTCTACTCATACCTCAGATATTAGATTAGACATTGATTCATTCAGGTATCCTTCTCATGCCTACAAGTCCACTTTGAGTGCCCTTCTTTGATCTCACGGCATCTAGTAACTCTATTGTAACACCTAACCTAAGACATTGTAATTTCTGTTACCTGCCTGTATCCTGCATTATAAAATTCTTGAGGACAGATATTGTGTCAATGTTCATCATTTATTGATTCAACAAATAGTATTGCAATACTAATTCTAGAATTGCAATGGTGAGGAAAAACAGACATGTAGGTTCATTCATATTTCTTACAGCTAATTGAAAAACAGCAGACATTAATCAAATGATCATGCATAAAATTAACTCTGGCAAATGCCACAAAGGAAAGTTAGGTTTTATGAGAGCCTGCAATGAAGGGATTGACTTATTCAAGACAGCCAGGGCAAAGAAGGCTTCCTTGCTTCTGGAAGATGTGATAACTAATGGGAGATCTGACACTGAAGTTAATTAAAGGACAGAAAGAAAGGGATATGCTCCAGTTTAAGGAATAGCCTGTGTCAAAGCTCTACAAGAGATTAAAGGAACTGAAAGAGATTCAATGTGATTGAAGCACTAAGAGAAAAAAATTAGGAGATTAACTGAAGACTGTACAAGTAGCTAAAAGTCCAGACATTCAGATTTGAATACTTATTCCACAGTCTTTGACGGATTTCACACAAAAATATGATATAAGCAGATATTTGCTCTGAAACAAATCACTCTGACTGCAGAGCAGACAATGGATTGGGTGGACCCAGAAATGAATGTTTGTATATCTGTGAGGAGACTGTTGCCATCATCTCAATGGCAGATGACAGTGATTTGGACTAGGTTGTTGCCATTGGACAAGGAGAGAAAGGGAAGAATATGGGAGATATTTAAGAGATAAAATTAATAGTACTTAGTGATGGATTGATGTAGTAGTTAAGGAGAAATTCCCTAGAGCAGTAGGGATTTAGTAGCATTATAACAAATATCTATTTAATTAAATATCACTATATAGTGTATAATATTTTGATTCTTAAAAATATATACCTATGGACTAAGTTACAAATTTCAGTTCTTACACTTACTGAGTAACTTTGATCAAGTAACTTAATTTATTTTGTTTTTATAATTTATTTTATTTTATTTTATTTTTTATAAACAGGGTCTTGCTCTATCACACAGACCGGAGTGCAGTGGTGCGATTATAGCTCACTGCTACCTTGAACTCCTGGGCTCAAGTCATTCTCCCACCTCAGCCTTCCTAATAGCTGGGACTATAGGCATGGGCCACCACACCCAGCTAATTTTTTTTTTTTTTTTTTTTTTTTTAGAGACAGGGTCTTGCTATGTTGCCCAGGCTGATCTCAAACTCCTGGGCTCAAGTGACCCACCTGCCTCAGCCTTCCAAAGTGTTGGGATTACAGTCATGAGCCACTGTACCCAGCCAAATAATTTAATTTCTATGTGACTAAATTTCTTCATCCATGTAATGGAGGCAGGGGAGGGAGCAGAAATATAACACAAATGTCATAGGGCATTTTAATGGAAATGAAATATAAAAATTGATATAAAGCATTTATCACAATACTTAATATACTGTAAATGTTGAATATATGTGAGCTTTTAAAATATGTATATAACTGTTCTATAATATTATTACACAAGCATGAAGAAAGGTTAGGAATCCTAACTTTAGCCATAATAGAGATTAAGGAGGTAAAAGTTCTGCACACTGAAAACTATAAAACAATAAAAAAATTGAAAAAGATACGAATAAATGGAAAGATATCCTGTGTTCATGGATTGAAATAATCAATGTTAAATTTTTCTACTCAAAGCTATCTACAGATTCAATGTAATCCTTACCAAAATTCTAATGACATTTTAACAGAAATAGAAAAACAATCCTAAAATAAATATGGAACCACAAAAAATCTGAATAGCAAAGGCACTCTTCATCAAAAAGAACAAAGTTGGAGGCAACACATGACCTGACTTTAAATTATTACAAAGCTGTAGCAATTAAAACAGCATGTATAGGCATATAAATTGAAACATCCACCAATGAACAAAATAGCCCAGAAATGAACCCACACATTTATAGTTAATTGATTTTGTAAAGGTGCCAAGAGCATACAGTGGGAAAAGAACACTCTATTCAATAAATGATGTTGGAAAAACTGGATATTCCTATGAAGAAGAATGAAATTGGACCTTTTATCTCATACTGTGTATAAAAATCAACTCAAAACATATTAAAGACTTAAATATAAGACCTGAAACTATAAAAAGACTGGAAAAAATAGGAGAAAAACTACACAATGTTGATCTGAGCAATGGTTTTTTGGATTTGGCACTCAAAGCTCAGGCAATAAAAGCAAAAATAGACAAATGGGATTATTTCAAACTGAAAGGCTTCTACACAGTGGAGGAAACAATTAATAGAGTGAAGAAACCTATAGATTGAGAGAAAATATTTGCAATCAATAATCTGATAAGGTATTGATAGCCAAAACACACACAAGAAAAACTCAAAAAAGAACTCAATATCAAAAAAAAACCCTTGATTTTAAAATGTGAAAAGTATCTGAATAGACATTTCTCAAAAGAAGACATACAAATGGGCAACAGATATATGAAAAAAAATGCTAAACATCACACCAGTTATTACAGAAATGCAAATTAAAACCACAATGAGATATCACCTTATACCAGTTACAATGACTATTATCAAAATCACAAAAGATAAGTCTTGGCAAGCATCTAGTGAAAAGGCAATCCTTGTACACTGTTGATGGAAATGTAAATTAGTATAGCCATTATGGAAAACTGTACAAAGGGTTTTCAAGAAACTAATAACAGAACTACCATATAATCCAGCAATTCCATTTCTGGGTATATATCCTAAGGAAATGAGATAGGTATGTCAAAGAGGTATCTACATTCCCATATTGATTACAGCATTACTTAAAACAGCCAACTTATGGAATCAACTTAAGCCCATCAATGGATGAATGGATAAAGAAAATGTGGTATATATACACAATAGAATACTAGTCAATCTTAAAAAAAAAAAGGAATATTGTCATTTGCAACAACATGGATGAATCTGAAGGAAATGCTGCATGAAAGAAGCCAGGAATAGAGAGATAAATATCGTATGTTCTCACTCATATGTAGAATCTAAGAAAATCGAATTCATAGAAGCAGAGAGTAGAATGGTAGTTACCATAGGCTGCAGGGTAGGAGAAATCGGAAGATGTTTTTCAAAGAGTACAAAGTTGCAGTTAAGAGGAATAAATGAAAAGTATTTAAAGCGATGGATAGGTTAATTAGTTTGATTCAATTATTCTACAGTATATACATGTAACATCACTGTGTATCCCATAATAATATACTGTTATAATTTGTTAAAAAATAAAATTAAATAAAAATAATAATTTTTTGAAAGAGCAGGGATTATTTCAGTGGTTTTATGGGGAAAGGAGAGAGGGAGAAAGGGCCCAAAGGCAAAAACAACACTAAAGAATGTATAGATGTGATTTGACCACATTTATAAATTGTTGCAAAATGACATGTCTACATATACATTTTAAGATAAATGTTGAATATTTTTAGTAAAAATAAAACTCTTATTTATGAGTTTATCTCCTTTATGTATGAGTATTTTAAAAATCTTTTCTGTAATATACGTATATGTATATATATATATGATCCTTATAATAAGAAAAAATTGGCGGGGTGCGGTGGCTCACCCCTGTAATCCCAGCACTCTGTGAGGCCGAGGCGGGCGGATCACGAGGTCAGGAGATTAAGACCATCCTGGCTTAACATGGTGAAACCCCATCCCTACTAAAAATACAAAAAATTAGCCGGGCGTGGTGGCGGGTGCCTGCAGTTCCAGCTACTCGGGAGGCTGAGGCAGGAGAATGGTGTGAACCTGGGAGGCGGAGCTTGCAGTGAGCCGAAATCACGCCACTGCACTGCAGCCTGGACAACAGAGCGAGACTCGGTCGCAAAAAAAAAAGAAAAGAAAAGAAAAGAAAAAATTAATTTTGAACTATATGTCTCACTTTCTGAAAGTATGAAGTGATTCTGAAGATTTATTCTCTTAAAACCTAATTCAGAGCTGGGCGAAGTGGCTCATGCTTGTAATCCCAGCACTTTGGGAGGCCAAGGAGGGCAGATCACCTGAGGTCAGGAGTTCAACACCAGCCTGACCACCATGGCGAAACCCTATCTCTACTAAAAATACAAAAATTAGCCAGGTGTGGTGGTTCATGCCTGTAGTCCCAGCTACTCAGGAGGCTGAGGCACAAGAATCACTTGAACCTAGGAGGCAGAGGTTGGAGTGCGCTGAGATGGCGCCACTGCACTCCAGCCTGGGCTACAGAGCGTGACTCTGTCTCAAAAATAAATAAATAAATAAATAAACAAACAAACAAACCTAATTCAGCCATTGATGTCATCTTGTAATTTATAGTTTATTTCTACAGATTTCATGGCACTAAGTTTTCCCTTAATTTTGCTTGTATTTCTGCTTTAAACATTTAAGAGCTGAAATGCAAAAGAAATTTAAATACGTGTATGTGTTCAATCATAATGAAAGGAATACAAAATTACTGAAGATGATGACCAAGAAAAATTACAAAATAAAGCAGACCTGTGTATTTAAGCAGGGTGAACTCAGATTCAATAGCAGATAATAGTCTCAAGGACTGATTTATGTAACTAAATTAAAAAAAGATAGTCTGTAATAATTACCCCTCTCTTTTAATCAAAAGTACTCAGACAACACTTCCCAAAAGCACAGTGGACACTTGCTTTAATAGTGTATTATAGAAATAAATGAACAAGCAGAGGGAGGAGAAAATTAGAAAACATACACTATTGAACACTTCGCATTATTTCCCAAAGCAGAGAAGTTTTAGGTTCATTAAGGCACATCTAAAGATTATGCGTGCAAACAAGCTATCTGATTACAGAAACAATTTAGAAGAAAGTAAAAGGATCTAACCTAAACTAAATGAAGGTCAAGAGAGACTAGAATAAAATAATCAGGCTTTTGAACTAAAAGGTTCTGTAAATGACAATTGTCATATTCTAGACATTATAGCAAATGCATTTCAAATGTTCTCTCACTTAATGCCCACAAACAACCCTTTCCATTATACTATAGAGAAATACAGAGGCAAAGAAAGGTTGAATAACACTCCAATTAGTCCAAATTTCTGAATTCTCTCTTTGCTCAAATCGTATAGGGGGTTGGGGAAGAGGAAGCAAATTGCAGGTTTTGCTCGACAAAATCTATGCTTGAGTATAAAGGCAGAGGTAAAAAGTAGTATTTAGAAGTATCCACCTATCCCTTAAGACCAGATAACTTTTGAGTATTTTTTAATGAACAGATTTAGATAATAACTATAGCATAGTAAGTCTTGAATCCTCACTGATATTTGATTACGTTGATTGTATCAGTCAATGGACAGGCAGGCTCAAAAAGTTTAACTGAAGACAGTTTAATGAAAATAGTGAGTTGAGAGTAGGTTTAAAGAAAACCAAGTAGGTTTTGGTGATGGCCAAAGGATGACCACAGCCTTGACTAGTGTTCTAAAGAGCAGCCTGTCAAAGTCAAGTAAAGGATTTAGGGGAATGGGACAGAATACATTAGCCATATTTTCACTGCAAATGTTTGGAGGGCTAGAGATGTCATCCAAATGAAAACAAATTTGGATTTGTTCCAAAAAGAATATCAAATTTAAAGCAGAAAGGCCAAAGGCTCTCCTTCTGGATTTTGGTAGAGACTGGTAAGATAACAAGTTTTCCATGGAAAGATGATGTCTACCATTAACTCCAAATGGCTATTGGAAGAGTGAAATGCAAGTACAATCTGTGTTTGGGAATAATTGTTAAGCAGAAACATCTCAGAGACTGGATGATCTGAAGATGTTAAGGGAACAGGAGCAAAACCAAGGAGATATTAAACTGGAACCTTTTCTCCACTGAAATATTCGCCTACAATTTCTCATTTTGTGAATGAGTAAACTGAGGCCGAGAGAAGCAATGCTAAAGTAAAGCTAAAGACACATTCATAAAGCATGATTAGGACAAAAATATAAGGAGAGCTACCAGTCCACTGTCTTTCCCATTAAACCATACTGACATTACTGCTGGGTGCCATTTTTTCCATTGCTTAGGTACTAACATAATATTATTATTTATGATTGTCTTAATTGTCTCCAAACACACATATTATAATTACATTGAAAAAGAATTTGATCCATAAACCTGCAGCCCTTACATATTGCCTTCATACTCATTCTCAACTATCAGAAAAGTAGCCTACTAATAAGAATACTAATAAAGATACAAAACAAAGAGCACACCTAACAAGCCAGTGGTGGAACTATGATAAAATTATGAAACATGTAATGACTCCAAAAGAAGGCGAGAAGAGAGTAAAAAAAAAAACATGGAATGGATAGAACAAGGAGAAAAATATTAACACAGCAGATTTAAATTAAAAATCATGCAATATGTAAACACTGCCCCTCAAAAAAGGAAGATTGTCATATTGTGTTTAAAAATTAAAAATGACAATCCTACTCTATGTTATCTATAACTAATACTCTTTAAACATAGGTAAAAAGAGTAAAAGAATGAAAAAGATATGTTATATAAACACTGATTAAGAAAGCTGAAGTGGCTATATTAATATTTCAGGACAAGAACTATTACCAGGAATATAAAATGATGTTATCTAATGATAAATTAACAAATTCATTAAGAAGGCATAACAATTCTAAATGTGTATACATCTAATAATAGATGCAATATACACAAAGAAAGGTTGTTAGACCAAAAGCATAAATAGACAAATCCACAATTACAGTTGGAAATTTTGAGATATTTCATTCAATATTTGATAGAGCAAATATGCAGGAAATTATAAGGATTTAGAAGACCTGTACAGTATATTGGTCTTAACTGGAATTTCTCCAACACTCCACCCAATAAAAGCATAGTACACATTCTTCGTAAGTACATATGAAACATTAACCAATGTATATCATATGCTGAACCAGAAAAGAAATCTCAACAGATTAATAATAATTCAAATCATGTAAATTATGTTTTCTGATTATAACAAATTAAATTTGAAATCAATAATTGAAAGATATCTGAAAAGTCTCTATTATTTGAAATCAAGCAACACACTTCCAAATAAACTATGGATCAAAAAGAACATAAGAAAGTACCTCGAACTGAATAAAAATAAAAATACAACACATAAGAATGTGTGGATATAGCTAAGACAGTGCTTAGAGGGAAGTTTATAACTTTAAATGCTTATATTAAAAAAGAGGAAAGATCTCAAATCATGATGTAAGTTTCAACCTTAAGAAACTAGAAAATGAAAAAAAAATCGTAAATTAAACAGAAATAAATAATAAAGGGAATATTTAAATTATTGAAATATAAAATATAAAAATAATAGAGTACATCAATGAAACCAAGAACTGGTTCTTTGATAGGATAAATGAAATTGATAAATCTCTGGCCAGATTGATAAAACATAAATAAAAAAGAGAGAGAGACAGAGAGAGAGAAGACAAAATTTGCCAATATCAGTAATAGAAGTGAGAACATCACAAAAGACCCTACAGATATTTAAAAATAAGTGAAAACTGTGAACATCTTTATGCTAGTAAATTTAACAATTTAGATGAAACAGGAAAATAAATTGAAATACACTTACTACCCAAAAGAAATTGATAATTCAAATACCTTATATTCAAAAAATTAAATTTTTTCTTAAGAAACTTTTCATACAAAATTATCCAGCTCTACATGGCTTCACTGGAGAATTCTACTAACTCTTAAGGAAGAAATAATAACAATTCTACACGATCTTTTATAAGATAAGAAAGGAACATTTCCCAACTCATTCTATGAGGTCAGCATTACCCCAAAGATAAAATCAGACAGAAACACTATAAGAAAACTAGGTATCAATACCCTTTAAGAATAGTGATGTGAATATTCTTTTAAAAATTTTAGCAAGTAGAATTCAGCAACATATGAAAAACATAATACATCATGGCCTAGTATTTATTCCAGGAATGCAAAGTTGATTTACTATTTGAAAATCAATGAATATAATTTATCCTATGACTAGACTAAAAAAGAAAAGCACATCCTCTCAATATATGCAGAAAAAGCATTGGATAAAATTCAACACAAATTCATAATAAAAATAAAAATAAATTGAGTAAACTAGGAATAGAGGGAAGCATTCTCAAACTCATAATGAGTATCTACAAAACACCTAAAACTAACATCATCATTCATGGTAAAGGACAGATACTTTACCCTGAAGATTAGAGCAGGACAAAAATGCCTTCTCTCACTATATCAATTCTACATGTAATGGTGATGCCTGCTTATGCAATAAAATGAGAAATAAAAATAAAATGCTTACAAATTGGAAAGGAAGGAGTAATTTTTTTTAATTTGCAGAACACATGATTGTCTATGTAGAATATTCCAAAAGAATATGTTAAAACTAACAAGTGAGTTTAGTAACGTTGTAGATAACAAATTCAGTAAAGAAAAATCAATTACATATCCTATATTCTTTCGACATTAAAAAGTTTAAAATGGGCTATCTGCAAAAGCATAATTTAAAATAATTAGAAAAAAATTTTTTAAAAAGGCAAGCCTTTTAATATAAAATGGTAAAATATTGCTGAGAAAAATTAAAGATCTAAATAAATGGAAAGATATAGAAAACTAATTATTGTTGAGGTGTCGATTGTCCCCTAATTGATCTATAAATTCGTTGCAATCTTATCCAAAATTTCAACACTTTCGTAAAAACTGGCAAGTTTATTCTAAAATGTACATGAAATGACAAAGGAATTAGTATAGCTCATGACACTGACAAAGATGGACAAAGTCAGAGGATTTACTCTGCTTGACTTTAAATCTTACTCCTAAGGCACAGTAATCAAAGCAGTGTGGTGTTGGTGCCAAATAGATACACAGATCAATTAAATAGGAGACCTCAGAAATAGACACACACATATATAGTCAACTGATTTTTAACAAAGTAGCTAAGGCAATTGAGTGGGGAAACATAATATTTTTCAAGAAATAATTTTTGAATAATTGAATATCCAAATTCAAAAAAAAACCCTGAACCTTACATTATATCATTTTTAACTTTTAATTCAAATCGTAGACCTAAGCATAAGAGCCAAAACAAGCCACAAGAAAAAAACATTAATATCTCAGTGATTCTGAATTTAGTAAGGATTAAGTAGAATTAAGTAGAACCCAAAAGAATGGAATATAAAAGAAAAAAATGGACAAATATGACTTCATTAAAATTTTAGCTTTTGCTCTTCAAAAGACACTTAATAAAAAGATAATCACAAATGACAGAAAATATTCACAATGCATGTAGCTAATAAAATATTTTCATCTAAAATATACAAGGAATCACACAATACAATAATGGGGCAATGACCTAATATATATATATATGCATATATGTATATATAGGCATGTGTATATACATTGCCTATATATGTATCCAAACTAAAACCATGAGATACCGTTATGCAGTCATTAGAATAGCTAGAATTAAAAAGATTGGCAATAGCAATTATCAACAAGTAATGGAACAACCAGAGCTTTCTTTCATTGCTAGTGAGAATACACACTTAAAAACAGTGGTAATTTCTATATAAGTTATACATATACTTTAACCATATACCCTGAAATTCCATTCTTAGGTATTCATCCAAGTTATGGAAATATTAGTACACACTTGTACTCAAAAAGCAGATTTATTCATAATAGCCTCAAATTTGAAAGAATTCAAATTTCCATCAACATCTGAATGGTTTAACAAAATGTGGTATGCACATACAATGAAATACAACTCAGCAATAAAAAGGAATAAACCACTATAAAAGCAATAACGTGAATAATATCAAGAACATTTTGCTAAGTGAAGGAAAAGACTGCATACTATGTGATTTCATTCATGGAAAATTATTTAAAAGTAAAATAAATAAATAAATAAATAAATAAATAAATAAATAAATAAATAAAAATTAAAAAGCAGATCAATATTTTCCAAAAATCTGGAGTTGGGGAGAGGGTATTGACTTTGTTAAAGCTAACTAACTATGGCCTGAGAAGGACTCCGTATTTCTGTATTTGAGTCCTTGTAGAGAAACTGCAACCTAACTTAATAGGCAGACAAACTTGAAAACCTAATTTAGGAGTGTGTAACAATAGCTGAGTCTTGGCCAATCCCAGCAGCCATCCATCAACCACTCATACACCGCGGAGTGTTTGAATGGGGCAAACGCCAACCTGTAACCAATAAAGCTATTTCTGTACCTCACTTCCGATTTCTGCACCTCAGTTCCTTTTTTTTTCTTCTTCTTCTTTTGTTTGTCTGTAAATCTTCCACCACGTGGCTGCGCTGGAGTCTCTCTGAATCTGCTGTGATTCTGGGGGCGGCCCGTTTCCCGAATAGTTCGCTGTTCAGCTGAACTCTGAGTTTAATTCCGCCGAAGTTTTTCTTTTAACAACTTAAAGAGACATAAGGAACTTCTTAGGATGATGAAAATATTCCATTTTATGATTACTATGGAGATGACACAATTGGTAATTTTATACAGTTGCATGTCCATATACAATTATCAAAACACAACAAATTATTGCACTGAAAATGGGCGTATTTTGTTGTGTGTGAATTTTACTTTAATAATGCTGATTTTAAAAGTACACTACAGACAAAAATGCCTACGGCCCTAATGCTGTAATTGTCAGTGGGAATTTCTTAAACTATGAGAATTTAATCTTTTGCTAATTAATTAATTACATATAATCTAACACATGGTATAAAAATGAAGCAGAATATTCAAAATACAGATTATTCTGAAGATGATAGCAATGCCAACTGTTGAGGACATAAAGCAGCTAAAACCTTTATACACACTGAAGAACTGTAAATTAGTACAACTTCTTTGAAAAACTCCTTGCATTAACTTTTAATCCTAATCGTATACATACCCTGTGACACAGCAGTTCCATGAGTGAGTATGTATCCAATAAAAATAAGGTCTTGTGTCCATTAAATAAAATATATAAGAACTTCATAGGTGCCTTATTTAGAATACTTCCAACCGGAAACTAATAAGTATCCAAAAACAAAAAAATGGAGAAATCAATTGTGGTATAGTCACAAAATATACTGTTCAACAATAAAAAACTAACTACTGCTACCCACAACAATACAGATGAACTTTGTAGACATCATGTTAAATAAACAACAACAACAAAAAGCCAGACCCTAAATTCCTTTCAAAGAATAGGTAAAATGAATCTAAGTTGATAGAAGTCAGAATGGTATAATTTTTGGTGGGAGTATTGTCAAGGAAGGGACATGAGACAGCCTTGTGAAGTGCTGGCAATATTCTAAATCTTTTTGTTTTTTCTTTTTTTTCTTTTTGAGATAAGGTCTTGCTATGTCTCCCGGACTGGAGTGCAGTGGTGTGATCATAGCTTACTGCCACCTCCAATTCCTGGGCTCCAGTGATCCTCCCGCCTCAGCCTCCTTAGTAACTGGGACTACAGGCACAAGTCACTGCACCACGCAAATATTCTATCTTGATGTGGGTGGTAGTAACATGGCTGCATACACATTTTTGTGTAAATCCATTGAATTGCACACTTAAAATTGGTGCACTTTATGTAAATTTCACCATAATTTTAAAATTTTTGAAAGTTTAAATCATGCTTTAAAAATGTATAGAAACATTTAAGAGTAAATAAAGATTAAAAGATCATGACATATAATAGCCTTAGAATATTAAATACTATTCTTGCTCTGTGGGTAAGAAGCTGGGGCAGGGAAAGGATGCTTTTAGAATATTCTCTTTATAAAAATCCTTGTGGAGTGTATGAGCGAATTCCCAGGATCAGCTAGAATAAGACTTCAAACCACACAAGAAAAAAACAAACTCTCCGTGTATTTAATTAAAATGTCGACACTTCTTCTTTACTCCTCCCTTCTGAGTTTCCCATAAGGGTTAACAGTGGACAGACGTGGCATGACTGGAAATCAGCAGGTAATATACTTTAAGCCCTGTCTGCTCCTGAATAGTGGTGTACACTTGGGGTGCTAGTTACCCTCCCTGTGATTTCAGATTCTCAGCCAATAAAAACATTATTAATAGTTATAATAAGAATAGCTCCTGTCCACTTAATACCTATTGTGGGCTGGACACTATGCTGGCTACTTTCCATTCAGTATCTCCAACTTTATTTGGTAGGTCTGATTATGGTGAGGCAATATAAGAGTGTGTTCTCTGGAGTCAGACTTCCTGAGTTAAAAACCTGGCTCTGCTTCTTCCCAGCTATGTAAACTTGGGCCTCTGTTTCCTCATCTGTAAAATGGGAATAGAAAAATTGCTTTTCTCCCAGAATTGTTGCTAGAATTAAACAGAGATAGAAATAGAGATATAGATAGATATATAGATATATATAGACAAACACACATATGTTTGTGTGTCTGTGTCTGTATGTGTGTGTGTGTGTGTGTATCATTGAGAATTTCCTGGCATGTAATAAGGGCAATAAAATATTTTCTAGATGAAATGACAACAATAATTTTAAAGGTGAGAAAATGCAAGCCCACGGAGGCAGTAGCATATCAAGGATGAGGCAATGACAGTGGTACACTCAAGCGCAGACAAGGGGTGGGGGTGCATTGTCTGTTGGGAATTTTTAAAATAATAACAGCAAGACTTTTTATTATCATCATGCTCCGGCAACTCAAAACAATGTCAGAGATTTAAAAAAAAAAAAAACCCTCCAGGGACCAATTGCTTTCAGGTCCTATCCACTTTTGACAACCCTGAATCAGGGTTAAAACATTTGCCTAAGGCCACACAACTGCAGGTGATAGAGCTGAGATTTAAACCTACAGCCATCAAATGTGAAAGTCTATACTGACTAAACCTCCTTTAAGAACCATTCTAGCTCCCAAAACACATATCTTATAATTTCTATCTGCTGTGTACAGTATCCATGTCTTCTTCCTTGAAACGTTTTTAATCCAAGAAATAAATAATAGTACCTACCATGTCCTAGGTTCTGTTCTAGCTACAGAGGCTACAGGTGTGCACAAGAAAACGTAATTGCTGTTTCGGAGCTTGCATTCTAGTAGAGTAAGACAAAGTAAATAACACACATACAAACACATTATTTTCAGATGACTAATCCCTTAGCTACATATGGCTACTGAATACTTAAAATGTGGCTAGTTCAAACTGAAAAGTGATATAAGTGTAAAACACATGGATTTAAAAATTTTAATAGGAAAAACAGAGTGTAAAAGACCTCATAATTTTTTTTTTTTTTTTTTTTTTTTGAGACGGTATCTCGCTGTCTCCCAGGCTGGAGGGCAGTGGTGCGATCTCAGCCCACTGCAACCTCCGCCTCCCGGGTTCACGCCATTCTCCTGCCTCAGCCTCCCAAGTAGCGAGGACTACAGACGCCCGCCACGACGCCTGGCTAATTTTTTTTTTTTTTTTTGTATTTTTAGTAGAGACGGGGTTTCACCATGTTAGCCAGGATGGTCTTGATCTCCTGACCTCGTGATCCACCCGCCTCAGCCTCCCAAAGTGCTGGGATTACAGGCATGAGCCACCGCTCCCGGCCAAATATTTTTATATATTTATTACATGTTGGTAAAGAAAACAGTGATAATATATAAAACAGCATATTTACTATTTCCACTGTCCTTTATTCTCTTAATTTCAAGTTTTCAGCTGGTATTGTTTTCCTTCCAGATGAAAAACTTCTTTTAATATCTTTTATAGTGCAAGTCTGCTGTCAATGAATTCTCTTAGCTTTTGCTCATTTGAAAAAGTCTATTTTGCCTTTGTTTTTAAAGCTATTTCCACTGAATAGAGAATTCTAGGTTGGGCCAGGCACAGTGGCTCACACCTGTAATTCCAGCACTTTGGGAGGCCGCGGTGGGCTGATCATGAGGTCAGGAGTTAAAGACCAGCCTGACCAACATGGTGAAACCCTGTATCTACTAAAAATACAAAAATTAGCTGGGCGTGGTGACGCGCACCTGTAATCCCAGCTACTCAAGAGGCTGAGGCAGGAGAATCCCTTGAACCTGGGAGGTGGAGTTTGCAATGAGTCAAGATCACGCCACTGCACTCCAGCCTGGGCGACAGAGCGAGACTCCGCCTCAAAATAATAATAATAATAATAATAATCATCATCATCATCATCATCATCATCACCATCATAAATAAAAAAGGAATTTTAGGCTGATAGCTTTTTTATTTTTTCTTTCAGGGCTTTAAAGACGCCATTCTATTGTCTTCTGGCCTACAATGTGTCAGACTAGAAGTCTGCCTATTATTATGATTTACTCTGTATACAGTGTCTGGCTGCTTTCAAGATTTATTTTTTATCATAGGTTTCCAACAATTTTATTATAATATGCCTTGATATGGTTTTCATTGTGTTTATCCTGCTTGAGGTTTTGTTGAGCATCTTGGATATATAGATTTACCATTTTCATCAAATTTGCAAAAATTTTTGCCAGTATTTCTTCAAATAATTTTATGTGTGAACTTATTTTTCCCCTTTTATTAAGCTTAAATCACACATACGTTTACATTCAATGTTGTCCCCTGAGTCACTAAGGCTCTGTTTATTTTGTTCAATTTTTTCTCCCTCTGTGCTTCAGTTTGCATGGTTTCTATTGCTATGCTTTCAAATTCAGTAATTTTTTTTCTTGCTTTCTTGGTGTTAATCAGTTGTTAATCTCCTCCAGTGAAATTTTTCATTCATATATTATCCCATTTCTAGAAGTTCCAGTTTTAATCCTTCATCCCACTCCTTGTTAGGCTATGTTTCCCTTTAAATTTTAAAGGTATTTGTAAAGCTCTTTTAAGGTTCTTTTCTGTCAATTCCATTGCCTTTGCCAGTTTTTAAAATCTGTTTCTGGTGACTGATGCTTTTTGTAATAGAATAGACTTTAATTTACATTTTAATTAAATATAATATATTTGTATAATATATACTATAATATTTATGTTATTTTATTATAATATAAATTGTGATGCTTCTGTAATCAATTGAATTGTTCTACTTCTTCAAATGCTTACTATTCTTAATTAGATTCTGGACACTGTACATGTTACACTGCTAAGAATACGTTTGCACAACCTCAGATATCACCATTGCCTGCATTACCCTGGCTAACAAGGAAGTCTTGAGTGTGTCCACGTATCCAGTGCAATACTACTACAATCCTATTTATAACCAAGAAATCTCAGAGTCTACGGCACTACCCTCTAACCCACATCAGAACTGATGCTGGTACCCACTACTAAGAGCCTAGAGGGAACATCACATCCCTGGATTCCCTACACACACACATACACACACACACACACACACACACATCAAATGTTCCTTTTTTTTATTCTAGCAAACTTTTAAGTTACTTGTTGATCAGCTTGAGCTTTTCAAACTTTTCCTATAAGCTTTGTTACAGCAGGTTTCAAGTGTCCTTTACTGTAGAACTAGATTTTCACTCTTGCAAGGCATGACCCTCTAGTGTTTCCCCCTGAATACCTCAAAGCTTTAACAAGGGCTCTTTACTATGGTTGACCAGAACACAAACAACTCCTAGCCCTGCGTGTACTCTAGAAACCCTTCAACTTACGATTTCTTGTTTGTTCTTTACCCAGTCTCATGTAGTCTCACCCTTCACAACTGTGGTTTAGTATTCAAGGGGGTCTTCATACAGATTTTGGAGCTCTTTCTCTGGGCAGCTTCCCAATCTCTGGTTTTACTCGTTAAATTCCAGATGTCTCTCTTTCTAAATTCCAATTGCTCTCCTTCTACGTGCTATCTGGAAAGTGCTTCTGGACAGAAAGTCAGATGAACATAATGTTCACTGATTTGGTTCAGCTGGGTCCCCACTCAAATACCATCTTGAATTGTTGTTCCCATAATCCCCACGTGTCATGAGAGAAACCCGTGGGAGGCAATTGAATCATGGTGGCGGTTTCCCTCGTACTATTCTCGGGATAGTGAGTAAGTTCTCACGAAATCTGATGGTTTTATAAGGGGCTTCCCCCTTCACTCAGTTATCATTATTCTCCTTCCTACCACCGTGTAAAGAAGGATGTGTTTGCTTCCCCTTCTGCTATGATTGTAAGTTTCCTGAGGCCTCCCAAGCCCTGCAGAACTGTGAGTCAATTAAACCTCTTTTCTTTATAAATTACCCAATCTTGGGTATTTCGTCATAGCAGTGTGAGAAGGAACTAATGCATTCACCTTGCTTATTTCCCTTCTCTCATAAATTACAGCCCTGCACTGCCTGTTGTCTACTGTACAGAAATAGTTGCCTTGTGTATTTCATCCAGTTATCTAGTTGTTTACTATGAGAGGATTAAGTCCCATCACGGTTACCCCATTATAGTCAGAAGCTGAGGTAAGCATGTATGAAATTTGGCAACTTATACAAATAAAAATGTTTTCTTCTTAAAAAGTAAATGGGTTTTTCTTTTTTTCAAGGTGATAGATTGGAGGCATTTTTAGCATGCCTCTCCCACTTGGAAAGACAAAATAGTGTGTGGAGATTCTCGCTCTGAAATTTTTTCCAAGAAGCAACACAGGAACTTAATAGAAAAACCTAAAGGAACTACAGACTCTTGGAAAGAAGCAGGAGGAAATAGCCTCCACCACGAACCAGGTAAAAAAACTGTGGGTTTGCATAGTGTGAGAAGGGGAGAGACTGCCTCTGTGACACACTCCCACTGGGGAGCCAGGCAGTCCAGGCCCTGGAGAAAAGTTGTGACTCTACCCAGTGCTGGAGCTGATTTAATGAGTGGTGGGGAGTATATAAGAAGGAGTAGCATGAAGATATGCTTTGTGTGCAGTCCCAGACTCCAGCGGGGTGGAGGGAAGCCATTCCTGATCCTGTCTCAGGGGACCTTACAGAAGTCTGCCAGCTAACTCAGGCAGTGGTCACAGGTTGACAGAAGCTCCGAATTGATATTTGTGATATAATCTCAAGGGGGATGAAACCTGATGGCCAGAACCAAGAGGAGAGCAGGAAGTGTGCTAACAAATGGGCACAGGAGCTGGGTGCCTGCTTTGTGGATGGACTGGAAGGGGTATAACCTGAAAGCCACTGTTTCTGTCTCAGTTGGGTAGGCCTAGAGCCTGGGGCAGTTTTGAGTTCTGAGTACAGGCTGCCTGGAACCCAAGTGTGAGACCTGTATTGCCAGATAAGTAGGAGCTGAGTAGCTGAGTGGGGCTTATTGCCACCTGCTATCCCTTGCTTCCTGTGTGGATCTTTTTGTGCAGCAGAGGCAGCTGTTCTCCTCCCAGCAGCCAGGGAACAGCCCTCTGATCTTCAGTGGGGCCACTGCTTGTGTCCACACTTGGGAAGCCAGAGTACAAACTTGCCTGACCTAGGCCCTACCAGGCTCTGCCCTTCCACCTACCCTGGTAGTGTAACACAATGGAGAGGAATATTTGGAAGCTCCATGGCCTTACCCATCACCTGAGATACCAGAGTACCTGCAGTGGGTAACATAAGGCGAGCACAAATTCCACTGCTACTACTGCAGCTGGTGCTCTTTGGCAAGCACCACCTCCTGGCTGGAGGCCAGCTGGCACAGCCCATTACAACATCTGCAGGCACAATAACACAGCACTCAGGAAAGAGAATACTTTTATGTAACCTCAGCGATCACAATTGCTTGCATCATCCAGGCTAACGAGGAGGCCTTGAGTCTATCCACGTATTTAGTATATTACTATGACAAGCCTATTTATAACCAGGAAATCCCAGAGTCTATGGCACTACCCTCTGACCCCCATCAGGAATGATGCTGTTACCCACTACTAGGAACATCACATCACTGGATCCCCTGCAGACATTCCCCAGCACCAGACTGGAGTACAGCAGCCCCACTGGGTGGCTAGACCCAGAGGAGCAGCAGGATTCACAGTAGTCTGGCCCCCGCAGGGACTGCTACTCCTAGGGAAGAGGGAATGCGCCATGGACATCTGATGGGATGTCTCATGGGACATCTCAAGGGAGCATCCCATGAGACAAAAGAAATCAGGCTGCACGCCCTGAGTCCCCGAGCTTTCCACTTGTGGGCAGTTTCTTTCAGCAGAGGCACAGGTACACTGCTAGGCTCACTGAGGAAAGTCTAGTCTCAGATCTACCCCGACAGTCAGGCAGCCCTCCCACTCATGAAGGGTCTTGGAGAAAGGAACAAATGGAGGATATGAATGAAAAAAAATTAAACGAGATAAAGAGATATTTTAAAGAAAAATAAATCAGTATTTCTGGAAATGAAAGACATATTTAGAGAATTAAAATATGCAGTGTAAAAGTTTAACAATAGACTAGACTAAGTAGAAGAACGAACTTCAGACTTCAAAGACAAGGCTTTCAAATTAACCCAATCAGAAAAAAATAAAGAAAAATTACAATCCTAAATATATATGTACCTAACTCCAGAGCTCTCAGATTCATAAAGCAGTTAGTACTAGACCTAAGAAAAGATATATACAGTAACACAACAATAGCGGGAAACTTCAGCACTCCACTGATTAAACTAGACAGATCATCGAGGCAAAAAGTCAACAAAGAATCACTGGACTTAAAGTGCACCCTATATTTAATTTCCCCTTTTTCCTTAGTAAGAGAACCAAGGTTTGGTTCAGGGTAGCTGGCTTTGTCTCAGCTTCCACTGCGGCTAAGGGTAGCTACATCACATAGTGTGGCTGAGGAGATGTAACTGGAAATCACTAGGAGGGGATTCAGGGAAAGCTCCATAAAAAAAAAAGACACACTTAACTAAAATAAGTGCTGTGCCCTTCACCTCTGTCCCTTATTCTATGTAGATTGTGAACTTGACACTGGAAAAGGGGCTTTCATTTTACAATCACCAAACATTTTTGAAAATAAAAACCCCATGCCAATGGAGTCTCCATGGAAACACAGAAGAAACCTGGGTTGCTGGGAGTGTTGTTCAGCTACAAAATGAAGTCCGAACTGCCCCTCTCAGCACTTCTATTTATAGGAAAGAGAAATAGATCCCTGAATTATTAAGGAACTATTTTTTCAAGTTCTCATGACATGGAGCAGAACACAATCCCTAACGAATCATTGATACAAACATATCTTTTTTAAAAACATAAAAATAAAAAATTGAAAATGTGGCCATACATGAAGAAATTATGAGAGTGTCAAGTAAAGAGTTTAGATGCTCAAATGTAGACACTAGGAATTGTCGAAAGAAGCACGTAGGATACCCTCCAAGGTGGAAACATAGAGCAAAAAGTAGAGATATGAGGAAATCATGAATCAGAAATGAAGAGTGGTGAAGAGATGGACCAGGTGCTAGGTATTAAATAGTTGAAAACACAGAGCTTCAGCCATCAATGCCTAGACTGAATTAACATCAGCGGCCGCATCCAAGGGCAGATGGAGGCTTCCCATCCAAGCTAAGCATCGTAGAACAGCTTGAACTCTGCTGATAGTACACTCCACTGTGTAGAGTGCACCCAACTTCCCTTCATAGTGACATAACATTTAGTTTTAAACCAAACTTTCTGTGCAGCTGGTATGAAGTGGAAAGACTGGGTCTGAAGTTGCCAGTGAAGCTTCTAGAGAGGAGGTGGGGTCCAAAGCTAACAGCACTCAGGGCTCACTTAGCCTTCCTTTTGTGGCTCATGCTTTCATGTATTCATTCGCTCATTTTTTTCAACAAACTTTTTGAAGTTGAGTATCTAATATGTATGGGTATTGCTAGCAAAAAATGGAAATCGCTAAGTACTAGCAAAGTATAATATTCAAAAAGTTAAAAACATGATTCACATACAATATATAATGATTAATTTATATTAACTTCAGAAGGAATCAGTGAAATCATAAAATATTATCAAAGAGCATTTAAGCAACAGAGAATTTATAAGGATTAAAGAAAGAATATTCAAGTAAAATTTCTGGAAAGGAAGAAGGGAATAAAGAAAGAATATTCAAATAAAATATTCTATATAAAACTAGTAAGCTGTCCTCTGCAGTTACATTTTCTACTAGATAGAAATTATTTGCATCTCTACTGGACAAAAACCTACAAGTTAAAATGTGGCATTACAAAGTCAGGGCTCTGATTTGCTATCTAATAAATAGGATAGCAAACACAGACATATTTGCCTCAATTATTAAGTAGTCTTTGGGTAAGTCTGTTATACAGTGCTTCAGAATGACACTGAAAGGACACACAACTGTCTTTGCCTTGTTTCGAAGTATTGAATAATTTTGGGAATAAGAAGCAGATTCTGTGGGTTGTTCTTTTGCAACTACACTTCCCCAACTCCAGGAAAAGAAATAAAGAACTTAAGAGAATTAAGTCCTCAATGTAAACATATACCTGGAACTGCAATATGATACTTCATTTGATTCTCACCCAACCAAGCAAGGTGGTTATTATTAAACTCATCTAAAATATTTTTTAAATTGAGGCTAATAGCTTTGAGATCATGCACAAAGAGAAGGAGCTAATCTCAAATTTGTAAATGTCTGTTTCCAGCCTTCGAGCTCTTTCCACTTAGGCCACGTGGCCTGTCATGAAATTTATAGATGTATTGAGCCATCCACTGATTGGTTAATTCAACAATACTTAATGAGTACCACCTACATACCCAGCAATCTTATAGGCCCTGGCATTGCAGGAATGAACAAGCTTTTCCTTCATGTAGCTCACATCCTAAGGGGCTCCAGACCTTCATTTTGGACAGCCATCATCGCAAGCATTTCCCCCAGCTATATATATATACGTGTGTGTATCTATATATATTTATATATAAATATAAATATGTAATATACAATATATTATGTATTAAATATGTAATATATAAATATTATATATTTATATATATAAATATATATATATATAAATATTATATATTTATATATAAATATTATATATATATTTATATATATTTATATATAAATATATATATTTAATACTAATTTGAAGTGGTTCCATTAAAAAAAGTGTGGTCCTCTTTCTGTTATCTCAGCCCACAGATGCCTGCTCCTTTTATCTAGTGGCCTCTGCCATTTCTTGCTCCCTTCCAAAGCCATTTCATTCCCTGAGTTCAGAGCTGCAGAGCTTTTCTTGTAAGTCAGACAGACATCTCACATACTCTGTTCAAAGGTTTCACATGCCTACATGACAAGCAGCTGCTGTTGGGAAACCTGAGCCAGGAGCCCTTTCAAGCAGACTGCTCCATGAATGACCTTCCCCTGTGACTGCTGGTACAGACTGGGCCTGGGATGGACAGTCAGCCCAGGATGAGGGTGGCTTTCACTTAGGACACATGACTCAGGAAGCTGCTCCTTACTACAACATGTTGCAGCTTCATCCTGTATGAGCATAATTCAGGCTGGCCCTCTTAGTGGTCATAGACAATGGAGTGTGTCACTGGCAAAACAGAATTCAAAGCCCCCCTCCTCCTCTACCAGAGGTCCATGCGTGAGAGGGCTCCCTTAGGCATTCAGCAAGAATGCAAAACAGCAAGAGCACAGTTCATTGCAGCCCATGCAGACCATTTCCTTACTTGCTTGGAAATTGTGGTAAAACTCATTTCCTGCCTTTGAGCTGCAGTTATGTGTGATTGTGTAATGATTAAACAGCAGGCCATGAAATCCTAACCTTCTAGAGCTCTAAGGACTATATATCATTGTATGCCCCACTCCTCCGCTTTCAGACAAGGCTACACTACACCTGGGTCATTACATTCATATTGGAGAAATCCAGCTATAGCCCAAAGGAAGAGAAGGCAGAGGCTCTCACTATTTTCCTCAATCAACCATTGCAAGGTTTAAGATAATCTGCTGCCAAACACATGTTTCCTGGTGTGTCAATGAAATCCCTCAAACCACAGCTTAATGGTCCCTCCTTCTCTTGTTCTGTATTTGTAGAGATGTTGTGAGACAGGTCAGTATCCACTAAATTACAGTATAACACATTGCAAACACAGTCTTCCCTTCTCTAAATATTTCCAACTCCCAAATGTCTGGGACTATGTGGCTGTGGTGAGCGAGCCGTAAAGTTGAACTACAGTCCACGCATTCATCTCAGTGGACTCCCTGAGGGCCAGAAATAGGAGACTCTAACTACCCTGTGTAAAAAGTAATGTTTACTTCCTCTAGAAGGATACCCAGGTCAGGCCTACTCTTTTCATTCCTAGACCAAAGGTGACAAATTGAGGCCCATTTATCATATTTTAAATAGTTTACCATGTATTTTAAAGGAATAAACCAAGCTAACACACTGCTCATTAAAATATGTTCTATTGTCCTTCCTTGAAAAGTATACCTTCATAATGACAAAATTTGGAAAATATTTCTAATATCATTTATTTTAAATGACTGGAAGCCAGAATGATATCAATGAAAACATGAAAACTGAAATTTAATTCAAGTTGGGGTGTTCTATTGGAAAGATGTCAATGTTAGGATGAGTTCTAAAGACATAAAAATTTTTAAGTATTATATATTCCATCCACATAAATATTTTCTTTCATTTATTTCAGTGCATAACTATGTTGTTAAAGAGCTTCTCATAATTTGTGTGCTACCGAGAGTAAAGCCAAATTACATACACTTCTCTTGAGTCATTGTAGTTCTTAGTTTTTAAAAATTAATTTCAATTAGAAATTCTGAGGCAATAAGCAATTGGAATTGTCAACGAACTCTTTAAACAATATTTAGATTCAGAAATTAATTATTATTTTACATATCATGTTAAAACATTTTAATGAGGTCACAAACTGTAACCACAGAAATGTCATTACAAATCTTAATTTTATCACATAAATAAGGCACAATTCCATCTTAATTTTATCACCTCTTTAGAAAATATTCAAATTCTATAGTATTTCTTAAGATAAATGTGTTTCATTTTTCTCTTCTAGTGTCCTGTAGGAACTTAATTTAGTTGATGGCATTTAGTCAGTATTCTCAGTGGGTATCTGAGAGTGGTTATTATGTCAGACTTGACATGTTTCATTAAGACATCTCTCCTTTGCCTAAATCCAGAAAAAAAAATACGATCTCTGAATTGATCCCAATGTCATTTCTATAGGCATAGTTGAGAAAATGAATTGAAAATATGTATCCTTCAGAGTACAGAAAATGTTTTTGTATTTCAGCCAACATTCTACTTTGACAATCTTTTTAAACTACCAAGTTTGTGCCATTATCCTAGGCCTGCTGTCAGTGGTCTCTTAATTACTTCAATAAAGTTGAATATTTTTTATTTAGTTTTTTGAGAATTTGTTAAATTATATTGAATATTTTTGTGAAAATAAAATTATTTACAGTTTCAGCTTTAGTACCAGTGTAATGGCTGATGTAAAGAATTGGTATCATGCTTCACACTTGTTACATCCAGATCAGTGTTGTCCAGTAAAATTTTCTTCAATGATGGAAATGTTCTATATGTGAACTGTCTAATACCGTAGCTTCTCTCCACATGCGGCAGTTAAGCATTAGAAATGTGGTATGACTGAGGACCTAAATGTTTTATTTTGTTTAATTTTAGTTAATTTAAATTTAATTAGACACTTTTGACTAGTGGCTACTATATTGGACAGCAGAGATCTCAACTTACATTTGAATATATTTAAAAGTAATATGAATTTATCATATTGCAAAATATTTCTCTGAATTTATCCCAATGTTGCCAATATTGTAAGAATTTCTGAATACTGCCTTATCCCTACTTGGAAACCATGTTTCACTATGCAAAATCTATTGACTTCATGCTATCTATAAAGCTCATTAATTTATCTTATTCTTACATAAGCATTCTACCAGTCAATTTCTTTCCATATTCTAATATCCATCTCCAATATTATCCCACCCAGGACTGAGATATGGAGAAGTGTTTGGCTGGGGCCTGAACTGTTTTTGTGCTAGGTGAAACTTTCTGAAATGGAGTCCTATCACCAGGGTCTCTCTTATCCAAATCTAGGGTAAGATATGTGGGGGAAAAAAAAATCTTGAATTTAAAAAGGAAGTAAGGAGAAGAGGAAAGGAAGTAGGATACAGTGATTTATCCTGCCCTCCTCCTTACTGTCTGTACTCAGGATGCCCAAATGTGGGAATAAATGATAGTTGGCAGCTTCTGACTACAAATTTCTTACCATTAAAAGGTTCACTATTCTGAAGAGGAGGCAAGACCTTACAAAATCAATATGTTCAAAAACTTCGATAAGTAATAATCGAATGAATGAACAAGGCACATATCTATATGCCACTTACCCCTGACAATAGAAGAGGCTTTCAGTCAACTACTCTTTGGGGCCCAATAATTTGACACATTTAACTATAGTCCTTAGAGGACCTTGAGAAATGATACTACATCCCGAATATTTAATTTCATCTGTAAAAATTAAGAAGTTTGCATATTAAAAAAAAGAAGCTTTCTTCCTGATCTTTACTAGGATGTTTATATGTTCACTATCTAGATTTTTAACAGAATTGTCGAACCTCCCTCGTGAAATGACGACAAAAATGGTACATCCAGGTATTCCTCATTACAGGAACACCATTTCAGGGACACCATATATTAGTTTGTTAGGGTTGCCGTAACAAAGGTCTGCAAAATGAGTGGCTTCAACAGTAGGAATTTATTGTCTTATACATTTGGAGTGTAGAAGCCCAAGGTCAAGTATTGTCAAGGCCATGCTCTTTGTGCAGGATCTAGGAAATGATTTTCTGCAGTCCTGTTTTCTAGTGTCTGGTAGTTCCTTGCCTTATGGCAGCATAAATCCAACCTTACAAAGCTTTCTTCTTGTGTGTGTGTTTGTGTCCAAATTTCCCCCTTTTTATGAGGACAATAGTCATATCGGATTAGGGGCTCACCTTATCCCAGCAGGACCCCATCTTAACTAACTACATCTGCAGAGACCCTGTTTCCAAATGACTCTTTCAAATAAGGTCATATTCTGAGGTGCTGGGGATTTAAGACTTCAATATATATACTTGGGGGTGGGGGACATAATTCAACCCATCATACATATATTCCAGATTCCTTTATTTTAAAATATACTGCTACATAGCATTCACATCATACTAGTCTCCTTTTCTATATTCTTTATATATTTTCCTGGTAGATTATGTATCATTTCCATTTTATAGATGTGAGGTAAGAAGAGCAGAGAGAACATAAGTGATATTCCTAAATTCACAACTGTGTTTGTATAGGCTCATAGGTGGAAAGTTAATACTGAGTGTCAACTTGATTGGATTGAAGAATGCAAAGTATTGTTCCTGGGAATGTCTGTGAGGGTGTTACCAACGGAGATGAACATTTGAGTCAGTGGACTGGGAAAGGCAGACCCACCCTCAATCTGGATGGGCACAATCTAATCAGCTGCCAGTGCAGCCAGAATAAAAACAGGCAGAAGAATGTGGGAAGACTAGACTGGTTTAGTCTTCTGGCCTACATCTTTCTCCTGTGCTGGATGCTTCCTGCTCTCGAACATCGGACTCAAAGTTCTTCAGCTTTGAGACTCAGACTGGCTTCCTTGCTCCTCAGCTTGCAGATGGTTTATTGTGGGACCTCACATTGTGATTGTGTGAGTCAATACACCTTAATAAACTCCCCTTATATACACATCTTTCCTATTAGTTCAGTCCTTCTAGAGAACCCTGACTAATACACCTTGTCTCAAATGAGACTTTGGACTTGGACTTTTGGGTTAATGCTGGAATGAGTTAGGACTTTGAGGGACTGTTGGGAAGGTACAGTTGTGTTTTGAAATATGAGGACAGGAGATATGTAATGTATTAGTTCATTCTCATGCTGCTAATAAAGACATATCCAAGACTGGGTAATTTATCAAGGAAAGAGGTTTCATTGACTCACAGTTCAGCATGGCTGTGGAAGCCTCAGGAAACTTATGATCATGGCAGAAGGGGAAGCAAACATGTCCTTCTTCACATGGCAGCAGGAAGGAGAAGAATGAGGACCAAGCAAAGTGGGGAGCCCCTTATAAAACCATCAGCTCTCATGAGAACTCATTCACTATCATGAGAATAGCATGGGGGAAACTGCCTCCATGATTCAATTACCTCCCACTGGGTCCCTCCCACAACACATGGGGATTATGGGAACTACAATTCAAGATATGATTTGGGTGGGGACACAGCCAAACCATATCAGTTACCAATGCTAGTTTCAAAGTATCCTACTGTCAAGGACACTGATTTTATTCCAAGACTATATTTTATTGCTTCTTCTGCATACATGATTTATTTTTCTAAAGATGTCTTTATTACCATTACTCTAATTCCCATGTAAACTGAATATTTAAAAGCTACTCAGTCTTGCCTGCTTTCTCTGCCCATAAAAATTCCAACTTGATCCTTTGTCATTGTATTTGGTCTGAAGAACAAGATAAACCCTTAACAGAAATTGACCCTGGGTTCCGAGTCTTCTTGGAGACAAATTGAAAGGCTGTTGACCCTGGACTTCAAGCTCTGAATTCCTCAGAGTCACAGGATTATCCCAGGCATCTAGCTGATGAAATCTCTGCACTTCCACAGGGGCAAACCAGAGAGTTGGTAGGTAAAACCAAAAATCACAGGCTCCACTTGGCCATGTACTAGCTGTAAGTAATATCTCAGATTTAATAACATAATCTCATAATATAGTGGAACTCATCAAAATGCATATAAAACATTTTATAAATTGTAAAGCAGTATACAAATACTAGTTCTTCGTGTAACGGGAAGTATATTTCACCACTCTCCCACTGGGCACTTTAGCTACCACTTCTAGCCCTGTCACTGCCTCCAACCATTTAGGCGTTCCGCGCACTCTCCTCTATTCCTCCATATCCTTCTCATGGAAACTGTGTTGTCCACGTAGAGTGGGTAAGAGGAAGACTGACTAAATGTGAGGCACACTTAGATCACATTCTACTGGATGACCAGTATGAGTAGAGAAGGCTGAGGATGGGAGGACCTGTCCAGAGTAGATGATCTGGGAACAGTGACTGGTCCCCATCCTGCTTCCTGATGCAAACTCTAGATGTTCCTTGCTCAGGCCTGCATTGTTACTTTAATTTATCCATGCCACTCCTCCCTCGTCTTTCTTCTATACTATGGAATCTTCATCTATTCTCAAGCAGGGAAGGTCTGGAGAAGTTACACTGGACCAACTAATCTTCCAGTTATTTCCAAGTTTTCAAAGCTAAAGAGTCAAGAGTTTGAGTGCGCTCTTCTCTGACCCTCTGTGTTGACATTCCTCGAGTTAATGGATAATGCACATTTAGATGCCTGGTAACAGGAAGGGCTTCAGACCTCAGGTTCAAGGGAAATGGACTGAGGGAAACATATATGTTGACACTTCAAAGTATTATAGCTACTTGAAGTTCTGGTAGATACTTAATTCATAGTGGAGAAACTTTTGCTACATTATAAAGCAAAAATCACAAGGTGAAACTCACTCTGTGTAGGTCATTTAATGTAAAATTAGTCACAGAGGCTCCAGTGGGGAGCAGAAACCTGGTACCATCTTGCCCTGCTAGTATCAGCTGTGTAATCTGGGGCTGATCCCTGAACACCAGTAGGTGGCTGAATAATAGCCCCCTAAGATATTAGGTCCTAATCTCTTGAATCCATAAGTGTTACCTTATATGAAAAAAGGATTTTTGTAGGTATGATTATATTGAGGTTCTCGAGATGAGGAGTTTATCTTGGATTATCTAGGAGGACCCTAAATGCAATCACAAGTGTCTTAGTCCATTTGTGAGGAGACTGGGTAATTTATAAAGAATGGAATTTTATTTCTCATATTTATAGAGGATTGAAAGTCCTTGATAAAAGTGTTGGCAGGTTTGATGTCTGGTGAGGGCTGCTGTCTGCCTTCAAGATAGTGCCTGTTGCTGCAACCTCCAGAGGGGACAAATGCTGTATCCTCACATGGTAGAAGGAATGAACAGGTGTGTACCCACTCCCTAAAGCCCTTTTATAAGGGCCCTTACCCCATCCATGAAGGCTCTGCCCTCATGACTTAATCACCTGCTAAATGTTCCACATCATAATATATCACATGGGTTTGATTAAGTTTTAACATACGAATTTTAGGAGACACAAACCATAGCAACACATATCTTTACGAAACAGAGGCAGAGGGAGATTTCAGACACATGGAGAGAAGACAATGATGTGAAAATGGAGCAGAAAGTGACTCAAAGATGCTTACACTGCTGGCCATGAGATGAAGGAAGGGGCCATGAGACAATCAACAGTAGGAATGCTCACAGCCAGCAGAAGCTGGAAAAGGCAAGGACCCAAGTTGTCCCCTAGAGCATCCAGAGGGAGTATAGCTGTGTAAATGCCTTGATTTTGGCCCAGTTCTGCTGATTTCATACTTCTGGCCTCCAGAACTGTGAGAGAATACATTTCTGTTGTTTTAAGTTTGTGGTAATTTGTTATAGCAGCCCTGGGAAACTAATACATACTTTTGAGTCCAAGTTTCCCATTTTCTGAATTGGAGGTGAAAGGGAGAACAGATCAGTAATTCTCAACTCTGTATACACAAGAGACTCAGTGGGAGAGCTTATGAAATATTCTGATAGGGGCCACTTCCAGAGACTCTGATTTAATACTCCGGGGTGAGGCCTGAGTATCAGTATTTATAAAAGTTCTCCAAGTGATTACAATGGTGCAGCCAGGCTTAGGAGTCACTAGACTAGCCTATATGGTCCTTCCCACATCTAACTTGCTTAGCGGTCTGAATATGAGATAAGAGATTACTAGAGAAGACAAGACAAAAGAAAAAACACCCAGGAGAAACCAAGAGAAGACTGAGTGGTATGTAAGAAAGCTAGAGGGCACCAGAGCAAATCTAGCTTTTCTCCTTGGTATTTGCTAGCCTTCCTCTCCTGGGGAGGGTGTAATCGTCTCCCCCAACAGTAAGGAAACACTTTAGATGTACGTGACTTCCAGAAAAACTGCATCAAATGGTCAGCCAATTTACTTTTGTGCTCTGCCAGAATAGAAACGAAAGGACCAGCAGAAATTCAAAGAACTTTCTTTCTTAATAATTCATTAATCCATTCATGAAATGTTTATTAGAGGGCTATTCAACATTCGGTCATTCAACAAATATGTATGAGGAATATACTGTGTATCAGGCACCATTCTAGGTGCTTGAGATCTAATAGTAAACAAAATCCAGAAAGATTCTATTTTTCACAGGGTTCTAGGAAGAAACATTCTGTGATGAAAAATACATTGGGGGTGTGGAATAAGAAACGAGGTTGGGGGAAGGCGTGGTAGTGCCCATGCTTGGACAAGAAGGCCTCACTGAAGATAAATTGCAGCACAGCCCTGAAGTGGAGAAGGGCAAGAGCCATGGACATCTGGTTAGAGAGCTTCCCAAGCACAGGGAACAGCAGCACTGATGGCCAATATTTTCAGTAAATCTAGAGAATCAGCTATTCTCATAACTTGATTAAAGAATCTATGTATTTCCTTCTTCTTTGCTCTATTTCAAAATGCTTTGGAAATGGAAAATGGAGCTTGTTTAATTCCAAGTAGAATGGAGCATGGGGAATACTGCTTTGATGAGGAATTGGTTCTACCAATAAGACTCTTCTTTACCCTTTTTTTTTTTAACCAATAAAGACAGGAAAGGGAACCTTTTCAAACAAATACCCCAAAACTAAAAGTTAAGCTATTGTGGGGCTTTGGTCTCCAAAGGGCAAATTCCTCAACAAGAAGCTCAAGGGAGGAACAGTGACCAGGGTGGCCGAAGCCCTTGAGCTCCACACAGATTTCCTTGCTGTGATGTGATTTTCCTTTTACATTTTTGGACCAGTCCCCTTTCCAATTAGGGATCACAGCTGCTAAGAATAAAGTGGTGTCTGTTTAACTGGCAGAAGGCACAATGGCCCACTGAAGCCATCAATGGGAGTCATTGTTCGAGAAATATTGCCATTGAGATTTTCAAAATGCTAATGAAATTAATTTCTCTTTCAATGTTGATTGTCACCCAGCTCCTTTTAGAAAAATGAAGGAGGGGTTTTAATTTTAATTATAGTGGACCAAAAACATTTCTCATGAAAATACAGATTCAGAATTTTAAAATTGCCAGGAACTTTTGATATTATTTATTTAACCAACTCATGTATAGAAGAGAATGCAGCCCAGGAGGCTGAGACACTTGGTAACAGCAACACTGCTGCTGAATGGCAGAGTTGGAACTAAGACCCAGTCTCTTCCATCTCCATCCTGCTTTCTTTCCACTATAGCAGGCTGTGCCATCAGAAATATTTGTTAGCAATATCTGTAATTCACCATCAAATTTTCTTTGCCATGAATGAGTGCCAAGTAAGTATCTTCCTCCAGCAAATTTTCTTACTGTTCAAACATGAAATCTAGGAAGATTTCTCATGGCCTTCTCCTCACTGAATCAACACTACCTTTTCCACTCAAGCAAGGGATGTCCTACACTGGACAACCTAGGGGAAATCAAAGGAATGTATTCCTTTAGTTGGAGGCATGTTTCCTGGTGGAGCATGTTCTGTGGCTTATGTGGACTTTAGGTGTCAAGACTAAAGATTCATGAGTTCATCCTTTTCAGGTATCCTGATGAGCAGTTTGTTGCTGGTAAATCACTCCTTCCAGATAGCTGAGGGTGCTTCAGCCATCTGAATGAAGTGCCCTGAAGACTGCACACACAATAAGCCTCTTTTTAAAAGAGGATCCCAGGCCAGGCCTGGTGCCTCACACCCGTAATCCCAGCACTTTGGGAGGCTGAGGTGGGAGGATCTCTTGAGTCCAGGAGTTCAAGAAAAGCCTGGGCAACTTAGCAAGACTCTGTCTCTATAAAAGAAAAAAAAATTAAAGAGAATTCCTCTAACAATCTGGAAAATAAAAGCATGATTCAGTCCCCACTTAGATTAAGCAAACTCTACTTTATCTAAATGCCCATAATTCTGCTGTGATTACTGGTAAACATGACCCTGGTTTAGACAGGAAGCTTTAGCACATAAAAAATTGCAATGAACTTGAAATGTAGATAATTTTTGTTTTTAAGGACTTCCATTCAGTCATTTATTCAACAAAAACATTAAGACCTACTAAAAGCCAAGCCCTATACTAGGCAATAAGGAATAATCTTCAGCTAAAATAGATTTCCAGTTCTGCCATGATTTACAGTGTGACTTTTGAAAAGTTCATTTTCTATCTCTTCGCTTCAGTTTCCTCATCTTTAAAGTGAGAAATTTTAATACTTGCCTCGAGATCTTAATACACAAAATGTTAATACTTTACAAACTGTAAAAGTTTCAAATCAAAACAAAGATTTGTAAATACTGTATAATCAATCCTTTTGGAGGATGTTTATAAATAATAGTAAAGTGCCAGGCACTTGTACTAGTGTCTCAGCTCGCACTACTGTAATAAAATGCCTCACACTGGGTGGCTTAAATAATAGACATTTATTTCTAATCTGGAGTCTGCAAAGCTCAACATCAAGGTGGCAACCAATTTGACTCCTGGTTAGGGATCTCCTCCTGGCTTATAAAAGGCCACCTTCGTTCTGTGTCTTCATATGGTGAAGAAAGCGAGAGAGCAGGGGTCTGTCTTTGTCTTCGAATGAGGACATTAATCCTATCCCCACCCTCACTACCTCATCTAAACTTAATTACCTCTCAAGGACATCACTTCCAAATACTATCACACTGGGGTTTAGGGCTTCAACATGTAAATTTGGGGGGCACACTAGGATCATTTACCCCTTCCTGAATCCTCCCAGGTAGGCAATATTATTTTCATAAAACCAGCAGTAACTGAGACGTACCAAGGGAAAGTGTTTGCCCAAATTCCTAACGATAGGAGACGGAGGATCTGGGAATCAAGTCATGTCTGTTCACTGTTGACTCTGAAGGCTCTAGTGGGAAAGTCATACATATATGACTTCTACAAAACAGTCCTGACTACCACTGAGCAGGAGGGAATAAATGGCTATGAAACTCTTGGAGTAAACTAACCCAACTGGTTCATAAAATTTCATGCACTTACAATGAAGTACATCCCCTGCCCTCAGCAATAGAAATTGTCTCCCAAGGCCAAATGCCTTATCTCTTGATATAAATTCCAGAACCATCAAAAGCAATAATGGAAATCATATCTCCAGGTCAATCAGTCTACAAATTTGACGGCTTCGTCAAGACATGTTTGGTCTCTACTATCAAAAAGAATTTTTTGTCTAGGGCCAGGACATTTTAGCATGATAAACTCAGATAAATAAAGTTTACCTGAGGCTCCTACAAAGAATTTCAGGAATTGACCCTATTTTCAGGCCTAGACACTTGTATTTTTTTTCTATCAAAAGCAAAAAAATGAAAACAAAAGCCTGAAACATTAACAAAATTTCAAATTCAATAATTTCTTTAGAATATTAAACATCCAAGAAGAATATGAGGACCCAAAACTTTCTGGGGTTTTCTCCTTTTTTTTTTAAGGTATCATCAGTGGTCCTACGTGCAAAAGCTGAAATCAACCTCTCAAGCACCTTTGACTTTTAAGTGAGTAGGACATTTTGTTCAGTACTTGCCTGACAAATTCGTGGCCATACTCTTGTTCCCAAGTAATAATCTAAATCCTAACCTGGGGCCACCTTGAAATGTTAGTTCCATTATGTCTTAGGTAGCAGAGAGTGGTTAAGGGAGACAAATCAACCCCTCAAATGTGATTTTCTGGCCACTGGCATTCTCCCGGAGCCTGAAACAAAGTCATCAAGTTAGGAATACATCAACTGAAAAGAGCAAAAAAGCAAACAAAGACTGAAGCAAAGGGCCAAGGCCACAGAGCAATAGTTGAACTTGGTTCCAAATAACTGTTCAGAACCAGTGTTAACAACACTCTTTCCCAATTCTGAGAGTGACTTTGATTTAATTCATTAGAATAATTCAATTATGCCATTTCTATTTTTCAGATTTTTTTTCTTTGCTTTGTGTAGTCCATCTGCCAAACTGCAGAGAGCCTCATTCAGGCTCACTGAACATATGCAGCTCACTTGGCCCCCACATATGCAGCACGTGTGTCATACTTATCATGTCACATAGTCCCAAGTTGGATTTATACATGTTCATTACTCTGTTGTGAAATGTGTAAAGACATTTATATTGCTTCTTACTCATAGTGAACCCTGTATATGTTCTATCTTTTTCTGTTTAGCCTTAAAACAACCTTGCAAAGTAGCTGAAAAAGATACCATCACTCCCATTTTACAGATAAAAGCTATTAATATGATTCAAGAGATTCAATGACTTGCATGATAAAGGCTAGTAGGTTCAGTGAGGTGTTACAGGAAGAAGATGGACTCTGTAGCTGAGTGGACCTTGTACTTACCGCCTACTTTTCCTTCCTCTCTTTTTCCATTCCTCTATTCTCCACTTTTCCCCAGCAGTCAATAACTACCAACTGTTTGAATTAAGCCAGGCAGACATTAGGTTCTGGCAAATCTGTGGTACTACTTCTTTTCCAATAATCCAAAAACAATAATCCCAAAAGTGACCTGTGTCAAACTTGAAATTTTAGCTCCATTTCATCTTACCCAAAACCTGATCTTATCCTACATCTTAGCTACTACAGGTATTTTGCTGGCTATTGTGAATAAATGTGTATGCTGTTCAATAGTGCGGTACACATAATTTGTACCATAACTGTGACTGTCATAATCACTTAAGTATTCTTTGTCTCTAAGTAACCTTGAGAACAATGATTTAAGGAAACAATGTTTGGGGTAAATGAAAAGCTGAGCAGAGTTCCATGTATGAGAATGACTCCCGGGAGCCTGTAAAAGGGAAGTGACAGCAGTTTCACCCCCTTGGTTCCAGCAAGCCACCATTTTTTTCAACTCCCTTACAATCCAACTACTGTTTTTTGTTGTTGTTGTCAGCAACAATGCTAAGTCTTAACTGATGTCTTTAATCACATGGCCCCAAGCAAGCTTCTGACCCCCATATTCTTCGTTCAGGAAGTGAAGAAACGTACCCAGTTGCCTCAATGTAAAGGCTGAATAAGACTGTGTCTGAAAACAATCAGCATTTTTATGATTAATATCATTAGCAAAGGTCAGTGGGTGGGGAAGTGGGAGATGTAGAGAGATAGGAGAAGAAGAAGGAGAAGCAGTAGCATGGGAAACCTACAAAAATGTGTTTGTAAGTCAATTACTGATTTCCACATGTAGTTCCTCATAGAGGAGAAAAAAATTAGTCTTTCTTAGGATATGCAGAAAGACATGCTAGTTCTGCCAGATATTAACAAGTGTTACTAGAAAAAAAACTGGGACCTATAATCCTAGCACTTTGGGAGGCCAAAGTGGGCAGTTGCTTGAGCCCAGGAGTTTGAAACAGCCTGAGCAATGTGGCCAAACCCCATCTCCACAAAAAAAAAGTTACCCAGGCATGGTGGTGCATGCCTGTAGTCCTAGCTACTAGGGAGGCTGAGGTGGGAAGATCCCTCGAGCCTGGGGAGGTCAAGGCTGCAATGAGCCATGATCACGCCACTGCACTCCAGCCTGGAAGACAGAATGAGACCTTGTCTCAAAAAAAAAAAAAAAAAAAAAAAGGAAAAGAAAAAGAAAAAGAAAAAACGGGGGAGTGGGACAGGAGAGAGAGAGGGGGTTGGAAGGTCCAATGGTCAATACTGGACTAAATAAAATTTAAGAATTTCTATATATATGACCTTTAATATGTGAATAAGAATGGATAGACAAGACGACTACAGATATGTTGGATTTACCAAATGGATATGATTGTGGAAACATTTTCTCAGAATCTATTTCACAGAATGTTCTGTAGAACACAGTTTGCTCAGTTACATCTGCAAAGAAACAAAAAAGACAAGAACTTGGGACAAAATGTAGTTGAATTTCTCACATTTATGTAGTAACTTACAGTTAATCAAATACTTCACTGATACAATCTCAATGTATGATGTTTTAGTCTCACTGTCCTTTGAGTTTTACCTAATTCCATGTGGTTCTCAGTTAAAGTAGCTCATGAGCTATGTAAAAAACAGCAGAATCCTTTCTCGGTCTCCCCTCAATTTTTCTCATTCTTTCCATTCCTACTTTTTCTCCTTTTTCTTAAAGACTGGATACGGGGCTGAAGGGAAAGCCACCTCCATTCTAGACTCCACACAGGTCTTGCAGTTTTTCCTCTTCCAATAGGATCCTAAGTAAGGGGAGTACGAGGAGTGCTAGGAGTGCAGCTAGTTATTAGTTCAATGTATGTTTATTGAGAATGCAGCATGATTGGAAATGCTGGGAGGAAAAAACAACAAACTAGGACTATGTATAAAGGTAAATCCAAGTTAGATTAACGTCTCAGTTTCACTCCTGCTACTGGACAAGAGTTAGAGACAAAAGAGGAGTCATCTTCTACTACTTTATATCATAAACATTGCTAGATCTGGTTTCCCTGATTAAGAATAAAGCCAGGTGAAAAAAAATCATCTGGTAATCTCTACATCATTTTTACTAAAGTGGCAGTGTTTTTAGGAAATAGTATCTGTTGTTGTTTGCCTCCCAGCCTTTCTTTTTCTTTTTCTTTTTTTTTTTTTTTTGTTTTAGAACCATGACTTTCCTTATTCCCTTAACTCTTGGTTCATATGGTTTGGAAGAACTTCATCCCCTTGGATCAGGGAGGACACACAGGAAGAGAACTCCATCCTTGGGTCAAAGGATCAGCTGAGGGATCAACACTTGATGTCAGCAGGTCAGAGAATGTCAACCTTTGCTGAAACTCTCAGGAAAAAGGAATTTATGTTCTCTGTGATTGTGATCTCTATCTGTGAGAGAGAGGTAAACCTGGAAATTCTGGTGACCATGTTAACCATCAATTAGAAATGGTTTCCTGAGAGTAAATCCCAAACTGAGGAAGACAGAGCTGAGAAAGAGAGAGAACTAGGCAATTTCCTGACGGCATTATTTGCACGACTGGATTTAGCCCTCCTGAAGCTAGAAACCTTCTGAAGTTTTAAGGTTTTTTTGAAGGGTTCAGGCTTTACACAATGGTCTCAGCTACAATCTTTTGTTTCATGCGAGCCCATTTTCTCCTGAGCCAGTGTGTAAGCCTAGCACCCTAGGTTACCAAGGCAAGAAGCACCCACTCTAGGACTTGCACAGTTTGACGATATTGACACACTCTTTTATAGCTCTCTGGGCATCCAGTGTCTTCCCTTATTTACTGATAATCTAAGTTATGCTTTCAAAAGATATAACTAGCACTATGAGGTGTTTTTGTTAGGAGAGTTTCAGGTTGTCTATTTGACGATGTTTCCAGATATAAAAGTGTGACTATTTTTTTAAAAAATATGTTTTCCATGGTAAAATATAGGTTGTCTTCTTTCTGACACAAACAGCCATTGAAAAGCTGTATTGCAACTGGATGACAACTGGCAAAGGGGAAATATAATTTTCCTATTTATCCCTCTTTGTTTCTCAATGTACTTCTGTTAAGCTAGAGGTCTAAGAGCAGAGAACATATTTTTATTTGAGCATTCTGAGTCAGATTAATTAGTCCATGTTTTCAAAATGCTTTTTGAGATGAAATCTTTATTCATCAGCAAACCTGGGGGTTTTTTTTTGTTATCATACTGATAGCACCTTTTAAAGATGCTAATTGGCCCACCTGCCATGAAAGAACAACTTCACCTTTGCATTTAATGACTAGAGACAACATACCTAGGCATCCTATTTATTAATTCACAAGTTAAAACTTCATAGGCAAGAAATATACACTTTTACTGTTATAATAGCAATGAAAATTCGCTGCAATGAAGGAGGGCATTTTGTCAATGCTGTGTTCCTCCTGAAAACAGAATGTTGCTTATGTGGGTGCCACAAGGGAAAACCCATTATTCTCATTGTTTCCATATCATTGTTTCTAAATATATGAGAAATATTTCCATATTTCTCAGCAGAGTAGACCTTATTGAAGTACTCCATTCTCAACACCTGTCCTATGAATATTGCTTTATGCCATTTCCATTCTATTTTTATAGATGGGAAAGAGTTGTTTGTATTTTTAGCATTTAAATAAAACCTGGATCGTATCAGGTTGGTGCAAAAGTAATTGCAGTCGTTTCCATTAAAAGAAATGGCCAAAATTTCCATAAATTTTGCACCCATCTAATAAAAACACAAATTCAAAAATAATATCAAAAGCCATACTTAAAGAACGTAAGTATTTAGCAATCTGAACAGTAATGAAAAGATTTCTCTCAGGTTCGTTTCCATAACATGCAAAGAGAAAATATTATGTTATCTGTAACATTACCCAAATATTCTTTGGCATTTTTCCTAAATTATATTTTTATCCATGCTGTATTTTTTTGGATATCAGATGTTTGATAGGGCATTTGAAATGACTTAATTTTTTTCCCAGGAACTAAAATTATTTTTTATAAATTTTTCTTACAGAATCAAAACTATTTGGAAGTCAACATTAATAGCCCTGTCATCTGAGAAAACAGAGAGATCTATAAAAAAATCTATCATAGAGCACCAAGTATTCTACAGCTGTTTAAGCTTTAAATCTAAAAGTAAAATGTTCATGACACTTGCTTGAAAAGTGAGTTACAGAAATAAATTTAATTCAAATGCCTCTTTTTTAAAAATTAGTTTTAAAGCCTTTGTTCCATAATAGATGGCCCGATACATGTGCAATTCACTAGTTGCAAACATCTGGGGATTCTGGGTTACTTCTCTTGTGGACCAAGATACCCTTGAATAAACTGAAATACTCATTCAGTAAAATGACACCCCAGAGTCAGAAGAGCCAAGGGAGAACTGAAAAGCACCTAAATTATTATTCTCAACCAGATTCTATCTCAGGCTAATCTATCTGGTTAATAAATAGAATGAGTCTAACTGAAATCTTTGGAAGTCTGATGATATATAATGTGGAGAATCTGGCTTCTAAAGCAGTCTTATTTCTTAATTTTGAAAATAAAACAGGTTGGTTTACTAGTTTTTATACAATCCTATTATCCATAGTTTATCCACTATGTCTAAATAAGAAATTTATAATAGCTGGGCAAAGAAACTCTCTACCATCAAGGAAGGTATTTAGAAGTATTTTAGGGGGCTTCACGTATGTCTGTAATTTAAGACTTGGAGTAAGGAAGAGGTGAATGTGACATGCCCTCTGCTCTCAATAGTCCCAGGTCTGAGGAGAGGCGGATGTGAATCTGCAGTTATAAAGCAGCGAAACAAGTGCAATGACAGGACACTCTTCCAAGTGCCTTAATGGCAGAAAGAAAGGAGTCATCAACTCCACTTGGGAAGCCCCGAGAAGACTTCCAGAGGAGATGTTTGCACCAAGATTGAAAGATGAGTCGGAGTTCTCTCTACAGACAAGAAGGACAAGGGGAGTCCCAGCAGAGACGTGAAATATAATGGCAGTTTGAGGGAACTGTGTACTTTCAGTAGGATTGGAGCGTTAAGTGTACTGAAGGAAGTGGTGTGAATTAAGGTTCTAAAGACACACATGTGCGTGTATTTACACTTTAGTATTTCAGTCATTTTTTAAAAATGAACAAATAAAAATAATGGTTTGATACATTGAGTTGAATCACAAATATACAAATAAATATATATCATTACAATTAATTTCACCTGTTTCATGTGGCTCCCACTTGGGGGTTGCATTATATATTTATATATTTTTATTGGGCAGCACTCTAGACTATGGGCTTCTCGTTTCTGCACCTTCTGTGCCTAATATAGTTCTTGTCACATAGTTTAATACCACACTCATCAAGAAACAACAGAAGGAAACAGAAGAGCTGTGGAAGATTCTGTAACATAGCGAAGGCAGTTGTTATCAAATGATTTCTCTCTCAACAGTGGTGTTCTTGGACTGATACGGTGTGATCTGCTACTGAAAGATAATAGTAGTCATCTTTTCTCAGTTTTGGCGGGTGGTGGTGGTGTCAATAAAAGGATTTTCTTTCTTTTCTTTTCTTTTTTTTTTTGTATTTTTAGTAGAGACAGGGTTTCACCGTGTTAGCCAGGGTGGTCTCGATCTTCTGACCTCATGATCTGCCCACCTCGGCCTCCCAAAGTGCTGGGATTACAGGCATGAGCCATCGCACCTGGCTAGATTTTCTTTAACTAGTATTTTTAGCCCATGAATTTTTATTAAACCTTCATAAAATAAAGTAAATAAGAAGCATAGTCAATAAGAAAAATGGAAAATAGCCCCCCTCTATCAAACACCAGGAGCTTCTTCAGAAGCAGTATTCCAGGTCCTTCTACAACTTATTTCTAAACCTCTTCCATTTCAGTCCAGTTGGCTCTCAGCTTCTGACCTTTGATTGCCGGCCTTGTTTGGGATCTTCTGCCCTTTGGACAGAAGTCAATATTTAGCTTTGCTAGCCTTGATGTTTGATGCTACTCTAGATCTTGATTGTCTTCCCCTTCTGGCCTTGGGTAAGGGAATCATATCCTAATTTTGGCCTCTTGGCCTTCTTAGCAAATTCTAAATTGTACCCACAGAAACATAAGGTGTTAGGCCAAGAAGACTTTATTGCTTTGAGCACTTTGCCTTTGAGAAGTGTGAATCATTCCTAATGAAATGGGCATTGGTTCCCATTGATCTGGGGATGCCACAAACAACATTTTCATACTCCCTACAAGAAGGCAGAAAAGTTTATGCCCAAAATTCATGGTGGTTAGGAGCTTTGGAGAGTTATTGAGAATCTAAAAAGTAACCTGATTTCTGGTCAGAAGAGTGGGATGCTGAGGAAGAAGATTCACATCATGTGAAATGCATAAACTAAAAACTATAAGAAACATAACTTCCCTTGTCTTTTTTAAATTCAATTTAATTCTGATTCTCTACTCCATCCAACCAGGCTGGCAGAATATTCAATCTCGGACATTATATGGGTCTCCTGTCTCGCAGGTTTCCATCAGGATATAAAATACATAAACAATATCTTTTAAAAAAAGAAAAAATATGGCCTTCTAATCTTTATGTGATGACCATTGATATCTCAGAGTCCAAGCCTCTGAGCTCCAGCCTCTCATGTTTATTAACTCCTGTGCCACTCAAGTGTCAGGAAACACTTTCTAAGGCTGGATACCTTCATGATACAGGTCCCACCTCCCCAGGCACTCATTATAGTCTTAACTTCTGAGTTCTGTATCCTCTTCAGGATACAGGGAGCCACATAGCAGTATATAGTATACACATCTATGCTAGTCTGGAAACACATAAATCTTTCTCCTCTTTTCCATTCAATGGAATTTCTCTCCATTTCTTTGCCCTCAAAGACTTCACTGTTTCATCTCTCTCTCTGGGACATGATATTTTTAAATACACATAGGATTTCACAAAAGACAAAAAGAGTTATTGACTCGAGGTTGCTTTTACTAAGGCTCTGGCTTCTACCAGATACCGGAAGCAAGATATGGTACAAGAGGTAAGAATAGAAAATACAAGGAGAAAAAAAGCATAAATGGATGTTTTAACCAATGAAGCTGAAAGAAGCACTATAAAAAAACCACAGATTTAGACAATGGCTTCTTTGTTTTTTTACCCTATCTCCAACAGCTAGTGTAGTACTTGGCTCAACAAACACAGATTGTATAAATGAATAATTGAATGAGTGAATGAATATTCAATGAGATTTATATTGACCCACCTTTCCTAAGGCATATCAAATTTAAGCTAGCTCCATCATTTTCTCAGGATGCCCACCTAATTTGGTCTATCAATGTGGCAACTATCTCAATATAAAAGAAATAGACCTTGTTGTTACGGTCTGAACCTTCAGTGGTGCACGTGTCAGACTAGCAAGATGCAATCTCAGACATTTCAAACGTCTTCAACAAGCAAAAAGTTTGTGGGCCTCTTGTCTTTCCATTTTTGCATGAGGAACTTTGATGGCAAAACTGGTAAATCTCCTTCCAATTTTAATATGAAAAGAGTCTGCAAATGACTGCTAGGCCAAAAGCCCCTGCAAAATCAGCTTCCATGTAGAGAAAAATAAATGAAAAGATAAGAGAGAGTGTGAGTGAGGCTCTGATGCCTTCAACATGTCCTCAGATTGACAGGACTCAATTTTTGCCTTACCCACTAAAAAAGATCTGCACTCATTACTATCCTTCCCTCCTTCAATCCCTCTTCCATATAAGAAATGTTTCCTCCCTTTTTGTTCTTTTTTTGTTTGTTTTAAACCTTTCCTCTGGTTCTGATTCCCCGTTTTTGAAAGCAAGCTCTTCTATGTTTGAGATCTGTATTAGTTAGCTTTGCTATAATGTCAAACCCCAAAATCTTAGTGACCTACAATTTTAAAGTTGTACTTCTCAGTTGTGTGTGTGTCATCGGTGGGACAGCTATGACTTCCTCTAGATTACAGCTCTACTGCACAAGTCTTCTCATTCCAGGATGCAGGCAGAGAAAGCAGACCCCAGGTAGAACACATCTTCTTCATGGTAAAAGGGAAGAATAAGAGAACTGATGATGTATGTCAAGTCCACTCATATTCTTCTGAGTAAAGCATGTCAAATGGCCAAGCCCAAAGTCAATGGGATGGAGATATATAATCCTCTTAATTTTGCATAATAATGCAATTTGCCATAGGATCCATCTTGCTTCTTCTGGAATCCCCATCCATCAACGGTATTCTCTATGTTGTATCTCCAACTTGTCTCTCGCCTCACTCTCTTCCCTCCATATGTAAGCAAGCTTGGGACTTTTACACTAAAATAAACAACAATTAATCCTTCAAATTCAAGTTCCCTCTATTATCCAGTTACTCCTCTTTCCCCCCTCAAGATTCTTTTAAGAGCAATCAAAGTCTCCCATCTCTATTCCCTCTTCAGCACACTGCATTGTGGCATTTCCCACCCTACCCACAAAACCCTGAAGTGGCTGTTGCCTAGGTAACCAATACTCTCCTAGTTGCTAAGTCCAGGGAGCACTTTTTCAGTCTTTATCTTCCTTGACCTCTTTACCAAGATGAAGTGCTGTTGACCACTGCTGAGGCTATCACTCTTAGTGACTTTAATACATGCTCTCCTGGCTTGCTTCCTATTTTTATGGATGCAAACTCTAAGTATCCTTTGAAAACTGTGTTTCCTCCTGTTGTGGGTTTGTGGGGGCCCAATAAATAATACCTTCTTTTCTTGCAACTGGAAGACAGACAGGAAAGTCAGGCAAGTGGAGATAAAAATGTAAGCTATATTTATTGATGAAAGCTATATTGGAGATGTGGTTTAGTTGTGCAACGATAATGAATTTCCTAAAACTGAAACTCAAGAGTAGACATGTTTACTGAGTTGCAGGCAGTGGTAAACCCTCATAGGCCTCCTTATGGGGGCAGAAAATTTTTAATTGCTTCTCAAAGAGCTCTTTATAGGGAGGCAGATGCCAAATGGGATGGGGAAGAAAGGATTGAGCCTTCCCAGCTTTGAAAGGACAGTTCCTCCTTTCAAAGGCACCAAACTGATAAGCAACTCCTCTGCCCTCTAATTGACAGGGCAATGAGAGGTCAGGCTTGTTACTTCAACAGAAGTCCTGCAAGTCCCTCAGTGTGGAAATATGAGTCAGGGTGAAGGAAGCTCTGCCCTCACCCCACCCTCTGTCCCCCTCAACATCCATTTCTTTATCATTGGTGTTCTCCATATATATGCCAAGGCTACCGTAACAAAATACCACACACTGGGTGGCTTCAAGCATAGAAATTTACTGTCTCACAATTCTGGAGACTGGAAGTCCAAGGGCAAGGTTTCCAAAATTCGGTTTGGTTTCTCCCAAAGGTTCTCTCTTCAGCTTGCAGGTGGCTGCCTTCTTGCAGTGTCCTCACATGGCCTTCTCTCTGTGCTTGCACATCCTTGGCAACTCTTCCTCTTCCATTAAGGACATCAGTCATATTGGGTTACAAATCACCCTAATGGCATCATTTTCACTTACTTACACTTTAAAGACCCTAGCTCCAAATATAGTCAGATGCTGAGGTGCTGAGCATTAAGGCTTCGTTATACGCATTTGCAGAGGACACAATCCAGTCCATAACACCAAGAGTTTATTCACTACTTTTTTCTCTACTGTAGCTACATGTTCTCTCCAGAATCTAATCTACTTATTTAGATTGAACTCTCACCTGGACACATAACTCAAATAACATGAATTTATTCTCTTTGGGAGTCAGGGATATTTAAGGAAAAATATATACAAGAGGGTGTGTCCAGGGAAGAAGACAATGGAAGGGACAATGAGCTTTCGGAAATCCAATCCAACACCAGGCCCTTAGCCTGAGCACAAAGAAAAAGGGGGCTATAAATGAAAATTAAAGAAGTTTTGTCAGATTTTTGTTAAACCTCAGGCACAACCAGTTTGGTGCCCACTAGAGAAATGATGTTCCTGGGTTAGGAAAATAGGCAGTCTTTCCATTTCTTCAAGGGACATGCTGTGGCCTGAGGACAGTGAGGAGTATGTTGTCAATGGTTACTGCATAGCTTCAGGGATGCCCCAAGATGTTAGGCGAGCAAGGAAGCAGCATTATCATGATGAGTGCATATAGACATAGAAGATGGAGAGGCAGAACGTGACAGGTTCATCTCTTGTGAGACATTGTGGGGAGTCTTAGACTATGTCACTTGGAGCACAGACCCGAGGTACCACAGAATTGCAAAGCGGTGTCATGACCAGGAAATGTGGGTTTTAATTACAAGGTAACTGTTTTTACACTTGCTTGGGATGAGGCCTGGAAGGATGTGGGTTACACTGAAATGGCACACAGGCCCCACCTGTCTATCCTGCATCCTCTAACACCATAGCCTTAGAGTCTACTGCCAGCCAGGACAAGTTATCTGGAACACCCAGAACTTACCTGGCTGCTTCTTGCTTCCATGTCATCGGCAATCTGACTTTTGTAATAAATGCCCTTCCCTGTCTTGCCCCACGATTATTACTCCATTTACTTTTGAAACCCTGCTCAGACATCACTTGGAGTGGGAAAAATTTTCTGAATGTCCCTAAATTTAATCTTTCCTTCTGATTAAAGGAAGGAGCATTCCATCCCTTTAATCAGAACTTCTATCTCTTTTCTTCTTTTATTGTTCTTCACTGATACTTGCATGGGCAGGGAGCATCCATGGAAAAGGAAAGACTTTCTGCTCTTAACTCTATGTGGTCTGGTCAGGACCCAGCACTTACACAGCAGTAGAGTTTCCAATCAAGATTTGTTGAAGTGAACTGAAGAGGAATGAACACAAGAATCTAGAAAATTCCCTTTATTTGCCTTTTAAAAAGATATCATGAGAGTAAAAAAATTTTAAGAAAAAAAGTAAAAGAAGAAAAATATATGCAGTACAGAAGGAAGTGTTTTTTTAAATATGTCTGTGTGTGTATGTGTGACATATATTCATTTACGTTAAGCAAAGCTCTGGCCTTTGAAAAGATAAATTTCGGGATAATATAGAATGACATGAAGCCTTTCCCAGTATTTCCCATAGAACCATATAGCTAGGAGACAGCCTAAAGGTACCACTGATTTTCACATGGCAATGATGGCAAATTCTAAGGCACAGTGAAAAGACAGTAAGATAATGTTGAAACATACCCCATAAGGGTCATTCATTTGGTTTTTATATAAGGAGTGCCCACTTGCTAAGAGGGAGCACTATTCTCCACTCTTTCATGTTTCCCACTAGAAACACTAAAGTCACACTCCTGGCCGCCTTCCCCACCCTGCAACCTCCCCCCCAGGAAAGAAGTGATGTGTCTAACCTAGCAGTTTGGGAGAAGGGACAAGCCTATTCTATTCCTTAACAGCTATGGGGCAAGCTCTGCTGTTGGGGGAGGCCTGTCTTGCCCCAGTAGTACCTGTGACTGAGTGGGAAGTTGTGTCTAATTCCGGAGTTCAACATTAGGAAGCAACATCCTCAACCTGTGGGACCCCCTAAAACTCCAGCCCTGCTACATCATGTTCACTGCGACAGCTGTATGGTCTCCTCCCTCAAGAAACTCATGGTTCGCAGTAGGGGCCAGACACATAAATATATAATTACAACATAATGTGGTGAGTAATGATTGAAATAAGCATGGGCACTGTGCAAGCACAGGAGAAAGTCACCTGATCCAGCTTGGGGAGGTCAGGGAATGCACAGGCAGCAAGCTGAGTGTTCAATGATAATTAAAAGTTAGCCACCAAAATAGTAAACAGCAACTGCCATTTATTGACCAATTACCATGTTCCAGGATGCATGGTATGTCACTTTACATAACCTAGCTCAATGAATCCTCACAACAGTCTGTAAAATACGTTCTTACTTGCATCAGAACAATGGGAAAATGAAGACTTAAAAATTATTTTTCGAGTCACACAACTTTTAAGTGATGACGATGGAGGCATGCATTTTTTTGGTGCTTAAAATCAGGATCTGGCAAACTTTTTCTATAAAAGGTCAGATAATAAATATTTGGGGCTCTGTAGGTTATGCGGTCTTTGCTGCAACTACTCATAATTCTGATGCTGCGGTGTGGAAATAGCCATAAACTATACATAAATCAATAAGTATTGCTGTGTTCCAATAATACTTTATTTACAGATAATTTCAAGTTGAATTTCCTATTATTTTCCGGTGTCTTCCTGAAATCTTCTTCTTCTGACTTTTTCCAACTATTTAAAAAGGTAAAAGCCATTCTCAACTGTACAAAAGCAGGCTATATACCAACAGGTAGCAGGTCAGATTTGGCCCATGAGCCAGTGATTCTCTGTCTTTGCCTTGAGTCATTTTATGCCCAAGTATCTGATTCTTTCCTGCAGTTTTTCTCCTCAATTGTGATGGTTGAGATCTTTGTTGTCTTTGTTTTTATTAAAGTATAAGTTACTGGATTTTCTTCGATGTCTTCTAAGGTAGAAAATAATTTGTCTTCCTAGACTGCACTTAGCTCAAAGTAAGAATGTTATAGCTTATGGGGGTGCCAATTAGAACTCATTACAGTAGGTCTGCCCTGCCATTAATCTGAAATATTTGGGAAAACTTTACCACTTGTTCTTTCAGCCTTGAACTTTGTTTTGTTTCCATTTGGTTTTCCCCTCACTATTCTCCAGCACATCCCTCTAAGAAAGCCATTCCTTTATAGGTACAGATGAGAAAACCAATAAGTAAAATGATGACTTCAGAAAATGACCCTTCAGTTTCATACCATATGGAAGTGCAGTGAACATGAGAACATTCCTTAGTTTCCCAAAGATGAGAAGTTAAAAGCCCTTGTAGAAACTGTGGCACGGAAGCCCTCTTGTAGGAAAGGCTCTAATAAAGTAAAATTGTCAAAGCTCAAGTTTGACCCTTGTAAAAATTGTGGAGGGAGTGGAACTTATTTTCTCAGCACTTTCCATCCTTGCCTAGAGTCCCTATGCCTGCTCAGTATCTGCCTACCCACTCTGCACCCTTAGGTGCCCAGTGTCCTCAAGGCACCCTTTGTCAGCTACTTAGATCAAAGTCATAAGCAGAATAGTATTCTATCTTTCAAATCTGTGGGATGAGAACTCTGTCTTAACATCAAGGAATGGGTCATTTCTGACAGAACTGCTAGTTGCCTACTCTAAAATCCCTTCTCCCCCTTTTTTTTTAGTAATAGAAGCTTACATTGTTACCCAGGCAAGTGACTGTCTGAAATATACTTTCCCAGCATCCTTACCTGTGAGATTCCTTAGCTGTGAGCAAATGATTAAGTTCTAAACAATGACATTTAAGGGGAACTTCTGTTTAGCAGCTATCAAGAAGCATATTTAGATACCTGGTATGCAGCCCCTCTTTCCTCTCTTTTTGCCCCATTCTTCCTGGAGTATGGATGCTGTGGCTGAAGCTCCCAATAGTCATTTTGACCGTGAATATGAAGGACAGATGCAAGGGATGGTGGATGGAGAGCTGGAAGGAAAGTTGGTCTGATTTCATACAGCCACAAGTTAGCTCTGGACTACTCTAGATTTCTTTTATTTGGGCAAAAACATAAAGATAAACCTTTATCTTATTTAAGCAATTTGCAGGGGGTTCCTATTATATGGCTCCACCTAACTCTAACTGTAATTTGATACAATAATCAAATTAGGCAAACCCATGTGGGAAGAAATATTATCTCTCTGGCTTTTTGAGGCAGTTTAACTTACATACCATGAGGTACTCAGCGGCTGGTAAATATGAGCACAGAAACCTCCAAGGCTGTTACAGCAATTTCCTGGCTCTTACTTGTCAGTTCCAGGTCAATCCTCAGCTCAATTCTGGACTTAGGGGTCTTTATCTTACCTAGAGAGACAAGGTAGGATAAAGGTCGAGAGCACAAACTCTAGACTTCCCTCGCCCATACCTGCTTAACCACTTCCCAGCTGTGTGTCTTAGAGTATATTAGTTCTAACCTCTTTATGCCTGAGTTCCCCAGCATAAAAAAGATGACATGAATAGTAACTACCTCATAGGATTATTGTAAGTCTTAAATAAGTAAATGTATATAACATGCTTATTATAAAACATCATCTAGCACAAAGAGATGCTCCCTAAGTGTGTGCTATTATCATTCATGTTATTATCATTAGTACCTTTGACAATTTGGCCTTGATGTTGATAACAGTTGATATTCCTACTACAGGGTTTTGTTTTATTTGTTTGTTTATTTGTCTTTTTGAGACAGAGTCTCACTCTGTCGCCAGACTAGAGTGCAGTGGCACAATTTTCGCTCACTGCAACCTCTACCTCCTGGGTTCAAGCTATTCTCATGCCTCAGCCTCCCAAGTAGCTGAGCTTGCAGGCGTGTGCCACCACATCTGGCTAATTTTTATACTTCTTTAGTAGAGACGGGATTTTGCCATGTTGGCCAGGCTGGTCTTGGATTCCTGACCTCGGGCAATCCACCCATCTTGGCCTCTTAAATTGCTCGGATTACAAGCGTGAGCCACCGTGCCTGGCCAGTTTTTCTTGTTTATTTTACCCCTTTAGTAGCTTATTTAAAATATTATTTGAACTATAAAAAATAAACATTAACTGTTAAAAATATTCAAGTTGGGTATAAGTCAATAAAGTAAAAACTAAAACCCCTTCCTACACTGGTCTTCCCACTCTCACTCCCATTGGCAACCACTGTTAACTCTTGCACATGTATCCTTTCAGATATGTTTCATCCATGAAGAATCACACAGAGACATGGAGAGAGAGAGAGAGAGAGGAAAAATCCTTTGAGTAAGATATGTCTTTTTGTTGTTTTATACCAAAAAAGTTCCTAGCATATGTGCTATTCTACTTCTTGCTTTTTTTGCTCAATATCATTTGGACATTTTAGAAAATGTTCCCCTGGTATTAGGGAATACCATATGCATCATAATTGTTTCCATACTCTTACTATTATTAAAAAATTGTTACAATGTACTTCCTTGCACGGTATCTTTGTGCACTTGTATGAGTACATCTGTCAGAAAAATTCCCCAAAATAGAGTAGCTGGGTCAAAGTGTATGTACATCATAGATGTTGCTATAAAGCGCTCCAAAAGAAGTGTGCAGTCCACTGACAGGGAATTGGAGTTCTGTCTCCCCACTCTATCTTTAAGATTGGATGTTTTCAAACTTCTTAAATGGTTGCCAACCTAAGAGATGAAAAATAATGTTTTCATTGTTTTAATTTTTATTACAAATGAAGCTGAGAACCTTTCTGAAAATTTATTATCAGTTTTATTTCTTTTTTTATGGAATGTGTTTGATTTATGTTTTTCCCGTATTTGAATCTTGCCATTTCCTCAAGGACTCTGGGTTTCTGTGCTCTGGGCAGCCTCACATAGAGACTCCTGCTGCATTTCTGGTTTCTGACATTGGCCATTCAGTTGTCATCTTGGCCTGAGTGTCCTGGCTCCAAATGCCCTGTCCTAAATGGGTCAGGGAGGGAATTGAGGGGGCAGATTTAGACACACCAATCCGGGATCTCTAAGCAACAGCACAAAACATTGTAGCTCCTCTTTTCCAAAGCTTTGGCTCATCCATGAGGTGAGAGGATCAGTTATGTGGCTCTAGGCCTCTCTAAGCTGCCACAAGTCCTCACCCAAAGGTCCTGCGTCTCCAACAGCACAACATATCCTGGAGAGAAATGCTTGCTTTTTAGTGAGGACTACACAGAAAGCCCAATAAGTCCTACCATTCTACCGTCATGCCATGTCAGAATTGAATCCCTTTGGGACTGGTTGAGCGGGCCAAAGTCCTCCAGGAAATAAGGTCTCCCAAGCGTGGGGCCATGCTTAGTTCACAAGATGGGAATCACCTTCTAGCAGCAACTGCAGCTCCAAAATACTGAGGATGTAGTAGAGAAAGTGGAGGTCAGGAAACCAGCTCCAGCTCCACCACCTGTTAGTGTCACACTTTGGCACTGGAATTTAAGACTTTGGGCTTAAATTCTCTCATCTTCTACTTCTTCATCTGTGAATGAGGAAAGATTTGTCCTTTCTACTCAGAAGAGTTATTGTGGAGATCAAATGAGAGTGTATATTGTAAAAATATTTTATAAACTGTAAAGGGCTGTACAATTATGTTTATAGCTATTATATGTTATTATTGTTAATAGTAGTAGTTGTCCTACCAGTAGCGGTAATAGTAGAGAAGTAGTTCTTTACTCCTCTATAGCAATAGCTTTCAAAGGCAGAAGAAGTTCCATGGTGGTCCCTCGGGAGCACTTTTGGAGGGGAAGGACTGTATCCTATGCACCTATATATTAACAAGGGCCTGGCCCAGTGTCTTTGCCTGAACAAATGCTTAATGCTTGTTGAATGACTAAGTGAATGCCTGAATGGATGAACATATAAACTGAATGCCACTTGGTTTTCTCTCTGACCTTCTTGGAGCAGCTCTAAGATACCTTTATAGTAGTACCACTAAGGTTTCTCCTTAGACCTTCTTTTCTGAACAGGAGGGAACATGGACCTCCACCTCTTTATGGAGGAGCAGCAAACAATCTGTGGCTAATTTAAAGGCCAGTTTTAAAATTTGCCACATACAAAAGAGCAGATCAGCTCTAGCGCAAGCTGGCATGAAAGGTAGTACAATTCTTGATGAATGCTCGGACGTTAGAGCCACACTACCTGGGTTCAAATCCTAGCTTGATCACTTCAGTTGAGTTAGTCTGCTCCCTCTGCCTCAGTTTTCCAATCTGAAAAATGAGGACGACCATCAATACTACCGTATGTAATTTTTAAGAAAACTAATATCATCAAAACAGTACCTGGAACATAGTAGGCACTGCATACATATAGCAATTATTATAAGTGAATATAGACTCAGTGTTGACAGGCATCTGATTTTTTTTCCAAGAGAAACTAAACAATTAATTTTTAGATGAAATTTCCCAGTTCCTCAAAATATGCCAATCAAATAAAATATATCTGTGGGCCATGATTCTGAAAGGTACAAAATTTGTATCACTCTTTCAAGAATGTGTACAAAGCTTTGTGTTGTGAAACAAGTGTGTGTAACACCCTCAAGAGGCCCTTTAAACTTGCCTTCACAATTCTCAAGAAAAGGCATGGTTCAGCCCACTCTTCCTTACTCAGGTGAGCCCCTTCACTGTCCTCCCATAGATCTTGCAAAACCTTGCTTTTCATCTACCCCAGGAAGTACCTGATCTCAGGAAATGAGGGCGTTTGGCAAAAGCAACACATTCTCCTTCAGAACAAAGAGCACAGTTATAAATCCAGCTTCAAGAGCTCACCACTGTGCTATCCCTATAGATCTCCACCAGATAAGCCATCTGACCTCTGAGAACAACTGCATTACACAGTACCAACCTACTCTTCCATAATTCCTCATGCTTTTCCCATCCATCCTTGACCTTCTCACCACCACCCGATCTTCACCAATCCATGCCCACCATTGCTTTCAAGATCTAACTCAACAGCTCACTCCTCCGGACCTGCCCTTCCCTAAGAATGCCCAACTTCCACATTTTTCTGGGTATTTAAGTGTTCAGTCCCCAGCACAATGGGCTTCTGTGTGTGTTCGGTGAGTCAGAACAGCACAGTGACACTCTCCAGAACTTTGACCTCTGGTTGAAGTGGGGTTGAATCTCAGCTCTATCATTAGGGCAAGTTACTCAATAGTTTCTTCCACTGTCAGGTGAATAATCACAGTGGCCTGGGAGAGTTGCTGCAAGGATTACATCAGATGGCATATATAAAGTACTTAGTTCTCCATTTGACACATGCTATGAGACCTACTTTCTCAGTTTTACCTCTGTTTCCTGGGAGTTTCACCTAAATCTTTTCTTTTAAACTGCAAATTGCCCATTTCTTAACAACAGAAACTGGGACCTATTTTTTAATCCCAGAAAAGTGTCTAGTACAGGCTGTTTATGGATTAGTCAATAATTGTTTCTGAAATTACTGGAACGTTTATATAATATTGAGGTCAAAGTCATGACAGACCTATGAATCAAGTTTAAAATTTGATGGCCTCAACAGAATTGGTGCAGTATTGTGTAAAATGGTGATTCTCCAGACACTGAAAAAAAAAAAAAAAAAACACTGAAGTTCGACTCAGAAAAACGGAGTTATAGTATCCTTGGTAAAGTCCAACACCTTGCTAAGCTTTTATGTCCTCGTTAGAAAACCACCTGACTTGCCTGCATTTCCAAGAATTGTTAAAGATCAATGGCCATCATCATATTACTGTTTGAAATGAAAACAATTTCAAACAGAAATTAATATAAAAACAAAAGACCAGAGAATGGCTGGATAACTTACACTTCTTGTAATTACCTAGGAAAGGAAGAAAGAGGCAGCCTGTTTCTCCTGGAAACTTCCCAGTTTCCCAGCATTGTTAGGATTTGAAGCCTTGAAATGCAGACATAATTTCATCCTCTCCAGGATGACCAGAGGTCAAGCTGCACTTCCCAAGGCTACTACGAGCCAGGTCTTCTTGCTTCCCAAACTCTACCCCTGCACCTGTCTTAAGCCTGCTGTGGCTAAAGTTAATTTCTAGAATACTAGGAACACTTCTGGGAGCAAAGCCAGGTGCTTAACCAGAAATGTTTTTCTCTGGGTTGACTATGTTTACAGAAAATTAAAAGTGCATAGATGTATTAGTCCCTTTTCATGCTGCTGAAAAGGACATGCCTGAGACTGGGTAATTTACAAAGAAAAAGAGGTTTAATGAACTCACAGTTCCACGTGGCTGGGGAGGCCTCACAATCATGGCAGAAGGTGAGGGAAGAACAAAAGCCTGACTTTCATGGTGGCAGAAGAGAGTTTGTGCAGGGAAACTCCCCTTTGTAAAACCATCAGATCTCTTGAGACTTATTCACTATCAAGAACAGCACAGGAAAGACTCGCCCCCATGATTCAATTACCACCCACCAGGTCTCTCCCATGACACATGGGAATTGTGGGAGCTACAGTTCAAGATGAGAGTTGGGTGGGGACATGGCCAAACCAAATCAGGAGAATTCCAGCATCCCTATAGATTAAAGTAAACCCAAACTTCATCTCTATGCAAGTGCCATTTTTAAAGCTTTTTCCATAATGTTGTTTTGTTTTTTTTACATTTGATTCTACTGCTAGTCTGTGGAAGTCTTCATCACTTGACAACTGGGAGTTCAGAAAAAGGTGGAAAATTACTATCTGATAGTTGTTTCTTGCCTTTTTGAAAGAACCTAATATAAAAGCAGTTAGTCTCACGTGGAATCATACAGCAGAAAACACAGTGTCTGCCATCCTTATTTCTGCCGAGTGTTGGAGCACTGGTGCAGGTCAATGGAGCATGCTATGAAGCAGAAGGAAGGCCAATCGGCTCACTGCCAAGAAGCCTCTTTTGCAGGGTTGCAGGGTTGCATTAATTGTATGAGCAGGGGCGGGTGGTCCTTGGAACTCAGGGCCTTCACTGTATCAGAACATGAGACTGGATGACAGTGTTGAGGCAAGACTTGCCCTATGCAAACAGCCTGGAGACTCATACAGAAATCCAGACCTCCAATTCACTTACTTAAATTGGGAGGTACAGATTCATGATCTGAAGACCAAATCCAGTCTGCAAGAGTCTTTTTGGTTTGCTTGCCTTTTATTTTATTTGTGGGGCCAAATGTTATTTTTTACAATTTGAGCAATTTTAAAAAATCATTTAAAAGTATATTTCCTGACAATCATAGAAAATTGGAAGATCTGACCCCTGTGCTTTCCTGAATGGCAGCAATTGCTGGCTGGAGCTAAGCAGTGCTGCCCCTTTACATGAAGTTTGTACTCCCTAGTTTTCCACATCTCTCTCACCATTTCTGATTATTCCCCAAACATGGGGCCATTTGTTATGGTACTTGCATTGTTTTCTTGTAATAGAGACATATCTCTCCTACAGTTATGACTCTATCAAAATTTGGAAAACTGAATAGAAGGCTAGAGGGAAGATTGTTTCAAGAAAATTGAAAGAGGACATGTTTCCTTTTGAAGGCAAAGAATGAACATTCTGGCCAGGTGCAGTGGCTCATGCTTATAAACTCAGCACTTTGGGAGGCCGGGGCGAGCAGATTGCTTGAGTCCAGGCATTTGAGACCAGCCTGGGAAACCTGGCAAAACCCCATCTATACAAAAAATACAAAAAATAGCTGGGCATGTGGCATGCACCTGTAGTCCTCAGTACTCAAGAGGCTGAGTGGGGAGGATCGCTTGAGCCCAGGAGGTAGAGGCCTCAGTGAGCCGTGATCACACCACTGCACTCTGGCCTGGGTGACAGAATGAGACACTGTCTCAAAAAATATAAATAAATAAATAGCAACATTCTGATATAATCACATATGTGATATATGTAAATATAATATGTACCTACCGTCATTCTCCTTCGGTTACAAGCTTCCACATTTGCCAAAGAATCATAATAATTTTCGCCTTGAAAGAATTTCAGAACTCACTGGTTTTAAAGGATGTTTTGTGACAAAATCTAAGTTCACTCTAAGTGGATTTTATTGTAGAAAATACAAAACAAAATGCTCCCTTAAAAAAAAAAGAGAATGAAAAAAAGAAAGGAGAGAGAGGAGTAGGAAAGAAGGGATCCCCAATATCCCCAAACAAATTTTTCAGTTGGTTAACTTTCTGGAAAGAAAGTAAAAGGCAGTAAAAGGTTTTGCAATCTTACTGAAATTTCTACTGCAATGTAACACTGATCGGACTTGGGGGCATTGGTGTTGGTGACTAAGAGGAACAGCCACAATTTTTTAACCTTTCAGGAAGCCTAAGGGACAGAATTTAAAGCATAGCCATGTAAGGCTGACAGACTCACTCTTCAGAAGAGAAGTTAATCCTCTTGGGGGCTTCCCTTTAAAAATAATTTTAAAGGCCCTCACTCAGAGAATCAGGAATGTAAAATTTGAGTTTCAATTGACTGAAGCCCAGTGGAAAGGGGACAAGATGTGGACTCTGTCAAACTTAAGTCTGAATTCCAATCCTTCCACTCACACTTAATGTGACCTTGAGCAGGTTTCTTCATGTCCCTGTGTTCCAAGTCTCCATTTATGAAACTGGGATAACTTCTGCTTTACAGAGTTGATATGAGGCTTGCATGAGAAGATATGGCAAACTGGTTAATTGCAGGCCCTCTCAAATGTTGGTTCAGATTCTCTTTTTTATTTCCTTTGTTTATAATTATGATAGCCACCATAGACTGGAATGTCTATTACATTTATGAGCCACCTAATGACGTTTCAGTCAAGGAAGGATCACATACATGACAGTGATCCCGTACAATTGTGTTATAATTGTCTAACATGCTATACAATTTTGTAGTCTAGGAATTAGTCCATAGCCTAGGTGTGTGGTAGGCTACAGCATCTAGATTTGTTTAAGTACCCTCTATGCTATTTGCACAAGAAATTGCCTAACAATGCATTTCTTAATACATATCCCCATCATTAAGTGATACCTGACTGTATTTGCCAGACTGGCGCCCCTTACCCTAACTTCCAGATTTCCCTGCTTTTAAAGTTGCTCCAGTCCTTTTCTAAGCATTTTAAGACATTGGAGCAGGTGTTATTCTTTTTTTGTAAATGGTCAAGTTACAAATATTTTAAGCTTTGCAGGCCTTATGGTCTCTGTCAGGATTACTCAACCCTGCCTGCCGTTGTAGCATGAATGGTAGCCATAGACAACGTGTAAATGAATGTGTGTGGTTGTGTTCCAGTGAAACTTTATGAAATCAAGTAGCTAGTCCATGGAAAATAGTTTGCCAGTCTTTGCACTTTACTATGAAACTTCAGCATCCTGTACACATTGAAATTGTAATGCCTTAGGATAAAAATTTCAGTTTGTTTTAGGAAAGAGAGGGAGGCAAGGGAAAAGGGAGAAAAGAAATAGCTGAAGAATTCAATGTGAATTTATATTCATTACACTATTATTTTAACTAAATACAGAGAAAATAATCTTTCCACTTGTCTTAAGCTATTTACTTTAACTAGGTTGTTTACCACTTATTAGCTCAGTGATCTCAGACATAGTAAGACTAGTTAATATTTATTGATCACTTACTCTAGGTAAGTCCTGTGTCAAGTGCCTTACATGCACGATTTTATTTAATCTTTAAAATAATCCTATGAGATAAAAATAATTTGGAAACATTATTTTAAAGCCAAGTAAATGGAAGCTTAGAAAAGTTACTTTTCCTAGTATTACAGAGTCAGTAAATTAAGTAACTGGAATTTATATCTAGGTAGTTTGACCTCACAGTTGTTCAACCTGAGTTTTATTATACATAAAAATAAATTATCAATCTATATCTTACTGGTTTCTTGGAAAGATTACAACAGTGAAAGTATCTGAAAATACCTGAGTAACAATCATGGGGCACTAAATCAGTTCCTTTCTGTTTTTCTAGTCTACTAAGCATTCACAATTATCCAGCAATATTTTTTTTAAGAGACAGGGTCTCACTCTGTCACCCAGACTGGAGTGCAGTGGTGTGATCATAGCTAACTGCAGCCTGGACATCTTGGGCTCAAGTGATCCTTTCTACTCAGCCTCCCAAGTAGCTGTGACTACAGGTTTGTGCCACCACACCCAGCTAATGTTTATTTATTTTATTTTATTTTTGTAGAGACAGGGTTTTGCTATGTTGCCCAGGCTGGTCTTGAACTTCTGACCTCAAGTAATCATCCCGCCTTGGCCTCCCAAAATGCTGGGATTACAGACATGAGAAAACATGCCCAACCATTTATTAAATATTTGTTGAGTACCCTCTATCTTCTTGGGTTTGACTGATCTAGAACTACTGATTCCTTGGTAGAGGAAGTTTTAGTGTTGGCTTGGCAAAAGAAATTGTTTCTTTAGCCAAGGATATATGATCCTGAAGAGTCTTTGGCCTTGAGTTTCCCTGATGTATCTTCTTAATCTTTCTTAAAATGCTAACTTATCTGCATCAGAATCCTGTTGATAAAATTTACATTTTCAGACACTAACTAAGATCGCAATCATCAGAATGTTTTGAGGTGGGGCTCAGGTTTCTGCATTATTATCCCCAACTCTATTTTGAAAAAAAAAAATATTTAACCTACAAAAAGTTGAATCATACAGCATAAACCCATTTATCCATTACTAGATTCTCTTACTGCTAATTTTTCCACATTTGGATCTCTTTCTCTTGCTGTTACATCCTCTTTGTTTCTGTCTCTATATTTAAAAGTTAGTTTACAGTTTACCATATTTCCTAGAGAGTTATTTTCTTTCTCCATTTGAAAGTCAGTTATAGACATCATGTCACCCCTAAACACATCAGCACATATACTTTAAGAGCAAAGACATTTCACAACCACAATACTATTATCACACTTAAGAAATTTAATTCACATTGATGCAATTATATTATCAAATATAGTCTATATTTAAATTTCTTCATCACACACAAAAGTCCTTGTAGTTTCTCTTTGATGATTTAATCCAAGATTTTGCCTTTTATTTGGTTTTCATGTCGCTTTAGTTTTCTTTCATTTGAAGCAATTCCACCCTGCTTCTTGTCTTCCATAACTTGACATTTTTGAAGAACCCAAGCCACTTGCTTTTTTGAATATCCCATAGTCTGAATCTGCCTGTTTGCCTGTACTTAGATGGTAGATTAGATCAAGCATCTATGTGGTACTTTGTGCACTTTTACTGGGATATATAAGAACAAAACAAACTGCAAAGAAATTTTGAACTTGTTCGGTAGTTTTGTTGTTGGTATTGCTATTGAAACAATAATTCTGAAACAATTTCCTTTTATACTGTAGAACACAGAAAACTGAATTAATCTATTGGTATTTTTGAAAACCAAATTTCTCACTTATTGGGAGATACAAATGTGAATAAGGAAAGGTAAGGAAGTACCTTATGATGTTAGGTTTGAATTGGTGATATAAGTATGAACGCTATCTGTCTTCCTTAGTAGCAATAAGCTTACCTGGTTCCTATGTGACCTTTCTTACTTGTTCTCCAGATCTTGGTTCCTATGTGACCTTTCTTACTAAAAGGAATAAGGGATCTTTAAAGGAATGGCTGATACCAGGACTAGGCAGATAAAATATAAGTTAATCCTGCCAGAAGGCAAAAAACAAACAAACAAAAAATTCTTAAGGACAAAGGGGACCTGTCAAAAGAATATAGGAGTCAGCTTGAAGAGGCTCATAGTGACCAAATTTTGGATATCAAAACAACAAACAGAATGATAGTAATGAATATGGCACATTAAGGAAGAAACTATGTTGAAGTGAAATGTAAAAACGATGGCAACAAAAATAGCTGTATATGGGAGAAAGCTCTTCATTACAGAAGTATGTCTGCTGATAAATGTAGAAGGAATTATTAGATATGTTACTCACATTTTTAACATGCTCCCCATGTGGTTCCGATTCCCTCCAAAGTTTGGGAACAACTGCTAGATGTTACCTTGAAGCTCTTTAATTCTATAATAGCCATAAAACTTTAAACATAGTTCCTTCCCTGCATAAATAATAGTCAACATAAACATATGAAAAACAGAGATTCTAGTTAGCCAATGATAATTTGTTTTCTCCTTTAAATTACTTCTGAAAGCATTTTTCTTCACTCTTCTCTATACTGGTCAGTCTGGCTATTCCTGAAATTTGCCATTCTATTGTAGTATGTTCCTGGGAGAATTCTTTCCCCTCTCTACTTCCACTACAATTTCCTTCCTCTGTGGTGCAAAATATTTATACTCATGGAGATGGGAAAAGGAGGCAGCTGCCTTAGACTGTCTCCAAGCTCTGCCTTTTGCTTGCTTTGGTTTTCTTTGTCCCTTCACCAGGCAGATGAGAACTTTCAGACATCCAGTTGCCTTTTTGGAGTTTAGTTCAGTGGACACTGTATGTAAATGCAGTGTTTTGTGATACCTCAAAGGGCTTGAATTTTCATTTCAGAAGTGAAGTACAGCAATTGCATTTTGCCTTTAAATGTGTGTTCTTCCTCTTGGCCTCCAAGTTTTACATCTAAGTAAATGATACTGTCTTAATCTGTTTGTGCTGCTAGAACAAAATACTTCAGACTGCCTAATTTATAAACAACAGAAATGTATTTTTCACAGCTCTAGAGGCTGGGAAGTCCAAGATCAAGGCACTGGCAGGTTTGGCACCTAGTGAGGGACCGGTCTCTTCTTCCAAGATGGCACCTTGCTGCTGAATCTTCCAGAAGGGACAAATGTTGTGTCCTCACATGGCAGAAGAGATAGAAAGGCAAAAGGGGCTACCTAGTTATTTCTAGCCCTTTCATAATGTTGCCAGTTGCATTATGAGGGCTCTACTCTCATGACTTAATCAACTCCCAAAGGCCCCACCTCTTAATACTATCATATTGGGTCTTACATTCTGACATGAGTTTTGGGGGAACACATACATTCAAATGATAACAAATACCTAAATGCCCTTATCTAGGCCCTCGACTATAATGCCGTTAGGCCATGACCTGTTTCATGTTCCACTATTCCCTCAAACTTGACAAATCTAAAATGAACTCACATCATCTCCTGACAAGTTCTGTCATACTCTTTCTGACTACCTAAGTTCATGCCTAGTATATTGTAACAGTTATGAGCATAAGCTTTGGGGGAGAACAGATGTAAGTTAGACTAGGTTTGAACTCCAACTCCAATGCTTATAGGAAGTGTGAACTTGTTGAGTGCAACATTCTCATCTGTAATATGGGGATGATATTACCTACCTCAAATAATTTCTGTCTGGAATCAATGGTATATGTTAAGTACACACAGAGTCTAACACAGTGTAAAGGTTTAATAAAAACTAATTATTATTTCATTGGCTTCTTCTCCTTTTCCTAGTTCTCTATCCAATAAATCATCACGAGCTGTTCAATCTTTTTTTAAAACCATCTCTTTTATTTCCACACAAATACTGATTTTTAGCCATCCTGCCTAGGCCATTGAACAATCTCCTTAAGTAGTTTTCCTGCTTCAGTTTGCCAAAGGCTTGTATTCCTATTGTGTGCAAGGAATCACGCTAAAGCATCTGTCTTTCCCAACTACTTATTCCTCAATCTGTCACCAGTATCTGTTTTGATAACACCTCTCTTTTGATTAGGAGGAATGAATGGCCTCTCAGTGCTTTTAAATAAATTCTACAGTAAGGTTCCAACGTATCCATAGTGAAGAACTATCGTTTAATCTGGCCCAGTCTGCATCCAGATGTGTTCTGGTAAACACATAGCTTTCTTTTGGTGAATTGCTTATTGCCCCCACTCTAGCCATGAGGCTTTGGCTGTCAATCATGTTCTCTGTGTTCAGAAGGATAGACACGTAACCCAAGCTGAGTCACCTAACTCCTCTCTTTTCATGAAAGTTTTCTCGAATTGAGATTAGGAGAAAAGGGTCCTTTCCTTCCTGGAAGCCAAGCTGAGTACCATGAACCTGGAAGCTGCCAGTGGCCATGGTTTAGCCTTGTACAGCCTAAGAAAATGCAGTGTGCTGGTATCACGTTCTAGCTGTACTTGAGGCTCGTTTTTCCCTTGATCTTCTAGCAGATTGGCTATGTGAACCAATGCATTTCCCATTGGCATTTAGTGTCAGTTGAAATTCCATCATTTGGAGCCAAGTATTCTGACTAATAACACTATCTTTTCACCAGATCACTGTCTTATTTCTTTCTCAAACCCATCCAAGCTGGTCAACCCACTGCTCAATGAAGAAAACGCACATCCTTTTTCTTCTTGCCTTTGACCAAGTTGGTCTCCCTACTAGGAATGTTTTCTGTTATGCTCCAAGGCTGTAATTTATTTAAGACTCAACTCAAAGCCTACCTTTTCCATGAAACTCAATTTGTTTGCCATAAGCACAAGCTGGACATCTAAAGTTTAGATTCTAAAGCCTGAAAGTACTGAAATCATCTCATATTATTTCTAATTATTAGGTCATTAATTCTTGCTATGTCTTTCCTTTCTACCAAATTAGAATCAAAATTATGGGCTCAATGAAACCATCAAATCAAATTCTATAATTTTATAGGCAAGAAACCAAAGTCCAGAAGTGAAGAGATAGTTCCAAATCACAAAACCACTTCAGGTAAAATACATTACAATTTACTTAAAGATACTCACGTCTGACTGATAATAGTGAAGAATGTACTGAAAAGGAAAAGCATGAGCCAGTACCTTAAGTCACTGCAAAATGTCTATGTTGTTAGAAGAGTAGGGGGAAAGACAAAAAATAATTTAAAGAAAGTGCTACAGTTCGTTCAGTGATGAAAAATGAAAGGCCCTAAACATTCCATGATCTGGAAATATTCCTAGGCAGCAAAAGTCTTGGTTTACCTTTAAGAGATTCCCAGAGCAGTAGAAGAACTTGAGGCCCTTGCCAGAGAAGGCAGTGGGATAAGGATGTGGTATTTGGGGACTATTCCAAGTTTCAGTTATAGTTAAGAAACAGAAGGAAGAGATATCCATTTAGGATATAAGAGAATTCGTGCTAGTCATACTGATGGACTAAGAGTCCAGTACAAAGAGGTAACCAGGGATGGGGCGGGGGTGTCTGGAAGGAAACTGCTGGAGCAGAGAGGAGTGGGTCAGGTGAGTTATAAACAAAAGTGAGCCAGCAGGTTATGATACAGAGTAAGAAAAGAAATTTGCCCTTTCTCATGAATCAAGGGAGGGACACAGAAATGACTCCATAAAGGAAGTAGAGATGGTAGAGAAAGGATGCAGAGGTCTCCTCACATATAGACCCTGATGGCAAATGTTCTCCTAGTAATTTAATAACCAATCTCCTTTGCAATCTGAAGAGTATTAATAGTTTAGCAAGGCCCTGAAATAGTTATTTCAAATTTCTTTTCATATTATTTTAAAGATGCATATGGGTGAAACTTTGATTTCTTATTCCTTTTTACTTTCCACATGTGATATACCTACTTAGGCCCATTTGCTGAAGTTTCTAGTATGTAGTGGGATAGATTTCTGTTAGGATTTCACAGATCTGTTATGTTTGACATGTCTGCCAAATGGAATCTACAATTCCACAGTTTCAAATGTATAATCCCTGAGGACAAATGACAAATTTATACCATAGATATCAAAATACTAGTACAAAGTTTGTTTCAACAGTGATTGTTACAGAAGAGAAGTAAAAAGAGTAGAAATCAATAACAGACGATGAAGGATAAACAACTAATTACTTTACAACTCTGCCTTAGGTTAAGCCTGAAAACATCCCCACAATCAAATTCTAAACATAGTGAGCAGTCAAATAACTCTCACTTGACTGACTGGTTGGCTGAGAGTCTGGGTGATGGTCTATCTAGTTTACCAAGGACTTGCCCAGGTCTATGCAGGTATATGCAATAGGGAGAGTTTCCCAATCCTTTTAAAATGGTGACATACCTGCTAGCCAACTGGGGCACAACAGAGAAGAAAGAAACCACTCAGCCTTCTAATCATGTGCCATCCCCCATTCTCAGTGCTTTACCTTTAAAATAAGAATCACTAATCTAGCATTGGGATTTGGAATCTGGAGGCTGGCTGCTTCCAGACTCATTTCACTCTCAGCACTGCAGCTACCTAATTCTCCCTGTGGGCTCTTTGTGTACATGTCTGTCTTCCTGTCTTGATCATCTTTGCATCCCTGGGTGTGCCTGTCTCCAGCACCTGCCTAAGTTATTTACCAAAGTATATGCTCAGAAAGTGTTGGTTGATACCTGTTTAAATAGGCAGGCCTCATCTTGGGAGTTTTGCATCTCAAGAACCCCTCCTGCTCCGCTTTCATTCTGGTCTCTAACATACCCATAGATATCAAAGAGCTCTCCATTTCCTCTTCTCCAGTATTCACACTGTATCCACTCTCCATTCTATATACACTGGAAAAATCCCCTTACAGATGCTCAATCTATTATTCACAAAACACTATCAAAAGCACAGTGATCATATTTTCCAAACTGAAATATTGGAGCACATATTCTAATCAGTAGAAATTTACTTAGCAGGTAATTGAAAGTAATTTTTGAAAACAGCACTGTTCTTCAAAACCCAAAACATATGGATGTTGAAACTCAAAGAGGACAAGGAAGATGGTCTGTATTATGATCCTCCAAGGCCTCAAGCTGTGGCCTGGTCCAACCTATCTCTCTGATCTCCTCTCTTACCTCTTTTTTCCTCCCATGGGCTGCCCCAGCCACATTGACCTCCTTTGGGTCTTTTGAACCAGACCAGCTTGGTTCTGTCTCGGGTGCTTTGCACTGGATTTTCCTTCTCCCTGGGACCCTCTTTCCTAGCTCTTTACAAGGCGTGCCTCTTATTATTCATGTCTCAGTCTAAATGTCACCTTTTCACAAAGGCTTTCCTTAATAGCCAACATCTCCAGTAGCCCCTGGTCCCCAGCAGCTCTCAATTTTATGACTGTTTTTTCTTCCTAGCATTTACTTCTACATGAAAGTATCTGATGTGCTTATAGTCCATCTCCACTTCCACCCTACCCTACAATGCAAGATTCACAGAGAGAGTCTTTGCTGGTTTGTCCACTCCCGTATCCCAGCACCAAGAACAGTGCCTGGGACATGGTAGGGGCACAACAAAATTTTATGGAATAAACAGAAGATGGTTCTTTCCCCACATGATACTGTTCTGTTATGTATCTGTGGCTACTGTGTGACTGAAGATTGTGTGACCTACTCTTACAAGGCTAAATCCATCCAAATATCCATAGGAAAATGCGTATCTCATGGGAAAGAGCAACAGAAGGATCCCAGTTTGGGCTGGGTGGGAAATGGAAGTCAGAGTTAGGACTGGAAGAGGATACAGAACAGGGGAAAGAGAGCTCAGTGAAAGAAATCTGGTAAAAAGGGGGCTTTAGGTATAATTTCCCGAATCCTGAAGTTAGACTGTTCCTAGACTCAGCTTTGACACAAACTTGCAGTGTGGCCTTGGATCCTTCCTTGCTCTGCTCTGAGCTTCAAATGCCACATCTATGAGTAAGCAAGCTGGAGGTCACTTCAGACCATTCCAGTGACCATTCTCTGAAAGGGGACACCTAAGAGAGTATATGCTTTCCTAATTATACACAGTATGGGGCTGCAGTGCAGTTGTCCCAGCCTTACTGAACTGAAAAATGAGGTCAATAAGGTATGCCTTTGAGAGTCAGCATTAACAATCAGAGGCCAGATATGTGGAGTCGTCTGAGATGGGAAAAACAAACGCCCAGGCCTACTTGAGGGTGCAGGACGGGAGGAGGGTGAGGATTGAAAAACTACCTATAAGGTACTATGCTTATTATATGAGTTATTACACCAAACCCTGTGACATGCAATTTACCTATATAAAACACCTGTACATGTACCCCTGAACCTAAAATTAAAAAGTCTTTTTTTGTTTTTTGGGGTTTTTTGAGATGGAGTCTCGCTCTGTCACCCAGGCTGCAGTGCACTGGTGCAATCTCTGCTCACTGCAACCTCCGCCTCCCGTGTTCAAGCAACTCTCCTGCCTCAATCTCCCAAGTAGCTGGGACTACAGGTGCCCGCCACCACACCTGGCTAATGTTTGTGTTTTTAGTAGAGATGGAGTTTCACTATCTTGGCCAGGCTGGTCTTGAACTCCTGACCTCAGGTGATCCGCCCACCTGGGCCTCCCAAAGTGCTGGAATTACAGGCGTGAGCCACTGCGCCTAGCCATAAGTTTAAAAAAAAAAAAAAAAAGACAGGTGAAGTATAATAAGACCATAAGTCACCAGTTTCAACTTGTTAACATGTCTATAGAAAAAAAATGTGTTGACTGGGGGAGGGCAGGGTGTTCTCCAACCTTGGAAAGAAGGAAAGGCCAGAGGCATCAGCTGGTTCCACCCTTCTCCATATGGTCTAGGGGAAGGGCCTTCCTCCTCAGTGTCTCCCTCCCAGTGGAAAGGCTGGCTTCAGCATGCAGATGAACACGGGCTGTAGCTAACAGGCTTTGAGGATTTTCAAGAGTGTAAGAGCAACAGTTTAGAGTCTAGACTCTCGCAGCTGGCTTTAAATCCTGACTCTGCCATTTACTAATTACATGACAGGGGCAACTTATTAACTTAGTCCCCTTCTTCACCTGTGAAATGGGAATGACGGTAATAGTAAATATCCTCAAGAATTGCTGGGAGGATTAAGTTAATATGTGTAAAGCACTTAGAATAGGGGCTGTAATTATGATTCCAGTGGCAAAGCCATCTCTGGCTAACATACATGCCTCAGGCCTAATAATTGTCTCCTCTCATTCCGATGCAACATTCAAAAAGCAACATACTCCTTCCCATGTAGGTTTGCTTACACAGAAAAAAAATGTGCTTATCACAGAGATTCTGAGAAATTCTCATCCCAGAGCCTACAATTTCTTATGGCAAATCGATACATTATCTGTGGTTGTGCCTGGGCCTCCCACATTGCTTGTCCACAGAGGAAAGATGCAGGCATGATGTTGATGCAGGATTTCTGTTCCAGGAGTAGATCTGTTTTGATTTGTAAATCTTCACACTGGCACTCTGGTGCCTATCTCAACCTTAGTGTATCTGGATTTCAACGCAGATACTCAGGCTCTGGTTTCACTGAAGAATGATGCACGTGAGTCCTCAGTCTCTAAAGCAAGGCGCCAGCCTCAGCTGCTTTTCCATCCTGAGAGTGGATGGTGGTACCACCTATATTAGCTCCTTGTCTGATTCTGCACATCACAAAGGGCTGGAGAGCCCCTGAGACTGCCATCCCTGCTCTGGCCATCTTTGCATGAAAGAGTAAAGAGTTTTTGGAAAATGGGTGAGTTAAAAATATACGAAAAGGGAGAGCTACAAGCAGAAGCATTAACCCAGGGCACCCTCTCACCTGCAGTGACTCCGCCTTCTCAAGAAAATGTCCAAATGTTTTCATTTCATTCCTTGACCTGGCTGGGACTCCACTCTTTAGGGAGTCATCTGAGCCTTTAAGCCTCCTTGATTAAAAGTGTGAGTCATTCTAAAAGACTTAGAGAACTTTCAACGATGATACACATCAATGGGAATGTGTTCAGTAAGATTTATTTCCTCTCAACACCTTGCTGGGTTGGGTTTACTTCAGGAATTAACAGAACTGTTGTGGGTTTGTTTTGTGCTGTGTTTGGAGAGAGGGTAGACAGCAGTGGGAAGGGGACGTAACTGAGAAGCATGAAACACCTTGAGTGGACCATGAGACCTGCTTAGAGTTAGGGGAAAGCTTGAGAGGTTCAAGGATAGAAGAACTCAGGTTGGAATCAGGTGTGACATGGGTTATGTGGGCATTTCTGGATTGGTCTGGGAAGGTAAACAATCATTATAATATTGTTACCCTGGAAAAATGCAACTTGAAATCCAAATAACTAACTTGCAAAGCAACTTTTGAAATACAACCCATTCCAACTGAATTCTTAAATGGGGGGCTTCTTATATGGGAACTCAGGAAGAAAGAGAGATCCCCAGGCAGCATTTGGTGTGGCACTGGGAAAACAAAGATAGGTCAAAAGCTTAAAGCATAGAATGAGTTAGAGCTGGAAGAACATTTGTCCCTGGGGTCTGAGGCAGGCATGACCTGTTGAAAACCCCAGGCCAGCAGAGACACCTGTCCAGGCAGGGCTCGATAGAAAACATTTCTTGCATTTAAGGACAGGAGGTTTAAGCCACTCGGGCTATGTTGACTCTTCATTCTAGAATCTTGGGACAGCGTATTCCCTTTTAACTCCTGGGGAGCCCAGGGCCTTGGTCTGAGTTTAGCTTCCTCCAGGGAACCCGGGTGGAAAGGAGAGACAGGTAAGAACTCCGCAGAGGCAGCGAAGCCTGGGTTTGAGGAAGCAGAGGGAGGAGACCTGGATCAGTTACAAATGAGTTGTTAAGACCCAGGGACAATTCTACGGGCTGGGTATGAAAGGGAAGGCGGCTCAGGAGGACCGAGTGAGGGCACCGAGGCGGGACGCACGCAGCCGGCGAAGGTGCAGTGTGGGCGCCCACGGAGTGGGGGAGCTGGGAAGAAAGGGGGCTGCGGTGGGCTGGAGAGAAGCGGGACGGGGAAGGCGCTCGGGAAGCTGTCCCCGCGGCGTCGTGCGCTCTGGGGACAGAGGAGGGGAGGTCTGGGCGGGCGGGCGGCGTGTGACCGCCGAGGCTGCGGCGGCTGGAACAGGTGAGCGGCCGCTGGGTTGTGGGTCCCCGCCCTTCACCGCCAGCGTGCCTCCTCCCACGGACTCTCTCCAGCGCTGAGCTGCTCCGCGGCTCCCCTTGCTTTGGGGTTTTGCAACTGGCTGCTGGCTTTTTTCCCCTCCCCTGTCTCGGTCTCTCCTTCTTCTTTTAGGTTGCTCCACCCCGCTCAGGATCAGGCGAGGGGGAACCAGCCTGACTGCAGCTGCCAACTCCCGCCGAGTGCGTCTGCGAACTCCCGGAGCGGAGTCCCGCGTGCCGCCACCTCCCCGCGGGACGCACTCTCCTCGCTCCCCCGGGCCCCGCGTCCTCCCCCCGGCCACCCTTCCCCACTTTTCCCCCCTTTTCCAATCACATGGCATTTTAAGAATGCCGGAAAGATGGCGGTAGCGGCGGCGGCGGCGGCGGCTGGGCCGGCTGGCGCGGGAGGCGGCCGGGCGCAGCGGAGCGGGCTGCTGGAAGTTTTGGTGCGGGATCGCTGGCACAAAGTTCTGGTGAACTTGAGCGAGGACGCCCTGGTTCTGAGCAGCGAGGAGGGCGCTGCGGCGTACAACGGCATCGGGACCGCCACCAATGGCTCGTTCTGCAGGGGCGCCGGGGCTGGGCACCCGGGCGCGGGCGGCGCGCAGCCCCCGGACTCGCCCGCCGGGGTCCGCACCGCTTTCACCGACCTGCCCGAGCAGGTGCCCGAGTCCATCTCGAACCAGAAGCGTGGCGTGAAGGTGCTGAAGCAGGAGCTGGGCGGGCTGGGGATCAGCATCAAGGGGGGCAAGGAGAACAAGATGCCCATCCTCATCAGCAAGATCTTCAAGGGGCTGGCGGCGGACCAGACCCAAGCCCTGTACGTGGGCGACGCCATCCTGTCCGTGAACGGAGCCGACCTGCGGGACGCCACCCACGACGAGGCGGTGCAGGCGTTGAAGCGCGCGGGCAAGGAAGTGCTGCTGGAAGGTAAGGGGTTAACAGCGCGCGGGCCGCGCCGGGCGCTCACACACCTGCTCGGCTTCCCACCCGCACGCTCACACTCACACTCACTCGGCCACATGCGGACACACCCCAGGGGGCCGGGTGTGTGTGTGTTGGGGGGGGAAGGGTGGCGGAGGGGGTGGCAGCATAGAGTTTTGTCAACTTTTACCCACCCTGGGGGCAATTTGTCTCCAGCCCGCAGTCTTTCCAGGCTTTAATCCAGGAGAGGTGTATGGAAAAGCGAGGCTAGCAGGGTTTCCCAGCCGGATTGCCTGCTTAGTGTAGGTTGTTTCATTTTTATCTACGGATAATCCTGGTAGAGTGTAGGGACTGGGATATGGAATTGAGAATGAAGGGTGAACTTAGAATATTCCTACATCCAACGTTGCCAAGCAGGGCTACTGCGTAATTGCAACTCATAGTTTTCCGCTTTGGCAAAATTTCCCACTCCAAAGCCTGGGCAGCCCAGCAGAAGAGGGTTGACTCATAAATGGGTGAGAGAGAGGTGGCAATATTGTGAATGCTAAAACTCCGACTATCCTTCTGGACGTTCCCCCTGCAAATGGGGGACTAGGGTTATGCCTGGAGAGTTGTGTCAGGGGCCGGGGAATATGTTGCAGTTTTGGGAAAAATTCGCTCTCCCTGCCGGGCATCTGGCCGGTCAGTCTGGATTCCAGGTTCCTCTGGGTTGAGAGCTGGTGAAGTGGTTTTTCTGTCTGCGTTTTCTGGAGCCCTTTCTGAGTGGTGTGGAAACAACTTTGCATTTGTAAACAGTTTCCCCTGCGTGCGAAGAGCCTAGAAACTACTCTCTCTCTTGAGATCTGATGTCCTCAGTCCCCTCATTGTTGAATGTGAATAGAATAGGAACCACCGTTTTGCACTGTTTATGGCTATGTTGAGTTATGTGGGGGAGAAGGGCATATGGTAGTAAACTGAATTCTCCTGCCTGGCTACAGCTGCATTTCTCACTTGTTTCTCTTCTCTTTAGTGCTGTGTACATACCTCTGTCAGCACTAATAACGTCTAATTATTTTATCTATTTACTCAGCCTAGCCTAGCTGTAGATTGCGGTATCTGGAGTCTTTTATTTAGTGGTGAGTCTCTCTTGAGCTTAGTTGCTCCATGACATGCATGCTGAGTAAATGAATAAATGAGCCCGTAGCTATTGAAATAGACTATTTCAGCTGAGACCTTGTAATATGGTGATTGATTTAAGCCCTAAACTAAGGACTTAAGTCAATTTCCTGCTTACCCAGTCGTGGCACTAGTGTGTGAAACTGAGAAAGTTTAAAGTAAGGGTGCCAGCATCGCTAGTGTGTGACAGCTGATGCAACTCCCTGGTATGTCATGGTCCACCTCCTGGCCCACAATGCAGAGAAATCCTCCCCCACCAACCTTGTTTGTATAGAGGATTTGCGATGTCTTCATAGTCAATTGCCACCCTGGACCCAGAAAGTGGAAAGCTGTTTACTTTGGCTTGATGATTAACATAACAGAAAAAAAGTTTGCTTGACTCAAGTGTGTGTTGGTTTGTGTGACAAGGGGCAGGTGGGATCTGGGGCAAGTGTTATTTGGACTATAAACTGTTGGGCACCTGCTCAGTTTGCAATACTTACTGTAAATACTGGGGGGAGGGGTTGGGGTGGGGCGGAAGGCGGGTCTTTTTATTTTAGGTACCATCCTTTATTATGTCCCTTCTTTTCTTCCTCTTTTAATGAATAATGACTTGGCAAAGAGGTAAAAAATATCTCTCACCCAAAAAGAGGAAGAAATTTCTCTGCAATTGAAAATAAACTTAGAGAAAGAAAAAAAAATCAAGCAGTTATGTGACTTTCTTGAAACAGAAACTGAAAAGTGAGTTTTGCAAAAACCTCTAATATGACATTCTTAGAACACTTTGTGATTTGTCACAGGCAGGACCTCTGGAGAAACCCTGTGGGTCTCTGAGATATGAACCTTTTTGGCTCAGTGTAGCAGCCTTATCCTCAGCCCAAGTTTTTCAAAATCAGCTGCTAATAAGAGAAGTGGAGGCCCTGCTCAAAACAGCGTCTCTTATTCTGAGCCAAAGTGTTCATTCTCAATGCAATGGTAGTCATCAAATACCATCAAGTCAAATATCACAATCCTCTCTTTTGTAGCTTAGTCTAATACAGGGATTCCCATTTGAGGGGGCTTATTAGGATCACCTCAAGGGCTTTTTAAGAAGACATACCTACTTCTTCGTATTCTGAAATGCAGTGTGGATTCCAGAGTTTCTACATAGGAGAGGCTTTGAAAATGTAATCTGGTTGTATGGCAGGGCAAAGGGAGATGTTTTAAAGGTACATTTATATAGCAAGTGCACCCTTTTTTTTTTAAACCTAGGTTCCTTTTTGTTTGTTTATTGGGGGAGTAAATGGAGATTAGTTTAGTACTCCAACCACCGCCTGCATGCACCCCACCGCATGACATGCGCCCCCTCGTGGAGAGTTACTACCTCTACAAGTGGAACATCCTGTAAAGTGAAACCCTGGAAAAGTTTCAATGCCTGCATTCTAGGCATAGATTCCGCCACAGAATTAACATAACCTCCCTGAGTCTCAGTGTCTTCATCCGCGAGATGGGAATAAGGAAATCTGCTGGGCCTGCTTACTTTACAGGGCTGCTGTATGGAAGAACACAATGAGAATGAAAGGCGTATATCAAATATCTGCTGGAAGTAGTTAGTTTTACAATTCAAATGAAATGAACATGAAACTGTCCCTTCTCAAGGACAGTCCTATCTTTTTCCTTTACTGGAGTTTATATTTCTCATTTTTATAACACTTTTTTTTGTACTATGGTGTAATGCTGGGAGACCATTCCTGTGAGACCAGAGGAGTTAAACAGAACCTGGAGAAAGAGAATCATAACAATAGCTAACATTTATTGAGCACTTAATATGTGCCAGGCTTTACCTGTTACACTTACAGTAACTGAGGCCAGTACTGTTGTTATTGTTCATTTTCCTGATGAGGAAATTAAAGCTTACAGACATTAAGTTTTTTGCATAAAGTAACATAGTGGCCGGTGCGGTAGCTCACGCCTATAATCCCAGCACTTTGGGAAGCTGAGGTGGACAGATCACAAGGTCAGGAGTTCAAGACCAGCTGGCCAACATGGTGAAACCCTGTCTTGACTAAAAATACAAAAATTAGCCAGGCATCGTGCCCCATGCCTATAATCTCAGCTACTGGGGAGGCTGAGGCAGGAGAATCTCTTGAATCCAGAAGGTGTCAGTTGCAGTGAGCTGAGATCATGCCATTGCACTGCAGCCTGGGCAACAGAGCAAGACTCCATCTCAAAAAAAATTAAAAAATATATAAATATAAATAATGTAACATAGCCAGGAGCATTCCAAATCTATCTGATATGAAAGCTTATACTTTTAACCTCTAGGCAATACTGATGCTCTGAGCTTCCACTTGGAACTGTGTACTTGAACTGGTTGGAGTTATTGGGTTCAAAGCATTCTTCTGCCCCACTCCTGAAGGGCTGGGGACAAATCAGCAGGAAACAGCAACTGTGTGGGCCACTCAAAAGGGAGGGACGGGAAGGAGGAGTGAGTCTTAAAAACCTAATGCACTAAATGTCTGCTGTCAAAACGAAGCTGCTGTAACATGGCCCAGCCCTAACATGGTTAAACACATGGCCAGCAAGGAGACTAAATGTAATCCAAACTTATATGGTGAATAAACTCTGCCAGTTAAGCTGGTGTTTAGACAATATCCATTAAAGTTAAGATCAGGAATCTTCACACCACAAGCTCATTTCTCATTTTAAGGAGTAGGGGCAGGGACTGCGCATCCAGCCATGCAGGTATTGGACCTGTAATTCCAGCAACAGCATTCACATAGACTGTAGTGTCAATTGCACCCTCTGGAGCTGGGCACAGTGCACCTGCACAAACGTCCTTGGTAGCTGCAGGTCGGGGGGACAGAGGAGTTTTTTGCTCTTAGAATGATAGTAAAATAGTAATTTGAAATAGGTCAACTTTTTTGTAACTGAAGCTACAAGGAAATTAATTTATCCATAACTTTGTTCAGATCAAGAAGTTCAGAATCTTCTGGAAGACTCATGTTGGAGTATGGAGGTGGGGTGCACTGAATAATCCTTTGATCCCAAAGGTCTCCTATGGAACTGAACTGGAAACAGTGGAAACTCAAAGAAGAAAGTCAAGGACAGTTGTTGACATTAACCCTGTCCGTTAGAGCTTCCCCTTCAGCAGTGCTCCCCTGGAATGTTTGCCTGAGATGGTCTGGAACCTCGCTGTCACAATCACTTTCTCCAAGGGTGGCAGTGGGAATGATCGAGGAGGAAGATGGGAGCAAGGGAGGGGCAGTGATTTTCTGGAATAAAATATCAGGATTGGAAGAAATTTTGAATTTTAAGGAATCTTATTTTATTTAGGATGTACAGATTCTTGAAGAATACCCAATACCCTGGGATTCAAGTCTTGAAACCTAGGTTTTTATCTTCTACTAGTTTCACTTTTACAAGAAATTTCATCTTTTTAGGGCTTAGTTTTCTTTACTGGAAAGCATAGGGAGCTGGGTTAAGCCATCTCTAACCTTATTCTGTCTTAAATCCTATAAACTCAGACCCAGTGCACATCACTAATAACAAAATTTTAACACCTCTTTTATTATTGTAAAGTGAATTTCACAAATAACATAGCCTAACTCTACTTTAAGTTTAAACATCAATAGAATGCCCTAGTAGTAATATAAAGGAGAAATAAAATAAATTGTTAAAACAAAAACCATGTTTCAATAGATAAATGCATGGACACAACTACACCAGAGGTCATAATGAAAGAGTTAGATGCTCGCACCTTTATGTTAAATCACTACCAATGCACAGCTGCACATGAAGATGAGTAGGGCTGTGTGGCATCATTTACATTTAGGAGCTAGACAAGCCTTTCACTGTGAAGGACTACCCCAGGTGTTCCAGGATCTCCAGGTTCCCTGGCTTCCTTCACTAAATGCCAGCAGTGTGACACCCCTTCTGCACTTTGTTGCTAAAAAGCCTTCATAAATTTCTGAACTGCCATTCTGGAGGGAGGTGTGGATCCCCCCACCTTCTTGAGAACTGGTGTCCTGTAAGAATGCTAATTCTGCCTCATCACTTTGTAGTGCCTAACCTTTTGCAAACTCTTTTTCGAATGTAATAATAGCTAACACATGCAAAACACTGTGCCACATGCTGTTCTAAGCACTTTACATGGATTAACTCCCTGGATCCCAATGCTATTAGTATCCCTATTTTACAGACAAGAAAACTGAGGCACAGAGTTTAAGTCACTTGCCAAAAACACACCGTGAATAAGTGCTGAGTCTTAGATTCAAGCACAGGCCTTATAGCTTTTAATCCTCATAAATGACCCTATGAGATAAATAGATAAGGGATGCTCATCCCCAATTTGTTGATTAGGAAAGTGAAGCTCCAAAGGTTGGAATGATTTGTCAGCATTGGTCTTCTGTTTTCTTTTCTGGTGTACTAGTTTTCTATTGCTGCTATAACAAATTACTAGAAACCCTAGTAAATTAAAACAACACACATTTATTACAGTTTTTAAAGTCCGAAGTCTGACACAGTTCTCACTGAACTAACATTATCAACAAAGTTTTATTCCTTTCTGGATGTCTAGGGGAGAACCTTTTTTTTTAATTTTTATTTTTAAATCTTTTCCAGAAGCTCCTAGAGACCACCCACATGCCTTGGCTTTTGGTCCCATTCCATTTTGAAAGCCTGCAATGGCGATCTAATTCCTTCTCACATCAAATCATTCCAGTCTCTTTTCTGCTTCCCTTTCATTTTTAAGGACCCTTGTGATTACTTTGGTCACTAACAAACGCACCAGGATAATTCTCCATTTAAATGTCATCTCATTAGCAACCTTAATTCCATCTTCAACCCTAATTCCCCTTTGCCACGTAAGTTAACATATTCACAGGGTCTGGAGAAGACCAGGACGTGGGTGTGTTTGGAGAGGGAGTGGGCATTCTTCTGCCTACCAAATCTAGTTTGCTGAAGTTGTAATGGTAAGAAATGTCCTGGGTAGTCATTAGGTGATGAACCGCACCTTTATAAATAATCGCTTCCTCTCTCATTGCAAGAGAGTTTCTCATCGATTTATATATTTGCTCTTTTAACAACTAATTTATTGAGTGTCTTTTATGTACTATACTCTACTAGAACATTGCCCTAAAGAAGCAACATTCTATTGACAGATACAGATAAGTACCATGCAGATACCTACAAGAGGGAGGAAAAATGGCTACATTATGGGCATTATGAGATGCTGTGGTAGCCCATGGGAAGGGTATCTGGTCTGCTCTTGGACAGGGCATTATAGAAGGCAAATGCCTTCAGGTAGCCTAAGAAAGAGTCTGGGCCTCATGTGTAACTCAGTGTGGCTAAGAGGGCAGAATGTGACCTTCAGACTACTGAGGGGGAAGAGTGGGGAAAAAAAAGTAAGGAATTGAGGACCATGCCTTGGGGGGGGCTTATTACAGAATTAATTTCAGATTGAGGGTAAAGTGTTTTAAGCAGGGAAATGTCATCCTCAGTTTTGCATTTAAGGTAGATCACCCTCTAGAGTAACATGAGGTTGGTAAGGCTCTAGTAAAATGGAAGTGCCAGAGAGTAGGTGACTTTCTACTCTCCAAACAGGAGCTGGAAATCAGATGATCTAACACCTCATCAGGCCCATCCTGCTGTATACTACACAAACTGAAGACACTGTGAGGTGGACAAAAGGAAGTTAAAGCGGTATAAGGCATGGCTTCTGATTTCAGGGAGCTTCAAGTAATTGAGGAGGTAGGTTATTTGAGGCTGATTATGAAGTACTTGAGCCGGTGATTAGCGATACAAGTTAGCCTTTAGCACAGTGCCTGGAACATATTAGGCTGTTAAAATGTGTTAGAAAGGAAAAAATGCTAAAGGGTGGATGAATGGATGGGTGGAAGGAAAGAGGAAGGAATAAAGGGAGGGAGAAAGGGAAGGAGGGAAGGAAGGAAAGGAAAGGGGAAGAGAGAAAGAAAAGAAGGAGGAAAGGGAGAGAAAGAATTGGAAGATTAGTTGCCCGTTTTATGACTCACATCATCCACCACTCATACTACTGGACTATGATGGTAAACATTAGACATGGTATAATGAGCGCTATACCTTGTTCTGTAGAGGAATAAAGAATGACTTTATAGACCTAGGAAACATTTAATTTAAGCCAGTCTTTAAAGATGGTTGACGAAAGAGGAGCCAGACATGATTACAAAAGGTATAGGTAATGTAATTATCCTTTTAATGTTATACAGGTATTTATAACCACCTTTCTTTTGACCCCCTATGGCTCAGGGACCTACAAGTCTGAATATTTAAGAACGCTTTCTACCTGAGGAGATGAAAACTGTCTGCTTAGATATTTTAATTGCTTCTTTTTTAAGCATATGTAGCAAGGTGAGAATTCAGACCATTTTCCTTCCGTGAAGCTGATCAGAACAGCCCTTCAATTCCTTATTTCTGCTGTGGTTGGTTAATGCTCTTCATGTTCAGTGGTGCATTTTAGCAGTCACCCCATGGAGTGTGTATTAAAAATAACTCACTCCACATGGCTCCATATTTGTGAAAAGCTTCTAGCTGAATCTACCAGTGGTCTGTTTGGTGAAGGAAAATTATTCTGTGGTAGCTACTGGCCTACTAAGCGTTCCATTTCAAATGATGTACTTCAAAGCTGTTAATGTTTTCTGAAAGCCAGAAGTTCCCCTGCATTTATACCAAGTGTTTTATATACCAAACCTCATTACCCACTTCACTGGCCTTGACCTATAATGATGCTTGCCTTTAGCTCTGGCCTGCAGAGTTAAGACTTAAGACAAAAATATATAATACCCACCACAAAATCAATGCCCTAACAGACTCACGCAAGTGAGCGCCAGCCACTCTCAAACAGGGAAAGACAAGATGGAAAAGCTTATGATTAATAGTGATTATGTTGGAAATTAAAATGATGACCCATACTTTTTAGCTCAGTACTTTTTTATAAATGACTACTTCTACCTGTGGTTTGAAGCATCATTCTTTGCATGTTGGTGAGTGTGGAAAGATATATCTAAACTGACTGGTTGGTGAGTATCACTGCATTTGACATATCCTGTTTATTTGCATTGCTGTTCAAACTGCCATTGTTTCTTCCTGTCACAGTTTTTTTGTTGTTGTTGTTTTTTGTTATTTGTTTTTTTCTCTTCTCAAAGCAGGTTAGTGCAGTGGTTTAGAGGATGGGTGTTAGATTTATTCTCTCTGGGCTTCAATTCCTATTCCATTTATTTCTAACTGTGTGCAAATTACTTAACTACAACTCTCAATTTCTTAATCAGTAAATTAACTTTCCTCTTTGTAGGTTTGTTCTGAGGAGTAAAGGGATTATGTATGTAAAACAGTTAACTCATTGCCCGGAATTTAGTAAGTCCTAAATTATGTAATATGTCACATCTCATGCTTAGCTAAGTATTATTTCCCAATAATCACTTCCCAATAATACTTAGAGTTCAATAATACAATAGCATTCAATTGTATCAGTTACAGGCTTTAATCATGTGTTATATAAAGTCGTTTAGGGGTACAAGGAACAATTTGTGATTTGCCATATAGGGAATGGAACAGTGTAACGAATGACCAAGGCGAGGTTGTTTGCTTTGTGGGGTGAGAGTTATGATTCCACACGGGTGTATTTCCTTGATGATTTTTAAGCAGCATCAGATGTTTTCCATCAACCAGACCACAGTGTAGGCTGCTGTGGGTTTTGGTGGGCAAATATGAAATCTGTATTAAAATGCTGGTTGTGCAGAAACATGCAGGAAACTGTTTTGTAAAGGGAAAGCCAACACATAAAGATTTAACCTACACAGCAAACTTCAAACTTCTTTGAAAGTTTGAATTTTCAATTACTTCAATCTTCCAGTAATTATGGAAATGTGGAAATATTATTAACCCAAAAAAGTCAAAATGTTTCTTTTATTGACTGTTAATTTATAAAACTTCTTTCCATAAGTTTACATAAATGTAATAACATAATTGTTATTAAGCCAACACTATACTTTAGTTTTTTATTCTCTATTTAGTCCTGTGCTTCGTGAAATCCCAGAGGCCATCCCGTGGAAGATATATCATTGTTTATTCATCTTTAAGAAAGAAAAAACTGTCTTCAATGGGGAGTCTAATAAGATAGTTGCTTAAAGTTGGGACACCAAAGGGTTATCTCTTCAATGCAGGGAAAAATGAGAAATAGACCCATCACTCAGAAAGGGAACTTGCAACAAAGGAACTTGCAGGTCTCGAATTTGGTCCTAGTAGAAGGAAGGACAAATGTCTTCCCTGAGATTTTGATTTTACAATGTCATTGTGAATTTTTAAAAAAAAGTTTAGATAGATAATTTAATTTAAAGTGGTCTCAGGTGGGGAGGCCCCCGGACAAACGATAGGAGCAGCTGTGAATACTCTTTGGAAGAACTCTATGTCCATCCAAGTCTCCAGGGATTTTAAGATGGCAGCAATTTTCAAGGACATTCTCAAAATCAGAGATGATAAAATATGAAAAAATCGGACAGTTTGAATTGATTAAATACAGTGCATAATAGTCATACAATATTGTTAAAATCGTGAATTTTGACAATATTTGTTAGGTGAGATCTTGTTGATAGATTGAAGCAAAATTTTCATTCCATTACAGGAATGAAATTAAACTCCTTTCCTTCTAAAATAGAACAGTCTGGAGGAGAGACAGGTGTAGAGTAATAAATTACATATATATAAGTTACAAATAGATTTTATAAAACAATAATAAATTATAAAGGAGTGAATGTTGCCACAGAACTTACAGAATGACCAGAGAAGCCATTACGGATATCTGAAATTGAATGGAATGTTTCACAGAAGCGGTGACTTATGTAGTAGAGTTACATTAGCAAAGTGAAACTTAAAATATAGGTAATTATTTGGTTCTTTGAGGCCTTGCATTTCAAATACTTTCATCTGAAACATTCTTTCATCTGCAATGAAAATCAAGGTTAATGATATTTTCTTGCTTGCTTGTAATATTCCTATATTTTCCTCTGTTCTCTGCTTCATTTTTAGAATTTTTCTAAATCAAAATAACATATGATTACAGCATTTCTTTGCATACCTTTCTCCACACCCTCTTCTGCCAAGGATATTAGACTATATATTTCCCAGAATACAAAACTTAGAGTATTAAAATGTATATTCAAATATTAAAACATATATTCTAATATTTTAACCTATATTCATACTAGAATATATTTTAATATTCTAAGTAATATGCTTATACTGCTTTTTCTTGATATATCAATTCTAGGCATTATTAGCTGAATCAGGCTATGTTTACAAAATTATGACCATGACAGTATCATTCCATTTTTTAGCCAAGTAATATCTATGATTAGATTTCTTAGAGTTATTAACCACTTCTGTTTTTTCTGTTTGCTTAGTTTTTTTGTACTTATCCCAATTTTTTCTTTCGAATACAACAATAGACTTATTAAATTTCCAGCAGTTATTTTACTTTTTCAATGCTCATGCATATCAAACAATCCACCCATTCTGTATAATTTTTTTTCCTGGAGCGCTGCTACTCTGGACTGGTCCCATCTAGGTCTGATGCATGACCATCCTCCTTGGGCTGTCCTTGACTTTCTCCTGGGTCTGTTTTCCTGGATCCATTGTTACTTTTTCTCTGAATTTACTCCCTAGTTTCGCTGGAGCACATTTTTCAGTAGCTTCCTGAGAAAAACGCTTGGTAGGTAAATATCTGAAAATGTCTTTAATCTCTCACTGGATGGATAATTTGAGTATGATATCCTAAATTAGCTGTTGCTTTCTTTCAGCACTTTCCAGAGTTACTGGTGAGAAATTGTATGGCATTTTCATTCTCTTTTAATAACCTTTTATTAAATCACTAATTGTCTAGGTTGTATAAAGTTGGCGTGGGGCTTTTGTTAATCAATTTGCTAAGCATGTGATAGGTACTAATAAGCTAAAGCCATGACTCTTAAACTATGTTTGGAGGCTCCCCTGGGTACATAGGGTGCCCCAAGGAACTTGCCAGGATGCCAGGGAATGTTTTACATTTCAAGGAAGATGTAGTAACATCTTTTGGACACCAGATAAATCATAACTTGAGTTTCAACATAAGATTGCTACATTCCTTCAATAATGTGATATCTTTTAAGTGAGTTTTCTGCAGTAGCTGTGATTTTTCAAAAAGTCATGAAAATTAGTATGGAACAGGAAATGAGAGTGGTAATATCTATTATAGTATAATTTCAAGTTTTGAAAAGTTGCATAATGCCCAGTAGGTGTCAAGTTTTTAGGACATAAATACTTACTGTTGTTTGGGCCTCATTACTTAATAAATAGATTTGTTAGGTATTTCTTTGGTCCCCAAGTGTGTCATGAAAAAATCACTAAGACACTAACGGCACCGTTTACCCAGAAAGTTGGGACCTCTGAACTGAAGACTCTTACACTATCTGCATGCGGAAATCCTATTAACTGAACATTGGACTCTCCCCATATTGACCCACTAATAAACTGATTTTTGTTGCTATTTCTCCAATTTTCCTTCATTTTTATTCATTTTTTTTCATTCTGGAGAACTAGATTTTTATCTACAACTCTTGTATTGATTTTTCATTCCATCTATCATATCTCTAAGTTCCCAAACCATTTTCTTGTTCTTTGATTGTTCCTTTTTTATATAGCATCCTCTTGTTGTTTTGTAGACACATTATCTTTGCTTGTCTGTCTGAGCATATTATAATAGTTTTTTGAAGACTATTTTGCACCAGTATTGACTCAGATGTCTCCAAGTTCCTTTTTCTCTACTTTGTTTTTGAGTGTGCTATGCATATCTGATAATTTCATCTATTTTGAGATTTGTTCCATCTTTGTGTACCCCAAGAGACAGAATCTGAAATGAGGATCTAAGTGCAAGAAGTTTATTTGGGATGTAATTCTAGAAAACACTGGCAGTAAAGTGCAGACATGAGACAGTGAAGGGAATGAACCAATAAAGGCCGTACTGTTAGTTGCTCAGTCCCTCTAGAGCTCAGCATGTCCCAATTGAAAGTGAGTGAGAAAGCCGGTAAAATGGATTTACCAACTCTCCAACCATCTTTGCGTTAAGGGTTGCTTCTGGGACATTAACTCCCTGGCCAGCATCTCTATGAGGGCTGTGTGTACTCCCAACAAAAAGATGCCTTCAGGGAGAGAACTGAAGGTATTTTCTGTAAGCAACCTTCGGCCTGTGGAGTTGAATGCAGAGGAGACATAATATACTAACATTAGGCTTCATCATAATCACATTCCTTATTCTAGAAGAGTTCAGAAGAAATCATGGTGGAAGGTGTAATGCACGCAGCGCTAGACACATTTTCATCTCAAATCTTTTATAAAAAGCTGGTTCAGACACGATCAAGATTGAATATATTATCCTTGGGAAGACTTGCAAGACAATATTTTGGGCCACCTATACCAGATTTTTAAAAACTTCTTGGAATGCATGGCTAGCAGAGTGTTTGTGAAATCCAGCCGATTGCTGATTGCACAGTTCCTGTGAGTAGATTATGTACAAGTTAGATTCATTGAACTAAAAAGGGATATTGTGTACATCAAGGTTTCTCAACTTCAGAGATAGTGACATTTTGGTTCAGATAGTTCTTCATTGTGGAGGCTGTCCTTTGTATTATAGGATGTTTAGCAGCATCTCTAGCCTCTACTCACTTGGTGCAAGTAGCATTATCTTCTAGTTGTATTAAACCAAAGTGTCTTCAGACATTGACAAGTGTTTTCTGGAGGGTAAAAAGTCCCCAGTTGAGAGGCACTGGTGTACAGCCTACAGCTCTGGTTCTCATACTTGACCACATATTATGGTCACTTGGGAAGCTTTTAAAGCCCTCATGATTGGATCCTTCCCCAAGAGGTCCTGATTTTATTAGTCTGGGGCCTTAGAAGGTTTAAAAGTTCCCCAGGTGGTTCTAATCTACAATCAAGGCTGGTCATTAACTGTAGGGCAGCAAATTGCTGAGTGTAAGACAATCAGATATGGTGAGGCCTGTGTTAAACTGGGCATCTTGTTGCCATATAGAAGAGATCTTCTCTTCTTATGGATTTATTTCTCTTTATTTGTGCTTTGTAGCAAACATAAGACATTTTTAGCACACCTCTCTTTTAATAGTACTATTCTTGTGTGGCAAGTACTATTCTTGTGTGACAAGAGAACTATTGAGCCACAGAGTGACGATCAAAAGCTAGGCGTGGAATAAAGGTGTACAAACCAGCTTTGTGACCTTGTGCAATCACTGCACCTGCCTGGCCTCAATTTTCTCATTGATAACATAAGAATAGCAATGATGCTTTCTTTATAGGGCTGAGGTGACGATTAAGAGTTAATACAGAACTTAGTACAGTATCTGGCGCATAGAGGTCAGCATGTGTTGACTCTTATTACAAACTGTTTGTCTTCCTCCACTTGAGTGTATGCTCCTAAGAGATCAGGTCTTATCCATCTTAAAACTTCAGTGAACTGAGCAAAATTAACCCATTCTCTGTTTGTCATTAGCCATGGCCTTCACATAGAAGGATTTGGACAAAAAAAAAAAAAAAAGAGAAACAAGTTGCTTTGGTTAATGATATTTACTGGCTGTAAAATAATGTGCATTAGTTTGGGTCAACAACTACTCAAAAATGTTGCCAGGCCATGGGCTTTTGTTATGTCAACCTCTGATTGAATATCAACCCCTGAATAACAAAGTCATATGTGCTGTCCCGATCCTTACTTATAAAGTAGAAAAATAAGATTTTGAAATGGATTTACTGCTTTTCAAATATTATAAACACTTTACAATTTTTATACAGGTACACTTTATTTAAAATTTTAACGTCACAGGATCAGTATTTCTCATTTTGTTAGAACATGTATTCTCTGCAAATTTATCTTTGCCTCAGATATGAAATGACAGGACACCATGTTTTTGTACGGTGTGTTTATCACTCTGTATTTATCAGAGAAAAAATAAATATAAGTTTCTACAGCTATTCCAAACACTGAATTAAATTGTATATTCCTTGAAAATGGCCATAGGCCTGGGAGAGCTATCTGAAAGAAACTTTTTAAAGAAGAAATCTTAGAAAATGGTTTGTAAAATTCCATTCTCAGCTACTGTATTTTTAAAAAATGTATACCTCTTTATATATTAATATTTGTGTGCATATAATGTAAAACATGCACACAAAATATACTTTGGGAAGATTGAAACTTTTTCTTTCATAGTTGTACAGAAAAAGCATACATATAAAACACACATAATACTATATGACAGCTTTGCCACGTGAGTGTTCAAATAGAAATGCTATACACATAGACTGAGGGAAGAATCCTGAGACTTAGGAATGCTCTCTTGCAGAGCCAGGGCGGAAAGTGGATGCAAAATAATTCATTCCTGTCTGCCCCTGCCTATTTTCATGCTGTGTGAAAACAGCATGCTTTCCCGAAAAGAAGCTTTAATATAAGTCTCCTCATCAGCCCTTTCCCACCAGTTCGGATTAGTTAGACTCTCAGGAGCACGTCCCAGGCACTGGGAAACTCCCACTTCAAATGTGCTTTCTTTCAGTTTTTAACTCCAGACCTGTGTTGTTGATTTATGGCTCTCCTCTCCAGGCTTTCTACTTTTGCATTTTTTAATCTCTATTTTTTGGATTGACTGTGTCACCCCAAAATTCATAGGTTGAAGTCCTAACCGCCAGTACCTCACATGCGATCTTATTTCGAGATAGGGTCTTTATAGAAGTAATCAAGTGTATTAGTCCATTCTCGCACTGCTATAAACAAATACCTGAAACTGGGTAATTTATAAAGAAAAGAGGTTTAATTGGCTCATGATTCTGCAGGCTGTACAGGAATCCTGGCTGGAGATGCCTTGGGAAACTCACAATTATGGCAGAAGGAGAAGGGGAAACAGGCATGTCTTATCACGGTGGCAGGAGAGAGAGCTAAGGGGGAGGTGCTACACACTTTGAAATGACCTCTTGAAAACTCACTCACTATCATGAGAACAGCAAGGGGAAATCTACCCCCATTATCCAGTCACTTCCCACCAGGACCCTAGTCCAACCTCGGGGATTACAAATTGACATGAGATTTAGGCGGCTACACAGATTCAAACTATGTCATCAAGTTAAAGTGAGGTCATTAGGGTGGGCCCTAATCCAGTAAGACTGGTGGCTTTATAAAAAAGGGGGAAATTTGGAAACATTCATGCACACAGGGAGGGGCCATATGAACATGAAGGCAGGGATGGGGATGATGCATCTACAAGCCAAGGAACACCAAGGATTGCCAACAAACACCAGAAACTAGGAGCAAGGCACAGAAGAGTCTCCCTCACAGTCTTCAGAAGGAACCAAACCTGCTGACACCTGGATCTTGAACTTTTAGCCTTAAGAACTGCGAGACAATGAACTCCTGTTGTCTAAGCCATCCAGTTGGTGGTACTTTGTTATAGCAGGCCTAGGAAACCAACACCCACTGTAGGAGGATTTAGAATAAATTTCATTAGAAGTTAATAGGGAGTGTATGAAATGAGTAAATAGTAACTAAATTCTAGCATTCTAGATATTTTTTCTCTTTGTCAAATATCTAATGACACCACCTGTCTTTACTAAGTGTTCAGACGAATTCTTGATCACCTCTAGGTGTGTGGTCAGGACAGAGAGAGCTGGGCAATGGCGAACGTTGTTCAGATTAATTTGTGTTTATTAAATAGGTGGGACCAGGTCCCCTGGTACATACAGCACCACTAAATTTTGCTCTCATGCATGCCAGCCTTGCTATGTGTACAGTTACCAGAGAGCAACTTCTCCATTTACTTTTTGTTTTGTTTTTTGTTTTTTTTTAACTTCTCCACTTGCTAAAAGAGTCAAAATCTGATACCTATGCAACTGAACTAATTAATAGATTTGCTAAAATCTTTACACGTATCATTGCTGAATAAAATAGTTATTTGATACAAATAAATTTTAAATGTATAAGTATTTCCCAAATATTGCATGGGACATACTTATGATGAAAAATATTTGTCATTCATCTGAAAGTTAAATTCAACTGCCTTTTTCTTTGCTGAATCTGGCAATTTTATTTATGTGACTTTCAAAATTATAGGCTTTCAGCCAGTCTGAGACTCTGGTTTGCAGCAAACCAGGAGTCACTAGAGATAGACTGACCAGAAAGTAGATGGTTTTAAAATGGTTTGTAAAGATAATGGTAAACCAAGAAACTCTTGGGAAGGTATGGCCATGGTCCTTCTCAGAAGACTGAAGAACAGCTGATGGAAGGTGTGGTTCCTTCTCTGAAGCCCTGGCTCCTCTCACCAATTTTAGAGGAACCAGAGCTTAGAGCAGCAACTAAGAAATGGGGCAAAAGGATAAGGAATGAGATGGCAGTAAATCTTCAATCAGTACTGACTGAATTACTAATAAAAACTAATATTACCAAATAACCTAAAGCACTTACCAAGTGAAAATCAAAGAATCGGTCTCTTGATGCTGTTGTAAAACTAATTAACAAGATTATCATTAATAACAGCCCCACTTTATATATTTACCTTGCACCTCATAGTACATATTTTTATATACTTGAGTGTGTGTGTGTGTGTGTATATATATATATAAAATAGTACATACACTACTGATATATTGAATAGCTTTCTCTAAGTAACACAGACTTTACAGAAGTCCCTCTAGTTAGTCATTTGAAAGAAGTGAAGGAAGGGGCTTACCTTCTGAGTTTTGTATGTGAAGGTCTGAGAAATTTAATGCTGTCATAAATTAACTTGAGCTGATGGGAGCTGGGAATGCTGGTACGGGAAGTTTAGAGAGGGAAATACACTTAAAAAAATTTCAGTGCTCCATTCCAAGTTACTGGATTGTGTCATCCTTCAGAATATTGTATGGTCTAAAGGACTTCTCGAAGTCTCTCCAGTTTCTTGCTGACTGGTATTGAAGCTTACCTTCTTAATACTGAATTCACCATCTCTGCCCATTCCTTCAGTTTGTTCATGAAGGGGAAGGGAGCCATGTGGAAAGAAAGCCTAATTTTCCTGATCTCACCCTATTATTGTCATAACTAAACCAATTGCAGGATTTTTTCCTTCTACAGTATAAAAAAATTTATTCACACTTGATCTATATTAAAAATAAGCTGAGACATATTTTATCATTGAGAAAGACACTGTGAGCTAGTCACACTATAAAAGTTCTTTCATATGCTTCAAATAACAAATATATGAATATTTCAAAAACTCTTAATAATTTTGGGGGGTTTTGGCAGCAACATTAAAATTCAGATTAATTCTTTAATTGTTAATGTGTTCTAGAATCTTGTATTAAATAAATAGGATTTTTAAAATCACCTTAGGAAAACCTGTATTTGACTAGTTAGAACGATGTAGAGTTTTAAGTTTAATAGGCTGATCTGCAGTTACACAACTCCCTAGACCCTAACCACCCAAATCTTCATAATTCCAGTTCTCAGAAACCCAGGACACCGGAAGAAAAAAAGATTTTGAACTGGAGCTGGTTCCTTGAGTGGAATACTTCATAGATTGTATCCTGATAGATCACATTTGGGAACAGCATTTCTTCACGGGCAGCCTGTGTCCTCTCTCTTACATCTCAACTTGCTTTATCTCTTTAGCAGCATGATTAAAAGTGGTTACTGCAACTGCTGTGGAAAAATCCACCAGGAGGTTATCGTATTTAATGTTTCAGAAAACTTGCTTTTGAGGGCGATAACAGTATTTCTTCATCACTGTGCCTTTGGGCAAGCACAGATGTGTTGCATACCGTTAAATCACTCTCTTCTTAGGGTGCAATGTTGTTCTTTGAAAGTATTTGGTTCTCCTTCCACCTCTCTTTCCCCCACCCTCTCCTTATGCCAAATAAGGCACATTTCCCAGACTTACTCTCCACACCCAGCAAGGTATTCCTTCAGAAATCCTGAGTGATTTTTTTTTAACTCATTCCATCCCAGTTGCATCCCCAAGCTCATGATACATGTTTCTTATTCATTTAAGGTTTGCACACATTGAGCACCTCTTAGTATGGAGCCCTAAAGTAGATTGCAGAGATAGAAACGTATTAACAAAGCACCAACACACAGACCTATAGAGAGGCCACCTTCTTTTCTTTTCTTCCAGTGGAGTTTGCCTTGAATTAGAGTCAGGGAGAACCATAGTGTAATAGACACTTCAATCTTAGTAACAAAAAAGGTTGAAATTATATTTCAGTCAATGTTGATTCCATTAAAAGTATGAGTCTTGAGAGGGAAATGATGGAGAAGCAGAGGACTTCTTATGTGAATCAGGTAGTGTACAACGTTTACAACCAGCTACCTTTTCGTAAAATAAAATCCCAAACCTTTGAAATACCATCAAAACTTGCTACAATTTTAGCTTCAAACCAATTTTCCCATTTCCCAGGTTAACACTATACTTTAGCTAAATTATTCAATTTACCATCTAAAAACACTGTAAAATATAGGACTTGCCACGGTACTTGGCTAGCAGCAAGCAATTAGTTTATATTTGGAGAAGAATGAGTGAATGAATTAACATGAATTATTTCTTCTTCCATTGCAATTAAAAAAGATTTAAAAGCTTTAGGGATAAAGTAGATTATTGTTATATGGATGAATTTTATAGTGGTGAAGTCTGGGATTTTAGTGCACCCATCACACAACTAGTGTACATTGTACCCAATAGATAGGTTTTCATCACTTACCCCCACCCACCCTCCCCTTTTCTGAGTCTCCAATATCCATTATCCCTCTCTGTATGCATTTATGTACCTGTAGCTTAGCCCCCACTTATGAGAACATACAGTATGTAGTTTTCAATTCCTGAGTTACTTCACTTAGAATAATGGCCTCTCGTTTCATCCAAGTTGCTGCAAATGACATTATTTTGTTCTTTTTTATGGCTGAGTAGTATTCCATGGTGTGTGTGGGTGTGTGTGTGTGTGCTTCTTTAGTACTCATATATATATGAGTGGTACCCACTCATCGGTTGATGAGCATTTCAGTCGTTTCCATATCTTTGCAATTGTTAATTGTGCTGTAATAAACATACCCATGCAGGTGTCATTTTAATATAGTTAATGTTTTCCTTTGGGTAAATACTCAGTAGTGGGATTGCTGGATCGAATGGTAGATCTATTTTGAGAAATCTCCATACCGTTTTCCATAGAGGTGTACTAATTTACATTCCCACCAGCAGTGTATAAGTGTTCCATTTTCACGACATCCACACCACCATCTGTTGTGTGGGTTTTAAAAAATTTTTAATAATGTTTATTCTGATTGGGGTAAGGTAGTATCTCATTGTAATTTTAATTTGCATTTCCCTGATAATTGATGTTGAGCATTTTTTCATGTTTGTTGGAATTTGTATATCTTCTTTTGAGAAACTCATAGCTTCAAGTATTCATGATATTTGCCCACCTTTTAATGGGATTATTTGGATTTTCTTGATGATTTATTTGAGTTCCTTGTAGATTCTGGATATTAGTCTTTTGTCAGATGCATATTTTGCAAATATTTTCTCCCATTCTGTAAGTTATCTGTTTACTCTGATGAGTATTTCTTTTGCTGTGCAGAAGCTTTTCAGTTGAATTAGGTCTCATTTACTTAGTAAAGTTTTATTTGCTTTCGGGGTTTTAGTCATAAATTCTTTGCCTAGGCCGATGTCCAGAAGAGTTTTCCTTAGTTTTCCTTCTAGAATTATTATGGTTTCAGGTCTTAGATTGAAGACTTTGATCCATCTTGAGTTAATTTTTGTATATGGTGAGAAATAGGATCCAGGTTCATTCTTCTACATGTGGCCATTCAATTTTCCTATCAACATTTATTGTGTCCTTTCCCCAATTTATGTTTTTGTATGCTTTGTTGAAGGCCAGTTGGTTGTATTTGACTTTATTTATGGGTTCTGTAGTCTGTTCCAATGGTCTATGTGTCTACTTTCATACCAGCACCATGCTGTTTTGGTTGCTATAGTATACATGTTTGGTTACAAAACATGTAACCAAAACTATATATAGTATATAGTATATAGTACTATATACTATAGTAGTATAATTTGAAGTCAGGTAATATGTTGCCTCCAGATTTGTTCTTTTTGCTTAGGATTGCCTTGGCTATTTGGGCTCTTTTTAAGTTCCATAGGAATTTGAGGATGATTTTTTTTCGAATTCTTTAAAAAATGATGTAGACATTTTGATAGAAATTGAATTGAATCTGTAGATTGCTTTGGGCAGTATGTCCATTTTCATGATACCGATTCTTCCAATCCATGAGCACAAGATGTATTTCCATTTGTTTGTATCATCTATGATTTCTTTCTGTAGTGTTTTGTAGTTCTCCTGGTAGACATCTTTTGCCTCCTTGGTTAAGTAAATTCCTAAGTATTTTATTTTATTTTATTTTTTGCTATTGTAAAAGGAATTGTGTTCTTGGTTTTATTCTCATATTGGTTGTCTTTGGTGTATAGCAGTGCTGCTGATTTGTATACACTGATTTGGTAACCTGAGACTTTACTGAATTAATTTATCAGATCTAGGAATCTCTCGGAAGAGTTTTTAGGGATTTCTACTTATAAGATTATGTCATTGACAAACAGAAAATTTGACTTCCTCTTTTCCAATTTGGATGCCCTTTATTTCTTTCTCTTGCCTGATTGCTCTGTCTAGGATTTCCAGTACTATGTTGAATATGAGTGGTGAAAGTGGGCATCCTTGTCTTGTTCCAGTTCTTAGGGGCAATGCTTTCAATTTTTTCCTATTCAGTATGATGTTGGCTATGGGTTTGTCATATATGGATTTTATTATTTGAGGTATATTCCTTGTATGTCTAGTTTTTTGATGGTTTGTATCATAAAAGGATGCTGGATTTTATTGAATGCTTTTTCTGTGTCTATGGAAATGTTCATACAGCTTTTGTTTTTAATTGTTCTTGTGATAAATCCCATTTATTGACTTTCACATGTTGAAACAGGCCTCCATCCCTGGGATAAAACCCACCTGATCATGGTGAATTACTTTTTTTGATGTGCTGTTGGATTTGGTTGGCTAGAATTTTGCAGAGGATTTTTGTATCTATATTCATCAAATACATTGGTCTGTAGCTTTCTCTTTTTTTGTTATATTCTTTCCTGGTTTTGGTATCAGGGTGATACTGGCTTTGTAGAATGAGTTAGAAAGGATTCTCTCCTTCTCAATCTTTGGAATAGTTTCAGTATAATTGGTACCAATTCTCCTTTGAATGTCTGGTAGAATTTGGCTGAGAATCTGTCTGGCCTTGGGCTTTTATTGTTGGCAGCTTTTTTAAAATTACTGAGTCAATCTCATTGCTTTTTATTGATCTGTTCAGGATGTCTATTTCTTCCTGATTCAAGCAAGGTGGGGGGTTATGTGTTTTCAGGAATTTATCCAATTTCTCTAGATTTTTTTGTTTGTGTGCATAGAGGTGTTCATAGTAGTCTCAAATGATCTTCTGTATTTCTGTAGTGTCAGCTGTAATGTCTCCATTTTCCCTTCTAATTGAGTTTATTTGAATTTCTTCTCTTCTTGGTTAATCTAGCAAGTGGCTTTTCAATTTCATTAATCTCTTCAAAGAACCAGCTTTTTGTTTCATTGACTTTTTTTTCTTTTGGTTTCAATTTCATCAGACTTTGCTCTAATCCTTTTTATTTCTTTTTACCTGCTAGCTTTGGGTTTGGTGTGTTCTTTTTTTTCTACTTCCTTGAGGCATGACATTAGATTATCAATTTTTGATTTTTCAAACTCTCTGGATGGCATTTTGTGCTATAAACTTTCTTCTTAGCACGCCTTTTGCTATATCCCAGAGGTTTTGATCATTTGTTTCACTGTGATCATTCATTTCAGAAAATTCTTAAATTTTCATCTTTATTTCGTTGTTAACACAAAAATCATTCTGGAGCAGATTTGTTTAATCACTATGTATTTGTATGGTTTGAAGGTTACTTTTGGAATTGATTTCTAATTTTATTCTGCTGTGCTCTGAGAAGATACTTGATACTGTTTCGATAATTTAAAATTTATTGAGGCTTGTTTTGTGGCCTATCATATAGTCTCTCTTGGAGAATGTTTTGTGTGCTGATGAGAAGAATGTGTATTCTGAAGTTCTTGGGTAGTATGTTTTGTAAGGGTCTTTTAGATCCATTTGAGCTAGAGTACAGTTTAAGTCCAGTGTTTCTTTGTTGATTTTCTGCCTCAATGTTCTGTCTAGTGCTGTCAATGGAGTGTTGAAGTCCTCCACTATTATTGTGAAGCTGACTATTTCTTTTCATAGATCTAATAGTAACTGCTTTATGAATCTTGGAGCTTCAGAGTTAGTTGCATATGTATTTAGAATTGCTAGATCTTCTTGTTGAATTGATCATTTTATCATTATGTAATGACCTTCTTTGTCTTTTCCTTGTGCTGTTTTTGCTTTAACATCTGTTTTATCTGATATAAGAATTGCTACTACTGCTTGATTTTGGTTTCCATTTGCATGAAATATCTTTTTCCACCCCCTTACCTTGGGTCCATAAGATTCCTTACATGTTAGTTGTATCTCTTGAAGACAGCAGATATTTGGTTTATGATTTTTAAATCAGTTATGCCAATCTGTATATCTTAATTGGACCATTTAGACCATTTACATTCAACATTAATATGAAGATGTGAATGTGAATGACTGTTCCAGTCATCATGTTAATTGTTACCTAATGACTTTGTTTTCTTACTTGTCTTATTGTTTTATAAACCCTGTTAATTTTAAGCTTTCAGGAGTATCTATTCCAATGTGTAGCAGCCTTTTGTTTCAAGATTTAGAACTCCTTTTAGCATTTCTTGTAGGGCTGGTCTAGAATTGACAAATTCCCCCAGCATTTGCTCACCTAAGAAAGACTATATTTCTTCTTCATTTATAAAATTTAGTTTTGCTGGATGCAGAATTCTTGGCTGACAGTTATTCTATTTAAGGAGACTAAAGATAGGACCCCAATCCCTTCTAGATGTCAGGTTTCTACTAAGAAGTCTCCTGTTAGTCTGATAGATTTTCCTTTACAGGTTACCTGATGCTTTTGTCTCACTGCAGTTAGAATTGTTTCTTTCAGGTTGAGTTTAGATAGCCTGATGACTATATGTCTTGATGATTTTCTTTGTGCAATGAATCTTCTAGGAATTATTTGATCATCTTTTATTTGGATGTCTAAGTCTCTAGCAAGGCCAGGGAAGTTTTCCTTCATCATTCCCTCAAATAGTTTTCCCAAACTTTTTGCTTTTTCTTCTCCTCAGGAACACCTATGATTCATAGGTTTGGCCATTTTACATAATCCCATATTTCTTAGAGACTTTATTCATTCCTTTTAATTTTTTTGTCATTTTTGTCTAATTTGGTTAATTCAAAAGCCTTGTCCTCAGGCTCTGAAATTCTTCTACTTGATCTAGTCTATTGTTAAAGCTTTCTTCTGCATTTTATAGTTACCTAAATATGTCTTTCATTTCCAGTAATTCTGATGGTTTTTCTTTAAAATATGTATCTCTTTAGAAAATTTTTCATTCATATCCTGAATTGTTTTTGAAATTTATTTATGTTGGTTTTTTTTACCTTTCTTCTGTATCTCCATTAGTGACTTAATAATCAACGTTTTGAATTTTTTATCTGGTTATTTCAAAGATTGCATTTGGGTTTGAATCCGCTGCTGTAGAGTTAGTATACTCTTCTGGGGATATTAGAGAATGCTGTTTTCTTTTCATATTGCGTGAATTATTTTTCTCATTTTTTCTTTTTTAGGTAAACTGTTTCATCTAATTATTTTAAAATTTATTTTTGATTCAACTTTTTTTAAAAATTATTTTTCTCTTGAGGATGTGACTTTAATGTTTATAGGTTATTGTCACCTAGCTTCAGCTCTGGGTGTTTTCCATGGTGAATACTCTGTATGAGTTTCTTGTTTATAGAGAATCCTTGTGTAATGGCTTTCTCAGATGCTGTTTGTAATAGTGATGTGTTAGGTATGTGAGCAGGTTCACTGTCTCCTGTTGGGCTGGAATGGCAGAGGTCTCATGAAGCTTATCTTATTCCCCAGCGGTATGCATTTAAAAAACGTTTTTTCCCTAGTACTTTCTTCATTGGGTTGAACAGTTTAGGCTTCAGGCGAGTGGGAGATGGCTATGGGTAAAATCTGGCAGTGGCTAAAGCAGGTGGACAAACACATTACCCTAACAGTGTGCCAAGGTCCCAGACTTGACAGAGGTAGGTGGGGACGCTTTCAGTGAAATGCAATGAAGTATTTCAGGGGGAAGGGAAGGAGCCACCACAGCCTCCATTGCAAGCCAGCAGGAAAGCAGTCCTCCTTCCAGTCACACTCTTGACCTGGTATTCTGGCTATTCAGATCAGACCAGTACCTCTTTTCATCTGTAGGAATGCTGATGTTCTTTGTAGGGAGTGATTGTGACTCTACCTCTCATGCAAGCCTGAACCTGGAGGGTACTCCTCCTACAGGGATGCAGTCACCCTGAAGTGTTCCAGAAAGGCTGTCTACAGATGTACCCATGCTGAACTCCTGTGGTAAAAGCCCCAGCTGTGTCTGCAGTGGTGGGCAAGGGGGAGAAGTCCCTTCTCTAAGACCCTTCATGAGCACCAGGGCTGCCTGATCATTGGGCTAGAGCGCCAGACTCTTCTCACTGAACCCAGCACTGCACCTGTATCTCTGCTGAAACAGACTTCCCACAAGTAGAAAGTGCAGGGGTGCAAGGCCTGCAGCCTGATTTCCTTTGCCTCACAGGGTGCTCCCTTAATGTGCTGCATGCCTTCTTCCCTAGGAGTAGCAATCCCTGAGGGCCAGACTACTGGAAATCTCTCTGCTCCTCTTAGTCTAGCCACCCAGTGGGGCTTCCGCACCCCAGACTGTTGCTGGGGAATATCTGCAGACGGTTCAGTGGTATAACCTGTCCTCTAGTCTCCCAGCAGCAGGTACTGCGTCAGCTCTGATGGGAGTAGGAGGGAAGTCACGTAGATTGTGTGAGATTTCCTTGGTTATAAATAGCCTTAGTGTGTTGCCTTTCTCAAATTTCTCAAATGCCAGCAGTAGTAGTAATGTACTGGGCACATGGACAGACTCAAGACCTCCTGGTTAGCCAGCATAATGCAGGCAATGGCAATAGCTGAGGTTGTGCAAGTTTTTCCTTCCTGAGTGCTGTGTTATTGTGCCTGCAGATGTTGTAATGGGCTGGGATGGCTGGCTTCCAGCCAGGAGGTGATGCTTGCAAAAGAGCGCCAGCTGTGATAGTAACAGTGGGATTTATGTTTGCCTTGTGTTTCCCAGAGTAGGTACTCTGGGGTCTCAGGCAGTGGGCGGGGCCATGGAGCACCCAAAATTCCCTGTTAATTTTGTTTCACTACCAGAGTGGGTGGAGGGGCAAAGCCACATGGGGGCCAGGTCAGGCAAGTCCATGCACTGGCTTCTCATGTGCGGGCTCAAGCAGCAGCCCCAATGGGGATCAGAGGGCAGTTCTCTGGCTGCTGCAGTAATGTTCCAGTGAGGAGCACAGCTGCCTCCACTGCACAAAATGATCTGCGTGGGGATTGGGGAGTAGCAGGTGGCAGTAAGCTGCACTCAGCTCCCACGCATTTGGCAAGGGAGGTCTGACACCCACAGTGTTCTGCTAGCAGCAGCTAGCTGGGTTCCAGGCAGCCTATACTCAGAACCCAAAACTGCCCCGGGCCATAACCCTTCTTGACTGAGACAGAAATCATGGTTTTCAGGCCATACCCCTCCTGGTCCACCCAGGAAACAGAAATGCCAACTCCTGTGCCCATGGCTGTAGCACACTTCCTGCTCTCTCAATGGTTCTGGTCATAGGGGTTCATTCCTACTCAAGATTATATCATGAATCTCAGCTGGGGGTTTCTCTAAACCCGTGACCACTGCCTGAATTAGCTGACAGACTTCTGCAAGGTCCCCTGTGAGGTGGAATGAAGAACGGTTTCCCTTCATCCCTGCTGGAGTCTGAGGGTGCACTCAGATGACATCCTGATGCCACTGCTTCTCATATATTCCCCAGCACTCACTAAATCAGTTCCAGCACTTAGTAGGGTTGAGGCCTTCCCCCTTGTCCTGGACTCCCAGTGTGGGGTTGTGTCATAGAGGCAGTCTCTCCCCTCCTTAAACTCTGCAGACTCAGTTTTTCTCCTGGTTCACAGTGTAGGCTGCTGCCCACTGCTTCTTTCCAAGAGTCTGCAGTTTCTTTCCGTTTTTCTTTTAAATTCCTGTGTTGCTTCTTGGAAAACTGTTTACAGCATGAATCTCAATACACTATTTTGTCTTTTCAAGTGGAAGAGGCATGCTTACAATGCCTCCAATCCACCATCTTGGAAAGAAAAAGCTACCATTGCCATTTTTAACATCATTTTTCCACAGCATTCCACACCAAGAATATTCCAATTCCAAATTCTGGAGAGAGAAGGGATCTGATTAGTGTGGCTCGGGTCAGGTGTCTCTCCTTTGTCCGGACAGCTGTGTCCAGGAAATCAGGCCATGTGGCTAGATGCCCACTCAGCCAGGACTCTGAGCACACTTTCTGAGAAGTGGCTCATGGTTATGACCTACCACATCATGGAGTAGCTTATGAAATGCGATTTACTGAGATATTATAGGAGATCTAGTATAGTCATCCCTCTGTATCTGAGGTGGATTGGTTCCAAGACTCCCTTGGATACCATAATCATTGGATACTCAAATCCCTTTAAAAAAAAATGGTGCAGGCTGGGCACAGTACCTCACACCTATAATCCCAGCACTTTGGGAGGCCGAGGCAGGCGGATCATTTGAGGTCAGGAGTTCAAAACCAGCCTGGCCAACATCGTGAAACCCCGTCTCTACTAAAAATACAAAAATTAGCTGGGTGTGATGGTGGGTGCCTGTAATCCCAGCTACTTGGGAAGCTGAGGCAGGAGAATTGCTTGAACCCAGGAGGTGGAGGTTGCAGTGAGCAGAAATCGTGCCATTGCACTCCAGCCTGGGCAACAGAGCAAGACTCTGTCTCAAAACAAAAAACAAACAAAAAAAAAACTGGAGTATTTGCATGTAACCTACACACATTTTCCCATATACTTTCAATCATTTCTAGATTACTTATAATACCTAGTACAATCTAAATGCTATGTAAATTGTTCTTATACTGTATTATTATTTACTTGCGTTATTTTAAAATAATTTTATTGGTAAAAAATTTTTGTTTTATCTGTTTTGAATATTTTCCATCTGTGGTTGGTTGAATCCTCGGATGCAGAACCTACAGATAGGAAGGACCAACTGGATCTGGAAGGGGCAGTAGGGAACAAAGAGTTTACTGATTGTTCTTCTTTGCCCCTTGAAGTTGGACAGAGATTGAAGCAGCAGTGTCTAGAATTGGAAAGGACTAAAAGGGGTTACAAAGTGGTATTTTCAGGGGAAAGCCAGGACTCTATCAGGGCAAGTTGGAGGAGGAGGAGGGAGAATTTGAAAAAAGATGAAAAATAAGGAGAAAACTTTTTCCATAAGAAAACATTTCATATTATTTTAGGTTTTGGTTAGGGGTATCGACATTATTTTTTTTCATCTCATGATTAAATATGCATTTATTGAATGCACATGTGTATTCAGTATAATATTCAGTGTGTATTCTACATGTATAGCATTACTTTCATTTTAAACAATGCATTCCAAGTCCAAGCAGCAATATTATAAATTTTAAAAAAGCAACCCACATTTAGATTGAGATTTTCCCACGATTGTTGAATGATTCAGTAAAAGTGAGTGAGTAGGTGAAATGAGTTAGTGAAAACCAACCAACTGAGAGTGAGAAGTAGGTGTATTTGGAAAATATCAGTGATATATAATTTACTTCCATGAGAAATACTTGCTATTCTGTTAGATTGCTAGCAGAACTTGTGTTCAAAATTAACCAGAATAGTTAAGCCAAGTTAGATAAACATATTTGCAGAAGCTTTTTAGGTTAGGATACAATTGCATATTATAGACCAACTATTGATTAGACACACTTATTAAGAGAAACTTTTTCTCTCTTAAACTTCCTGTGAAGAGATATATTCTTAGTATAAAGACTGGTGCATGAAGAGTTGACTGGAAATCAAAGAGAAACTTGTTATCCTTGTTTTTCTTTCTGAGTGAAAAAGCAAAAGGTAAATATCATGGTCAAATGGAAAAGTAAATTGGATTTTAAATTTTCATGTGTGTTTTCCCAGTTTGAGGTGCTCAGATTTCATTTAGTGGTTCAGTTATAATTGACAAGACCTCTTAAAACGTGACGTATCCACTTGAGGGTTGAACTTTTTCGTGTATCTGTTAGGTGAATGTTTTTACATTATTGGCTGGTAACTCTGTTATATAACATTTGTTACGTTTATACTATAATATTTTACATATATATGTGTGTGTGTAGGTATGTATGTATACATATTTATGCCTAATTTAAATTATTATTACATTCTGGGAGATAATGTGGTTTCTGTTCTCCATTTTATTTAATAGAGTTTTTAAAAATAGGTAAATGTGCAGGAAATCTCTAACCAATAAATGTTGTATTTCAATTGATTTTAACTTTTAAAAAACTTTTTTTAAAAAAAGTTTCTTTTAAAAAAGCAACTCTAAATGTTCGAGGGAAGGCTTCAAGGATTTTGTTTTCTCCTGGTTTCATGGGTTGAATTGTGTCTCCTCAAAATTCATATATTGAAATCTTAACTCCAGTATCTCAAAAGGTGACTGCATTTGAAAATAGGATTGTTGCAAATATGATTAGCTAAAATGAGGTTATATTAGAGTAGGATTAGCCCCTAGTCCAGTATCACTGGTATTCTTATAAAAGGGGGAAATTTGAACACACAGATATGCATGGAGGGAAGACCATGTAAAGAGACACAGCAAGAAGGTGATCTACCAGCAAGCCATGGAGAGAGGCCCAGGACAGTTCCTTCTCTCACAGCCCCTTAGAGGGAACCAACCCTGCTCACACTGTGATTTTGGACTTCTTGTCTCCAGAATAATGAGACAGTAAAATTCCATTGTTTAAGCCACTTGGCTTGTGATACTTTGTTATGACAGCCCTAGCAAACTAATACACCTGGCTATATGTCAGTAGTGGCTGCCACACAGAATGATATGGTCTCTCCCATGCTAGAGACAGACTTTATGTTAGAAATTCCAACTCCATGCCCCAGCTTCTAGGACTTTCCTTGTTCTTCTCTTTAACATTAGACATTTCTAATGTCTACTGAGGTTGAGCTGTGATATAATTTTCCAGGAGGACCTATAGAATCATTTGAAAATTCCTGAATAAGAATAAGTCCATTCTCTGTTTTGTGAAATTCATAAAAAGAGGTAGGTTGGCCACACACATATAATACACAGACCTAGTAGGAATGCTGGGCTCTTGCTTTGACTCTATGCTCCATGGCCTTGGGTCACCCACTTAACTTATCTGAGTCTCAGTCTTTTTATTTGTAAGATAGAAGTTAGTCTTTTTGTGACTTTGTGAGTCTAAATTCAAATATCTTTATTACATAAGCCAAAGTAAGTGAATATGTAGTCATAACACAATAGTTTTCATGGTTCTTTTTCTCACCATTTTCATACATTATCCAAGTGAAAAATATCTTTGGTTAAAAAAAATGGCAAAATACAGGATGTCTTATAATGCAAAGCACAGTGTCTGCTTCAGCCATCCCCATCCTCCTCAATGCCTAGCTTACTTCCCAGAGGAAACCACTTTTAACAGTTTCCATATTTAGCTCTTTTAGTGGTTACCACCCTAACTTTAAAAATATGCTTATGTTACATTTCCTTGATGATCAACTCTAGACATTATCTCTTTGCTCCCCACCACTTACTACTAGAATCACTGATTCAGCAGACATTCCCCATAGCCTGTAGGTCCACAGACCTCTTTTGGAGTCTCATTCTCTATGGATCTAATTTGAGCAAAGAGCTTTTGCTTCACTCTAAGGAAACCAGGGATTAGATGATCACGGGGCATAGCACAGGATGAGAAGGTGTTTGGCTTAATTACTCAAGGTCAAATTGGTCCTGAGTTGTAATGAGTTTACTCTTATATTTTTCTGTCCGACCACATTTATTTTAAATAAAATTAAAACAAAAGGTGAACTTATAATATTGTATGTTACTTTTATAAAAAGGGAAATTATCTACCCTGATAGCTCATTTCTTTAAGAAGTACCACTTATTAAGAGATACTAATCAGGTATGGTGCTTTATTCTTCAATTTTAAACATGAACTAAACTGCTATGAAGATGTCAGTTGATCATTTGTGGTGCCAGTTTGATTTGGTTTTGCAGCGTTCCCCTTCCAGAAATTTGCTATTGGTTATCCTAAGAGTAAGACATAAGAGAGAAAACAGAGTTGAAACCATTACTGTTTCTTGGAAACATGGCATTTCTGCCATTCAGATTTTTCTGGAAATGCTATAAAGTAAATGGCTTTGACTTATAATTTAGAAAACCTCATTATCATCCATAATGTCAGGAAAACATATTTTAGAAAAGTTTACATGTTGACCATTTTGGGTTTCTTTGAGCACTGCTCAAAGAATGTGACACATCTGTTGCTCATTTCTAAGTCCTGATTACGTTGAATGACTCACCAAAGTGGAGTCAGAAAACCCTGATGTTAATGGAGTTTCATATTTAGCTACTGTATATGCAATAGTCACAGATAAATATTAAAGCATAGCTTAAGAGGAGATATTCAAGGATATGTCTGCAAATGGGGCAAGCCAATTTGGTGGTGGGGTGAAAAGAAATGTAGAAGGAGTTGTGTTTTCAGCACTTTCTGCTGCATACCAGCCCTCTTTCTGGAAATTCTTGCCTTGTTGGCTTCATGATAGCACTCTTTCCTGGTTCTCCTGCTCTGACACGGATCTTTTTTTTTTCTTTAACTAGATCATCATTCCTTATATGTCATCAATAGGCTTTTAATCAGGTGTCATCCACTGTTACTTTTTTGCAACACATCCACCACTTTTTCATCAGCCCCCACCGGTCTCTACTCAATGTAATATATCTAGAGCCCTACGTGGATATATTATATTGTTTTTTGCAGACAACCCTCAAATCCCTTTCTCTAGCCTTTGCCTCTATCCCGAACTTCAGGCATGTCCACTGGATGTTCCTACATGGACGACCCAGAAATTTCTCAAACGTGACATACCTCAAACCAAAACTATCATCTTTCACTCTCCTGTCAAACTCCCTTCTAGGTAACAGATGAATGTTTTATCTATTAACACAAGCCAGACAACTAACGCTCCGGCTCTGTCCCTGCCTATCTCTCAAAGTTCGTTTTACCCACAGCTTGCAAATTTTTATTCCTCTTTTTATGCCCTCTTCCTTTGTCCTAGTCAGATCTTATCCTGTTTCTAGATTACAGCAATATCTTCTACAGTTGGGCTCTCAGTCATCAGCTTCTAACTCTCCACTTTACAATTTTATTTTATTTCATTTTATTTTGAGACAGAGTCTCACTCTGTTGCCAGGCTGGAATGCAGTGGCACAATCTGGGCTCACTGCAGCCTCTGCCTCCCAGGTTCAAGCGATTCTCCTGCCTCAGCCTCCCGAGTAGCTGGGACTACAGGCACACAACACCACGCTCAGCTAATTTTTGTATTTTTAGCAGAAATAGGGTTTCACCATGTTGGCCAGTATGCTCTCAATCTCCTGACCTTGTGATCTGCCCACCTCGACCTCCCAAAGTGCTGGGATTACAGTCATGAGCCACCACGCCCGGGCTTACAGTTTATTTTTGGCCAGAGCTATTTTACTTAATAGAGGTGGTGATCATGTCATTTGCCTGCTCGAAAATCCTTAATTAGATCCTATGACTATCAGGATATGACTGAAACTTCATAGCCTGACATCCAATACTTTTTCATCTGTGCCCACTGGTCTTTACTCAATATAATATATCCAGGGCCCCACATGGAGCCTAACATACTGCAGAGGCCTGATAAATAAATGAATAAATAAACAAATGAATGATGGAGTGGATAAATGAATAAATGACTCACTAGGCATTGAGCCTGCCAAACAGATGCATGCATCATGCTGCCAAGAAAGCTATTTCCCTCCTTCTGATATAGGTGAAATCCTGTTCAATATGTCATTGTTTTTTCAGTTTTTTTAGACTATTCCAGTCTCAATCAATTGCTTCTCAACTTGTGATTCTGAGACATTTTATTCATGCTACAGTTGTAGCAGTTAATATATGTCAAGGTTATTTATATGTGTGTTGGGTGTTCACAGAGACAGGGACTCTTGATGGCAATGAAGACTCAGCTACTAGCAAAAAGCCTGATGCTCTTCGGAAATCAATCCATGTTTGAATTCCCACCGCCACTAATTTCTTTCAGTCACATTATATCTTTCCTGAAGTCCTGCAATAGATTTATAAGTGTTTTCCCTACCTCCATTCTCATCCTAAAATCTCCTCCTCATTGTCCTACTAGACAAATCCTTTTGTTCTGAAAATGAAAAGTTTGCAGAAATACCAGAGCATTGATGAAATTGGAGGTCAGGATTCCTGATTTAGAGGTCATTGCCTTCCTAAATGCATCTGAAGTTTCCACCTTTTTTGGTGACTAAAGTTGTTTTAGAGTTTTAGGCACCCTGGGTTGTGAAATAAATAGAATATCATTTTGTGGGGGTAGTAGAGATCTTTCTGTAAGTTTTTAGCTGCTTAGCCATTTCACATTATTTGTACTTTGTGAGTAAATATAGATTCAGGAAGAAATGTTCCTGGGAACAGGAAGGAGACATATCTAAGCCCGAAGTGAACTTAATGACTTTGTGTTTTCCCTGCTAACAGGAGTCTTGGAACCCACCTGGGTTGTATCAAATAAATACAATTATTGCAGTTCAACTAGGTCATGTTTGTGCACACACAAAGTTTGGTTGTGGCAGAAGTAAATGACTGGACATTGTTAACAGAGCTGTGGTTTGCAAAACAGCAAAGGTTTTCAGACTGGAGAAAGGGAGTGAGTTCAGAGAAACATCAGTCTAACCAAAGTGTTTCTGCTGCTGCTGCAGATGCCACTGTTAATTGGAATTGCTTATTACTTCAGTTACTTTCAATAGTGCTTTGGGGATACTCTTGCCCTCATATTGTCTAAATCTGTCCCTGTCACTAGTGACTGGATAACCCAGGGCATTTTAACAGGCATTCTATTACCTGACAGTAGGCATCCAGCTTCCTGTATTAAAAGTAGATATTTCTCCTGGGATTTAACCTTCTGTTCAAAGCTTGAACCACTTTGTTAGGAAAAATGTGGTCCTAATAATGTTTTCCAGTCACCTGTGGCTTGCAAAGTACTTAATGCTTATTAACTCATTAATCCTCTTCATGAATCCAGTGAGGAAGGTAGATGTCAAGTTATGTTTTCCTCTTTCTAAGGGCTGTGAATCTGAAGCACAGACTTGCACAGACTGTTTGGGACATATCCATGGCAAATTGGGAGAAAGGGGCCTATCATTTTGAGATGTTCAAACCCAAAATCTAGCGGCTGATTTTTTAAAAATTGTAACTTCAAGGTGGCTCTCCTCTCTATAGCTATCAATCAGAAATCCTCAGTGGGTAAATCTAGCAGGAGGCATTGGCTGAAAAATGGAGCTTTGAGAGCAATAACATCTGCTCAGTTGGGTGGGGAACAGATACTTGCAGTGTCAAGATTGTGATGCATGGTCTTGGGATTTTTCCAAGTTCAACATATTTGTCAGTCTTTTGAGGCCCCTATTTATCCATGGTGTAAGGATTTGTTTAACCAACTATTTCCTCCTAATCCTTGCAAAAACATGTATGAAGTACACAACAGCAGTTGAAACCATAGTAGGAATTCTTTCAAAGGACCCAGTCTATGGCTCCTGGAAAGTTCTGTCCTTCCCTGTTCTAAATCTAGTGGTAGAAATGTATCCTAGTTGAAGATTGGTATTAGATGCTTACTACTAAAACTGGAATGTTAATTCTTACTTCTAATTAAAAGGCCTCATTTCTGTTCCTTAGATCTATTGATGAGGTGATTTTTTGGGTTCTGGCCAACCATAGAGGGGAACTTTAATCTGCACGCTTCTTAGAGAACCCTGTTGCCACCTTATTATTTTCCCAATGAAGTATGCAGAGCCCAAGGACATGTAGATTGTTTATTCATCCATGTGTGCACTTATTCATTTAGGAAGTACTTTTTCATTATTCACCATGTGAAAACCATGTGCCAAGCTCCTGGGGGTACTGATAAGACCAGGCTTATGAGGGGGAAGCAGGTGGGCCATTTAGCAGGAGGCCTTATATTCATAAAAGGCCTCACATTAAGACTCTTGACATTGTTCCCAAACAAAGTTTTATTTTGGTTGTAAATAAGGGTCATTTGCAAAATACAAGCATTTACAAATATGTGAGAGTTTTGGTAATCCTGCTTTGGCATTTCATAACATCATAACGTGTCCACAGGTCTCAAAAGTGGAAGTGACCTGGGCTGGTTAGAACCTCTTGGAGTCTGTAGAAATGGCTCAGACACCCTCCTTGTGTCTCATTACTCTGTAGGAGTCAGGCATCCTTCTCCCCAAGAAACAATGCAGGTGGTAACCCAGGATAAGAAAACATCTGGAAGCAGCCATGGAATATAAATGTTAGATAGCTGGAAGAAGCCACAGAGAGCCTTCAGTGTTTATGTGTCAGTCAAGGAAACCGACCTGAAAGAGGTGCAGGGGGACATCCCTAAGACCCACTGGCAGTTCACGGCACAGTGAGACTAGAATGGAGGATTGGTAATCTGAGGAGCTCTGCTGTTTCTTCCATAGAATTGGGCCCTTGATAAACATACATGTGCATGTGTCTTTATAGCAGCATGATTTATAATCCTTTGGGTATATACCCGGTAATGGGATGGCTGGGTCAAATGGAATTTCTAGTTCTAGATCTTTGAGGAATTGCCACACTGTCTTCCACAATGGTTGAACTAGTTTACAGTTAATGGGTGCAGCACACCAACATGGCACATGTTTACATTTTTATGTAACAAACCTGCACGTTGTGCACATGTACCCTAGAACTTAAAGTATAATAATAATAATAATAATAAAAGAACTGGGCCCTTGACAAAAGAATGGCACTTAGACTGTGCTTTACCCTGTTACATGGTCCTCTGCACCACTCCCTAGGCATGGGCTGATGTCAGCTTCTTTCTGTTCCTTCCTTCTTTCCTTCCTTCCTTCCTTCTCTCCTTCCCTCCCTCCTTCCTTCCTCCCTCCCTCCTTACTTCCTTCCTTTCTTTCCTTCCTTCCTTCTTTCATTCTTTCTTTCGTTCTTCCTTTCTTTGTCTGCCCCCATCCTCATCGCTCTCTTTTTTTCTTTCTCTGTCTTTTAAATTGAGTGCATCCCGGTTTTATACTTACTGCTAGTATCTTTTTGCTATACTCCTCCTTTGTTCCTACCAGCAATGGAGGTTGGCCCACATCAAAAGCAGAAAGTTTGGTTTTAATCAGCACAATATTTGCATTGTGAGCTTTGATCTTGCCTTCTGCCTGGGGCCAGAGCAGGACTTCACCGCAACGGTGAACTCAAGTCCCCGTGTTCTCCTCTCTGAAGCTGGGATCACCAGGATGTGGTTAGTATGTTGCGGAATGAATGTCGCTGGGATTCAAAGCCTGCAATGAGTTTTTTCGGTAAGTCCCAACTATATGAGAAAGAGAGCGAGAGGGAAAAAACCCGTACAAAGCAAGCATCTCCCTTCTCCCCTCAAAACACAAAGAAGACAAACTAGGCCAGATTGACTATTTTCCTGTTTCATCCTGTTCTTATTCCTCTTCTTTGAGTTTTAGACAAGTATGTTATGACAAAAATTTAACTCCATATTTTCCCTGAAGTTTCTAAATTCTTTGAGCCGCCTCATAGATAGTACTGCTCAATGTGCCAAAGACTTCAAACAAGCCCGAACTTAACATTTTCCCCTAGAAACCTGCTCTTCTGGCCAGGCGCGGTGGCTCATGCCTGTAATCTCAGCACTTGGGGAGGCTGAGGCAGGTGGATCACTTGAGGTCAGGAGTTTGAGACCAGCCTGGCCAACATGGTGAAACCCCGTCTCTACCAAAAATACAAAAATTAGCAGGGCGTGGTGGTGTGTGCCTGTAGTTCCAGCTACTCGGGAGGTTGAGGCAGGAGAATGGTTTGAACCCAGAGGCAGAGGTCACAGTGAGCCGAGGTTGTGCCACTGTACTCCAGCCCGGGTGAGAAAGCGCGACCCATCTCAAAACAAACAAACAAACAAGCAAACAAACCAACAAACCCTCCTCTTCTTTGGTTTTTGTAATCTGCCACCAGGCTCCCAAGCTAGAAACCTTGAATTCGTCTTACAATCCTCTCTCATTCACCACATTCTGTCAATTCTGCCACCTAAACGAATCCAATTACTGCCTTCCCTCCACTCCGTATGCCACACAGCTGCCAGGGAGATCTGTCTAAAATGCAAATCTGATAGTGCCATCCTCCTCCTTAAAAAGCTCTGTGCATTCCCTAGACTCAGAGTCACACATGCACACTCTGAAGCATGAGATAGCCACATGGCCCTGGCTGCAGCTCAGTGAGGTAGCCCTGCTGCAGCCACACTGGATGTCTGACCACACCCTCATGGGGTGTGCTCATGAATGCCTCTGCATCTTTTCTCCAGTTAATCACACCACCTGCAATATTCTTTCTCAACTGGTCACATTCTGTTCTTTCTTCTAGATTCAGCTCACTCTCTCCACATTTGAGTGTTCCAAGGCCTCTCAGGTAGTTGGTTGCATCATCCTCCCACTTAGATTTGATTTACCGGAAGGAACATCGGCTTTGGAGTTTCACAAACAAAACTTAAGAACCTGTTCCGCTCTGAATGTCATTGCTTCAACCATAACATAGACACAGTGCCAGCTTCACAGAACTATTGAGGGAATTAAACAAAGAAGCACTTGGTTTCCGATAAATATTAGTTTCCTTTCTATAGCAAATTTTACATAGAAAATTGCATGGTGGTTAAAAGTCTATAGCCCTGAATCCAGAAGATGTGGCTTTAAAGCCTAGCCCCACCACACACTTATGTGAGTGACCTTGAACGATTACATTTGCTTGAGCAAATTATTCTCCTTTCAATGTCCTTATCTCTCTAATAATAGTACCTACTTGATAGGGTGCTTGGGAATATTAAATGAGATAAATATAAGGCTATTATATTTGGCACACAATAATCACACAGTGGGTTTGGGCGGTAATCTTTTTTTTCCCATACTTGCCCTGCTGTATCATAATTATTTGTTTACACATTTTTTTCCCTATTAACTTAGGGATTCCTAAAAGGACCAGATGGTGCCTTACTCATACTTGTATCCTCAGGGGCTACCATGGAACACAGTGTAAATATTCGGAAGTTACTTCTTCAAATGGATAAGGCCTGGCACGTTTCATCTGAAGTTTCACTTCTGGACTGTGGTCAGCCACACAATCCAGGGTACTGCTCCGTGCTCACATCCATGCCAATCTCTCTTTATTTTTATTATTTATGTATTTATTTTTAATAGAGATGGGGTCTCACTGTGTTGCCCAGGCTGGTCCCAAACTCTGGGCTTAAACAATTTTCCTATCTCAGCTTTCCAAAGTGCTGAGATTACAGACATGAACCATCATGCCCGGCCTCAATCTCTCTTTAAAACCCACTTCAAAATAGGCTTCTCTAAGAAGATTTCCTCCATATTACCCCAAGTTCATTCAGAGCTCTCTTTTAAATCTCAGTTCCAGTTGCCTTGCTGATTGTTTTAAATTATTATTTCACACGTATGTCCTCAGTGGGCTTTTTTTTCAGTTCTTAAATTATTTCATTTGTTTATTTTTAATTTTAATTTTGGGGGCTACGTAGTTGACATGTAAATGATAGGGGACTGGACTACCTCCCTCCTGTGATCTGTGAGTGATCTTGCTGCCACCAACAGTAGCACACTTGTTGTGGGGGCTTTCATTGAATAGCGTGTTACCTGGTCGGGTTGCCTCTCATGGCAGCATCTTTTTTCCCCATCTTCTTTTCTTTTTCTTCTCTTTCTGTTCTCTCCAAGGGCCCCTCCAGCCTTGAATGAGTGTTGTGATCCCTGTTTTAGACTAGAGGAACTTCCATTTCTGCCCTGGATGCCAGAGTCCATCAATTTAAAACCTGTTCTCTCCTCTTTCCTATCTGTGGCAGGCATATACAGTGTGGGTTGTTCCTCACCCTTCTCATTTCAGCTTAGTTGACTCCAGTGGTATTGGATGCCAGGAGACATTTATCCTCCTCCTTTGCTTGTTTATTTTACACACATACACAAACACACACACATTTTAAAAGTGTGCCCCTGGCTGGGCATGGTGGCTCACACCTGTAATCCTAGCACTTTTGGAGGCCTAGGTGGGTGGATCACTTGAGGTCAGGAGTTTGAGACTAGCCTGGCCAACATGGTGAAACCCCATCTCTACTAAAAATAGAAATAATTAGCTGGGTGTGGTGGTGCGCACCTATAATCCTAGTTACTCAGGAGGCTGAGGCAAGAGAATGCTTTGAACCTGGGAGGCAGAGGGTGCAGTGAGCCGAGATCACGCCACTGCACTCCAGCCTAGGCGGCATAGTGAGACTGTCTCAAAAAAAAAAAGAAGAAAAAAATTGTGTGACCCTAACCCCATATGTGAGAGACAATCTAGAGGGCTCCGGAGAGGACTGATATAAAACAGATACAGGTCGGTGCAGTGGCTCATGCCTGTAATCCCAGCACTTTGGGAACCCGAGGCAGGTGGATCACTTGATGTCAGGAGTTCGAACCAGCCTGGCCAACATGGTGAAACCTTGTCTCTACTAAAAATACAAAAATTAGCCGGGTGTGGTGGCACATGCCTGTAGACCCAGTTACTTGGGAGGCTGAGGCAGGAGGGTCGCTTGAGCCCGGGAGGTGGAGGTGGTTGTGAGCCAAGTGCGTGCCACTGCACTCCAGCCTGGGCAAGGGGAGTGAAACCTTGTCTCAAAACAAATAAATACATAAATAATAAATAAATAAAATAAAATAAAACAGATACAAAATGTGTTGAAACACTGTTAACAGAATTCTTAAGAGCAGTATATTTTAGATTTCAGTTAGTAGGGCTAAGTTATATTATAAAGATGCTCAGAGAGCTTGATGTAAATTAAAGCTCTCTGGGTTTAAGTTTCAAAAAAAAAAAAGAGGCATGGTTTCGTTTTGTTTTAAGCATGTTTTTCTATTGTCTTCATGTCACACCCTCGAGCTGAAGTGATTTTTGATTAGGGAGAAGACAGAAACCAATTAAGGGCTTCTCCAGTCCAAATGGAGTGACTACTAGAAAAAAGCTGTAAACGTACTACACTTGCATTTCACAATCTTAATGCATTTGTTTTCTTAGTGAAGAAATTTAAACACTTGTGATGCAATGGAACAGAAATTTTTTATACATTTTTCCTAAATCTGTCTTTTTCTTCATTTTCATATGGAAACAGAAATTTGTCAGGTGCATTTTTCTTCAGAATAATTATTTTTCTGCTCTTCAGATGACAGAAATGGTAGAAATGAAAAGAGAACACACCACCTAGCATTTTCTTCCATTTTATAAATTTGGATCTTTTATCTCATTCTCTGGATTCAGAGATTCTAATTATTGTCTGGGTCCCTGGACCTTTCTCTTTTCCCAAAACCTTGTTCACCTCCCTCTGGGACAGAGCAGTTTCCCTTCCTGGGGATACAGAGCTGCTAGTTTTATTCTGTTCCGCCCACAAATCCAGTGTTGCTGCATCTCTAAAGTCTCTTTGATCTCCTCCCACGTAGTGATATTTTACCCTTCCATTGAGTGACCAACCTCCTGGGTAAAAAATGACAATCCAGGAAATAGATGATCCAAAGTGACTCTTCTTGCTATAGTATTCTGAGATCATTATTTCGCACCTCTACCCATTCCCTAGCCTAATTAAAATGTCTGTAAACATGGGACCAGACATAAACTGCATAAGAAAATAAGCACAGACCATTGAAATTAGATGGTTCCATCATTAAAGGTCTGTACTTTTTAAAAATTTTTTTTTGAGACAGAGTTTTGCTCTTGTTGCCCAGGCTGGAGTGCAATGCCACAATCTCGGCTCACTGCAACCTCTGCTTCCTGGGTTCAAGTGATTCTTCTGCCTCAGCCTCCTGAGTAGCTAGGATTACCAGCGCCTGCCATCACACCCAGCTAATTTTTGTATTTTTAGTAAAGACAGGGTTTCACCAGTGTTGGCCAGGCTGGTCTCAAACTCCCGACCTCAAATGATCTGCCCGCCCTGGTCTCCCAAAGTGCTGGGATTACAGGTGTGAGCCACTGCACCCGGCGTAAAGGTGTGTACTTTCAAAGATACCTCTCTCAAACCATATTTATATTCTCCTTTTTAACATTGGAGACCAAATTTTTGTAAGATCTGGTTTTCAGATAAGCACTTGAAAAAAGGCAAAAAAAAATGCTTTATTACTAGACCTAGCTCATATCTTAAGGATAGAGGTGGATGTCGTCTGTAGGGAATGTGAAGCCAAGGAAAGGATCCACACTGACCTCACTTCCTGCAAAGTGGATGGTGGTGGTTTCTCTTGTTACTTTGTATCAGTTCCTCCACCAGCATCAATATTTGTTGGGAGGAAAAGCCACCTGGCAATGTAGGATCAACAAATAGGAGAAGGCATCACAGTCATGACTACTATAGAGTCAGATGTTGAAGTAGCTATCAGCATAAACTGGTAGGAAGAGATGCATTTCCTGATAGAAAAGACAGCTAGGATGCATACAAATGTTTCCCAGAAAATATAGTGGCTGGTTACAAGCAACTCCCATTGATTAGTAAGAGAAGAACTACGTGTAGCAGAGAGAACACTGAGCTAAGAGTTCAACCCTGTTTTTGTTCTTGACCCTGTCCAACAGCAAACTTGTTTTTGAGTTTGAGTAAATCACATAATAATATTATGTATTGGGCATACAGTGAGCATTCTTTAGGCATTGTGTATATGCTGATCATCTATTGTGTAGGAAACCATCCAAAGCTTCATAACTTTAAAAAAGTATTCTTTCTTACCATTCTGGGGATTAATGTGCACAGCTGAGCAGCTCTTTTTGGGATACCTCCGTATGGTTGCAATTAAATTGTCAGTCGTTGGAAGGCTCTACTCACCTGACTGCAACCCCTAGGCTGAGATGGCTGGATCAGTTGAGGATTCTTGGAGCAGCTCCCTCTGTACAGTGTCTCCATGTGGTTGACCTGGGCTTCCTCCAGCATGGTGATCTCAGTGAGATTTCTTACATAGCTGCTGGCACCACCGCCCCCCCAACCCAGAATGAGCATCCAGGAGACAGGAAGTGGAAGCTACTAGTCTCTGAAAGTCTGGGCCTAGAAACTGGAGCAACATCATTTCTGCCATGTGCTCCACTGGTCAAAGCAGTCTCAGAGCTCCTCCAGATTAAAGAAGAGGAGAAATTGACTCACTTGTCAATAGGAGGAGTGTCAAAGCAGGTGCGGTCATATTTACTATGTTACTTAATACTTCTGGAAAAGGTTCTGACTGGGTTCCTCTTGTCCAGAAATCTGCTTGAAAAAAGGATATAAGGAACTATTGCCAAATGATGATCAAAATAATCAACTCTATTGGTGCTAAAACTGTGCCAAAAGCCACACTTCCTCCAGCTGAAATGGGGGCTTGTTCTACCCCTTTTGCCCTGAATTTCAAATAGAGGGACCCTGGATCTAAACTGGCTGATCCACACCGTCAGATGCCTTGTCTGGAACTGAGAGAGAAGACGCCTGGCTGGACCTGCCAGGTGAGGCAAACAGGTCTATGTCCACAGGCCAAGAGAGAGGCTGGGAGTCTGTCGTTCTTTTAAGGCACCCACTGGTAGTGTGCATCAGTCTGATTAGTAGTAGCCTCTCCACCTGTGGTGGGGAGCCACTGAGATGGACCTGAATTTTCTTTCAGTCTTGCCCTTTCTTAAGAAGTAGATCAAGTCTCTGTCTCTTCTAAAAATGTGAGGAGGGCAGGGATGCATCAGGCATTTTCTTCTTCCCCATACCATCCAAAACTCCAGGATTATTGGCCATCTTTTGCAGAGAAGAAAACTGAGGCTCGGAATACATTCACCAAGTTTCCAGAGTAACAAGCTGATAAGGACTTGAAGCACATTCACAGGACGTCATCCTCTCTCTGTTTCAACATCTCAAAAATCAAACAAATATATGTGTGGCAAATCTTACTACCTCCCCAACACACTACTCCCAAGACCCACCCCTACTTATTTCTCTCCATATCCCTTATTACATTAGCATCTTGCATAGTGTATGTGTACTTGTTCATGTGTTTGCTGTCTGCCCCTCCTCCCACTATAATTGGATCAAATATAAATGATATCGTTGGAATATGGAAGAGGTACCAATGTAGCTAGTGTTATTTGCACACACGATTTACCATTGTGTACCAAATAATACTCAGTTAATACCTGCTGCCTTTAGAATGTCCCCTTTATGAAGCTCTGAAGATATGGGCTGCCATGCACCAATCACTACTGGCTGTAGGGTATTCACACATGGCTGAAGTTCTAGTGCTGGTGTTGATTCGCTGGGACTTGAACAGCATGAGGTCAATGCATTCCATAGGAGACTGCGGTAACATCATGTACAGGTGGGATAAGTCTCTTTTCCAGGTAAGATGTTCCTGGCTTAGCTGCTGTTTTCTGTGACAAGTTTTGTGGACAGAATCAACTGCCTGCCTTTCCAGCAGTGCACTTAGAACCTCAAAAAAACTGGCTCTTGGGCAGATCAACAAACCAATTGAATGCAGTTGCAATTTAAAAATCTGAGCCACAGAAAGATATTGTTGCTTGGCTAGGTTGTGACTATCTTCCCTGGATAATCCCTGCAGGACTTTTGGGGAGAGTAAAGAAGTGGCATCTCCCATTTCATCCATCAGAATCATCATTTAGGAATTATCAAGAATGAGAGAGGGTTAGTCTTGCAATGTGCAGAAAGGTATGCATGGCAGTTACCAGTATATTAATAAAAATGCCACTGTGCTGAAGAAACAACCGAGCATAATAAAAGACTACTATCGAAAGAACTTTTGATTGTGGCACTCTTGCAATGGCTTTAGGTGTCTGACTGCATTTAAGGCTCAGAACAATCCTCTAAGGAACGATAATCTCCATTTCACAGATGAGGAGGAAGAAGAACAAAGAGGCTAAGTGATTTGCCCAAGGTCTCACAGTAATGAGTGTCAGAATCCAGATTTGAACCAAGACAGTCTGGCTGTAGAGCCTATGTTCTAAATAGCTATACCACTAGATCCTTCTACTACCTTTTTGGTGTTTTGTTGTTAACATTTTCAAGGTCTAAAGAGTGTATAAGCAAGCCAACTAACTTGCAAGTTCTTTGTGTTATTGAAATATATATGCATGGTGTGTGTATGAACACTTTATATACCCTGTTGTACAATTATAAAGTACTTTGGAGTGGGAGGGGGTTTAGAAGTTTATTTCAGCTTCCCACCCAATGCAGGGGTCCCCAGAGAATCATCATTCAGCTTTCCTTGAACTTTAAAATCAGATGAATAAAAATACTAAGGGTCAACATAAGCGCTGATGCTAATAATTGCTGTAACTATGGAAACAAACTAGAATACAAAGGACAAAAAAGGGTTCTTATGAGAGAATTAAAAAAAGACAACTGAAATTCGCCATACACACACAAGGTAGTGACTAGGCTTGGGAACCAAAATAAATGAATGAAGACTGGAAAATGGAGGAGAGTAGGGTGAGAGAAGTATAAGCACTAGATTTCTGGCCATCTGTAAAACATAGTTAAACACTTTGTTTTGATTACATAAATATTTTTGTGTTTGTGAAAAAAACTCTGGGATAATCATTCATATAATTAGAAATAAGATGCCTGGCTTCTAAATGGGCATAGAATATAAAACATAGCCTATTTAGGAAAAGAAATAGTGGAAGAGAAACAGTAAGAAAACAAATGAACAACAGCAATGAACCCCAGTTGTAAGCTCCATGGCAAATACATAGCTTTACATTTTTCTATTAAAACATAAAATATACCAAAGTAGATTTAACAATGATATGCAGTGATTTGCATTCATTACCTAATGTCTAAAAATATTCTAGCCAATTACAGCGCTATACAGTATTTTGTTGGTTAACATCTTCTCTAATTACTTGGAAGATACACTATGTCTTATTCAATTTGGTATTGCCAATATGTAATTGGTATATGATTCGTGCTCAGATTTATGTTAAATGACTTAATGAGTTTTTAGAAAGTGAGTGGATAACAATATAAGGAAAATAGTATTTAAAGAAAAAATATTATATATAGGAGAGTGGGTGATTATAAATGTATAATCAATAGTGAAGACATAATGAAATGGAAACTTTATGTGCCAAAGAGCATTGCTATAAACCACTTGGGGCAAAAACTGTTGGAAATACAAAGATAAATTGGTGGTAAGAGTGTGGGCTTTATAATCGGTCATACCTGGATTTGAATGATGGCTCTGATATTTAGTAGGTTGGCCAATTATTTATCCTTTCTGAATCTTATTTTCATCATCTACAAAAATGAGACTAACCTCGTTGTGAGGATTAAGTGAGGAAATGTAGGTAAAAGTGAAGGAGGGAGAGATGTATCCTGTTCTCAGTGGTTATGCAGCATTTGGTCAATAAATATCCCCAGAGTGAGAACCCTCTTCTTGTCATTTTCACAGTTCTTTAGTGCCAGTATAATGCCTTGTTCTATTAAACATTCAAATGGCTGCTGAGTACTGAATAATTTTAAAAAGAAGAGTGCCATAAACTGTTTCCTTGCTTAAAAACAGAAATCTAACTGTAGTGGCTTTACAAATTAGGGGTTTGTTTTCTTACATAAAGCTGAGACATAGGTGATCAGGTGTGGCTCCATGAATTTATGAAGGACACAACCCCCTTCTCTCCTTCAGTTCAACCAACCTTAGCACTTTCTTTCCATGCTCCAGGTCACAGAATGGCTTCTGAAACTCTAGCTATCATGGCCACTGCTGTGACTTGAATGTGCTCCTTAAAAAAAGAAAAAAAATGTGTTTTGTAAACTTAATACCCAGTGCAACAGTGTTGGGAGGTGGGACCTAGTGGGTGGTGTTTAGGTCATGAGGGCTTCGTCCTCATAAATGCATTAATGCCAATTATTAAAGGGCTCGAGGCTGTGAGTTCCATTTCTTGCTCTCTTGCATGCATGCATTTTTTGCCTGTCTGCCTCCCACCATAGGATGATGCAGCAAGAAGGCCCTCACCAGATGCCAGCACCTTGATATTGGACTTCTCAACCTCCAGAACCATGGAAAATAAGTGTCCTTTCTTAAAAGTCACCCAGCGTGTGATATACTTTTACAGAAGCACAAAATGGACTCAGACAACCACAGTCTACGTTATAGGAAGAGGAAGGGCAACAGTCAAGGACATTTCTTCCACTTCACTTATCTCTCTTCAAAAACTCTCCTGGAATCCCTACCCACAAATTCTACTTATCTCTTATACCATCCATTACTCCCTATAAGGAAGACAGAGAAATGTGAGTTTTTCAGTTTTTTTGGTTTGGTTTTGTTTTGTTTTTGAGACAGAGTCTTGATCTGTCACCCAGGCTGGAGTGCAGTGGCAGGATCTTGGCTCACTGCAAGCTTCGCCTCCCAGGTCCAAGCAAATCTCATGCCTCAGTTTCCTGAGTAGCTGGGACTACAGGTGCCTGCTGCCATGCCCGGCTAAATTTTTATTTTTAGTAGTGATGGGGTTTCACCTTGTCGGTCAGGCTGGTCTCAAACTCCTGACCTCAGGTGATCTGCCCACCTAGGCCTCCTGGAGTGCTAGGATTACAGGCATGAGCCACCGCGCCCAGCTGTGAGTTTTTTTTTTAAACTGGAATATAAAATAGCCACCCCATATAAAATAGAGGTTCTAATGTTTGTGAAGAAAGAGAGAATTGATATTAGGGAGGCAACAAAGAATCTGTCAAAATGATTGATGGTTTTCTTGGATGGGAACTTCTTGCATCACTTATTAAAGTCTACACTTATGTATTTAATAATTTTATGTCTAGTGGGTTTACTTCAGCTGAGCAGGGCCTGGGGTGGGGTCCTAAAGTAACTGATGGAGCTTTCCTTTGTGAGTTTTATCTGATATATATTCTCTGAGAGATTGAATTTAGAAAGTAGGGCAATTGAAAATGGCTAGGGATTACTGAAGGGTATTTATTAATTTATTTGACTGGTAATACAAACATTAGAAAAATCAACAGGGGCAAAAGAAAAAACAACTAAAAAGTAATTTTTTCTTCACCCTTGGCTCTCAGTTATTCAGCCCCTGTCTTTAGAAGTAACCACTGTGACTACCCACTATTTAAATTTTGTGTAGACTTCTGGATAAAGTCACTGCTTATAATGCATGTATGGGTATGTAATCTAGTTTATTTTTTTAAGCAAATGAGACCGTATCAGACATACTTCTCTGCACATGGAATATTTCACTTAAGAGTATTTCTTGGATATCTTTCCAAGTCATACTTGAGAAGCTGCTTCATTGTTTTTAATAGCTGGCTAGTATATCATTGCATGGATATACCATTATTTATTCTCTTGATGAACTGTATATACCATAATTTATTTGGCTGAACATTTTGTAGAGTCCAATATTTTGCGTTATAAGTAAGACTATAATGAATAACCTTGGAAATATGTCATTTTGTGTTTGTGTAAAAGTACTCCAAGAATTAGAATTTATTCTGAGTCAAAAGGCATTTGACCTTATGACTTTGAGAACGTTGCCAAATTACTCTCCATAAGTATTATGGCAGTTTTTACTCCACTAACAGTGTCCTGATGATATATTTTTGCTCATTACATTGTGTGACCAAACACTTGGTCTTCTTTGGAAGACCAAGCCAGGAGAATCGTTTGACCCCAGGAGTTCAAGACCAGCCTGAACAACATAGCAAGACCCCATCTCTATAAAACAAACAAACATTTTAGTGTTTGCTCACATAATAAACAAACAAAAATCATAGGTTGAGTATCATATTGTAAATTTAAGAGCTAAAAAAAATTTCTATTTATATTCTTTGCCCATTTTTCTCTTGGGTTGGTTAATTCTTATAGGTTGTCTTTATAGTTTAAGGAAATTAGCCTCTTATTAGTTGCAAATGTTTCCCATTTGGTTTTTACTTTGTTTATGGTATTTTTCATGCAGAAAAAAATTTTTAACTTATGTAGTCAAGTTTATTGACTTTTAAATGGCATGCAGATTTTACATCATATGTAGAAAGTTTAATATCTCACATTAAGACTGTTTTAATAGGTCAATTTTTTCCTAGTTAGTTTTGTTTTTCCAAAGGGTAGCACAAAGACCAGTGTAACTACAAGCTACAAGGAAGCCAATTTCAGCTTCTCCTGGAAGAAAGAACATTTTAACAATTAGTCTAACAATGAAATCAACCCCTTGTTGTAGTTTTCTTCAGGGTTTGGGTAAGCTAACCATTTTTAAGAGTATTCCAGGAAGCCTGTATTTCTTATTTCTGCAGTCCTCTATCTACTTTCCAAGAAGAAATTTACTTTTCACAATGGGCATCATTACCAGGCAGTTCTTGGAAAATAAGCACATATAGTAATGCGATATATGACTCATGATATCTATTAATAAATAGCAAAAGAAATGTAATGGAAATCATATAAATTGTTCTAGAGGAAGAAGTTTTTTGAGATAGTTCAGTATAGTGGTGAGCTCCTGAGTCAGAAAGGCTAGTTCAGATCCAATTCTGTGCCTGGCTATGAACCTCTGAGCCTCAGTTTCCCCATCTTTAAAATGGAGATAGTAATACTGCCTACTACATAGGATTCTTGTCAGGCACTCTTAAAAGTCTTAAAGTTCTATGCATTTTTTAAAAGTTTAAGTGTTCGATAAATATTAGTTATTTTGTTGTTACTCTATTTGGATGCAATTCCATTGCCTGGTATTTTTTTTCTTTCGGCAAGCATTTATTGAGTACACACTGTATACTAAACACTGTACTGGATTCTGGGGTATAAACAAGAATAAACAAGGTACCTGTTCCCAAAGACCATAGCCTTAGGTTTTACAGAGGTATGGAGGCAACAATATTAATAAAATTTACTTGTTAAATCAATAAGGCCCCAAAGCACCATGCATTTGTAATCTAGAGTATGAATGGCACATATGGCAAAGTAACATGTTGGCAACGAGCCTATGAATGAATAGCAGCTGGATTGCAAAATCAAGGAGAAGCTTTTCCCCTACCCTCCGAACCCAAACAATCCCCTTCTTTCATCAGGTAACAAGAGATGACAGCACAGGGATCAGGTCCTAATGCACAGCCTTTCATGGCCCCAGTCCTGCTTTTCATTCTGATTAGAGGATAAAGGAAATGGGTTTCCTGGCTGGTCTCATCCTGGTAAACATTTTGCCTGCTTTGCAGAACCGCCACCCTATTTAAGTGCAATTTGCTGGACCTGCAGTTGGTTGAAAACAGCAGGGCCTTTGTCAGTGAATAGAGCTGTAGTGACAGGGAGGACATTTATAAAAATGCTGGTGTGTCTCATGCCCCGTGCCAGCTGGTGCTATTAGTGCTCTTTTATGTGCATCTTGAAATATACTGTAATAAATCTTTAAAGGAAAGCCAGGGCATAATGAGTAATCAAATTCAGTCCTCTGGAATTCATTGCAATGGTGGCTTCTAAACGTGGGTATTGCCCCACCAGAAATGGAAAACTGAGAAGTTAAGAAAAACAGGTTGTTCTTGAAAATGTATCAGAGACATTTTTGGTAAAGAATCATATTGGCCCTCTTCCAGTGGCTTTATTTTTATTAAGAACTAGCAATCCATGAGCTGAAATACACAGACTGCTGGAACCCAGCCTTGATGTGAATCCCGCATCTTAGTCTGAGTTACTATTTTAATAAAAAAGAAACACTTCTATTAAAAGTCTCTGGGTGCCCCATCAAGTATCCTATATCTATTCAATGTTATAATCATAGAACTTGTACCATAGTGTAAGAAAATGTCTGGGAAGTGATGACTGAAAAAAGCAGTTTTCTTCCAGCTGGCATCTACCTGATGATCACCCCATATGTATATGGTCAAGGTGCGGAAGAGATCTCTCCTATTAAAAATACTTGATACATTTGGGTAATACAATGTGTTCCAAGTTTTCTCTTTTTCTTTTTCAATTTTATATGCTATAGAATAATTTTAAATGATCAAAAATAAAAGAACTGTGGTTAGGTATGTATGTCTACAGACCACCCATTATTCTCCCTTCTGGGCAAAGTCTAGATCAATTTTTCCATTTGAGCCGGAGCTTCCTATTTGCAACTATAGAGATTAGTGTTGAATGCTTGGAGCTGCTAACATAGGAGTTAACTATGGCTTGTGGGTCAATTCCAGCTTACCATCTCTTGTTTGTTTATTTGCCTAGAAGTTAGTCTGTGTTTATTGTTTGCTGTAACTGTAGGTGTCAGAGGCTAAAATTTCTGCTGGTGTCCTTGTTTTTAGGGGGTCCCTGTTGTCTTGGGTTTCCCTGGAGACTCCTTTATAAATAGAATCTGAGCCTTGCAGTTCTTTTCAGCTATCATCCTCTGTTATACGGGAATCCTATTGATATGGCACTAAAATGGAGGTGGTGGTAAAGGGGAAGCACCCAATAACCCTATGATTTGCTCTCAGTCTTTAATGACTCCATCATTATAGATTTAAGAACCTTTTAATTCCTTTCCTTGTTTATAGTCTTTGCTCATTTTTCTGTTGGACTGCTTAACTTTTGCGTGTGTTCTTTATAGTTTTAAGAAATTAGCCTCTTGTTAGTTGTTTCCTATTTGTCTTTTGACTTTGTTTACGGTATTTTTTCATGCAGAAAAAATTTTAAATATCAATAAATTTTACTATATAAAATTATTCACAAGGTCTTCAGGGTTTTTTTCACCCCTTAGTAAATGAGACAGGAAGGCTAGATGGGGCTGGAGTTGGGTATTTCCCTTTTCCCAGGTCAGATGGGCTCTTTCTGATAAAATCTTACTAGGTTAGGCTCTGGTAAAATAGTCTCCCTCAAAGACAGGTCGTGTTAAGAAGAACAGAACAGTCTGGGTGTATTTAAAAATGGTTACTTTTCCCCTCCCCTGCAGGAAGGATGAGGGGATTTTTCTTTGACCTTTACAGTGCAAACCTGGTTAAGCTTCAGCAGGTAAAACTCACATAAATGTGCCTCACCCACCTCCCTCAGGCTGGGTCTCCAGGAGTTTTTAATTTCTGAAGCTAGGCCAGGCTCGGTCTCCAGTAATTAGTAAATTATCCTTTAAATATGTCTACCCAATGTTGGCTCCAGTGAGATTTCTGCCCCAAGTAAGATATAATTCTTTGTATCTACCCCCTCTTCGGTTTTAGCAGTGGTGATTTGATCTGTAACCTCACTTCTCTGATAGACCTAAGAATTGTTGATTTTCAGGGTTTTTTTTTTTTTTTTTTTTTTGGGCTTGTTTCTTATTGTGAGGACAGGAGTGACAAATACCATGATCTTTATTTACAGAACCAGAAACCAAAGTCTACCACCTGTGTTTGTATAGCTTGTGAGCTAAGCATGTTTTCAGGCATTACCAAATGATTGAAAAAATTTTAAATAATTTTTTGTGACATGTAAAAATTATATCAAATTCAATATCAAACTTCAATACTGCATTCATAAAATTCTGTTAAAACATGGCCATTCTCATTTGTTTATGTAGTCTATGGCAGATTGAGTATTTGTGACAGAAACTGTATGGCCAACAAAACTTAAGTTATTTATCATCTGGCCCTTTACAGAAATGGCTGCTTTTTAGTACACTCTAGACATAGGTCCTGGTTAAGTTTGAATCCCTTGACACTGTGCTTGAGTTGAAAATCAAATGATGGGGCACCTGTCAAGGGCTGGAGAGGATCCTCACATTTAGAGATGAGTGAAGACATAGGCCTTCTCTCAAGGAGACTCTAGGCTTGTGGGGAACACTAGAGGGCCAACCAAATAAGAATGTAATGGAGTGGTTCAGAATGAAAGGCTATGAAGTTCGTCTTGGGCCACAGGAAGTCATTGGAGCTCATCCTATTTAGTAGAACAGGAACTTCTTGATGATGATCCAAGGGCTGGGTCTTTTTAGGAGTGCCAAGCTCAGGTGGACATTGATGTATTGCACTTCCTGAGAACTGAGAAGTTTCAGCTCCAATCTTTCCAACAGTTATGGCTGCTGTGGCCACTTCAGTACTGTAATGCCACTTTCAAACATGCATACTTTGTTCATTGTGATTTTTTTTATTCTTCAGTTATCAAGAAGTATGCTAATTTAAGGAAAGAGTGGACTCATGTATCAGAAAAGTATTCAAAGCAAACCATCAACCTAATTTCAGAAAGTAGAGACCAGTGAGAGTTTCCTAAACATTTATAAATGGTAGAATGCTTGGACATTTCAAGGTTGATCGTGAACTCTGCCAGCAGTGTTTACCCACTCGCTTTGCCCTCTGAAGGTATTTCAAGTAAAAGGAAAGATAAACCACAAACTGTTTAGCTCATGTATATCCTATAATACATGTATGTTATTATCTCTGTAGAGAATAGGAGAACTTCAGAACTTTGTCTCTGGCCTGGATGGAAATTCTTTCAGTCCTTGTTGTTATTAACAACAGCTATAAGATGTCAGAAATGCCTCCTTAGCTAAAGTGGGTTAGGGGCTGGGCAAGGTGGCTCATGCCTGTAATCCTTGCACTTTGGGAGGCTGAGGGTGGAGGATTTCTTGAGCCCAGGAGTTCAAGACCAGCCTAGGCAACATGGCAAGACACCGTCTCTATAAAATAATAATAAATAAATAAATAAGTGGGTTGCTGCTGAGGAGGGTCCATGCTGGACTTAGATGATGGGATGGATGCAGACAACAAGGAAATATACAATATGGAGTTCTTTATTAATTAATCACAACTTCCCTGAGGTCCAGATTCCTTAGGAAAGTTAGGTGACCACTCTTGGGCCCCCTGTGTAGGCCACAGTATATTAAGGTTTGCCTAGTCTGCAATTGAGTAGTGTCCTTGAGTCTTTCTGGCTGTGTCCCCAAATTGCAATTCTGACTGTACACTATGTTGTGGTTTGGCCTGGAAACAGGTATATTCCCTTGCCGCCTCATATTTTTTATCAGAGTGATTGTGAAATCCACCCAGCAGATCTTGTCCATGGGCCATCAGTATATTACATTGCATATTAATGGAGCTGGAGAAATAGTGAAGCAAATAACCCATGCAAAAGTAACTAAAGCACAAATAAGGAACCTGATATTGACTCTCTTGAATCTCTCACAGAGTATAGATTTGATGAGGACCTCTAACTCAATGTAAAGTCACCTTAATGAAATCTGTCTCTTATTATCATCATCCAAGCCCTTATTGAATATGTCCGGAGGTGAGGAACTCATATCCTTCCCTCAACCCATGTGCGTCAGTGTTAGACACTGCATTAGTCAGGGATCTTGGGTTTGCAAGTGACACAATCAATTTGTTTAAGCAAAAACAATATTTATTAGCTCTCTTGACAAAATTTGAGAAGTGCAAATTTCAAAAGTGAATATAAATAAGATTTAAATATTGGAAATCAATAATTAATTTTTCATCTTTTTCCCTCCTTCCTTTTCTCTATGTAAAGCTATTACAACATCACCTGGAACATAGTAAGTGCCCAATATGTGTTACTTGTTTTTACGTTTATTACTTCATAGGGTTAGCAGAAGCGATAAATGAGATAATGCATTTAGCATGGTTCCTGGTATCACCACCAATACCACTGCTGTTACTACTTTTCTTTCCAGTTTTCTCTGTTCTCCTTTAATCTTTCAGAGTGTCTTCCCCACTTAGCGGAAAACATGGCCATCACTAACTTCCAAGCTCACATGTCCCTGCTTCACAATTAGAAAACATTTGGGATTTCTTCTTTCTGTTTCTTATGTTCCCCATGTTAGGGAGAAATCTGATTAGCTTAACTTTAATCCAGTGTCTATACCTCTGTGGTCACAGTGGCCAGGAAGGAAAGATATCCTCACTAGAACATTACAGTTGGAATAAAGGGAAGTTTTTCACAGAAGAAGGGAAGACTTGTTAAGCTGACACAACTAGAAACTGCTAGAGACATCTGGGGTGATTAGGAGTGCCTTCATAAATTTAAACTGAATACTTGTGCTTCCTACTTTGATCTTCTCCTGAAACACGAAATGAATCAGTTCTTTCTCATTTGTGATCTTTCAGATATTTAAATGCAGCTGTCATGTCTGACTACTTGGCACATTACAACATTCTACTGACCCAGGTCTCCTGTCTCTGAGTTACCTTTTACTCCAGTTTTCAGCTCTAACAGGACCCTTGTAGACTTCTTATTTCCTCCTTTTCTTTAACCTCTGTAATCACCTTGCCATCTCTCACCCTGCTTTAGTCCACAGAGGTCCCCTTAATCATTGCTCAGCTGGCCTGGCTACTGCAGACCAATCACCCAGTATCATGTAGGAATGCAGTCCTTTCAGCAGCAAACAGGTTTGGGAACCCGATAGATCTGTTTTGATTCATGTGTCTCTCCTACTGAGTAAAAGTATGACCTTGAGAAATTGACTCAGCCTCTTTCAGTGTTGTTGTAAGGATTAGGGATTAGTTATGCACAGTCCTTAGCCCAAGGCCTGGCATATAGTAGATGTACAATAAACAGTAACTGTGGTTACTGTCATCATTATTCTTATATCAATTCCTGGCACCCCAAAGGAAAGGCAAATGTGGTTAGAGAATTTATATTCCATCCCATGCCCATGGAGCAAAAGATCAGGTTCTTCCTATCCTGACAAAGCCAGCATGAAGAGGTGACTTGACCACATGGGCAAAAATTGGACCTTGGGACTTCAATTTCTTTTTCTTGCAAGCCGCAGATGTCAATCCCAGCACTTAGGCCACTGGGAATGTAGCAGTGGCTTTTCTCTTGTTTTCTACCTCCAGTTTTAAGCCAATTGTCTTGAGCGATATAAAAAGCCCCATTATCCCAAGCTAGGGAATTAGAACGTTAATTCCATCCAGGTCAGCTATTAGAGGGTATAAAGGCAGAGATGACTCTTCTCTGGGGGCTTTACTGCAAGTGCTAGCTCAACTCATTCAACTCCATTGAAGAAACATAGTTTTTATATTCTTACTCTGGCTAAATGTCTTGGCATTTGAGGTTCCCCAAATTTTGGCTGTAGTCTACTTTTCCTTACTCTGTTGTACTCACCTTCTACCCATCCAGATCAGGTTAATTCCCCCTCCCAAAGCCCACTCTGTGAATAAGCACATCTGAATATTTTAACACATCGTTACCCCAGTGAGTGTCCTGCATCAAACTAAATCCTACCCATCTTTACCACCTTAGCTGTCCATCCATCGCTTTACCCCTGTCCATCCATCCATTGAAAAAAATTGCTATTTTAGGCATTAAGGATACAGATGTAAACAAGACCAAGTCCCTGGCCTCACGGAATGTACATTCCAGTGTAAGAAACAGACAACAAATATAAATAGATGCTTTAATGTCAGTTGTATTAAGTATATTAAAAATTAAAACAAATAAGGAAAGAGAAAATGATGTCAGAGGTAGAAGGGTAGAGATTGACTATGTTGGATATGCTCATTATGGTTCACAGAAGGGAAGGTCGTCTTGTCCAGAGTGCTCCAATGTAGGCATCTCTTTCACAGTACCTCTGAAAGATAGCAATCCATGGAGATGATGCACCGTTGATCTTAAGAGTACAGACCCTGGAGCTGTATTGACCTTGGTTTGAATTCTAGCTCAACCACTTGCTGGAATTCAGCTCAACAATGTGACCTTGGTTGACTTATTTACCATCTTCGAGACTTCTTATCCTTTATCTGGCAAATGGGGGTTATAATAGCACTATTTCTTCCAGTTATTGGTTGTTGGGAGAATTAAATGAAGTTATGTCTGTAAAGCTATTAGAACATAACTTGGAACATAGTGCTTACTATGTGTTACCTGTTGTTACCTTTATTACCTCATAGAGTTAGCGTAAGCAATAGGTGAGAAAATGCATTTGGCATGGTTCCTGGTATCACTACCACCACCACTACTACTACTATTATAATTGTTATTTTTATTATTGTTTTCTAGTGACAGAAGACTTTTAAGATGGGAAGTTCCTCGTCTGATGAGTTTCCTTTTTTGACAGTCTGTTCATTAAATTGCCCCTTTTCACATTGAACTCAAATGTACTTCACATAAATATTTAGTTTGTGGTCCCAGATGGACCTGTCTACCATAACCTCCAGAGCTAAGCATCCAGCCCAATATAGTTTGGCTCTCCCTGATCATGACAGCCCATGGCACACCCTCCTCCTCTGAAATCCCCAAGCCACTTCTGTTAATACCACTCACTTGGCCCTTACCATTTATTGTTCTGATAGCTATTGCCTTATTATGTTAGTATTTAGTTCAATCTACACCCAGAACGTAAGTGCTCTAGGGCAGGATATTGTCCTACCTTTTCTTTTTATAATCCCCTTGGATGGAACCCTCTCTCTCTCTTTCTTCTCTCTCTCTCGCTCTCTCTCTCTCTCACACACACACACACACAACACACCACAGCATAGCTTAGACTCAACATTTACACACTGTGTCAAGGCCACTGTGTCACTACTGTGTGAAGGCCACTGCAACCACAATGGGTGACATGAGAACCAACACCATTGCCTCAGATACAAAGGTTGCTTGTATTTCACTGGAGCATCTTTTATTATACCAGTTTCTTCCATGTGCAAGTCAAAATTGTGTCTTTTTTAAATGTTCCTGCTGACTCATAATCTTGCTTGTCATCTTTTCCTCCTCATTTACAACTCTACAGTCCATAATGTATTAAATGATGCAAGTTCCCAGCCTAATATTAGGGAAGGAAAGTAGTAATTGAATTCTTAAACTCATGTACCTTTCTGTAGCCTATGCTTATGATCTTGTTTGTGCCCTGGGCACAGACAGTACACTGAAGGACTGGCCTTCAAACCAGCTTCTCCTATTGCTTTTCTCATGATAATAGTGAGTAACATTTATTACACATTCGCTTTGCCTTCATATACTCTCTACATCTACACTTCACATGCATGATGTCATTTAATCTTCAGAATCACCCTCTGAATTTGGAACAATTCTTATCCCCACTTTAGGGATAAGAAAATTGAGACTTAGACAAGGAATCTCAATCCCAGAACTAGATTTCTTTTTCTTCTTCTTCTTTCTTTTTTGATACAGGGTCTCACTCTGTTGCCCAGGTTGGAGTGCAGTGGCACAATCACAGCTCACTATAGCTCAAGCAATTCTCCTACCTCAGCCTCCCCAGGAGCTGGTACTACAGGCATACACCACCACACCCAGCTAATGTTTTTCTTGATTTTTTTTGTAGACACTTGTTTTCACCATGTTGCCCAGGCTGGTCTCCAACTCCTGGACTCAAGCAATCCACCTGCCTCAGTCTCCTAAAGTGCTGGGAGAACTTTATTTCTTAACTATATTTCTTAACTATTCCCCCATATGATTCCATCAGGACCTGAGTGAGAGTGAGATAATTTTTCAGGTTCTATTCTCTGTGATGCAGCCTCTGGCCATGTATTTATAGTTTCAAATAGAAAGTGAGTTACTATCAGCAGGCCAGAAGTAGAAGACTTTGGGAAATTTCTTTTATCCATGGTATTAGTTTACAAACTTTAGTCCCTAATTTAAGTAGGCATCATGCTCCCAAATTTAGATTGATGAGACAAATTAGAACGAATGTATCTATGATTGCAGGATCAGTCACAGGGTTTCCTTGATAGAATAATTCGCTCCTATCTTTTGATATTTCAACTTGATTAGGAAAAATTCATTGTATACACAAATTTTTAGGCACATATCTAAGGCATAAGATAAGATACATGTGTGGATCCACTGGTTAAAATGTTAAATGTGTGGCTTGTTTCATCATTAAAGTCCCTCTAGTATGCATTTATTTGCTTCCCAGAAGAATTTGATCTGATCGTTGTTCTGCTGACCGCACACACCTGATGCTTCTCTGATCTTATCTGCTGCTACTCTCTGCCTTGCCTATTCTCCCCTTACTGTTCACAGGGAAAATGTACCAAGCACTGTGGGACTGAAGTTCTGTTCCTGCCCTCAGGGAACTTCCCATTTTGTTGAGGTGACAAGATTATACACATGGGATTATTTGACAGTTTGGAACTACACAGTAGTGCTATTGAGAAATAGAGCAGGTCTTAAGAGGAGGATTTAGGGTAGATTTTTCAGAGAAGGTGAAGGAATTGAACTGGAGATTGGATTTTGTTGGTGGAGTAAAGAGATGGGGTTACAAGTCTGGGAGGTGGAGTGGACATTGGAAAACCAAAGACAGCATAAAGGAAGAACTTTTTAAAGTTACGCAATTATATCATTACCATGTTTCAAACCATCTTGAAGGCATGATGCTGGAAGGAACCTAGCATGTGGGTGGACTGGTCTGATACACTTAACCATTTTTCCTTGGTGTGTATTATATGAGTTTCAAACAGTAGTTTAATGTGGTGCCTCAGGATTGACACAGGTGATTTCTATGCCCAAACTGCCTGTGATGGCCCAACTGTGATGTTCCTCCAGGGCCTCTGAAACACCCTGTGCCATCAGGCTTAGCAACCCCAAGGAAAATCTTGGAAAGGAGCACATATTGCTTCTTTTCCAGTAAAAACAAGTCTTTTTTTTTTTTCTTCCAGCTTTTGTTTTAGGCTCAGGGAGTGCATATCCAGGTTTGTTACATGGGTAAATTGCATGTTGCTGGGGTTTGGTGTACAAATTATTTCATTACCCAGGTAGCGAGTATAGTACCCAATAGGTAGTTTACCAATCCTCACCCTCCTCCCACCCTCCATCCTCAAGTAGGCCCCTGTGCCTATTGTTCCTTTACTTATGTCCATGTGTGCTCAGTGTTTAGCGCCCACTTATAAGTGAGAACATGTGGTATTTGGTTTTCTGTTCCTGCATTAATTAACTTAGGATATCCTAATTAACTTAGGATAATGGCCTCCAGCTGCATCCATGTTGCTACAAAGAACATGATTTCATTCTTTTTTATGGCTGTGTAGTATTCTGTGGTGTGTATGGAATAACATTGTATCACAGTTTTCTTGTCCAGTTTTCCATTGATGAGTTTCTAGGTTGATTTCATTTCTTTGCTACTGTGAATGGTGCTACAATGAACATAGTTGTGAGTGTGTCTTTTTCCTAGAATGATTGATTTTCCTTTAGATATATACTCAATAATGAGATTGATGGATCAAATTCTTATGAGGGTGGTCAGGGAAGTTACTCTCACTTTACTGAAGAGGAAATTGATGTTCATGTGCTAAGACACAAAAATGTGATTTTTTAAATATTACATATATAATAGGTATGAAACAATATATATGATATATGCATATATACACGTACACAGATATATTATAATGTGCTAACTTCAGCATTTCTGTGAGCTTTAACCTAGCCAAGGTGCCTGATCTGAGATCCAATTGGATTTTCATTCCCTTTTGGCCTAATGAACCACATACACCTGCCCTTCTCTTAGGCTTGGCTCTTGCTAATTGTCTCTCTCAATTTGATGTTCTTCTCTTCTCACTGTGTATGTCATTTTTAATGAGACAAACCAGTGTTTGGGAGAGGTTTATGGGCAAGAAGAAAAATAAGACGATCACTAACAACTGGCAGCAGGTTATAATGCCAAGATCGTCTACAACATTTTAAATGACATGCTGAGCTGTGTGCTGAGTTGCACCATTTTCCATTAACTGCTTTCAGCCAGAACAAGATGAACAAGTGAGAATGGGTTGAGAAAGCGACCTGATCATAATGACTGCTATTTATTGGGCACCCATTGTGTGCAGACACTGTACTCAGTCCTTGCATATTTTTTTTCATTTAAACCTCATACTATTGTTATTACCATTTTGCAGAGAAATAAATGGAAGCCTATAGAGGTTAAGTAGGTGACTCAAGAAGATATAACTAGTAAGTGATGGAGCTGGTGGTCAGGAATTTCTATATATAAATGTATATATAATAGTTCATTGGAAGGAAGCTTTCAACATAAGTCAAATGCTTATGGGTAAAGAAAAATTGGGGGCCAGTTGTAAGACCAGACATTTACTTCCAGTGCCAATAACAATATTGTCACCATAGCAGGTGCAGAAATGATCGTGGGGACAGATTTCTTGCACAAAAAAAAGTATCCTTTAAGATTTAATTCGTATGGCTATTTGAATGTGCAGTAATAAAAAGAAGTAGGAAGAGACACATAGAATAAGTAACTTCAGAGCCTTCACAAAACCCTCCTGTCTGAAAGGATATCCTCTACCCAGTTGTCGTGTCAGAAATTCCTTCCTTAGTAATTAATATCCTTGCATAGTTTTTTTAGGTGTCATCTTAATGTGGACAATATTCATCACATATCAGATTTCCATCAAAATTCAGTTTGTCTTTTCACATTTACTCCCCCTTCTTCCCTCTCCTGAGATAACTTAGCGTCCTCACTCCACTTTTTACTTAAGCACTGAATCTCACTTCATCATCTCTCCTCCATCAGAACTTCTCCATTCTGTGACTCTCTGTTCCTTGATACCTTGTTCTCTAAAGCTGACAGTGGGTGATCATAGGTCAGTTATTAGATGGAATCCTTTAGCCATAAATAATAGGATTTTTCTGCTTCTTAGAAGACAATGTCATAATAGTTAAGTAGCAGGCTGATTGTATGTGTTTTCAACATCTGAATTGTAGTATATCCAGATGGGGGGTAGCTTGGGGAAGGGGGATTCTTTTAGATTCTGCAGGAGCTTTTCCCCATACTTAAATTCCTTCCTAATGCATAAAGCTGATTCTGCTTGGAAGAGGGAAGCCGGCCTTTCATTTTCCACCTGACATCTCATGATAGATGGAAATGTCCCTTCTTCTTCTCTTTCTTATCTCTCAGCATCCTTCTTCTCTGAACAAATGAGCATTCGTGACCCTTGGTGAGTCAATTTCATTTAAACAGAAGGCCAGATACACCCCAGTGTATTCAATTATTTTATAATCAATTCCCTTTTCGGCAGCATCTTTCTCCCAAGAGTCAGAGGTCCCTTTACAAACTGTATTGGCAACATTATTACAAGTCAGAGCACAGTGACCTGCATCTGAGGACAGCGATTTAAGAGACAGTGAATATGAAAAGACAAATTTGATTTTGATGAATGATAAGAATTTTGTGTGTTATCAACATAAGGTGAAACCTAGAGAAACCAGTTCAACAAGTAAATCACCAATGAAGGAATTTCAGGCAAATCAATCGGTGTTGGGGCAGTTAGGAGCTCAGCAATTCATTTCACATTGTAGACACTCTCCATAAAATGATTAATTGTATAAATGCACTAATTCAAGATACTTGTTGAGCTTTTGCTATCACCAGACCCTGGGCACAGGGTGCTGGAGATACAAAGGTTTAAGGGAATAAATAAAGGAAGCGGGCAATGGTGAAAAGGAAGGAATGAATGAAGGAAGGAAGGGAGGGAGGGAAGGAGGGACGGAAGGAAGGAGGGAGGGAGGGAGGGATTATTCACTTTAGTAATTGAATAATTTGTCTCTGACAGGAAGTGCTGGCCTTGCAAGCTCAACCAAGCTTTCTTAGTACTTCTTAATAATTAAAATAATTGGGCTATATGACTAAAAATTTGCAGGTGGAAATTTCTGTTCATGTTCTGTGATTGCTAGAGGTTTATAAAGCAAAAACTTTAAAACTTAGAAAGAACCATGTTATGGCTTTGAGTCAAAGACTTGGACAGTTTTTGCACCTGAAAAAGAAACAGAATCTAGACTCATGAGGAGTTAGGTAAGTTCACAGGAATTAGCAGACAGGAATTCCAAGAGCAGCACAGACCTTTCCGTACTAATGTTTCAAGCCAACCCACATATTGCAGTTGCTGAGCCACACCTAGACTTGCAGCGGAAATGTAAAGACAAGAAAGATATTTGGCTTCTAACTTCCCCTGAGTCTGTTTCAGTTTCCTTTTTTGCAAACCTTTATCAACAGTTGTTCATAAGACTTTCTCAATAACCAAAAAACTCAACAGGCAACCACAAGAGAGGGCCTCTTCACAGCATACAGACAGCCACAAGATACTACCAGAAAAAAATAGAATAAGATACATCACGTAGATACATAGAGAGGCTGTAGTGGTTTATGCAGAGTATATTGATCCAACTTCTAGACATGGAAAAATCAATATATTTAAGTAGCCTCCTTAAAATAAGTTGACTTTTCAGTAAGCAGTTTGGCCAACTGCTAGTGTACAGTGGAAGGGATAATTTAAGATTTAGCCTTGGCCACAACTAGATTCTGCAAACATGTACAGAAGAAAGAGAATGCTTTCCCTTTCCTTTTTACTACCTCCTGCAATCAGTGGTTTGCCCAAGCAAATTTTAAAAATTGGAGAAAACGGGTCTTTGGAAGAACTAGCTAGAAATAGGCTACAGCCCAGACCTCCTAACTAATCTGTTGAAGGATGTCTTCTCGTTCTTTTCCAGGCTTTCCTTTGATTCAATGTTTGAAAAATCAGGCAAACTAGAAGATTATTATTATAACCACTGTTATAAGTCATTATAATTTTTTATAATTTAGATTTATATGATTACTGATTCACTTGTATTATGTTCTTATTGGGTGCCAGGTGTCATACTACCCGTTGCCTGCATAATCAGTAACAATAACAAAAATCACTACAAGGTTGGTAGTATTCTTCCTATAATTTGTAGAAGAGAAAAATTTAGACTCAGACAAGTGCAAATGACTTACTCGAAGTCCCACAGCTGTGAAGTTGCATGGCCAGGGACTTAAATGCTTGAGTCTGCATGGCTGCAATGCCTGGGCTATTTCTTACTATGCCATGTTTAATGAAACTAGAATGCTGCCCTACACAATAAAACAAGGATATGTCTTTAGTGCCATTCTAGTCTTTTGCTGGGTAATGAAGCATTAACAGCATAACCCCTAGAAGAAATTTCCATTTTTTATTTTTCTTTGGAATTATCTGCCTTGAAGGTTCATAGTAAATTGAAGGGCTTACACATTTCTTCTTCTATGGGCAGCTTTATAACATACATATTTTGTATGTTATGTACTGTATTCTGGGTCCTGTGAAGTCAAAGTCCCCCTGATCCATGAATCTGACTTTTCCAGACAGCAAATCACTTCACCATCCCTTTCCCTCTAGTCTTTACAATTCCTGCATGAGCCAGATGCTTCAGAAAACAGATCCTTTGTATTGAATTTCCACACTGCAGTTCCCAGACTACGGAAGGATGACGACCAAATTTTTTATATTTTGTCATCTCTATTTATGTGGATAGATATATATTTAGAACAAGTTAAAAAGGAGGGAGGAAAAAAAACCCACTCCAAAACAAACAACTTCCTGATCTAATACAGAGGATACAGGAGACTTTACCATGAGTAGAATGGACAGGATGTCCACTGTTGCCACAACAGAGCTTATTTGAGTAGAGTCAAACTAATTTATCTGAGAGGATGCCTGGTTGCACAAGAGAAAGGGAAGTGAAAAGTTTGAGTTATTTAGAAAAGCAAACAGTTATTCTTTAGCAGGCATCAAACACTTAAACTCTGGCAAACAAGTCCATTCAAGAGCTCATCACGCAGAAAATAACTAGCAATGCATAATATATCTTTTCTATGGCGAAAGAGTAGAGAAAGAAAGAAGAAAAATAATAATTTTATATCTACCCAGAGACAACCATGTTTAAAAATTAGTACATTGTTCTAGACTATTTTGTGTGTATATACATATGTGTGTATGGGTTTGCCTATTTTTTTATATTTTAATTTGAAATTTATGTTAAGTTCATGAGTGCATGTGCAGGTTTGTTATATAGGTAAACTTGTGTCATGGTGATTTGTTGTACAGATTATTTCTTCACCCAGGTATTAAGCCTAGTAACCATTAGTTATTTTTTCTGATCCTCTCCTTCCTCCCACTCTCCACCCTCTGAAAGGCCCCAGTGTGTGCTGTTCTCCTCTATGTGTCCATGTGTTCTCATCATTTAGTTCCCATTTATAAGTGAGAACATGGACCTGGTGTGATGGCTCATGCCTGTAATCCTCGCACTTTCGGAGGCTGAGGCAGAAGGATCAATAGAGGTCAGGAGTTTGAGACCACCTTGGCCAACATGGCAAAACCCCATCTCTACTAAAAATACAAAAATGAGCCGGGCATGGTGGTGCACGCCTGTAGTCCTAGCTACTCAGGAGGCTGAGGTATGAGAGTCGCTTGAACCCTGGAGATGGTGGTTACAGCTAGCCAAGATTGTGCCACTGCACTCCAGCCTGGGCGACAGACCAAGACCCTGTCTTAAAAATAAATCAATAAATAAATGAGAACATGTGGTATTTGGTTTTCTGTTCCTGCATTAATTTGCTAAGGATAATGGCCTTCAACTCCATCCATGTCCCCGCAAGGGACATGATCTCATTCTTTTTTATGGCTGCATAGTATTCCATGGTGTATATGGGGTATGCCTATTTAAACAAAAATAATAAATAAGACCATGTGATATATTCTGTATTTTAACCTGCCTTTTTTTTTCTTTTTACTTAAAAATACACCAGGGACATTTTTCTCTGAAAAAACAATTCATTGCTTCCGAGTATTCCGTGCCTAGATCTACAACAGTTGTTGACTGTGCATGTTGCTTCCTATTATAAACTATTCATGATGACATCCTTGTGACTGACTGAATCCTCGTTCAATACTTACTGATTTCCTTAGGATAAATTAATTAAAGTTGCATGAATGGACTAAACACCATGCACATTTTCAAGATGATTAAACTGTCCCTGGAAACATGGTTTCAGTCTATAGCCTGAATATAGGAAATGCCATTTCTCCCATGTCCAGTAATACTGAATGTTTATTATACTGAATAACGGAAAGAAATCATTATTTTGAAAGCTGCCTGTCTATTCATCTTGATATCATAGTAAACGGCACAGTTAATCTTAAGGAAAGACTGTAACTTTTATTTAGAAAAATGACCACTTGGTTTATTTAGATGTGAAAAGCTAAATCTGGGGTAGGTAAATTTTTTCTGTAAAGAGCCAAAGAGTAAATATTTTAGGCTTTGTGGGTTATAAGATCTCCGTTGCAACCACAGTTGACCCTTGAACAACACAGGGCTTGGGGCAGCAATCTCTGCGCTATTGAAAATTCACATATAACTTTTGACTCTGCACTCACTTAACCACTAATAGCCTACTGTTGACCAAAGTCTTACCAATAGCATAATCAATTAACATATATTATGTATGTTATATATATATTATGTACTGTATTTTTACAATGAAGTAAACTAGAGAAAAAAATGTTATTAAGAAAATCATACGGAAGAGAAAATATATTTACTATCATTAAATGAAAGTAGATCATCATACAGGTCTTCATCCTCATCATCTGCATGTTGAGTAGGCTGAGGAGGAGGAGGAAGAAGAGGGGTTGGTGTTGCTGCATTGGGGTGGCAGAGATGAAAGAAAGTCCAAGTATAAGTGAACCTATGCAGTTCAAACCTATGTTGTTCAAGGCTCAACTCTGCTCAACTCTGCAGTGGCACCAAACTGTCATGGATAATGAGTGTGACTGTGTTCCAATAAAACTTTATTTACAAACACAGGTGGATTGGACCCACAGAGCTGGGGTGAACCAACCCCTGGGATAGACCCTTGGGCATGGTCTGTAAGGATTAGATTCAGACCAAAACAGAGCAATAATAGGGTGCATGACGGAGTAACTCTTGGGAGGAGAGGCAGCAGTTAGAGGCAGTAAAGATATGGGGGCAGTGGGACAGGACTTTGGGGTGAGAGAGAGTGTCCAGCGTCATGGCAGCTGTTAAGGATTACAGAGAAAGCCTTCCAGAGAGAAATTCCCTATGGTTTGGGTGGGTGGCTGAAGAAATTCAGCTGAGGAATTGCATCATGTCTAAAATTAATTTTAAGATATTTCCTGTTTTGCTCCAAATAAGAGTTCTCCTCCATGTTTCTAAAGCCTTCAGTAAAATGTTACTGACAAATGAGGGAGCTAGGAAGGGCTCCTCCCAAGGAGTAGGTGGAAAAAGAAACATCCCCAGGAGGTGTCATGGTGAATGGAGTGTCTGAGAATTAATCTAGGTGAGGGAATCCAGACAAACTGTGACAGCAGAATGTAATTCTGCTTCTCTTCTGGAATTTTCAGAAGTCCCCTGGGGAATGCTGGCTTCTCTCCGTCTGTAGGATGGGGCTATATCGGGCAAGGTCCTGGCAGGAAATGGATGGAATGCTGGAGTAGAGGTGTGACCCAGGTTATGTAACCAACCACGATGGGGATGATGTCAGGGACTAGTGACAGTGGGGAGCCATCAGCACCCCAAGCATGGGAGGCTGGAGAGGGAGATGCATCAACAGGGGCTGATGAAAGCTGCAGGCAGGGAAGACTCTCCACTCTGCCCCACTGCTAACACTTGTGGCTCTGTGCAGCCAAGAGCAGAGAGGACACCTAGTTGGGCAGGACAGTTAAAATAACCACCGAGACCTCTTTTTTTCCACATTTGTTCTTCTGCCTATGGTCCTAATGTCTGCACCAAATAGAAGTCAGAGGACAAGCGAGACTGGTTAATGAAGCCCACAGAGGTCAGTCTCTCAGGACATCAAGAAAGACGATGGATTTGGGGGCAAGAAGTTGTCATGGAGAGTAACCAGCCATTTTATTTGGATAATAAAAGAAAGCTGTGGAACTTGGGATATCTATATTTTTAAAATCTACCAAATTATGGTATTATATTATTTCATGTAATATATGATTGTATTATTATTTTTAATGTGACAACAATATTAGGTGCTTTGGACATAGAAGAAGAGCCAGCAATACAAATACAAATCATACAAATGTGATTTGCAGTTGCTGCTTGTTTTGGTTTTAGGAGTCTGAAATATTTTCCAACTTAATCCACGTGTAGTATCTCTTCAAAGTTTCCTTTGTCCAGAAAAAAACCTACCAACACTAAAAAATAATAAAATATTAAAATAGAAGGAAAAATTATTCCCACTGAGTTCCCCTGCAATGATAGCAATATATTATATTTACTGGTAAAAATGAAGTTGAATTTATGCCACTTCAAACATACTAAGAGTAACTGAAAGGTTTGCATTTGTATTCTGAGGGGGTGAGAATGATCCATCTTCTGCAGATGAGTCAGCTTCCAGGGTTGGTAGAGGGGCTAAGACAAATGATTGTTTTCTTGTGTAGCTCAAGGAATCTTTGTACGTTTTTCTGTTGCAGCAAATTGCATTGCTAACATTGATCTTCATTTGCTTAAATGGATGCATTAGTTTTTAGAAGGAAAGGAGAGGTGCTAGTTAATTTTTAGAGTAAGAGATGTAGATGCACTCTTCCAAGCATTGATTTAATCAGCTTCTCTTCCCAATGGAACTGGAAATAAATCGAAGTGAAGACCTGAATTTCCCCATCCCATTACCTTCTTGTATGAGGGATTCCCTTGCAAAAAAAAAAAAAAAAAAAATTGAGACAGGGTCACCCAGGCTTGAGTGCAGTGGCACAATCTTAGCTCACTGCAGCCTCAAACTCCTAGGCTCAAGCGATCCTCCTGCCTCAGCCTCCCAAGTAACTGGGACCACAGGCATATGCCACCATGGCCGGCTAACTAATTTTTATTTTGTGTAGAGACAAAGTATACTATGTCACCCAGGCTGGTCTTGAACTCCTGGCTTCAAGCGATCCTCCTGCCTTGTCTTCCCAAACTGTTAGGATTACAGGCATGGGCCACTGCACCCAGACCCAAATTAAATTTTTATAAAGAAATGACATTTTATTGTATTGGACCCTGTGATATAATAGTAGTGGGCTCTGTACTTCAGTGTGAGATACACAAGTTTAGGAACAGATTTAGGCTATTTCATTGCCACCTGCCAACGTTGTAATGATGACACCCAGAAAAACCCCACACCTCTAAAAGTGCCTCTGTCATTAGACCACCTGCTTTTTATTGAATGTTTCATTCATAGATTGAAAGGGGGTTTTACTTTATCAGGAAACAGGGAATTACTACTTCTACCTTTGCTGCAAATCAAACTCCATTAGAATTTCATCTTCCTTCACTGAGGCACAACCCTTTAAACACAGGTCTTTGCATGACCCCTTATGCAACTTTCCATTAATACAGTCCGATCACTCCTGCCTGCATTGCGGATATCAGTTAACACGAGTAATGCTGGCCAGATATCAAGAATGTCAATCAAGAAACCAAGGAAAGGGTGTTTTATAATTACAAAACCGTGTTTTATAATTACCTCTGTGCTACGTGCAATTTCCTGACCCCAAATGATAATAAAACACAGTCATCCAATTACACAGTCAGCCAGTCTATGAGATCTGTGTCCTTTGAAGATTAAACTTCACTAGGATTGTCCTCACATATTTGGTCTCTACTAATCAGAAGTTTCCTTGTGGAACAATTGAGCAGAAAAACCCATAAAGAAGAATTTCTGTTCTATAGTACAGTCACTGACTTGCTTTCAGAGAAATGGTAGTCCCTGTGGTGACCTCTAAAGATCCTCCAGAGAGCTCCCTGCAGTAGACCCCTACCTCACTTTACTTTTTTCTAAATATCTTACTTCTGCACACTTGAAAGTCTCTGTACCTCTCCTCTTCTCGTTTTCAAAAATATGAATTTTTGAAATTCGTATCTGGCTTTATGCTGGTCCCCAGAGATCACTGTTGGTTTCACTTGTCCCTCACCAACACTCCCAAGGTGTGAGTTGATCTGTCCTCCCCACTCTCTGCAAGACCCAGAAGAGAGCCCTAGTTTAGTGTTTAGAGATGCATGCAGTGTTTAGCACCTTCTTTGTGTAAAGTTCCCTATCTAAAAGATACCTATCAGTCTGTTAATTTCTGGAAAAAGGAAGGAAATGTCTTACTGTAAGAGGCAAATTCATTACTCCAGTCTGTAAAGGCACCATTTAAATAAAGCTCCTGAAAAGAACAGCTGAATGAAACACTGCCCATATGACTTAGAAGAGTTCACCAATGTGAGAAAGGTGGAGAACTTATGCTGTACCTTCAGCTGTAGGAGGAAGCTCAGCAAGGAGTCCTGAGCTGAGACAGGGATGCTCAGGTGCCATCCTGTGACTCGATCCCTTTGCTTCCTGTAAGAAATAAATCAGAAATAAATCGCCTCAGACAAATGTGATGCTTTCAGTTGCTTACATCCTCCAGAACAGGTGAGCCAGTCACCTGCCTCAGTAACTTATCCCTTAGTCATTCTGGGTTGGTACACTTTTACTGACATCTCATGAAAATTCTTTTTATTGCTTTTTGAATCAATGGAACACAACATCCAAGAGAATCAAGAAAATCTTTTTTAAAGGCACAGCTTTCTAACTCAAAATGGTTTTACTTAAGCCAGGGGCCATAAGATGGCAGGCAGTGTTTTGCTTGGCTGTCAGAGGAATTGATTTTTCTTTTTAAGTTGAATGTCTTTGCTTCTGTTCTCCTGTTTTCAGGGGCCCTATTATTTCCTACAGTTGTTCATCCAGCCCATTCACCTGTGTATTCTACCTGCCCATCCCCTATGGATTAAAGTTTTACTTCCTCAACTTTGTTTATTAAACACAATATTTATATGGCTACTTCTGTATCTCTTACACATACCCTAACTCAATACTGACCCTGGAATACTTTGGAGAATAGAGTTGAAGGCTTTGCATGTCACATACAGTCTTTATGGCATACTCCACCTCCTCCTTCTCCCCACTTTCTCCTCTTCCTTCTCTATTTCTCCTTCTTCTCCTTCTTTTTCTTTTTTACAACCTTTAAAAATGTAAAAACTATTCTTAGCATGTAGGTCCTACAAAAATAGACCAAGAGCCAGATTGGCTATAGTTTGCTGACCACTGATATAGAAAAATGAAAGTGGAGAAGACACTTAGATGCATGTTTTTAAAAATTAGGAGGGGGTAAAATACCATACTTCTTGGGTGTTTGTTTCTTTGTTTGTGTGTTTGTTTGTTTGGAGAGGGACTCTGGCTCTGTCACATCACCCAGGTGGGAGTGCAGTGGCGTGACTTCGGCTCACTGCAACCTCCGTCTCCCAAGTTCAAGCAATCCTCCCACTTCAACCACCCGAGTAGCTGGGACTACAGGGGCTCACCACCAGACCCAGCTAATTTTTGTATTTTTAGTAGAGACAGCGTTTCGCCATGTTGGCCAGGCTGGTCTCAAACTCCCAACCCCAGGTGATCTGCCCACCTTGGCCTCCCAAAGTGTTGGGATTACAGGTGTGAGCCACCGTGCCTGGCCGTAAAACATTATACTTCTAACCACATGTATCTGAGTCTGAATTCGTAGAACATGAATCAAAATTGCCTAGAAATGCTTAAAACAAAGAAAGAAAATCAATGACTCGTTGCCATGAAGACTTAGTAAATTTTGACATGAATCTCTAATATGATCATGTGAGGTTAATGTCTCATCCAAAAGGAAGAGAGCTGTATAAAGTAGAAGTGGATACACTGGACACCAAGAAGATGCATCCTTCTGTGCAAACGCACTGCCTGACATTAGCGTGTGGACAGGACTGATGTGATGTTATTGTGCTAGTGATTAAAGTCACAGGCTGTGGGATCAAATCCTTGCTCAACCACTGACTAGCTGGGAGGTAACCAGTCTTAAGCTCTCTGGGCTTCAGTTTCCACGTCTGTGAAATGGCTGTCATCATTGTAACCACTTCCTAGTGGTTGTGTGCTGTTGAGAAGATTAAAAATGCTTGATACATTTGGGTAATAGAATGTGTTAAAGTTTTTTCTTTTTCTTTTTCAATTTTATGTGCTGCAAAAAATAATAATAAAAAGTGATTTAAAAAAAAAGAAGAAGAAAAGAAAATAACTGTGTTTGGATGTGCCTACAGGCCGCCCATCATTCTCTCTTCCGGACAAAGTCTAAATCAGTTTTTCCATTTGGGCCAGAGCTTCCTATTTGCTGCTATGGAGACTGTTGTGGAATGCCTGGAGCTGCTTAACATAAGGCTTAATTACCCATGGCCTGTAAGCCAGTTCCAGTTCCCCACCTCTTTTTTCTTTATTTGCCTAGGAGTTAGGTTGTGTTGATTGTTTGCTGTAACTGTAGATGTCAGAGCTAAAATTTCTTCTGGCATCCTCTTTCCTTCTACCTCAAGTCCTTAAAATATGTCTGACACATGGAAATGCTCCGTAAATATTAGTTATTATTATTGTGATTACTCTTTTTGTTTTACTGCAAAATCAATGAAAGGAAATGGATAATTTTCTTCTGAGAGATCATACTCTAGACGAAAGATGCCAAGGTGATGGAGGATCTGAACCTGGATGCTTCATTCTATATAAAATATAACATGTGCCAAGTTCTTGACTGTGACAGCTTCATGGCTCAGAAGGTGGAGGAAGTGATGAGGGCAGCAGCTGCTATGGACCATCTTGTCTTCAGCCAAATATATAAGAGGTGCATCACTTTTCTTCCAGCTCTCCTCCTGTCACTAAATTTAAAGAATCTAAGTATCCACCCTCTGGCAAAAACAGATCATGGAAAAGAAGCAAGTAACTGCTTTCCTGCTGAATTTCTCTTAGGGCCATTGACTGATTTCCCCTGGGTATAGACAGGTTACTCTAGGAACATGGGGTCATGTATGGCTGTGCCATTTTTAATCATGCCAGCTCTGACTCTTCCATTAACTTTGTAATTTGAATATGTCACATGGTAGTTATGATCCTCCACTTCCTCACCAATAAAATGGGAGTAATAGCGACACTTCCCCACCTGTGCAGAAGGCAAAAATGTAAAGAAGAGTTAAAAAGCACTCGACAAGCCCAAGTGCTTTGTAAATATTTAATACTTAGTAGTTGAGGTAAATGTCAGGAGAATGTGGAGCCCAACATGAATCTTTTTGTTATGACAGCTCTTTAGATGTTTTTAATTCCCCAGTCCAAACACAGAGAACCCTGAACTTTTCTGACCCTTTCTCCTTGTCTTATTTTTCTTCTTCTACTATGCCCAAATATTTCCCATCTACCATTAAATGACAGTTCATTCGAATTCCTCTACAAAAGATAATTTTAGTTTATTAGGATCCTGCATGGGCTGCTCTCCACTTTGAGTTCCTAAATGCTTGTACAGAAAAACTTAGGTTTCTTGGGAAATTCCCTTTTTTGACAAAAACACCTCTTTGTGTTTGAAAAGGACTGAATGCCATTGTCTGAGAACAACCCCCATTGTTGGAAGTCCTCACTTCTCATTAGGCTAGCTCATTTCCACAGAAAGGCTCAAATAATTTTCTTTCAACTTCACAACCATACTGGGCCCTTGAAACTAAGCAGATTTTGCACCTGTTCCCCTGAGGAAGGTTTGCTGATTGATAGGAGGGGTCTAGGTAAATTGAGTATAAATAAACAGGTAAAAAAGAGAAGGCTTTTAAATAATGCATTGGGGTTTTTCCAGAGCAACTCTGTTTTCTCTTGAAATTACTAGAGATTTTCAGTAAACATTTGCCTGGATACATTTTCACAGAGGAGTTTGCCGCATTCTGAGGACCTCATTGGCTCCCACTGTTCATTGCTATGCCCATCTCACACCCACTTCAACTGTCGAACAGAAGAACAATTCTTATTAACAGTGATTTGCTTTGCAGTTTTAGTTTATTTCTAAATTGCAGACATGGTTGATGAGTGAAGTTGTTTTAGTGACTGTTTATTGGAACAGAGCAGAGAATAGAGTCAGGAATTCTTGAGGCTGCCATGTGTATGGTGAAAAATAGAAATAAAAACCATGCCATTTTGCTTAAAAAGAAAAATCCCCAGAAACCTTAATGGTGATACATGCAATCTGAGGCTAGATAGCTTGTATTTGTATTGTGCTTTGCAATTTTCATAGGACTTTTATGTGCATTTTCTTCTCAGCTTTAAAGTACTTGTTTTGAGGTTTTTGGTTGATAACCTCCAGTAACAGCTGTAGAAGATAGTGCCAGGATGGATGATTGTGAGTTACAGGGAGGAACATTGTTACACTAGGAAGGAAGGAAGGAAGGAAAGAAGGAAGGAAGGGAGGGAGGTAGGTAGAAAAGGTCAATCAGCCTCTCTAAGACTTGCTTTCCTTTTCTAAAACATGAAGATAATAATAACTCTTACCCTATCTGTCCCATAAGGTCTTCGATCACCTGCAGTAGACTGACTCTACATTAAAGTATTGCTTCATCCAAAGAGTACTTTAGAAGCTTTAGTGGGTGTTATTGGTTACATTATTATGACTTAGGAAAAGTTGATGTCTTCATCTGTTCAGGCTGCCCTAACAAAATATCATAAACTGTGTAGCTTATATACAACAAAAATTTGTTTCTCATGATTCTGGAGGCTGTGAAGTCCAAGGCAGATTTGGTGTCTGGTGAGGGCCCACTTATGGTTCATAGAAGGTGTCTTCTTGCTGTGTCCTCATAGTAGAAGGGGGAAGCACTCTCTCTCAGGCCTCTTTTACAAGAATACTAATCTCATTCATGAGGTCCTTATGACCTAGTCAACCCTCCAAGGACCCCATCTCCTACTGCTATCACCCTGGGAGTTAGGATTTCAATATGTGAATTTGGGGAGGATACAAACATTCAGACCATAGCAGTTGGTCCACCCAAAATTGTTTCATTCACTGGCCTACTGTGCTATAAAGTTCTCACTTTGGGAAAATAACACACTAACTCTATAGCATTTATGGACATATCAACTGGATTGGCTCAGCCACTTATATGTTGCCTTCTTAGGAGACCTAAGAAGAGTGAAAAATGGGATTATACATTATGACAATTGAAAGGGGTGGATAAAAGCTCTGAATTGGAGGATAACAGAAAAGAAATGAGGTTTGCATTGCAAGGTAGGTGGAGAGCATGCTGAAGCCAGACTTCACCAAGACATACCTTGACATGGCTGGCCCCAGGTTTGCCCTCAGCCATACAAATCAACAGCTGCTGTGTTCTCCTAAGTGACTTCTGAACTCTAATCTCTGCATATTGCTTGTGATTAGATCTTTCTGAGCTTGTTTTGGTTTTCATTTTCTTCTATCAAAAATTGCTAGTTCATAAGATATGTCAGAGTTGGACACAAATTACTTTTCTTCCTCTCTTAGAAATGACAAATGACTTTTCTTCCTCTCTTAGTATGTTCCTTAGAAGGAACATACACTATACAGTCATGAGATTTCTTTGAACTGAGAACAAATATCTAGCTGTCTTTCATTTCTTTGGTGCTTCATAGTCGACAAAGTGATTTTTCATGCTGTATATAATTTGTTTAGTGCAGTAACTCTATGAAGCAGGTAACCCCAATACTTTTAGGAAAATTAAGGTAATACATACCTACCTTGCAAGGTTGAGAGGATTAAATGAGACAACATTTGTAAATAACTTTTCACAACCCCCTGGGCATAGAGAAAAGTCTTATTTTTAATACCCATATTTTATGGATGAAGAAACAATTTCAAAGGATGTGTGATATGCTCAAGGTCACAGAACAAGTTGAAGATGGATCTATCACTTGGACTGCTGCTCCATCATGCTAATATATCACGTTGATGAACAGTCAAACCATTTGATATTTAGGTTTGAATTCCATGTTACAAACTGTTGAGGAAGAAAGTGAGACACAGAAAGAAGGAAAGAGAGAGAGATGGAGAGAGAGGAGTTTAAGAACACTGATGGGCTAAGACACAGGTAAGACATGTTGAATACCTCCCCCAGGTGTGATTAGGATATCACGTAAAAATGATGTGTGCCTGTGGCTCAGTGTGGTTATGTAATCAAAAGGGCTGTGGGAATGAAATGCATTTAATTTTCCTCCAGCTTCCTGCTTCTAAGGCTTCAGTGTTTGAGTTCTGCCACACCAGCCTTTGCATATTAATAGACGGTTGGCAATCCCTGGGGAGCCCATGGTGAGGGAGAGGTCCTCTGCAATAAAATCCAAGCTGGTTCAGTTGAAGGTATTTGTGAAGCCTTTTTATATCTACTTTGCTTCTTGACCTCCCAGCATACATCACGGAAATGTTATTTCCAGCAACTGAAGCTTTGGTCTCCAGCAAAACCAGCTCTTGATAGAATTTGGCAGTAAGCAGGTTCATGGTCATTGGCTCCTTGTTATTCTTTTTGGCCTCCTTGCCATACTTTTAGTTCTCTTCACTGATACCTGCCGGTTGCAGAGTCTTACGTTTGTCTAAGGTCTCTTCAGAATATCAACTTTTGTCCTGGGCCTTAGCTATTATCTCTCCAATTTTCCATGATTCACCAGTTGAGGGGTAATATGGGTAGGCTTTGTGTCCCCACCCAAATCTCATCTTGAATGGTAATCCCCATAATCCCCATGTGTCAAGGGAGAGGCAAGGTAGGGGTAATTGAATCATGGGGACAGTTCTGTTCTCATGCTGTTCTCATGATAGTGAGTTCTCATGAGATCTGATGGTTTTTATAAGAGGTTCTTCCCACTGTCACTCGGCACTTCTCCTTCCTGCCGCCTTGTGAAGAAGGTGCCTTGCTTCCCCTTTGCCTTCCACCATGATTGAAAATTTCCTGAGGCCTCTCCAGCCTTGCTGAACTGTGAGTCAATTAAACCTCTTTCCTTTATAAATTACCCAGTCTCAGGGAATTCTTTATAGCAGTATGAAAACAGACTAATAGAAGGGGATACTTTCAAAAGAACAGAGTTTACAATAAAAATACTTGGCCAACTATTGTGAGCCACCCATGGAGCTGCTTGAACCAACCTCTTCCTGTCTCCTGCCTGTTCTTCCTCCTTCCTAGGAGAATCCAAAGATGGCTCATTTGTACCCTGGTGTATTAGTTTGCCAAGGCTACCAAAACAAAATACCACAGTCTGTGTGGCTTGGCCAGCAGACATTTATTTTCTCATGGTTCTGGAGGCTAGAAGTCCAAGGTCAAGATTTGGTTTCTTCTGTGGCCTCTCTCCTTGGCTGCAGACGGCTGCCTTCTTCCTGTGTCTTCACATGGCCTTTCTCTGTGTACATATAACCTTGGTGTTTCTTTTATGTGTGTCCTAATAACACTTTATAATAAGGACACCAACCACGCAGATTAGATTAGGGACCACCCTAATGACCTCGTTTTAACTTAATCACCTCTTTAAAGAGGCTGTCTATCTCCAAATACAGTACAGTTCTATGGTCCTGGGGGTTTAGGGCTTCAACATATAAATTTTGTAAGAGGTGGCACAACTCAGCCCACAACATCTTGTCACCTTGCTCCCTTCATGCCTTGCTGCCTCCCTTTTTGGTTTCTTTGGTGTCTTGTTTTCCATTCATCTGGTCTCACTTCAGGGCTCCAGGGTCCCCTTATGGAAGTCCCTTGTGTCATCCTCCAAGCCACTCTCCTATTCTCCTGCAAAAATTTGCTGACATTCAAGCTGCCTTTGGGGTTTGTGTAAACTTTGTGGCATTGACCTCGGGTTGTCACATGCCCATAGCCTCATCTGCTGACTTGGGCTACAGCCCTCTTGCACCAGAGCAACGACACTTTTCATAAGACACAAAATGTACAGACTTGTATTCTCTTTCTTAAGTGCCCCTAAGTAGTTTGACTGCTTTTCCTGACTCATTCTTCCTATTTTATGTCCTCTCCTTCTTAGAACTTCACAAGTTCTTTTATGGGCTGGTTTGAAAAACAGTTGACATGTGTTCACTTCCAAAGCTTTCTCATCCACTTATAGCCAGTCATCCTTTAACCATCTGGACCCTCTCAGAAATCGCTAAGCCAGAGGGCTCTTTTTCCTCTCAAGACTTTGCAGACAGTTAAAAGGCAGCCATCATCCAGTTTAGTGCTGGCCACATGACATAGATGCTGCAATTTTGCTCTCTTGCTGGAGGAGGTTCCACCAAGCTGTGTTTCAGCATGCATCATAGGGCTTCGTCCTTCTGGTTCTGGGGTAAATCCTAGATTGAACCCTAGAATTGCCATCTAATTGTTCGATAACCCAGGAGCATTATTTCCATCAGTCTTATCCTCTTCATCTATAAAATGGTGATAATGACACCTACTTCTTAGTCTTGCTGTCAGACATGAAGTAAGGTGGCATAAAGCCTGGCACATAGCAAGCATTCAATAAATGTTAGCTTTCGTGACAATTTTGCAAATAAAGCTTTTTTTTTTTTTGAGACAGAATCTCGCTCTGTTGCACAGGCTGGAGTGCAATGGTGCAGTCTTGGCTCACTGCAACCTCTGACTCCCGGGTTCAAGCAATCCTCCTGCCTCAGCTTCCTGAGTAGCTGGGATTACAGGTGCCTGCCACCATGCCTGGCTATAATTTTTTGTATTTTTAGTAGAGACAGGGTTTCACCATATTGGCCAGGCTGGTCTCGACCTCTTGACCTCAGGTGATCTGCCCACCTCGGCCTCCCAAAGTGCTGGGATTACAGGCATGAACCATCGCGCCTGGCCTGCAAATAAAACTTTGTGACAGGCAGGAACTTCTTCGGTCATAAGCTTTCCTTCTCCTGTTTGTGCTCCTCTATTATTTGCATTAAACAAAATATTTATTGAATATCTGTTATCTTCTAAGCACTGCGTTAAGTTCTTTACATTTGTTGATCTTATTTAATTCCTCACGATAAGCCTTAAGGCTGATATTATTACTAACAAAACTTTACAATCCTGAGAATTTAGCCTTGAACAAGACAGATATTATACACTCCTGTCAGATCTTACAATACCGTGAGAAAGTCATATGTTAAACTAATAATTATAATACAATAATTATAGCAGCCTACTCTTCCTTGAGGCAGTACCTACTTTCCTATAGTTATTACTGGATCTTGGAATTTAAATAGAGTTTCCTTACTATTGCTAAGCACTACATGTTGTGAAATTATATAATCAACTTTCACATTCCTTAAGAGTCTTATCAATGAAAACGCTGAAATCTTAGAGATGGAAAGAAATGGAAGGGATATGGTTGTTTGTTAAGTCAGAGCTAATTATTTGTAATTACTTTGTAAGCAGGAGATAAATATTCATGCTTCATTCCTTCTTTTAGAAGGGACCAAGTAGTTTGTAAATCTCAGACAACATCCTGATAAAAGGCAGTTGAAGAAAGACAAATATTACTTGGTTGGCTTAATTGGAGTTTGGAAAAGATCTATTGCTTGGAGCTCCAGAATCATTGAGCCTGAGCCCTGTAATTCCACAGAGCAGTGTGCTGAACACAAAACCAATGTTGTATGGAGGAAAATGACACGGACGCCTATGCGTGGACCACCAATTGCCAGCCAAGGATACCTTTTGGCGCCCTCAATTTAAAACCACAGCCAGATTTTTAACATGGATAGACCTTCTCATTCATACAAAGTGATACCTCAAGTGTGATGACTCACTCTAGGAGGAGGAAAGAAACAGACTACTCAATGCTTCTGAAATAAATTATTGTAATATTTTAACATTTCGTGTTTGTTAGAAAGGCTATTTGTCTACCTCATACTTGGCATATACACGATTTGTACTCCCAGTCAGGGCCTGTTGAATGAAATTAGTTTCCTCTATCAGTCATCCCTGTGATGTCTGTTACATGGACTAGCATTCTGGATACTACCTAATAGCAACAGTTCTAATGAAAATGGTCTAATAATATTGCTCCTTGCAACAGATGTGTTTTATCCCAAAGTATAAACTCCTTAAAGCATAGACAGGCAGAGTTGGCTCATGCCTGTTATGTAAGCTATCGTGTCCTTTCTTTTCTTTCTTTCTTTTTAGATGGTGTCTCATTCTGTCACCCAGGCTGGGCTGGAGTGCAGCAGCGTGATCTCAGCTCACTGCAACCTCCACCTCCTTGGTTCAAATGATTCTCCTGCCTCAGCTTCCCAGGTAGCTGGGATTACAGGCATGCACCAACATGCCCAGCTAAATTTTTGTACGTTTGGTAGAGACAAGGTTTCCCCATGTTGGCCAGGCTGGTCTTAAACTCCTGGGCTCAAGTGACTTGCCTACCTTGGCCTCCCAAAGTCTATCATGCCCTTTCTATTGAGTAGCCTGCAAGTGTCTCAAAGAAATGTTTATTACCTATTTATAGAATATTTCTTTGTTCAAAATAGAAATGATTAACTCTTAACTGAAGTAAATGATATAATTACCTGAAGAACAGAAGGGAAACCTTTCATGCTCAAGAAGGCAGAACCCACATCCTCAGAGTGAGGTTTCTGCTTTTCTGGTTAAACATGAGTATTAACTGGAAAAGTCTACTTTAAAGCATGAGCTCTGGTAGGCACAGCTAACATTATTTTGGACACCTTCACTTTATTTTAATCATAAACTGTAATGCTGGCTTCCTCTTGGTTGTTCAATATTGCAGAAATGAGTCGAGTTAACCTACAAGTTGTAGGAAGCATTTGATGACAGAAAGAGACTTGAAAAAGTAGCTGATTTACCTGCAAGTCATATCAGCACTTTGAAGAAACAAACACTGCCACAGTACCCTGTTAAAAGTGTCAGTCATAAAGCTCTTTACAAAGGTATTGTGCCTCCAACTTTTAATTTTCATACCCTCATGGAGAGATAAGCATCCTCAAAAGAGCCCAATTGCCTTATAGGGCTTTCAAAAGAAGCTCCAGTTTTGAAACACTGCTCACTGCTTATACACTACCCCCATTCCCATGAAATAAAATTGTCATACTAGTCCCCTTTGCAGAAGTTATACAGCATTTGGGAATACTGAATGTTTTCTGTTGAAGTTCATCTTAGAGAACTTAAAAATTCAACAAGTCATAATCGTAACCCAGAATTAAGCCCATGGTATACAGCAACAGCTGGGGTCTGGGTGATAGAGAGGAACGAGTTCTGCCGTAGACATCTGCAGGTTTGGCTACTGGTTCTGGGTCTGGTACTCACTTGCTAGGTGATTCAGGGCCAGTCTTCTCTCAGTGAGCCCCAGTTTTCTGCCCCTGCCATGTAAAATGAGCCTGATATCTGCATGATCACTAAGATGTTTTCCTGCACTGACTTTCTATGACTCTGGGCAAGGCAGGGGAGCTAACCTTTTCTAATGAAATATTAAGCAATCAGGACTAGACGCCTTGGAAGTCATCTCTTCAAGCCCAGTCCTTCCAGGCTTTCATCAGCTGACCCAGAGAGGTGATATTGTTCCTATTGATCCTGTTTCTAATGCTCCGCCATTGACTAGCTTTCACATCTTTCACTCTCTCTGAAAGTAAAGAGCTGCTGCCCCTTTTTACAGAACACGTGTGTTTCCTGTATATTGTGGTTGTATACTTTCTTTGCTCTGACTTGTGAAAAGAAAGAAAAAACAAGAGAGCTAAGCATTCTTTTTCTTTTCTTTCCTCTTGAGCAAGCTGAAATAGGCAGGGTATAATTTAACTTGGATTTATAAAACAGCAGTTTATTCATTTAACTGAAAATACTTGTACTTTTTCTTCTTAGCTATTACTTATTATTTGTTTAATTTTTTATTATTATACTTTTTTGAGACAAAGTCTCACTCTGTTGCCCAGGCTGGAGTGCAGTGGTGCTATCTTGACTCACGGCAACCTCCACCTTCTGAATTCAAGCAATTCTCCTGCCTCAGCCTCCCAAGTAGCTGGAATTACAGGTGCTCGCCACCACACCCGGCTAATTTTTGTATTTTTAGTAGAGACCGGGGTTTCACCATGTTTGGCCACGGTAGTCTCAAACTCCTGACCTCAACTGATCCACATGTCTCGGCCTCCCAAAGTGCTGGGATTATAGGTGTGAGCCACTGCACCTGGCCACTATTATTTATTAAGCAAACCCATGGCAGGCACTGTGCTAAATTCTCTCCCTAAAGATATACTATTTAAAAGGTTCAAATCACCATGAAAAATAGGTGTTATTGTTCCCACTTTACAGAAGATAAGATTAAAGTTCAAAAATATTAAGTGACTTGCTTAGGGTTACTAAGCAATGGACCTGAGATTCCGATTCATCCCAAAGATCCTAATCACAATATGTTTAAATCATTTTGAAGAGACGTAAGAAGGTGTAATGCTTTCATTTGTAAAACAGTTTGTTGTAAAATCAAACTCATTTTGAGGTATGTTTTAAGCTTACCACTTGAATATTTAAATTTCATTAGAACTGGGCCTGGCACAGTGGCTCATACCTATAATCCCAGCACTTTGGGAGGCCGAGGAGGGTGGATCACCTGAGGTCAGGAGTTTGATACCAGCCTGGTCAACATGGCGAAACCCTACTCTACTAAAAATACAAAATACTCTACAAAAATACTAAAAATGCAAAAATTAGCCGGGCATGGTGGCGTGCACCTGAAATCCCAGCTACTCGGGAGGCTGAGACAGAAGAATCACTTGAACCCAGGAGGCTGACGTTGCAGTGAGCTGAGATTTGTGCCACTGCACTCCAGCCTAGGCGACAGAGCAAGACTCTGTCTCAAAAAAATAATCATAATAAAAATAAAAAATAAATAAAATTTCATTAGAACTGTTCCTGGCATAGAATAGGTGGGTACTTAATTTGGTTGAACAGATACTTGGATTTATAAAAGTGAGATTTATGTGTGGGACATCACTAACGGGTTGTTGGCAGAATTATCAGTGCACCTGTTGTATGTTGAGTGAGACAACTGCTTTCGCAGGCTCTGTGTTTGCAGTTGACCTGATGCCACAGTCATGTGCATGGTGGCTGTAGGAGCAGCAGTTCTGGTAAAGTCTTGGTACACTAACTCACACTCTGTCCTTAAAAATATGTTAGTGGAAAGACTGCATCTAACAAACTGAATGTCCCTTTTGGCATGTTTTTCAGTGGCATCACTATCCTGTGAGGTCGATGGTAAATTAGGCATAGTCCTTCTTCTGCTCTATCAGCTGCTCTGAAAGCAACAGGACTCTCATTTTCGGGCTCTTAGACAAACTTGGATTCTTGTAGGCAGAGCATAGAGCTATTAATCAAAATGATAGCAATTGTAATTATAGCTACATAGGGAAATATTTTTTTTTTTTTTTTTTTTTTTTGAGACGGAGTCTCGCTCTGTCGCCCAGGCTGGAGTGCAGTGGCGCGATCTCGGCTCACTGCAAGCTCCGCCTCCCGGGTTCACGCCATTCTCCTGCCTCAGCCTCCCCAGTAGCTGGGACTACAGGCGCCCGCTACCACGCCCGGCTAATTTTTTGTATTTTTAGTAGAGACGGGGTTTCACCATGTTAGCCAGGATGGTCTCGATCTCCTGACCTCGTGATCCGCCCGCCTCGGCCTCCCAAAGTGCTGGGATTACAGGCGTGAGCCACCGCGCCCGGCCGGGAAATATTATTTTTAAAGTTAATTTTGAATAATCAATGCATGCATGGAGTAGAGAATTCAACAAGTACCAAAACTCTCACCCTCAGCCCTCACTTCCATTCACCCAGACAGTCTCTTCCAGAATATTTTAGAGATATCTAGACATATACAAGCACAGATATATTCATACATTATTTTTTCTCACAAGGAGTAATAACATATTTGAACAATTCTGTACATTGCTTGGAAAATAAGATTTTCTTTAATGAGTGTCCAGCACATAGAGATCTGTTAATAAATATTTTGTCAAAACCACAGTGAAATACCATCTCACATCTGTCAGAATGACTATTATTAAAAAGTCAGGCCAGGTGCAGTGGCTCACGCCTGTAATCCCAGCACTTTGAGAGGCCAAGGTGGGCGGATCACTTGAGACCAGGAGTTAGAGAGCAGCCTGGGCAACATGGCTGTAGAAACCACGCCTCTAAAACAAAATACAAAAATTAGCCAGGTCTAATGGCTTGTGTCTGAAGTCCCAGCTACTTGTAAGGCTGAGGTGGGAGGATCACTTGAGCCCATGAGGCACAGTTGCAGTGAGGCAAGATAGCACCAGTGCACTCCAGCCTGGGGACAGGGTGAAACCCCATTTCAAAAAAAAAAAAGGTCAGTAAACAACAGATGCTGGAGAGGCTATGGAGAAAAGGTAACATTCATACACTGTTTGTGGGAATGTAAATTAGTTCAGCTGCTGTGGGAAGTAGTTTGGAGATTTCTTAAATAACTTAAAATAGAACTACCACTTGACCCAGCAATCCCACTGCTAGGTATATATCCAACAGAAAACAAAATGTTCTACCAAAAAGACACATGCACTCATATGTTCATTGCAGCATTATTCACGATAACTAAGACATGGAATCAACCTAGGTGCCTATGAACGGTGGACAGGATAAAGAAAATGTGGTACATATACATCATGGAATACTATGCAGTCATAAAAAAGAATGAAATCATGTCGTTTGCAGCAACATGGATGCAGCTGGAGGCCATTATCCTAAGTGAATTAATGCAGGAACAGAAAACCAAATGCTGCATGCTCTCACTTATAAGCGGGCGCTAAACATCGGGTGATTTTGGACATAAAGATGGCAACAATAGACAATGGGGACTACTAGCCATGGGAGGGGGGGAGTGGGGACAAGGGTTGAGAAATCAACTCTTGGGTACTATGCTCAGTACCTGGGTGACAGGATCATTTATATCCCAAACCTCAGCATCACACAATATACCCAGGTAACAAGCCTGCCTGTGTACCCCCTGAATATAAAACAAATTTTGAAAAAGGAGAAAAAATAATAAATATTTTGTTTAAAAAATACTTCACGGCCGGACACAGTGGCTCATGCCTGTAATCCCAGCACTTTGGAAAGCTGAGGCGGGCAGATGGCTTGAGCTCAGGAGTTCAAAACCAGCCCGTGGTGAAACCCCATCTCTATCAAAAATACACCCCTGTAGTCCCAGCTACTCAGAAGGCTGGGGTGGGAGAATCACTTGAGCCTGGGAGGTGGAGGTTGCAGTGAGCCAAGATCGTGCCACTGCACTCCAGCCTGGGCAACAGAGCAAGACCCTATCTCAGAAAAAAAGAAAAAATAATAAATAAATGAAAAATAAAAAATAAATCACAAAGGCAACGTGCAAGAGGGAAGGGGTGGGAGAAGGAATATCTTCATAGTAATACCGTACCACAGTTACACTCAGAAAGACTTGCCTAGGAAGCCAGGGTTCTAATCTTTTGTGAATTCTTCTGGTCTAGGATAGGAAGCTATATGGTATAGCAAAAAGACCATAGGGCTTGGAGTCAAACTCACACAGAATATGTTCCATATTTATTAGCCCAGCAATCAATGAACTGAAAATTCTCATAGGCAACCACACAGCCTGGTGCTGAGCACATGGTAAATTTTACACAGGAATGATAAAAACTTCTGCTCTTTCATGAATCTTCTCTACAGTAGTTTGGCTAAATTTCAACTTGGGTCTTGTTGCAATAGTCTACATATGATGAAAAAACACCTGGTGGTAGTTTTCCTCTTCTCTGAAAGCAATGGCTAGCATTTATGGAGTATTACTATTGCTAGGCACTGTACGAAGCACTGTGCCAATGTGATCATATTTAATACTCATCACGACCCTACAAGGCAGTAACTATTCTTGCTACTATCTTTAGGCCAGAAACTGAAGAGAAACATAAGATAACTTGCTCACTGTTCCCTCAAGTAAATAGACTCTCATCTGGCTGACCCCAACGTGTCTGCTCCTCACAGTCCTTGCCTGCCTCTTGTCTGCATCAAATGGTCTTATTCTCTGTAGACATAACCCTTGGACACCCCAGAAGAGAAACGGAGTTATTACCACCTCAGCTCAGTTCTGGCACACACCCCTAAAGCTTTAGGCAGCTTTTTAATGCATTACAACTACAAATAACAGGACAAGGCAGCCTTTGACCCCACATGTCAGAGATCCTGTATTATTCTTTACTGCATTGGCCAGCAGGCAAGAGTTTTTACTGAGGTGCATTTTCTGGTTTCTCTTACTTCTGTCTCCCAACCAACCTATCCTGGAGAACATCCTTGCCTTCTAATCTCTTGCCATCACAGCAGGCTTCCTATAATTCCTGCAGCATAATGCAAAAAGAAAGGGGGGGGAAAAGTGTTGACTGAGATTTCTGGCAAACATTATTTAAGCTGAAGAGGAGCACTGCAGATTGACTATTAGACACTATTAGACTATTAGTGCTAGTAATGCCAGGATGCTTTCTTGTCAGCATTCCAGTTTCAGATTTTTATGACTGTTTAATTACCAACACTCTCCCACATTGCCAGGATGTGCCTCTTCAAAACCCTACTGGAAGTTCAGTGTCGATTACAACCAGCTACATGCACTTCCTACATTGTAGATCTCTAATAGCTTTCTGTATTCTATGGCACTAGCAGAAATAGTCCAGATAATGGCTCTAAATTTCCCTTTTAAATCTTGTATTTTTTTCCCATGTACCATGAAAACAGAACTGTTTTCTTTCTGCTGAAGAGTAATTTTCCTGGTAATGATATTTAAACAGGAGTCTATTTCAAAATGTCCACATTCATCTCACATGTTATCTGAAGATTCATTCATAATTTTGTTTAGCCATTTGAAAAATTGTGGGAATTACATATTTGATGTCAATGTTGAAAGAGTTTAATCCACAGAGGGTTGAGTTTGTCAAGAAAATAGCATTGCTACAGAAATAGGTGGTTCTTTTGTGGAGAAACAAATTTAATCCTTATCCCCCAAAAAAATGTATCCTCTCCAGTCAGCAATGTCTCTGAGAATGTCTAGGAAACTAGAGAAGATAATCTTAGTGCTAAAATAATATTCAGGTTTTTAAATGGTATCTAAGGATTTCTTCAGAAATGTATGTGTACAAAAATAGATTTTTCAAAACCGAATAAACACAGTTCTTAAACAATGATGAGGAAAATAGTTTTGCTTATACGGCACCAGCAAATGAGGAAAAATTTATTTCCTGTTGAATACATGGGAGAAACAGAAATCCTCATTGAGGTGGGAAGGGAGAGAGGCAGTCGTTTCAATATATTGAGCACTGAACACCCAGGCTTACCTCCCACATGGTTATCTGTCAGATTGAGCAGATTGGTTTGTAACAAGTCAACAGTGATAACTTTATGTTTATGGTGGCAGTGTTCTAATTTATTATCAGTACTAATGATAATTATCAACTTCATACATTTTGCTAATGATATTGAGAAATTTTCAAATAGCAACTCTTAAGAAAGCTCTCCTGTCTGGGGAGATGAAGGAGTTGCCTTAAGGTAAGAATACAGATTAGACAGTATCTTAAAAGTCCTTTCGGCCCTATGTTACGATGAGGAATATTGTGTATGGTGGAACACTTCCATGGGCATAATTTAATCTGTCCTTTCTCTGTTGTAGATACTGCTGCCACCAACTCATTTCCTTCAATCCTCTTTTATTAGGTTGGTGCAAAATTAATTAATTGTGGTTTTTGCCATTACTTTCAAAAACAAACAAACAAAAAAAGTGGCTTCCAAAGCTGAAATCTCACAGGAGATTAGAGCTTTGTACACAACATTGTGAGCTAATTTGCAGCTGAATCTTTAAAACCTCGTGCTTCCTTTCCATCAAATTACTCAAAGTTTGGGTTCCCCTAAAAGCAGAGTCTATTTGAGACAAGGACCTAGGTGCAGGTAGTTGATTTTGGAGGTGATCTCAAGAAGTGGAATGAAGGGCAGAGAGACTGATACAGGGAAGACTGGAGAGTCCTTAAAGAATGAATACTGAGCTGGTTACCACTTTGGGCAACTGGGGTGGAATCTGACTGGGGACAATTTGAAGAATTGTTCAGAATGCACTTAGAATAATGATGCCCCCCACCTCCCATAGGTTTGAAGGCTGGAGCATTATCCAACAACCCCTCACCTCGCCCATCCTCTCTCCACTTACCTCCTTCTTCCCAGCCTCACATTAATTCCTCCGTACTTGGCTAAGTGGGTTCTGCAGTTTTGCAGAAAGTTCTGAAGCAGAGGAGCTGAGGAGCCTTAAGACAGGAAGTCCTCACTGGTTAAAGGAACTGCTCATCACATCTGCAGCTAAAATAAGATGTGGTTCAAGTCAGGAGTGGTCAAAGGCATGGGCCATGGAATCCCATGAGCAGCTGCCACATTTTTAATTGCTTGTACTCCCCTACCCTGCATCTCCACCTCCTAGCCTACTTCCCTCCTGTTCACACTCTGCCTTGTGCATTTCACCCACAGTCTTCCATGGCCCCTCTAAGTCAGCTTGCCTCTCTCCTCATCCCCAGCTCCATCTCCCTCCTGCATGCCTAGTTCAACGGTGCAATTCTGCCACCCTGGCTTTTCTTCCTTCCTCTCTAGCTAAAATCATCTTTGTTTAGAAGCCTCATCTTTCTTATCTGGCTTTCCATTTCATTAAAACAACAAAAACAAATGTAGTTTCCAAAGGTCAAATGTTACATTAGATTAGAGATTTGTACACAACCTTGTGGGCTAATTTGCAGCTGAATCTTTAAAATCCGGTGCTTCCTTTCCATCAAACTACTCAACCCTTCTTCCCCACCCCATGTTCCCTAAAAGGGAATCTCAACTAAAAATAGCTTTCAGTGTTTGAAAGCAGTAATGTGGTGTGGGCTGAGGAGCTCAACTTGTGCATGCATGGAGACAACTTTATTCTGACAGTCTCAGGAGACACATACCCCTTACCTGGCAGGTGACACAAGATGAAGGGCTCTGTGTTCTCTTGCAGCACTGAAGGCATGTAATGGAACTAATTAAAGCAGGCAGGCCTGGGCCCATGGCTCTCACTCATCTCAAAGCCCAAACTTTGTCAGAGTGTACAAGAGCTGGGACTGGCCATATTACCCATGTGTTGGGCAAGGTCCCCTGAAACAGGGCTCCTTTGCAGAGTACCCAGTTTGAACCTACAGCAAAAAGGCTGGCACACCTCCAAAGCCTTCTGCTCTCTTCCATAGGTTTCCTCTGTAGCTTCAGAGACCGAAAAGATCTTGGCAGAGCCTGAAGTAATCTTTTTCTTTCATGGAGAATAAGCTGAGTTTCAGACTCTCTAGCTCTAACTCCATTAAGCATGCCTCCCTTGAGTTCCCAACACAGTCTTTGCTTCAATAGCATTGCTAATTGGGATGTAGTATAATTCATCTGTTCAAATATCTGCTGCCTTCCCCACTAGACTGGAAACACCCTGTGGCAAGAGCCACTTCCTAGCAATAAAAATAGCTGCCATTTACTGGACATTTAATATGTGCTAGGTATTGTCCTAGGGTTCTAACACATTTCATGTCCTTTATGGTAGTCTTGCTAGGCAGATATTATCATCCCCTTTTGTAAATCAGAAAATTTGAGAGAGGTCAAGTATGCCCAGGGATATACAGCTTTTGAAGGACAGAAGAGGAACTTGGGCCCAGTCGCCGATCTATCTGAACCAGTGCACCTAACTGATGAGCTGTACAGCCCCTTCACTGCTTCAGTATATGTGTCTCCTGGCCAAGAAACCAACTAGCAGTGAATGAAGGGATATACAGAGTGGGCTTAGCAAACTCTAGGCTCATCTCACACATTTATTTACTTTGTGCATTTGGAAATAATGCCAATCACACTCATCCATCTACACTGAAGAAATGCCACGATTTTTGCCTTCAAAAAATAATTTTAATTGGCTTTTTGTATAGTTTGTAGCATTGGCATATTTACTTTTAGTCTTTTCTAAGTATAAATCATCTGTAGTATATATGTGTATATGTACGTATGAATATGCAATATATATATAATATGTCATATACAGCTCCTTTAAACCTGCTTTGTTCGTATAGCAACAACATAACACCATGAGTATTCTTCCAATAAAAGTATCATTGCTGCAATATAGTCAGAACAAGTGTTGTGATTAGATAATCAGATTGGAAGGGAATTTTGAAGTCATTACACACCTTTATCTAAACTAATGGTCTCCATTGGAACAGAACAGAGGACTCAGAAATAACACCACACATCTACAACCATCTGATCTTTGACAAACCTGACAAAAACAAGAAATGAGGAAAGTATTCCCTATTAAATAAATGATGCTGGGAAAACTCTCTAGCCATATGTAGAAACCTGAAACCTGAAAGAAAGCCATATGTAGAAACCCTTCCTTACACCTTATACAAAAATTAATTCAAGATGGATTAAGGACTTAAATGTTAGACCTAAAACCATAAAAACACTAGAAGAAAACCTAGGCAATACCATTCAGGACATAGGCATGGGCAAGGACTTCATGTCTAAAACACCAAAAGCAATGGCAACAAAAGCCAAAATTGACAAATGGGATCTAATTAAACTAAAGAGCTTCTGCACAGCAAAAGAAACTACCATCAGAGTGAACAGGTAACTTACAGAATGGGAGAAAATTTTTGCAATCTACTCATCTGACAAAGGGCTAATATCCAGAATCTACAAAGAACTTCAACAAATTTACAAGAAAAAAACAACCCCATCAAAAAGTGAGCAAAGGATATGAACAGACACTTCTCAAAAGAAGACATTTATGCAGCCAAAAGACACATGAAAAAATGCTCATCGTCACTGGTCATCAGAGAAATGCAAATCAAAACCACACTGAGATACCATCTCACACCAGTTAGAATGGCAATCATTAAAAAGTCAGGAAACAACAGGTGCTGGAGAGGATGTGGAGAAATAGGAAAACTTTTACACTGTTGATGGGAGTGTAAACTAGTTCAACCATTGTGGAAGACAGTGTGGCGATTCCTCAAGGATCTAGACCTAGAAATATCATTTGACCCAGCGATCCCATTACTGGGTATATACCGAAAGGATTATAAATCATGCTACTATAAAGACACACGTGCAGGTATGTTTATTGTGGCACTATTCACAGTTCACTATTCACTATTCACAGAACCAACCCAAATGTCCAGCAATGATAGACTGGATTAAGAAAATGTGGCACATATACACCATGGAATACTATGCAGCCATAAAAAAGGATGAGTTCATGTCCTTTGCAGGGACATGGATGAAGCTGGAAACTATCATTCTCAGCAAACTATCACAAGGACAGGAAACCAAACACTGCATGTTCTCACTCATAGGTGGGAATTGAAAAATGAGAACACTTGGTCACAGGGTGGGGAACATCACACACTGGGGCATGTCATGGGGTAGGGGGCAGGGGGAGGGATAGCATTGGGAGAAATACCTAATGTAAATGACGGGTCGATGGGTGCAGCGGGCCAGCATGGCACATGTATACCTATGTAATGAGCCTGCACATTGTGCACATGTACCCTAGAACTTAAAGTATAATAAATAAATAATTTTAAAATGAAAAAAAAAATAAACTAATGGTCTCAAAGTTATTTTTAACTATGACTCATTTTTTTTCCTAAGGAAACCTATATAAAACATCAATAGCTAGCATAAATAAAAAATGGCATTATGGTTATATTTATATGAATTTATTTTGTAAGTACAGCTTTGTCACATTTACTCATTAAAAAGCCAGCCAATTAGAGTAGTAAGGCTCGTTCAACTAGGCAGCAATTTTTAATTGGAAGTTAGGATAACAGTTGAAGTTTTATGTAAGCCTCAGTATCTTGTTTTCATTGTGTAGGAGTCAGGGGATCATGGTCCACACAGGTATTTGTAACATCATTGTTTAACAGATGCACCTGCAATTAGCTAAATACATGCCACAGGAGAAGCTTGATTTCAAGTCTGCACAAAAATGAGTTAACCTTGTAGCAGCACCCAAACTTTGGTGTTCCAACATATCCAAGTTTTATATAAGACACATTTAAATGCATGGGTGCCACTTTTTCTTACCATTTTTAAAATAGTCAAAAGTAAATTCTCATTAAAAAGTGAAATCTTAACCAAATATGTGTATAATCCCTTAAAGCATACTTTATAGAAGTCTAGGGTTCCATGACACCCTAGGGTTTTCTGAAATTCAGCTAGGAAATCACTGATTTAACTTTCCCTAAAAGTCTAACACATTAATAAAAGCTGCAAAACAGGGAGGCTACCCAGGCTGTCTCAGGAATACACCCAAGTATTTAAATCCCCTAATGATAGTCAGAAAATTCCTTCTCATGCCTGACTTGAGTTTCCTAAGCTGGTGCCTAAGCTTAGCATAGTATATAGAAGGCTCTTGGAAAAGACTTGTTGACTGACAGATGGAGGCTCCTGTGGAAGGGTAAGGTTGGTGGTTGGCCACTCTTCTTCTCACCAAATAAATATGATCTAGTCTCCCACTCACTCCTGACTTGGTACTGTGATTACCACGATTAGGCAGCATCATTTTCTGATTAGCTCAACATCCTGCCAAAACAGTAATGACTTCTGCAAGTCACCTCTGCATAGAAAACATTTGGCTTGATACATTTTTACAGTGTGGGTTTGCAAAAGATACTGATCAATGCTCTTCATAGCACTTATGTGAAGCTCTAATACTTCTTGCCATAAGTCAGTATAGGATAGAGGTCTTTGCACTGGGTCAGGCAGAAAGGGAAAGCCAGTAATTTGAGTTGTCCACTAGAGCCAGTAATTGAATGTTCAATAGTTGTCTGGGGAGTTGGATTCATTTGCGGCAGATGAAAACAGGAGATGGTAGGCAGATCTGAGGCATACGGAAAAGACTCAGTTGTCAGAATAGGGTCATAGGGCCAGAGAGTCAGGAGGACTTGATACTCACTGGCCATGCATTGTGCTGAAGGCATGTAAATCTATCCTTTCTGGCCCACATTAGACTCATGTGAGAACAGGGAGGATACTGGGCCTTCAGACAGGGGCCAAGGAGGGAGCTGGAGGGAGAGGACAGCCTCACCATCTGGGGTGCCAGGGAAGGTCTAATATGCTCAGGATTTGGGCTGCCCCAAAGTGCATATGGGAATTTTCTCCACAGTCTTATGACATAGGTTATTTATGTTAGATAGTGAGCTTTTCCTCGTCTTGCTGCCAGCCCCTTTGCCCTAACCCATGTATTTACTGCATCACCAATCACTGGAAGGTTTGATGGCTGCCCAGGCATTTAAGAGAATTTGGAAGCTGTGTTCTAATCCTGGAAGGAAGTATAAAATTTTAATTGAACTATGTAGACAGTTTGAAGTCATTTTACAAATAGGAAGGCGAGGCTTTTTGAGCCTTGCCCGCCATTCATGTAAGTGGAATTCTTCATGAGAGACAGAAAGGTTAGGCTCATTCCATGGCATGAGGAATGATGTGAGCAAAGGTGAAATCTGGGAGAGTAAGTGTAGTGAGTAGAGCAGACACCAGCACACCATGTTGGCTTTTCTCTCTTCCCTGTCTCTCTTTCCCTACATCCTGGTTTGTGCTTCCTGGATTCACCTCTCAAATAAACCACCTGCACTCAAGTCCTTGTCTCGGGTTCTGCTTTTGGGGGAAGCCAAACTAAGACAGCGAGTTCAACCTTCTTCAACTGAACATCATAGCTTTGGGGGAGAATTACAAGGAGCAATGATGGATGGCAAGGATACCCATCAGATCACCATCTCAACCTGGGCAAGCTAGACAGACTCAGACCAACCACTTGTCCATGCTTCTAAGAAACAAGGAGTGTGCCTGAATAGAAAATGGAGTTTATTCAATAGTATTAACTCACTCAATCACAAGGTCCCACAACAGGTCATCTGCAAGATGAGGAGCAAGGAATCCAGTCCAAGTCCCAAAGCTGAAGGACTTGAAGTCCAACGTTTTAGGGCAGGAAGCATCCAGCACTGGAGATAGATGTAAGCTGGGAGGCTAAGCCAGTCTGACCTTTTCATGTTTCTCTGGCTGCTTTATATTCTAGCGACACTGGCAGCTGATTAGATGGTGCCCACCCAGATTAAGGGTGGGTCTGCCTTTCTCAGCTCACTGACTCAAATGTTAACCTCCTTTGGCAACACCCTCACACACACACCCAGGATCAATACTTTGCATCCTTCAATCCCATCAAATTGACACTCAATATTAGCCATCACACCAGGTTAATGAGTTCCTTCTCTATTCAATCCCTCTGCTGTTGGACAAAACTTTTACCTTGCTGTTTGCTTCTGAGATGGTGAGAGTTTGGGTTTGAAGCAGATGCTGATCAGTGACCTTCACCACACTTTCCTAGTCACAGTATCATAGTCGCTCTGAACCTACCAAGTCAAGCCAAGAGACAGCATCCTTCCTTTTTGTGTGTGTGTAGAATTGACACTCTTGCCTTAGTGTTTGTAACATTTGGAGTTTATAGGGAACCACAGAGAGAAAACATACTCTATTTTGATTTCTTCCTGGTAGTTTTACTTTCTCTCAACTTTTTGTTTGGTTCTAGTAGCAGCAAAGTACCTCCTACTCAGCCCCGCAACACCCTCACTTCCCACCTGTCAAACCACCCCAAGTCCTTATTTCCCTTCCCCTTCCAGAAGCAGTTAGGAGGAAGGGGGTGTGGTCAGAACCAGACCCACTTCTAATATTTTCAGAGCCCAAAACATGAGTATGAATGGAGGTCCATATACTATAGGTCTAAATATGTTAACATTATCAATCAAATTTACAAACATGTAATAAAATATACTTGGCCACCTTCTTTGCCAGAGCCTAATGAAGAGAAGTTGGTGGGAGACCAGGGGGAGAAGTGGCCCTGGCCTGAAGCCCATCCCCTCTTCTCTTCCCACCCCTGGTTCCACAGGCACTGCAACATGAATCCTGCTCACATGTGTGGACAGCTCAGCTCGCAAGCTCTATCCTTGCCCCGCCCCTGTAAACGTGGCTCCCTTTGCCCTCCTGGAGCCTAGAGGTTTTCTGAAAGCAGTGGCACAGTGACCCTCAGGAGGACAGACAGGGAGGACAGATGCTCACAGGCCCTGGGCCCAAGCTTGGAGACTTCGCATCCTTCAATCCAATCAAATCAACACTCAGTATTAGCCATCACACCAATTAGACAATTCCAGGGTGCAGAAGGGGAAGGTAGGCTCCAATTGGGCCTATCCCCTTGGCCTGGAGGACTCTCCCTTACATGGGAAGAAAGACAGCCAGCAAAATACCAGAGCACAGCCCTCTAAGAATAAAAGGGACAAAGGCCTCCCTAGCCTGGTTCAAAGGGCAGGACTGCTCAGGGCTGATGGACGAGACACATCTAGTACCTCTTTTCTTCCATCTCAAGCCTGTCCGTGGCACTACTGAATGGCTCTTTTTTGAGGAAAGAGGGCTTTGTTTTTCATTTTATTTTTGCTTTCTCTAAACATGCCCTGCAGATCCTTCCTTTAACAGTGTGGGGACTGAACAAGCAGCTTCTGACCCTGGCCCTGTTTCTGTATCTGGAGCAACACAATAGAACATCTGCCTTGACCCGGACTGCCTTCCACTCTGCACATCATTCTTGGCCATTTCCCATCTGTGCCAGGAGAGGGGTGAAGCTGTCAATACAAATCAACTGTGTGGACTCCTGCCCGTTCTCTGCTGCAAGGGCTGGAAGCTTCCCCGTGATGAAGAAAGGCAACCTCAGTGCTTCGGAGGCTTAGCACTATTTGCCCACCCCAGAATCCATCAGGAAAACTGAAATTATAGAGTACATTGTGGCAAAGTTGGAACAAAACAACAACTGATGAGCATGAGTTTTTGTCACATTCCCTAGGCCACTGGAGTCACCCAAGCATTCCTTCAGCTTGGGCTGTCTCTCTGCAAAGGGCTCTGTGTTCTAGCTCTCGACTTGTGCAGTGGGAGAAGAGTCTTAATATAGAGTGGCCCATTTGAGTGGTGTTCAATGGGCTGCACCACAGACTCTGGGATAGCAGGTGGTATTTCATATCGCCTAGGCAGCACTGAAAGGAACATTAAGCTGCATTTCCATTATCAGTGAGGTCCGTAGTGGCCTGAGGATCAGAATCCGAGCATTCTAATCAGTCTGCCTAATATTTTCCTGGGCAGCCTCCTACAAGCCTATGATTAGTTTGCAGAGGAAGTCTGAACCACCTTTCTTAAGGGAAAAGTGATCTGCAAGAATGCCTGGAGCGTGATGAGCCAAGGAGAGATTCAGTGACAAGTTAAAGGGCCTTGTGCTATGAATAAAAGGATCACTTCTGGGGAACCTAAGGATTTCTGCAGAGAGGAGTAGCTCATTTGGCTGGAGTACTAAAATCCATGAAAACTGCTGAAAGACCAGTAGGGAAATTTCTGTTCAGAGAGACCAAGATTCTAGTCTTAGCCTTTGCCCTCATGGGCAAATTATTTTGCAGACCCCAAACCACCTAATACTGCTAGAAAAAAGTCTTCTATTTCCCATGTTAAATCATGAAATTTTATAAGTTTAGGTTGAAGAGAAAAGCAAGGACATCTAAACTGAATACCAGTGTGATGCTTAGTTCCTCTGCAAGGCACTGCCAAGCTGACTTTCATCCTCCATGGGACACCTTCAAGGAGAGGGAACTCACTGCTTGTAGCTGTGGACATTTCTGATTACTAAAAGTTCTCATTATTATCAAAATCCTGAACATCAAGTGTCTAAAAACAGAGACCTATATCTTAACCTCTAGCATCCTCCCCAAGTGAGGGAGGATGTGTATTTGCAAAGTCAGCTGCTGGAATAGATGTCATACTACAAGAATTGACCTTCACAAAAATAGAATATTTTGCCTAGAATGTTGGCTAAGGAATCAGTTTTGTTTTGTGTGTGGCTGTGTGAAGAAAATAACATTTTATTATGTGAATAGTTTCAATAGGGATAAAAATTTCAGGTTACTAATGCATGAAAACACTTTGAAGTATATTTCAAGTGAAAATTGTCAATAATCATGATAATAATAATAGAATTCTGCACAGAATATATTCTTCTCAGGCAGTCAGTCTGTGGCAGACATGCTTGAGGTAGAAAAATTTATGCCTGCATTCATTCATTCATTTATGTATACATTCATCAAATATTTATTGACTACCAACTATGGGCTCAGCCCTAAAATGACCGGGATGAAAGACTGGAGTTTCTTCCCCTAAGAAGGAGCCCAGAATCTAGTGGGAAAGATGATGATGTAAACCACTCATTATGACACTGAGAAAAGATGCCAAGGGTTCTGTGGAACTCAGGATGTGCACCTGGATTAACTCAGAAGGAATTTCCCAGGGTAAATGGGACATCGCAGATTGATATCAGCTGGTTCTCTTCATTGCCTCCTCCAGAATCTCCAGTTCCCTGATGAGTTAGAGGTTTGGCTTTTTTACTAACCTTCACTCGGATTACTTTCTCAAAACAGTCTCTCCACTGCTGTGTGAGTGGGACAGCATCACGAATAAAGGGCGCACTCAATAAATGAAACAAGGAGGGGGAAAAAAAGGAAAGGAGAAGAATACCACCTCTTCTAATTGCCTGTCACTTTAACCTCTGGCAATTGGACCCTTTGGTCTGTGCTAAGTAACTGTCTCAGTGTTGACATCACATGAAATCTTCACAGAAACTTTATCAAGTCTCCCACCCTTTCACCCACTTTTTTTGTTTATAATGCCTTCTAGGCATCCTCTTTTATTTATTGCTTCTTTCAAAGAGACCTTTAAATTATGAAACCCAAGTCTGTTTTTTTTGTTTTTAACCATTTATGCTCCCCAGATAAACAACTCATGTGATGTCAACTAAAATTTGCTATCGTTTTCTGGGCTCTGTTGAGTAACCAGCCTCACTTTTTGATGAGAACCAAGAAACCTGAGCATTGTATAAAAATAAAATATAAATTCCACTGAAATACAAGCAAGTTATCCTTCATTCACAGGTAGGCTAATGAACCAAATTTCCTTCTTCTCTCACAAGGATACTGTGAGCTTAATGAGACCAAAAAACGCATGTTTTGACTTTCACTCATTTAGGCTAAATTTGCTTTGGAGAAGTGAATGGGTTAAAGTCAAGACTGAATGACCTGGAATGCATCTTTTTGAAGGAAATGGAGCTGTGCATGTAGAGGAGAATGAAAATAAGGGGAAGTTACAAGACAAAGGTTGGCTATAACTTCTACAGTTGTGTATTGAAAGGGAATTCGACTGTGATGGAGATTTATGTCTTTTAGATAAATGAAATTTCTCCAATTTGTGCTATTATGTAGCTCGTCTTTTCACAGAAATCCAAGACTACTGACAGATCAAGAGGTTTCACATTTCAGATCCTTTCAGCATTCAGCAAATGCAATAAATATCAGAGGTGGCCTGTGTTGAATGTAAGAACAGATGTTGTTTCTGCAGGAAGCAGGATGGAAACTTACACCCACTGGCTTGCTGCAACTTTGAGGAGACTTTCTTCTATACCTTCCTCTAAATGTGACTTGAAACCTTCCGCCGTGATATTTTAATAAACTTTCTATATCTTGATATTTCCTTCAAGGGTATCATTCTTGCCCAAGTTACCACCTTGACAAGAGACTGTCTCCATAGCCCATCTGTTAGTTCAATTAACAGGCTTCTGAGATTTTTGCTTGGGGACTCAGCATTTATATTTATATCTCATCCTCTAGAGTAATTCTTGCAAATAATCTTTGGGAATGGTGCCTGCTTCCTGTCTAGATTTGAAGATCCTGCTTCTAATGAGGAATGTTTTTGCCAGAAAAAAAAAAAGGACTTTATATATCTCCATGATTCCATTTCTTTCTGGAGTATGGATTTATTTTTTGTGGCCAAATCACCTTCTGTGAAATGGAGTATTTGTATCCTACTCATGAGGGCCAGCCTCAAGTTCTCTTGGGAAAACTGAATTGCACAGCTGGCTGGAATTGTCACCACAAGTTTTGACTGTTTCTGAAGACAGCATTATGGATGGCTTTCACACACTGGTGTCTTAAATGTAATCTAACAGAGGAGGGGTTCCGTCTCTGTGGTGGGCAAAAGAGAGTGTTTCAGAAATACAGGTGGAAGGTACTCTTGGTGTCTGTGCTGAGCAGAAAAATAAATTCTGGTCTGGTAGACTAAATCCAACTCAGCTTGACCAAACAAGCCAAATTTACATGTTTCTGGTATGGGATGACCTTAAACATACAAAGAATGTGATATGGCAGACACTGATTAATGAACCCCTTACTCCAAATACACTCTAGCCTATGACAGTCTTAGATATTCCTCTTCCTGGCTCTAACACTCTCTTGTTCCTGGGCTTCCTCTTTTAAATAATAATTGTAAGTATTTTTATAGAGCCCTTTACAGGTAATAATGTACATTATCTCTTTTAATGCCTACATCCAATTATTATTAATGGGAATGAACTGTAATTACACACCACAACATGAGTGAATCTCAAACATGTTACACAGTGTGAAAGAAGCAGCCAGACATACACAAAAAAAGTACATATTGTATGATTCAATTTTTTTTTTTTTGAGATAGAGTCTCGCTCTGTTGCCCAGGCTGGAGTGCAGTGGCACAGTCTTGGCTCACTGCAAGCTCCGCCTCCCAGGTTCAAGCGATTCTTCTGCCTCAGCCTCCCAAGTAGCTGGGACTACAGGCACATGCCACTATGCCCGGCTAATTTTTGTATTTTTAGTAGAGATGGGGTTTCACCATATTGGCCAGGCTGGTCTTGAACTCCTGACCTCGCAATCCACCCACCTTGACCTCCCAAAGTCCTGGGATTACAGGCATGAGCCGCCATGCCCAGCCTGTATGATTCAATTTATAGAAAAATATAGAAAAAGCAAATCAGAAAACAGATCAGTAGCTACTTTTCTGCGGGGTGGGGTTGACTGAAAAGGTGCATGAGGGTAATGTCTAGACAGATGAAAATGAAACCTATGAAATGCATGTAATATGTGTTCATCCAGACTGAAAGATGCATATAAGGTCTGAATACTTCACTCTGTGAAGTTTTAGATTATGCCTGAATTTTTAAAAATATTCTATCAGGTGTATCTATAGATGAGGAGGCTGAACTTTAGAAATATGAAATGAGTTGTCCATTCTCATGCAGCTGAAAGAGAACTGCACCTCAACCCAGATGATCGTAACTCTTTAGCTCAGGTTTTTCCACTCTAAAACAATTTCCAAGAATGACAATATTTATATTACTCCACTATAGAGTCAATGCATTTTAGATGCTTTTCTTCCTGGGAATAGAGATGGGTCTCTGAAACCACATGACAGGGTACTGGCAATAGTAACGAGGAGAAGACGGTGTCACAGGTGTGCGGCATGTGTAATGGGTAATGCTAGTGCTGGATCATAAAGCCTGAGTTCAGATTCCCGCTCTGCCACTTACTATGCAGCATAAGAAGTTGGGTGAGTCTACCTGCCTGAGATTCAGCTTCTTCATATGGAAAATAAACTGTAGTGAGGCATAAATCTGATCATTCATGGACAGTTCATAGTTGCCTATGAACTATCACTGAATGAGTGCTATGATGCTTCTTCACAGTTTTGGTTAAAGGGTAAATAAAAGCCCCTGTGGTATTAATAAGTTTACCATGTTATTACAGTGGCTTACAATGTGACATTTTCGTCTCCACTGAGCTTTTCTAAGTTGCTACATAATTAATTTATCATCATATAAAAAATGCATATAAAATTAGGACTTAATAGTGCTTCTATCCTTGACCTCCTTGTTTGGTAACAGGAATTGTTGAAAAATTTAGGATGGTGTGTACCTCATTCACTATATGAATAATGTCATATATTTCTTCTTTTTTTTTTTTGAGATGGAGTCTCACACTGTCACCAGGGCTGGAGTGCAGTGGTGTGATCTTGGCTCACTGCCAGCTGCGCCTCCCAGGTTCATGCCATTCTCCTGCCTCAGCCTCCTGAGTAGCCAGGACTACGGGCACCTGCCACCACGCCTGGCTAATTTTTTTATATTTTTAGTAGAGATGGGGTTTCACCGTGTTAGCCAGGATGGTCTCGATCTCCTGACCTCATTGATCCGCCCGCCTTATCCTCCCAAAGTGCTGGGATTACAGGCGTGAGCCACCATGCCGGGCCTGTCATATATTTCTAAGTTCTGAAAGAAAATTTATTCCAAGTGTAATTCACTTATAAATCTACAATTCCATGAATTCTCAGTGTGATTCACTGAAGTATGTCTTAATGTTTGTAAATGATTGCAAACTTGGAAGGAAGCAATTCTTGGAAGTAATTAGAATATTATAATGTGTATAATGCGGGTGGACTTTCTTAAAGCAGAAGCTTCCATTTAAAACATATTTGAATATTACCTAAGGATTTAAAAAAGAAAAGAAAATGAATGTTTTCTTTTTTATATTGACAAACAAGATATACTACTCTAAAGATAAAAGTTTGTTTTTTGGGTTCTGCTCCTGTTATAATTGATAGCATGTTAGACTACAAATACTTTATTATGTTTTAGGGTCCTCAGAGCCTACTTGAGTCAGAAATCCTGCATGACTTGTAGGCTTGTCTAATGAGGTCATATACTTAAATATGCATTATCCGTTGAACAGAAAAGAAAAAGGAGTGAAGAGTTTAGACTCTTGACAGAAAGTAAAACACTTGTATTTTTTCATGGAGAAATATGTTGAATTCTTTGGTGCAAAACACCTGACGGCCTGCACAGCTACTGTTTACACAGTAAACAGTCTTGCATGGAGGGAAGCGAGGAGGCCCAGGACAATGGATAATAAGAGTGTTCGTCTGTAACACACAGCCAGGATTTCCCATTTAGCTAACCTAGAGCTTTGATCTCAGGGAGCTGTGAGGCCTTGAAATGTGGAGTATACTTTGCCTTAGGGCAACACAATTTAGAGTGTATAAAGATTTTTTTAATGATTTTTTAAATTATGTAATATTTAAAGGTGTTATTTACATTGAAATACTTCAAGTCCACTTTCAACCTGAAGGAAACTTAAGTTTCATACCTAGATTCAGTTAACCATATCACCATTTAAACAACAAAATGAATCACGAAGTGATTTGAGATTTTTTCAGGCTACTTGTCCCAGGCTTGTTAAAACTCTCGTTTTGTTTCCTGCCAGTGAATACCTGGGTTTCAATGTTCTACCACAGACAACACCAAAAAGTAGGGTTTTGTTTTGGTTTGGTTTTTGGTTTTTGCACAAGCCAAAAAGATTTTGTTCTGGATTCTTCTCCAAGTGCAGGTCAATATGCCCTAAAATATTTTCTGGTGATTGTTTTGAGATTCATATCAGTACCCAGGAAGAGTTGCCTTTTAACACATTTCAGAATGTGTGTTAAATATCCTTTAATATTTTTTATTGTTTTAGTCTATTTGTACTGCTGTAACAGAATACCAGAGCCTGGGTAATTTATAAAGAAAAAAAATTTATTTCTTTTGGTTCTGGAGGCTGGGAAGTCCAAGACTGAGCCAGCAATAGGTTTGGTGTCTGGGGAGGATCTCATTCCCTGCTGTCAAGAGAGCACCTTGCTTTGTCCTCCAGAGGGAATGAATGCTGTGTTCTCACATGGCAGAAGGCAGAAGGGCAAAAAGGGCCTAAGCTAGTTCCCTCCTGCCCTTTGGTAAGGCACTAATCCATTCATGAGGGCAGAACCCTCGTGACCTAATCACTTCCCAAAAGGTTCCACCTCTTAATACTATCATAATGAGGATGAAATTTCAACATGAATTTTGGAGGGGACGCATTCTAACAACAGCAAGTGTTACCTAATTTAATAGCAAATTTGTGCGTTACATGTTAACAGGCCCTGTGAGGCTTAGAGAGGTCAGGAAATGTTCCCCGTAGCCATTTGTGCAGCAATCAGCCACATAAGCTGGATTGATCTGACTCAAAGTCTGTGATCTTTTAGCTCAACTATACTGGTACTCAAATAAGCCAATAAGCTTCCTGTTGTTTAGTTTGAGTTTTCCCTTCACAACACCCACAACCTCCGCCCCCTTCTTCCCTGCTCCAAGATTAGATCAGGGAACGTAGATAGTGTTTTAGAATAGGAGGAAGGGTTTAAGTCATCTGTTCAGTTCAACATCTATTTCCCTTTTGAGCTTTGATGTCTGCCTTTTGCCCTTTTGCTTGCCCCTGGGCTGTCTGCGGAAACGGAGGGGGGATAGTGAGGATATGGAGAACTTGGAACATAAGAAAATGGCTCTAGGGTGTTACATACCTGCTATCTCCCTCTGTCCTTGTTCTCTAGTTTGCTTCTGGGAGGTTTGCCTTGGGCAGAAAGGGTAAAGGGAACTACTATTTATGGCATACCTTTTTTTTTTTTTTTAAATACCAGACACTTTACATATATCATCTGGTAAAATATACACAACAACCCCATGCTTTTAGTATTATTTTCTTCTTTTTCAAGAGAAGAAATCTCAGGCTTAGAGAACTGTAGCAAGTTGTCCAGATCTCAAGGCTCTTTGGGGAGAAAAGATTCTAAATCAGATCTGATTCCAAAAGGCAGACTTTCCCAGCACAGTGGGAAAGAGGAAAAGCTTTGGAATCAGGCTTGAATCACAACTTTGAGGCTGTAGGGTCTTAGGTAAGTTATTTGACTTCTGTGTCTTCATCTGTAAACTGTTAAGGATAACAGTATGATCTCACAAGGTGGTTGTGAAAATTAAAAGACGTAATCTATGTAAAACCCTGGACATTTAGTTAGTGCTCAATAAGTGCTAACCATTACAATTGTCATGAAACATCTCCTTCCACTGGAACTGAGATGAAGCTCTGACCATTTCCCAAAGCTTCAGACTCATAATTCTGCTGTCTGTTGACCTCTATCTCTTCATGGATGTTCTGTCCACAGCTCAAACCTCACATCTCCAAAACTGAAATAGTTCACTCTCATCCCAGAAGCCTGTATTTCTTCCCATATTTTCTATCCTTTTTAATGGAATTAATTAACCAAGGTAGTTTCCCTGATTTTATAGAATAGGAAATTTAAGAACACTAGAGGATTAAATGATTTGCTAACAACTACTCAGAAAATTAGGACCCCAGCCATGATGGAAATTCAGGTATAACAAGTTCTAGGTGCTTTATCCTACACTTTCTTTCCTTCCTCCTTCCCTCCCTCTCTTTCTCCCTCCCTCCTTCCTTTCCTCCCTTCCATTTTTTCACTCTCTCACTTATTCATTCATGCATTCATTTGTTTAACATTTTTAACCTTCCAATCCTTATACATTGAATTGCTTCTTCTTGTCATTTAGCACAGCCTAGGACTTCCAGTGCAACATTATATAGAGGGGTAATGGGAGGGTATTGTTAATTCCATCCTGATTTTCAAGGAGATGCTTACAGCATTTCCTTATTCAGAATGCTTGATGTCAATTTGGTTTTATTTCTAGTGGATAGTCTTTAGGAAGTTAAGGAAGTTACCTTCTATTTCTGGTTTACTAAGAGCTTCTTTTGTTTCCTATAACTGTCTATTAAAGTTTATAAAATATAAAATGTATTTTCCTCACTTAAGTAGTCATATACTTTTCTCCTTTTATCTGTTAATATATTGAATGCCAATAATACATTTTCTAATATTGAATCAATCTTGGATTATTCACCAGTCCAAACTTGGTCATGCTGTACTACTGTCTTCTATATATATTGTTGGACTTGGTTTACTGACATTTTGTTTGGCATTTGGGATTTATGTTTATATTTAGGAAAATGGATGGGCAATTTTCCTTTTAAAAATTTTCCATGACTTCTTTTGTTATTAAAGTTATATTAGCTTCGTGGAATAATTTGGGGAGACTCTTTTTGTGTCTAGTCTCTGGAATAGTTTGATTAAGATTTGAATGAGCTGTTCTTTAACGATTTGGTAGAATTCACTAATAAGCTCTGGTTCTAGTATTTTCTTTTTAAAAATTTTCTTTAAAATTAAAGAATAAATTTTTAAATTATTTTTAAAGAATTTTCCCATTCCTTTAAGAGTTACAAGACTAACCATGCTCTCTATTTTCTTAGGTCAGTTTTGTTAAGTTTATTTTTTTCTAGGAATTTGTGCACTCCAGGTTTTCAAACTTATTACCATAAAACTGTCAAAAATATTCTTTTATGTTTTAGAGATTATTTATTATTTTAATATATATTATATCTGATGTCATTTCCCCTTTTGTTTATAATACAAATTTTATGTCAATTTTTTTATTTTCATCAAATGTGGCAGCTTGTATTTTTTTTAGGATTTCTTATATGACCTTTAGATTTTTTCTTATGGCACATGTGGAATATTTTGATAACATCAATTCTGATGTAATTATCGCAGAGTATGTTTATTAATTTAGTCCCCTTTTCCAATATCCATAGATTTTCCCAGCATCAATAGCAATTCATTGCTCATTAACTGCAATAATCCAGCTCATGTCTTCATGTTACTTGAAGTAGATGTATTATTACATCTGTGATTATGGTGAAAGGGATTTTCAAATTAGATTTATAAGATGTGGGATCAAATTCCAGGTCTGGTGCTTGGAATATCTATTGCAGTAAGATATTTAAACTCTATGAACCTCGATTTGCCTACCTTTTTATTGTTAAATTTTTCTATGGGTTTATTTATTGAAAGAGTTGTATCCATTCACTGATGCTCACCATCATTCCTTTCCTACCTTTTTAAAAAACAACAAAGGCCCAACTATCTTGACTGCTATGCCTCAAGTGAACCTTCTAGAGGTTTAGCATTAAATCTTGTGAGGTTTTATTCTTCTGACTCTGATAGAACCTTAAAGCTTGCTTAGGCCTTTCCTCTGTCATCCTGATGTAATTCTTAGGAATTACTCTCCTGAGAGAGTATGAAGCAAGGCCAAGCTAAGTTTGGCCTCTTGAAGAAAATCCAGTGCAGAAGCACAGTGAAGTCACATTGAGCTGAGTCCTAAAGGCATTAGTTCTACGGAGCAAGATGTGTTTGTGTGTGCACATATATTTGGGGGAGGAGGTAAAATTTGATGGGGAAAGTTGTTAGGCTTTCACTCTCTGGGTCATGGAAGTCTCAAAAAAATAGATGCATAGTCAGATTCTAAAAGGCCCTGCAACTTATGCATATTTCAGATGAGGGTGACAATAAGCATGCAATGAGGCTGTGTGCAAGGAGGTGCTATAAAGCACTTTCAAAATAGGAGGTATCCATAGCATTGTCTAGTCTGCCAGACTCTGATGTTTCAAAGAACCCGTCACCATCTACCTTACCTTCAGATGCCTCTACAAGTACTTTAGATATGCAGCATATTCGGAGTAAGGTGGAAAAATGTCATTCCTTTCCTGACTCTACCCTTGGTAATGATATTTAGTTTACTTAATGTGGTTTCCTTTGGAAAAGCTTTATGACTCTGGGCTTCTGTCACTGAAAAATAACTGCAAATTTACTGAGCCCCAAGTTTGATTTGCAGGATGTTATTATGAAGCTACACCTGGAATAATAGAGTTTTATCTTCCAGAGATACCTGTAAGGGGCAAGAGAGAGACACACTTCCTGCTTTTGACGTAAAGTTTCATTCACATGTGATCTTCTGTCTAGCAAAGAGTAAAAACAATATTTGGAGTTGAGCATTCAGACATCCTTTCTGCCTGTTACTCACTTCCTGTCTTCAGATGTTAGAGTATAGCTGTTAAAATAGTTACTTTATTTTCCCAGGGAAGAGAAATTATGATTATTTTTGATGGTGAGGGAAAATTGCTGGCAAATTAATCCAGGTCCTCTCAGTACTTACTAATATCTGATGAATAAACTTTAGACTACTTTTCGTGTGTATTGAATCATATTCTATAGAAATTTTGGTATTTTAGGTTTGTATGCCTTTTCTGCCTGGCATGATTATAAAATTCTCAGAAGCAGTAACTCGTATGTCCGGTTGATTATCTATCCTGCAATGTCTAGTCCCACAAAATGCACAGAGTAAGTGCTTAATTTATGCGCAAGAAATGAATGAAAGAAATGATACTTTCAAGCACTTTTTATTTTGACAGTTCTGAGAGTCCGAAAAGAGACATCCTTGCAATGCATTTTCTCACTGAAATTTCATAGCAACAATAACAGCAATGACATAACAGTAATATTTAAATTTGAGTGATAAGCTTGTGCTAGATACTGTTCTAAGGGCTTTGTGTACATTTTTTGAAATTATTTAATCCTTGTAACAATCCTAAGAGATAGGTGCTGTTATTATTAGGTAAGGAAACTGAGGCACAGTGGTTACATACCTTCTCAAAGAAGTCCACCTTGTAAATGGAAGATTTGGGATTCCAACCCAGATGCTCTGACTCTAGAGCTCATATTTTAAACCACTACATTGTATTGCCTATCTCAGGAAGACATTGTTTTCCGCATTATACAGATGAGGATTCTAAGACCCAGATAGCTTAACAGATTGTCTCATTGTCACACTACTAATATGTAGCTAATAAGTATATAATAATGAAGAAATGTACAGCACAATTTTATGCTTGGTAATGTATCTGTGAATCTATCTCACTATATTGGAGTCTTTGGATTAGGCATCTCAATTAACCACTTTCCAGAAATCACAGAATATGGCAACTTGAAGAGATTTTAGAAACAATCTACTCTTCCACAAAGTAGAATTATTTTCTGCAATGTGACTGGGAGATAGCTCATCCAGTTTCTGCTTGAAACGTCACTAGCATAGGGAAGTCACCACCTCCCAGTCTTTTCTTATATTGAACCCAAATCTTACCCCTGTTGATTGTATTCACTGATCATGGCTGTATTCTGCAGACATACACAAAGTGAAGTTAACCAAATCCCCAGTTATTAAGTCCTGTACATTGTTTTTCTAGGTTGAATAACTTCTAATAATTGTAGTGTACCTTTCAGTGTTTACTATCCCAAGTTTCTTGTAGATTTTTACTTACATTGATTCATTGAATCCTCACAACAGTTCTATGAGTGAGTGAAAGAACAAGCATTTGGGGAAACCAAGTAATTTGCTCATGACCACAGAGCTAGGCAATAGAAGAGCTTGGAATTGGACCCCAGGGTCAGACTCCAAAGTTTATGCATGTCACTCTTTTGTGCTAATGTCTGTCATTTAATGTATGGTTTAATTATTTCCTGAGCCTTTCAACAAGCTGATCACTTGCTTTACCCTCATTTAAACATCGTCTAACCTGTTAGAACTTCAGGTATAGGCTGATCGAGGAGGCAAAGAGAAGGACTTCTCTCTCCTTTTCTGAACGGCATACTTCTATCAGTGGAGCCTAATATCCTATTACTTTATTATGGGAATCATAGCCATGAAAATCCCTAGAATCTGTATTCTTATCAACAGCTTTTAACACAGTTCTCCCTGTCCTACATGTTACAGAGATTTTTATTTTGAATATGCAATGACAGAACTTTCTACTTTATCCCTATTATATTTCATCTTTTTATTTAGTGCCTGTGTGAAACTCTTAAAATCTCAATTTTGTCATCATAAGCATTAGGTGTCCCTCCCAGAGGCTATCTAGTAAGTTGAAGTAATAAAACCAACACCTATTATGCACCTCATCTATTAGATTCAGCCATTGCCACCTTCGGGCTTTGAAGGAGTGTGGGCCAGCTGCTTTATAATATCTGGATGTCAAATGAGCAAGATCCCGGTAGTTCCAGCCTCTTTTTACCCTGGCTTATCTTTTTTCTTTATGAAAACACAAACACTGATATTTTATCAGTTTATGAGATGATGAAAAGAAAACACTGCAGGTTAAAATTTTTTGTTTTTTCTCTTTTTTTTTTTTGACACAAAGTCTCGTTCTTTTGCACAAGCTGGAGTGCAGTGGCATGATCATAGCTCACTGCAGCCTCAACTTACTGAGCTCAAGTGATCCTCCTGCTTCAGCCTCCTGAGCAGGTAGGGCTACAGGTGTGCACCACCATGCCTGGATAATTTTTTAATTTTTATTTTTGTAGAAATGAGGTCATGCTGTATTGCTCAGGCTAGTCACTAACTCCTGGCCTCAAGCAATTCTCCCACCTCATACTCCCAAAGTTCAGGAATTACAGGTGTGAGCCACCATGCTCAGCCAAAAGATGTTTTTAGAAACATGACTTCGAAAATTTTTGTGGTTGTACAAACAGGTTTCAGACATGAACATTTACATATGTTTAGAGGCAGCATCCAGGATGCAAGAAAAAAAGCATGGTAAAGTGATTGGAAGTTGAGGCTGTAGAGCTAGACACCCTCGATTCAAATCTCAGCACTGCCAATTGCTACTGTGTGACTGTGGGCAAGTCACTTCAGTTCTCCATGCCACAATTTTCTTTCTTATAAGGTAGGCGTAATAGTATGCCTACTTCATAGAATTGCTCCCTAATGAGCATACTTTACACATTTAGAGCCAGGTTCAACATGTGGTAAGTAATCAATAATTGCTAGTTGTTGTTATTGTTTTAAAGCTGGAGTTGGCAGACTACAGCCCGTGGGTCCAACCTGGCCTTCTGCCTGTTTTTGTGAATGAAGTGTTGTTGGAATGCTGCCAGACTGGTGCATTTGTGTACAGCCTGTGACCTCTTTGTGCAACGATGCCAAAATGAAGTTATGAGAGAGACTCTAAGGTCCACAAAGCCCTCAGCATTTTTTCTCTGGCTTTTTAAGGAAAAATCTTGCTTACCTCCATTTTACAGGATAGAGTGCAGGGTTCCTGACCCTCATCTGTGACTCTTTGGTCTTGTAACCTTAGGCAAGTGACTGATACTCTCTGGCCTCTGCTACTTGATCTGTAATAAAGATTGGTTATGAGACTGCTCCTAGAGAACAACTCTGAGAAACTGGCCACACACGGTGGCTCATGCCTGTAATCCCAGCACTTTGGGAGGCCAAGGCGGATGGATCACTTGAGGTCGGGAGTTCGAGACCAGCCTGGCCAACATGGTGCAACCTCGTATCTACTAAAAATACAAAAATCAGCCAGGTGTGGTGCTGCGCACCTATAATCCCAGCTACTCAGGAGACTGAGGCAGGAGAATCGCTTGAACCCAGGAGGCGGAGGTTGCAGTGAGCCAAGATCGTGCCACTGCACTCCAGCCTGGGCGACAAAGCCAGACTCCATCTCTCAAAAAAATTTTAAAAATATGAGAAACTATGTTGTGGAGATTCTATTTGTTGTTCATTTGCTCACAATTGCATGTTTTGTAGCCAGACAGTTGTGCTAATTGCATGTCCCTGAGTTTTTATTTTTTTTAACAGTAATGAGTACTTTCTATGTACCAAACACTCTTCCAAGCCCTTTGTGTGTATTAACCCATTTAATCCTCATAACCTTATAACAATTCTCTGAGGTAAGAATGGCTATGCATCCTCATTTTTCACATGGAAAAGTGAAGGTATCAAAAGGGTAAGGAAATTTTCCCAAGCTTACATAGTTGGCAGGTGACAGAGCTGGGATGTGAACTGTATAGTCTGGCTCCAGAGTCCAGAGTTTGTAAAGTAGTCATTCAACTTTGAGGACCTTATGGTTTTACTAGAAAGACTTATTATGCAAACAATTGCATATAAATATAAGGGTTCTTTTAAATATTTGTAAGCTGATCAGCCCAGTGCCTGGCGTGGAATAAGCCATCATCACGATGTTTATGGTCCTGTTGCTGTTGATATCAGTGGAAGCTGCTACAAAGCACAGCTGGTGTTTAAGGGAGGCATGCCTGGAGGTGTCAGGAGCACTTTGAAAAGGAGGTCTTACCCAGCATGAGGTTTAAAGGATGTAGGGAGTTTTCCAGAAAGGTTTCCATGTGGAGGAAACCACATGTGCAAAGAACAGAGGCAGGAGAGAACATGGCATGTTCAGCGAATTAAACAGTACTTCTCTGTGGCTTGCATGTGAACTGTGCAGAACAAGACAGCTAAGATTAGGTCAGGAAGTAGGCAGGTGCCAGATGGTGAGTGGCTCTGTGTGAAAGGGGACAGCCTCCTGTCCTCTAGTGCATGTCACTTTCTGAGCAATGCCCTATATCGTCTGCTTGTTTAATGTCTCCACCCTATGCCGCAACAGGCACATGTGTACTGGAATGCAAGCACCTTAAGGGTAGGGAGCCAGTCGGTCTTATTCACTGTGACTATTCCAATACTCAGGGCCCTCCCTACAGAAAGAGCTCATTAAACATTTGTTGAATTAATTAATAACTAAACCAATCAGTGTGCTCTGGATGGATAGGATTACTCATGAGATGGGATACTTTCTGTGGGTCCATTGCCTTACTTTGGCATCGATTATCTTGCTCTGTTGAAGAATCAAGGTAGGTCACATTGAATGAGTGGATTAGTCTAAAATAGGACAATTTTGAGATAATCTTTTCTTTGGAGGCCGAAGATTACTTAACAAATTCATACCTAGTTTATTTTACTCTCAACTCCACATTTTAAAACTCAATCCCCTCTCCAAGAACGTCCTATGACTTCTTCAGAACATTTTGGCCATCCTTCAAATGCTTCTTCCCTTCCAGATGTATTTATGCCAGGATTCAGCTGGCAGAATGGAAGTAAAATAAATATTGGTAACTGAATGAAAATAATGATTCTTCTAGATAATGCTGCCAAACCTAAGAAAAAGTAACTTGAGAACATAATTTCAATGTGGGCTTATATTCCTATTTGTCAGGTGCCTGTAGGGTTTGGTTAAAAAGTCAGAAGACACATCTGCTTAAGGCCTCTGTCTAGAATGTGGCACACATTTGAACAGGGCTATTTCTTGGTGATGATATAAGTAGTAAGAGGAGGTAAAACACATTCTTTTTTTAATGTTGTCAGAAAAGGCAGCTTCCCAAGGAATCAGAGAATGTTTGAAGGGTAGGGACCTTATTTCCCTCCTTTGACAGGCAAAGAAAATGAGATCCAGGCAAGGGAAGTGACTTGCCCAGGGCTGGAGAGCTAGTTAGTGGCAGAGCTGGAACTATAATCCAGGTCTCAGACTCCCAGGGCCAATTCTCCTTCCTCTGCATCATTCAGCCTCTCAGCTATAACTTCTGAGAAACATACTACCTCTTTCATCATTTCTTGGTCTTTTTGAAAATATTGATGATCTCTCTCTGCATATTTCCTCCCTAAGATGACCTGGGAAAATGCCATTGAGGGTAAATCTTATATTGCATTTTGTTGGCAATTCCCACTGTCACCAACATGTCCCCAGCTTGAACATTTCACCAGAAGTCTGAATACCCAGGTTTCTTGCCTCCAGCTAATCCCCTTTCTCCTTAATCACATTTTTAAAACTCCATATTTGCGTTTACATCCTCTAAAGCAATGAATTTTTTTTTCCTTCCTGTAATCTGGAAATTCTTTTTTTGTTGTTGTGTTTGTTGTTATTTTTAAGAAAACTTGAACACATCAGACGGACTTTCCGGCTCCTTAGAAACCAGTCTGGTAGGAGAGTTGATTGGATTTGCCTAAAGCACTTCCTCATTAGTAGCCTGTGTGCTGCTTTTTCTTTCAAATGTCATCTGGCCAACCCAACAAAGATTTAATTGTGGCAAGTTGGAGCCTTAGCAAATTTGGGCTTTACTGAATGCTCTTTTGGAATGTTCACAACTGCCTGTCCTTCAAATGAAAAACACAAACATATTGAAAGTGGCTTGGTGGATTATTGGTTTGAAGACCACTTCTTACTTCTCTCCGCCCCTTTTCTTACAACTGAAGATTGGAATTTTAATTGCTAAACCACAGCTTTTAAATCATGATGCCCAAAAAGGACATGGTTTATTAATTAGTTCTGATTACTAGGCACCCTGAACCTGGGCCTGGCTGCTTCAAATCAGTTTCAACAGCTCTTTGCCTGAAATTACTGCCGGTAAGCACATGGAAGTATAATTATGCAGACGCTAGTGGTTCAGTTCTGCCAGGTTAAACCCTCTATTATGAATACATATTATAGTGTCTTAAAAGGCATTTATTGAAATGCCATAGTTTAATAGTTCAAGCTTACAAAATCAAACTCTCTCATGTTACAGGCAATAGCCTCTTAATTGGATGTTTTCTCACAGCACATAAAAATATTGACTTAAATACACGCACACACACACACACACACACACACACGCAATTTTTTTTCAGGGCGAGAATCAGTATTGCTTCCTGGTTGAACCTAAGGACTGTAGAGCCAGTCTACCCGGATTCACCTCATGCTTCTGCCATTTTCCAACTCTGTGACTTTGGGCGAATGACCAAAGGGGGATGATTATAATGCCTATATTGTTGTGAGGTTCAAATGAGTTAGTACACAAAAAACACTTGGCAAAGTATATGGAACATAGTCATGTTTTTTTAATTGATTGTTCTAACACATTTCTTTGTATTTATGTGTTGTAAAATCTATTTATGCTAAGTCCTGAGAGAATTAGGAATGTCTTCCTCTGTTTTCTCCAGATATTTATTCTCTTCATTTTCCCCAGTAATAGCCACCTCTCCCTACCATTTTTAGCTAGGTGGACATAGAGCTGTCAAGAATAAAGAAAAAATTTATTTTCCACCTAGAAGTGGCCGTGTGAGTAAGTTCTGGCCAATGGGCTGTGTGTTAATCCATTTTGCATCGCTATAAAGGAATACCTGGGCTTGGGTAATTTAAAAAGGAAAGAGGTTTAATTGGCTCACGGTGCTGCAGGCTGGACAGGAAGCATGGCGCCACCATCTGCTTGGCTTCTGGTGATGCCCCAGGGAGCTTTTACTCATGGTGGAAAGCAAAGGGAGAGCAGCACATCATATGGCAAGAATGGGACAAAGAGAGAGAGAAGGGGGAGGTCCCAGACTCTTTTAAACAACCAGATCTCAAGTGAACCAACTGGGTGAGAACTCACTCATTACCAAGGGGATGGCGCTAAGCCATTCACGAGGGATCTGTCCTCATGATCCAGTACCTCCACTAGGCCCACCTCTAACAATGGAGATTACATTTCAACATGAGATTTGGAGGGGCTAAATATTCAAACCATATCAGGTTGTAAGCAGAAATAGCGTGTCAATATCTGAAAAGTGGCCTTAAAGCAAGAAGGATGGTGTGTTTTTCACTTCTTCGTCTTTCCTACTGATGGGAATTTGGTTGTGATGGCTGGAACTCAGCAGCCATATTGGATCATTAGACAGCACACCAGGGATACAGAGCAGTCAGGAAGCAGAAGCCTGAGTCCCTGACAACTTCAGGGAGCAGAGCTGCCCTAGCAGCCCTTTTCTTTCACTCTAGACTTTTGACAAATGAATAACAAACTCCTGTATTGCTTAATACACTAATGTTGGCTGCCTATTATAGATAAATCTATTCTTAGGCAACACCTTCCCTTCCCTGAATTAGATGATATCCTAACTATTTTGATTGCCAGGTATAGAAATTTCAGGACACTAATGCACAGAGAACCATGAAGGTTTCACACACTCTATTTCCAATTAGAGCCACTGCTTTACCACCCCCAAGCATGGCTACCCTGCTTTCACTCCCTGCCTGGGGCTGCTTAGTCTCAGATCTCAACTGGTGATTGGGGACAGGAGTGCTTGGCAGTAGAATTATGTCTACAATTGATAGCCAAGCCTTGTAAAAATGACTTGGAGTCTCTTCCAGCAAGAAGGACCATCTTGACCATTTTATTACTTCCTCTGTACCAGAAATTATGGGTTCTTGAAGAAATCCAATGGCAATCTTCTTTTGCTTTTTTTTTATTATACACAATAACAAACTTCTTCATTTTCTATACATATCAAAAAAAATCAGGACTCCTGGATGGACAAAGGGATTTTAAGAACGGATGTGTGGATGTTACTTATTGTCCCTCAGGATAGATATGAAAAAAACTACCAGAACCTCAGTATATCTTCCTTAGGAACAGTGACGATAGTCTTTTAGCCTCATTTAATTCCTTGAAATTGAAAATTTATTTTCTGGAGATTTCAAGACTCATTTAGGGATTTTGCTAAGATTTCCTCCCAATACTAGTGAAAAGCAGAGGTGATATCTAAAGCTCTCAGAAGAAACACAGAAAAACCTAAGCCATTACCCCATCCAAAGTATAAAGAAGAATGATACCTTATTTCTATTTTTCTTGGTGGTGAAGTTCACAGGCGTTGTTCAGCAAAGCCAAATTAGGTTTCTTGAATTTATGGGTTGGTGTCTTGGCATCAGGAAAATTCTTCGACTCTGCCATATTTGCTATACCCTACGTTTCCAAGGGCCCAGTTAAACATATTTAGATTTTCTTACTTTATCCTTCACATCTGTTCATCTCTATCCCATATTTTCCATCTTTTTGTATATTTGTGCTACATTCTGTAAAATTTCTTATCTACAGTTCCCTAATTCCTTCTTCTGACATGTCTATCTATGGAAGTTTCAATTCTGGTAATATTACTAAACATTCTGTTTGGTTCTTTTTATCACTATGTTAAATCACTTTTAAAGAATTTGTGGAAGATTCTCTCAAGGTTTCATTTGTCTCTGTAAACATACTATAGCTTTGTAGTATGCGTGAGACTTACTGCCCTTAGTGCTGGTTCTTGCACATGGTACGTTGTTTCCTTGTATGCAACATTTCCTTTGATTTTTATGCCTGCTCATTGCATTTTAAAATGATTTATGGGGATCCTTTGAAGCTTAGGATGAAGTTGCCTTCCTCCAGAAAGGACTTGCATTTGATTCTTCAAGGCCTCTAGAGATTTGTCGAGCTTGAGATTTCCTTAAACCAGTTTTGAGATTTAACATAAGCACTCATATCATTTACATACTTCCCTTTTTCCTGGCTTAAACTTCTAATCATGGACCATTTCTTATTATACCTCATGGACAGCACTGTTCTTAGCACATGAAAATTGACTGATAAGTTTTGACCGAATGAGTGAAATTTTAAAATTATCACACCTACCTTATTTTTTTCTGTCTTTATTTGCAATTGGCCAGTTAAAAGGATTACTATATGCAGAATATTACTCCCAATGGGATGTCCCTTCTTCAAGGCAGTGCCATGTCTTCTGTCCTTTGGAAATTCCCCTAGTGCTGTGTCACATAGGAAAGGGTTATTTGGCAAATATTTGTTTCTAGGCTAAGACTTGCTATACTCCCCATGCTTCTTCCCAGGAATGGCTAAAGCCACACATTTCTGGGATTCCTCTTCCCTTATATGGAGATTTAGAGTGTTGCTTGGGTTATCTCTGACATTAACCCCTATGGCCCTGGAAATGGTGGATCTACTTCTAATCCTTTCTCTTAAGTACACCCAGTCTCACCTTCCAGGAGTTCTCTCTAAAGCTAACCTTTGATTCTGCCACTCTCTCACTCACAGATCACCACGACTATCACTACTGCCTGTAGAATAAAGCTCAAACCTATTAGCTTGTCATTTGCATCCTTCATCTAGGCGGTATGGCCAGATCTCATGAGAAAATATTATCTCTGGGAAATCAAATTCTAGCTACACCACTTACTAGCCATATAACTTTACATAAGCTAAAATTCTGAGCATCAGTGTGCTGATGTGTACAATAATACTAACCTACAAGGGATCACCTATGTCATGCTGCTAGTGTTCACTTCAATAAGAATAGCCCTACAAGGCATTTCTTTCTAGCAGGTCTGAAAGAGATAGCAATATTTTTCTTGTATAACTCGTGGACACATGGACGCTTGGTAAATAAAAGATACCTTATCCATACCTTCTCTAGACCTTAGTTTCCTTGTATATAAAATGAGACCTTAAATGGTCATTTGAAACTTAATGTGGGTAGATATGTAAAGCACCTGATTCAATACTTGGCACATCATTAAGTATATTGTAAATGTTCTTTCTCTATCCTTCTTCCAAATTGAGACCTGACTTACCTTTTCTATGGAATTGCAATAAAAATTATAAAGCAGAGCATGTTACGTAAAGGAAGGATTATTATTCTTATCTCTACTTTTTAAAGTCCTAGCTACTCTTTAAGGCCAAGTTCAAATGGCACCTTCCCCATGAAGCATCCCTGGATTCTCACTCCTGCAACACTCATCCCTACTCCACTCAGAAGGATAATAATGCAATCAAATGAAAATCTTCAATTCATCTCAGCTAATACTTGAATTTTCTATATTTCCATGAGTATAATTCTACAATATACAAAGCTAAGCAGTGTTCTAGCTTCTACTAAAATGGTTTCACAGATGAAAAAGTTCAGGATCTTCTAAAGAAGTATATTTATTCCAGCCTCGGACAGCTTCAATATGTCCCCCTAAATTTCTGCATTTGTTCATGAGTATGTCTGTGTTCCTCTTTAAATATTTTGCCCAGAAATAAATAATATTTATTAAAATACACAGTCCATGAATAATATTTCTCCTTCTGTAACTGCAACCTGTGCTAACAGGTTTGGAGCAACCATGGAGCTCTTTTCTTCTAATTGCACTTATATTCAACTAAAACCCTGAAATCTTCCTTGAAAATATGTGTTGGTGTTAAATGACTGCTCCTCTGTCTTGTATTAATATGGCTATTTTTGATATGATTGAGTCCCTCAATAAAGGTCCATATTACATGCATCTGGGTATATTTGAACTGCTAATTAAATTTTTGTGAACCTGAACTGTCTTTCGTGCTCCTAGATCCTTTTTTTAATGGGTTCTTCCAAGGCATTTTATTCGTTTTATAAAACATAGCTCATTCTACTTTGTGCCGTAGTTTGTGTACTTTGTCTCATGTCCTATCTTAGGTGGGTTTCTGAGAAGCAGAGCATCTGTCTGGGGGATTGGGTAGTGACTTTGCAGCCTCCCGAGCTTAGCGGCTTCTGTTGGGCCAAGATTTGCGGGGCAGCTATGAGTTGTTCTCACCCAACACACAGCAACCAGGCTATAGGAAAAGGGTCCCAGATGGGACACCAACAGCATCCACTGTAGTCACCCATGATTTTGTAACTCTGAGTTTGGAGTGTATTGTTCATCTCTGTAGTCTCTATAATCCTGTTGATGTCTTGCACAGGGAAGGTACTAGTTGGTGGAACCGATTCATCAAAGATCTGGAGGAAATGCCCCCTAGTTGGCTCTCATTCCAATTCACTGCCATTTGTAATAACAAACACCTGTGAGGGACTTAGCCCAATCTCCCGAGGCAGCAGTGAACCAGAGTATGTGGGTGATAGAAAGAATATGCAAGTTTACATTGCATGTTCCAAGAATCTCGTTGCCCTGTCAACCCAAAAGCTGTCTAAAGACCAAATGCTCAAATTCAGAATAGGCAAAAATACTTCTTGATACCAAGGCAAATATATCAAAGAGCAGAACTTCAGTCTGCTTCACTGGGCTCTTAAGCTATTTTTGTTTTCTTAAGTTATTTTTGTTTTCTTAAGATTTATAAAAGTAATACACACATATGGTTAAACATGAAAATGATATGAAAGAGTAATAAATAAATAGTAAAAGCCTATTTCTTAATCATTATGGCTTTTATTTCCACTTCCCACAGCTAACTAGTGTTAATAATTTCTTATATTTCTACCCAGAAATAATTGTAGGCATATAAGCACATATATTTATGAATTTATATACAAAGATATTATAGTATATGCATTGCTTTCTCCTTTTATCCCCACTAATAATAGATCTTACAGGTCTTTCCACATCAACACACCTACATCTATATATATATAGAGAGAGAGAGAGAGAGAGAGATAAAGAATTAATGATATATATTAAGAATTAATGATATGTATATCATTTTTTAAATGATATAAATGTCTTACAATTTATTTAATCTGTTCCTTTTTAATGGATATTTACATTGTTTCTACTTTTCAGCTCTTACAAATAATTTTTTTTTCTATTACACATTTTTGCCACTACAAAATGTGTTCTTATATATATTTCTTTGTATGTGTTTCCTTGACACTATCAAATTGAAAACCCTATGATTGTTTCTCAACAGAAAAATGGCATCCTGTGTAATGAATGTGGCTGCCATATTCCTTACATCTATATTGAATAACGTATCTTTTAGCCTAAGTTATACTTTCTCACTCTCTGCCCATGTTTTCAGCCTTTTTCCCAGAATGCAAAACTTAAAATCAGAAAGTGCAAAAGTTGTCACAGTTGAAAAAAGCTAGACACAATTCTCAACTGTAGGACATCATAACAGCAAGTTCTAAGATCCACAGAGCTATATAATTTAAATAATGAGATAATTACCTTGAGTGGAACAAAAATTCAAAATCTCGTTGAGAATTTAAGAAGTTCAGTATTAAGAGCTTATCCAAAGCAAGTCTATTTCAGAAACACAATCAGACTTCCCAGAAATTCAGCCGTGATGTATTAAAAGCACTTGTTGTCTTTTTCCTTGCAGTGAAGTACATGCGAGAAGCCACGCCCTATGTGAAGAAAGGATCCCCAGTATCCGAGATTGGGTGGGAAACACCTCCGCCTGAATCCCCTCGGTTAGGGGGCAGCACCTCAGACCCCCCGTCATCGCAGTCCTTCTCCTTCCACAGAGACCGGAAAAGCATCCCCCTCAAAATGTGCTACGTCACTCGGAGTATGGCCTTGGCCGACCCTGAGAACAGGTAAATAGGGTCAAAACTCTCCACTGTATCAAGCAGCTCCTCGGCCTCTCAGGCTAAATGGGGGCTTTCACGAGATTGCCCTCATGTTCTGAACACACATCATGGCTTCCAAAGAAAAGCATGAAAGGGCCATGCTGAGAATTGTGTGTGTGTGTGTGTGTGAAAGAGAGAGAGAGACAGAGGAGAGAGAGAATCTATACACTGAGCACTGGTTCTGGAAAGAGTTAAAGAACTGGAATCAGCATCCTAAATGTCTTTAGGGCTCATGACCAGTCCATGTGACTTAGGCCACGTTTCTTAAACCGCTTAACCTCAGTTTTGTCATCTCTAAGATGGGAATAATTGAAATAGATGCCTTGTTTGGTTGTGAGAACTAAATTAGGAAATCCATGTGATATAGTTAGGATGTTTGTCCCCTCCAAATCTCATGTTGAAATGTGATCCCCAGTGTTGGAGATGGGGGTCCAGTGAGAGGTGTTTGGGTCATGGGGGCAGAACCCTCATGAATGGCTTGGTGCCCGCCCCGAGGTAGTGAGTGAGTTCTTGCTCTATTAGTTCAAGTGAGAGCTGGTTATTTGAAAGAGCATGAAATACCTCCCTGCTCTTTCTTGCTCCCTCTCTTCCCATGTAACTTGTCGGCACCCCCTGCCCCTTCCACCATGAGTGGAATCTCCCTGAAGCCCTCATCAGAAGCAGATGCCAGTGCCATGCTTCCTGTACAACTTGCAGAACCGTGAGCCAAATAAACCTCTTTCCTTAAATTACCTAGCCTCAGGTATTCCTTTAGAGCAACACAAAATAAATTAATGCACCATGTAAGGTGCTCAGTACAGGAAAACCTTCCATGAATATAAGCTATAGTAATATTTCTTATTAATGTTAGATAGTAATAAACAAATTCACCTTACTAGGCCTCAGTGCTGTCAACTGTATACTTGGAGGGTTAGATGAGAGTCGCTTTAAGGCTATTTTCTACTTTAAGCATCTCTTTATGCTCAAGAGAGCAAAAGGAGTGGCTTTGGTCCAAGTCTGGAATGCTGTTTCCCAAAGTTGGTACATGACTTTGCACGCCACAGGCTAGATATATCACCCAACCCATGGCAATAATAAGGAATGCAGCCAAGAGGAAGTAAAATTCAGGGTCCCTCATCCCCCAGAATTCTTACTTTAGCTCAGTAGAAGAGAAAACATATATTTTAGGAGGAAAATAAGAGAAATAAAGAAAGCGAGGAATCGAGCCAGCAAATGGGGAATCTTAGTGACCTTTGCATCCACATTAAAGTGCTAAAAATAGAAACCGCTCGACTGGCCCTTATTTAGAATGTGTGTGGGACAGCTGCAACCCACCCGAATAGAAAGTATTTGGCTAGGCTCAGAGTTGCTCATGGGGAAAAGCCATCGGGAATAGGGGCAGGGAGAAAGTTGCTTCCTTGGCTCCCAGCTCAATGTCTTTTTTGTTCTCATCTCAGTTAGCTCACTCTAAGGACGCTGCCAGGGCCCTTCTGGCTCTGGCCAGCTGCAGGATCTTTCTACTCCGCTCTCCCTACTCCTCCTGTATTAGTTATTTCTGTACAGGGATTGGCCAGTTGTACAAGAAAGCCAGCAAGTATCGGCAAGACGGGTAAGAGCAGACAGACTGGGAAGGACACAGAGCTCATAGCTGGTCCACTCTCACCCTGTTCTCTGTTTTGTTCCCCACAATTTCTGCAGAGTTCCTGGGCCTGCAGTCGATATCCTGGTTACTCGAAGTCTCCTTTTCCGTGGCCTTTTACCCACCCAAGCAAACAAGTCCCATCTCCCAATGATCTGATGTCAAAGTTTTCAGATGTGATGAATTCATGATGTAGTATTGAGTGCCTATCATGTGCATTATGCTAATTAATGTAGACCACAGACTGCAAAGTGGCAGCCTATAGTATACCCAGCCTACAGATATGTTTTTTTTAAAATAGTCTAAGTGTTTAAATAAATTGGAATTAGTTGCCATGTTCAATAACTGAGAAACTTCACATTTAAAAAGCCAGGTTTCTGCTTTTCTAGAAAAGTGGGAAGAACTGGTGATGTTATTGGGCCCACATTGTTGCAGGCAGGGCAGTTATATACCAGAGCTCAGTAGAGTTTTCTCCTTTGATAAGGGAATGAACTCTCCTCATAATTTCTATTACCTTCTACTACGGAATACAATTAATTACCTGCCTAATCTTTGAATTTGTAACCCTGCTTAGTCCTCTTAACAGCTCTCTGAGTTTCTTTCATTGTCCCCATTCTACAGACAAAAACTTTAGACAAAAAGTGTTTATGTAAGTTCTCAACATTATATAGCTGTTATATAGTCTAGCTGGGCTTCAAACTCATGCCTATAAAATGGGTGACAGTGTCAGTTAATCATTTCCAGAAAAATCCAAACTGAGACAAAAACTTACTGAGACATTGTAGGAGCAATTCATACACTAGGGAGAAAATTTGAATAGATGATTTCTTGGGTTTCTTCCAGAAGTAGACTTATATGCTACAACAGCACTCCCAGGTCATTTAATTACATTTTAAAGAATATTTTGGGAGACATCAGACCTTAATCTAGATATTGGAAACTTCAGTCTGTATATCAAGCCAGTAGAGGAGAATAAGTTTCAAACTTTTATATTGGTGCTCGTCAAGTCCACCATTGACGATTATACATAGGGCTTCCCCTGTGGGAGAGGGAGAGCCTGTTCTGCTGTGGTGTGAGAACCAGCAGGGCAGAATCAAACATGAGAATCCAGCTAAGCCAGATGGTTCCGAAGGGACTTCAGGTCCAGACAGGTCCCAAACTGCTTCTAACAAGAAGATTGGGGGCCTAGGTGAGGCTTGCCCATGGTAGAGGAAGAGAAGAAAATAAAAAGGAAACAAATATTTTATGAAACTCCAGGTACGGGCTGAGCAGAGTATGGTGTACCAGTCAGAAATGTGGAATCTGCAAAACCCAACTCTATGCTGAATGCAAGAGACACATCTAACAGAGTGATTTTAAAAGGTGAAAGATACAAGGATGGGCAAAAGCTCACAAGGCAAATGCAAACTATTAAATAACAACAGAAAGCATTGATTTTGATCTTGATATGAGACAAGGTAAAATGCAGGCTGAAAAATGTCCAAGGTAAAATGTCCATAAAGTAGCACAAGGAGGGACTGATTTATGTTGAAGGCAAGAGTTCACAAGCAACATCCAGTAGTTATGAATACATACCACATAACCAAACAGCAACTTTTATAGCGGAAACTGCAGAAGATGCAAGAAGAAATAGACAGAAACATATTCATATTAGATATTTCAACATATACCACTTTCCATCCAAGTAAGGGCAAGTAGAGGACACAGATAAATACGGTAATCCCCCCTTATTCATAGAAGGAATGTAACAGGACCCCCAGTAGATGCCTAAAACCATGGATAGTACTGACTCCTCTATAACTGTGTTTTTCCTATACATACCTACTATGATAAAGTTTAATTTATAAAGTAGGCACAGTAAGAGATTAACAACAATACTAATAAAATGGAACAATTATAACAATATACTGTAATAAAAGTTATATGAATATGGTCTCTCTCTCTCTCAAAATATTTTATTGTACTTATTTTTGGGCTGCAGTTGACCTCAGATAACTGAAACCATGGAAAGTGGAACCATAAGTAAGACACGACTTACTATAATTATATAGAAGACCCAAACAACAAAATAAATAAAGTAGATCTGAATACATTGCGAACTCTTTACTCTGATAATAGAGAATACACTTACTTTTCAAGTCCACAAAGAACACTGACAAAATTAACCACAGATCAGGTCACAAAGAAAATGCAATAAGTTCCATTAGGTACAAATAATACAAACAACAGCCTCTGATGACAGTGGAATAAAACTAGAAAATCAATAACAAAACCAAACCACACAAAGCCTTTTTTTCATGGGTTTTTTAAAGCTCTCTGTAAAATAACTCTTGGGTCAAAAGGGAACTATAAACTGACATTGTTGCATTTCTTCAAAAATAAATAATAATGAAAATAATGCATCCATTAAATATGAAGAGAAGGAATGATAAAGAGAGAGTGTAGAGTGTGCAGTCAGCTAGACCCACAGTGGAATCTTAGTTCTACCCCTTATATGTGAATTTAAGCAAGAAACTCATTTAATTCAAATAACCATCATAGGTAGCGGGAACTCCCCTCTACTTTATAGACAGTGACGCTTAGCTGAGAAATGAGAGTCGAAGCAAACGGTTGGATTCAAACCCAAGCCTAGCTGACCCCAAGCCCAGTTTCTGAATCATCACACACACTGCCTCTAACTTCAGCACCTAGCAGAGCAGCTCGCCTGAACTATAAGCACCTTGGCCAGGAGTTAATGGTCTCCTGGGAGCTAAAACCTGAGAACCAATGACAAATGCCACAGCATCTTGGGGCTAATCCCCTCAGTTGGTGACACACAGGTGCCTCTAGTCTGCATTAAAAATTCTCCCAATGTTCAATTTCTCAAATACAATAGCCATAGAACAGCAGGCAGGATTGCTGCTCTTTCTGTGAAAAAGGTCACCCAGCAGGCATTGAATCCACAAGAATATGTCAATGCTAGTGGCTGTCAGTAATTACAATATATTTTTATTATTCTACCTCTTAAATATCTCTTGTTTTTCATATTCAGCTCTTTGCCTTCACAGCCACTGCCCTGAGCCAGGCCCACATCCTCAGTCCCTGAGAGTATTTGGGTATGTTTCTTACAGGGTGTTTTGTTGCTAGTTTGCTGTTTCCCCATTTCCCACCATCTACTCTATACCTAGCTAGCCAAGGGAATCTGAAATTTACCCCTTCTGTCAAAATGGCTCCCTGTCACCTGCACTCATATCTAAACTCCTCAGTATTACATAAAAACCCCTTTAGGCTTTAAATAGTCCCTAATTGTCCAGCTCCTCTTTACCTCATCGTTTCTGTTCCAGCATCCCTTAAATAATTTGTATACTTCCTACAATTGCCTTCCTGACAACTTCCTACTTGCCGTTTAAGCCTCAGGGTAAACAGTCTTCTCAGATATCAATGTCTTGTTATACCTTCTGTGTCAAATAATTCATTATAGCATGCTTCATAATAACTTGTGATTTTTTTCTTACATGCCTACTCAGTTCCTAAGTCATAAGGTTTTTGAGCTCTGAGACACTCCATATTTTTATTTTATTACCCCAGATATCTAGAACTTTGGCATTCAAAACTATTTTTGTTCATAAATGATAAATAGTATATTTATCTGCTTGCTTTTCATATTCTTCTCTAAAAATGTCTTTTGAAAAAATATTCCACTAAATAGTCTTGGGAATAAGGGAATAAATAAAAGCATAGTTCTCTTCTGACAGACATAGGAAGCTTAAAGAAACCAGGACAATCCATTAACCAAGCCTGTCACTGGATCGTGAGCAGCTGTGCTACAATGGGTAGTTTATGAGGCTTTAAGTCATGACTCTTTGTACTGCTACGTAACAGAGTCCACTGTAGATTTTCATGGTTAAATTATGGAAAGATTTACATCATCTTTCTTGGGAAACAGTGTACATCTCTATTAATGGTGCACAAATGAAACATTCATAGAAAGTGCTGTCTTGGTTTCAAATGGAAAACCTGTGCTAGGCTGCACTGTGATTCAGAGAGGTGCGATCTGTTAAGTCCTGTAAGATGCCTGGATATGTTGCTACAAGGTACCCTTAGTGATGTCACCACAATCCAGTGCTTGAGTTTCAGCCACAGAAGATCAGAAACTTGATTTAGTGGGCATAGTGTTAGCAGATCCATCTCTAAGGGGTTGACTCACATTAACCAAATAGGCAAAATTTGTTTATGATGAGCAACACAGTTGTCAAGTAGATGGAAATGCCCACATGGGAGGATTTATATACCCTCTCATTGTGAGCAGGCTGTATTGGAAGACAAATATGAATATGAGCAGAATGCCAGAACACTAAGTATTAATAACCCAAAACAATGTGGACTTTCAAAGAATAGCGATGCACTCTTTGTGAGTAGATAAGCTACACAAGAAATTAAATTGTCATGAAAGTGATTTGGTGAGTGTGGAATCAATAGAAGGTGTGCTAATAGACCTTAGGAAGTATGTTTTAGGCAAGAAAGCTGAAAGCCCTCCCTTCCAGGATGGGGAGAGCCTTGCCGAGGTAACCCTTATGTAAACTTCTGCTTTGCCAACACTCCCACTCCTTTGAGCTGTACATAAATAGCCTGAGGTTTCCCACGTGGCCGTTCCCTGCCCTTTGATGGCTAATTTATCCCCTTCAGTTAACATGGTTCTTTCTTCCTGTGAGTACAAAACAGTGGATTTGGGTTTTGCTTATCAAATTTAATCACTTTTCATTCTAGGCTCCTTGAAGTTGTTCTCATAGTACCCTGTTTTGAGTTTTAGATGTTTCCAAATACTTTAGTTACACATTCATAGACAGATGGTCTTTGGTGGCTACAAACAAGGAAGGAATCGTTTTACCAGTTCAGCCTTTCTCCTCTTTTTCCCAGTGTTTGGGGGTACATTATTGCCCCCTCATGTTTTATATAGAACTCTCAAATTTATTAAACTTTGAATACTATTGAAACATTTCCTCCTTTAGTGCATCGAAAATGAAGATTTATGAGGTACTTCTTCCTGTCTCTTCTCCTCTGTAAGTCTTTGTTTGTGAAAAGTACATCTGTTTTTAAGAAGCCCACAAAATATGTATTTTCTGAATGTAGTTTCTTCATTCTTTGTCAGGCACATCATGGTGGCTTCATAATGGAAACTATTGCCAGAATTCATGATTGACATTAAATTTTGGAAACAGAAAAATATATATATAAAGTATATGTATATGGTGCTGTAATAAGTGGGCATGTTTTACATATGTAAAAACAGGTCTAGATTAACTACATGCTTGTATCAGTGAATAAAACTCTAGAGTTGCAGTTATTCTGGAAAATATGTGTTTAAATCCCAAGTCTGTTACTTATTCCCTTTAACTTTAAGTAAATTATCCAATCTCTCTGATTTTCAGGTTCCTTCTTTGCTATAGTCTTAATGTTTGTGTCCCCCCCACCCCCCAAATTCATATATTGAAACCTAATCTTTAATGTAATAATATTAAGAGATGAGACCTTTGGGAGGCAGTTAGGTCATGAGGTTAATACTTCATGAATGGGATTAGTGCCCATTTATAAAAGAGGCTCAAGGGAGCCTGTTTTCCCCTTAGACCATGCAAGGACGTATAGTAGGTACCAGCCATGAGGAACACACCTTCACCAGACATCAAATCTGTGGTGCCTTAATCTTGGACTGTCCAGTCTCCAGAATTGTGAGAAAAAAATTTATATTGTTTGTAAACTACCCAATCTAAGATATTTTTTATAGCAGCCTGAATAGACTAAGAAATTGGTACAGAATTGGGGTGTTGCTATAGCAAATATCTAAAAATGTAGAAGTGGTTTTGGAACTGGGTAATGGATAGAGGCTGGAAGAATTTTGAGGTACAATGCTGTGAAAGGAGATTTAAGGAGAATTCTGGTGAGGTCTCAGAAGAGGAGAGCTGTAGAGAAAGCCTCAGTCTTCTTCGAAATTATCTTAAGTGGCCGTGGTCAGAATATTGGTATAAATATGGTGGTAAAGGCAGTTCTGATTAGGTCTCAGATGGAAATGTGGAACATGGTATTGGACAATGGAGGAAAGGCCATCCTCATTATAAAGTGGCAAAGAACTTTGCTAAATTGTGTTCATGTCCTAGAGTTTTGTGGAGGGTGGAACTTATGAACAATAAAATAGAATATTTGACAGAAGAAATATCTAAGCAAAGTGTTGAGGGTGTGGCATGGCTTCTCCTGACTGCTTACAGTAAAAGGCAAGAAGAACGAAATGATTAAAAATGGAATTTATAATCAAAAGAGATGCAACACTTAAAGATCTGGAAAATTCCCAGCCTGTTGTAAATAATGAAAAAAATGTGTTCTGGAGAGAACACAAAGAGTGTAGCCCAACGAACCTTTGATAAAGAGATTAGGATGAGTAGGTGAAATCCCAATGCTATTTATTCATCAAGACAATGGAAGAATGACCCTGAAGGCATTTGGAGATTTAAGGCTGCCAGGGCCTTGGGAACAGAACAATTTAATGACTCTGCTCTGTGCCTTGTGTTACGTTGATCCTTGGCTGCCCCAGTTGTGGCTCAAGTGGCCCCAGGCATGGCTTAGGCTGCCCTCTGGAAGGCACAGGTAGTAAAACTTGGCAGTATCTGCAAGGTGCCACTACACCAATACACAGGGTGCACAAGCAGTGAGGACATGGCTATCTCCACCTAGATTTCAAAGGACGCCGTGTGGGGCCTTGGGGCCCAGAAAGAGAACAGAGGTGGGACCACCAAAGAGAACCCCCACTAGGGCAATGTCCACTAGGGCTGTGAGGCCGGCATCATCACAGAGAGCCCCCACTAAGGCAGTGCCTAGCAGAGCCATAAGGGCAGAGCCACCTCAGGGACAAGACCTCCTACCAGTAGAGCCATCAGTGTGCAACTCCTGCCTGGGAGAGTTGCAGGCATGCAACTTCAACCCATAAGAACTGCCACATTGGCTGTGCCCATCAAAGCCATGAAGAGCAGGGCTACCTGGAGCCTGGGGAGCCCAACCCCCATCCCAGTGTGTCTGGAAGGTGGGACTTTGAGTCAAAGAAAATTATTCTGGAGAATTAAGATTCAATTTTTGCTGGGCATGGTGGCTCACACCTGTAATCCCAGCACTTTGGGATGCCAAGGCAGGTGGAGTACCTGAGGTCAGGAGTTCAAGACCAGCCTGGCCAACATGGTGAAACTCCATCTCTACTAAAAATACAAAAAATTAGCTGGGTGTGGTGGCAGATGCCTGTAATCCCAGCTACTCGGGAGGCTGAGGCAGGAGAATTGCTTGAACCCAGGAGGCAGAGGTTGCAGTGAGCCGAGATCATGCCATTGCACTCCAGCCTGGGCAACAGAATGAGACTCAGTCTCAAAAAAAAAAAAAAAAATTTCAATTTTTGCCCTGTTGGGTATAGATTTGGTCAAGACCTGTTATTCCTTTCTTTCTTCCTATTTTTCCCTTTCTCTCCTATTCTGTGCCTGTCCCACCATTGCATTTTGAAATGCATAACTTGTCTGATTTCACAGGCCTACATCTGGAGGGAAATTTGCTTCAAGATGAAGCATATCTTTGAGTCTCACTTACATGTGATTTAGACGACATTTAGAGAGACTTCAGATTTTAGACTTTTGAGTTGATGCTGGAATGAGTTAAGAATTTTGGGGGCTATTGTGATGGAATGAATGTATTTTGCATGTGAGAAAGACATGAATTTGGGCATGCTAGGGACAGAATGTTACGGTCTGAATGTTTGTGTCTCCCCAAAATTCATATGTTGAAAACTCCTCTCCATTGTAATAGTATTAAGAGATGGGGCCTGTGGAAGATGATTAGGTCATAAGGGCTCCATCCTCATGAACAGGATTAGTGCCTTTATAAAAGAGCCCAAGAGTGCCTATGTGCCCCTCCTGCTACATAAGGACACATAATAGGCACTGTGAGGCTCTAACCAGACACCAAATCTGCTAGTGCCTTGATCTTGGACTTTCCAGTCCCCAGAACTGTGATCAATAAATTTATGTTGTTTATAAGTTTCCCAGTCAGAAGTATTTTGTTATAGCAGACTAAGACATTACCTAACAGACTAAGACATTATCTATAAAATGTGGCCAATAATATAATCATGTTTGATTATTATGATTAGATGACTTAATGTTGGCATCCGCTAATTGGTGGCAGGATAACTATGGGGTAAATGTAGCTTTCAGCCAAAATATCCTCATTGCTGGGTGCAAGAAAAGGGGACTTTTTTTTCTCTCTGTACTCAGAGTCCAGGAGAGAGAACTGGAAGGTCAAGCTGTCAAGCAGAGATTATTTTGTAAGACATTCTTTCACAGACATTTTTAAGCCTTTTGAGATTTCTGGCTTTTTGTAGGGACCTCAGTTCCATTTTCCCAACTCATGGGTTCTCAATACCTTAACTATCTTTTATTTGTCAAATTCCAAGTCCTCAACTCACCCACCACTACCTGACCCACTGCATGCTACCTGTCACCACACCACCCTACCCACTTTCCCAGGGATGCTTTATGATTAGCTTAAATACTCACCATTCTGATTTTTAATGCCGCCCCCACCCCCTTTTTCTGACACCTGGGAGTTTCCTTTTCTTTCTTGTAAGATCAGCATTACACAAACAAGCACATTTTTCTTATTATACTTTATCTAGAAAACCCAGGTGTCAGTAGCAGAAGCATTCCTGAATTTATGTAGATCATTGTTTTGCTGGAACTGGAAACCTCCTGAAACACAGCAGTGGAATTGCTTGTAATCGGCTGTGTATATCATCAACAAAAGTCAATATTCTATATTTTCAAGTGTAATTTAACATAAGAAGTTAAACATTTACCATTCAATTTAAAACTAAAAACAAGCCGGGTGCGGTGGCTCACGCCTGTAATCCCAGCACTTTGGGAGGCCGAGGTGGGTGGATCACGAGGTCAGGAGATTGAGACCATCCTGGCTAACGCAGTGAAACCCCGTCTCTACTGAAAATACAAAAAATTAGCCGGGCGCAGTGGCGGGCGCCTGTAGTCCCAGCTACTCGGGAGGCTGAGGCAGGAGAATGGCGTGAACCCAGGAGGCGGAGGTTGCAGTGAGCCGAGATAGCGCCACTGCAGTCCGGCCTGGGCGAAAGAGCGAGTCTCCATCTCAAAAAAAAAAAAAGAAAAGAAAAACTAAAAACAAACAAAAAACTATGAGTATTATCTTTTGGATAATTTACCTCCTTCATTTGAAATTATGGACTGCCTTCTACCACCAGAACCACCATTTTGGTCATGCTTGTTCAGCTATCTATGTATCTACCTATTTGTCTATCTATCTATCTATCGTCTATCTACCTACGTACCCACCCACCTACATACATGTCACTATCTGCTTCTCACTGAGGCAACCCATGTGAAATACTTTGTTACGGTAGAAAGGGTATACATACAAAAGAGGTGATGTTAGCCTTAGATTCAACAGTGTGGGCACTCTGCATTTGAGAAATTTAGGAAGTAGAATACATACTGACATTTCAGCAATCGTTTTAATGGTGGTTGGGAAGGAGAAGTTCAGAGGGGTTGGGTTGAATTAGTCAGAAATTTGAAATAGGAAACAAGTGCTAAATGGTTGTATTATTTTTAAGCATATATAGTGAATGAGACTAAGTAAAGAAGTACTGCCTGGTGGCACTCATAACAGACCTAACAAAATAGATCTCATACAGTCCCTTTTTAAAATTATTTTAAGTGAAATTTTAAATGTTATCAAAATGATAAGACAGATAATTTAAAACTCAAATAGATCTAAAAGATTTATTTTTTAAAGCAATGGGAATTTATTAATCTTATAATGTCTTCCTCTCTTTTTTTGTTATCTCTCTTCACATGTCTTGTTAGAAGGATGTTGAGGCGTCTAGATTGATGTTGTAAGGTTTTTTTCTCTATTGCTTACGTTACCTTTTTTTTACTGTATTTTTTAATCCTTCTCATGAATATATTTTGTTCACCTTTTACCTGTCATATTTTAGCTTTTTGTTTTCTGAATTTTTTTATAGAATTTTGTTCTTTTTTGGATGTCATATTTTCCGTTAATTCTTGGAGAATATTCTCTCTTTTTACTTTTCTTTGTGTTCTTTTTTCCTCCATTTACTGTTTTCTGTTTGTTTGTTTGTTTGTTTGTTTGTTTGTTTGTTTTTATCTTCATCTTCTTTACTGGAGGTGTTCTCAAATGTCTGGTGATCCATTGCTATCTGTTCATTTCTTGCACTGAGTAAAACATGTTGGAACCTATGTGGGGAGTGGGGAGGGGGATGTCAACTGGTGAGAATTCACATAGAGTTATTGCTTGGTGAACCAAGCCTTACCAAGAGATCCTTCCCAATTCTGGAAATATCAGTGTTTAGAAGCTTTACCTGGGTCTGTGCAGTTACTTATGGGAGAATCATTCTGTCTTTTTGAGTGTGGATTGGGGGTAGATAGTGGGAGAATACCCACTTTCCACTGTTCTGAGAGTCCCAACACTCAGCATACAGACTTCATTTAGGGCCCTCTTTTCAGGGCCATATCACCCCCTACCCTGTCTCTGGAGGTTCTGAGCCCATGCAGGTTGTGCAGAGCCAAGGGACTCACATCTGGATGGAATTCTCTTTGTGGCCCTTTAGGTTATAGCATTTTATACTCTTCCTCCACTCTGCAGAGTCAGTAACCCAGCTCCATCGCTGTCTGTCCTCCAAACATGTCGTGCCTGTCTTGTTCTCCTGTGAGTTTAGACCTCCTTTACTGTCTTTTTACTGGATCTTACAAAAGGCAGGAGATCAACATGAATAGCCAAACCACTGTTTTTCCCGAAGAGAATCCTTGCATAATTTGCATATTGGTATATAACAGAGTACACAAAAGATTCATTTTAATGAGCTTAAAAAATATTTTTCTAGTCTTGTTATTTTTAAGAAAATTTGTTTTCTTCCTAGATAAACTTCAGCATTCATCCTAATTATCATACATTTTTAATCAGTGTGAATGAATTAATGAGGTTTCACTGGCAGTGGTAAGCTAGTTAAAAAATGAATTTAAGTACCTCCAGTTTACCTTAAGAAAGAGTTGAGGAGAGGGTTCACCAAGCATGGTTCTATGACTTCATCAATACACAGCTCTTTATGAGTTCATTTTAGCCCATGTCCGTACCTGTCAGCACCATTCCTGGAAAATTTTAGTTTCCAAAGTGCACTCTGAGAGGTTAAACTTGACCATCTGGGTGCTGAAGGATTTTTGCTAATCTTGACTCACTATATAGGTGTTGATCCTTTGTTCTTGATACATTAATTGAACTCTATTTTGTTTGCAAAAAGCTGCCCAAGGATTTTCAAGCAGAGATAATGATGCCTCTGAAAGTAACTCCAATGCTATCATGCAGGCATCCTCTATTCAAGCAGGCATCACCTAGCCTGGAGATTCTACAGTGGAAATGGGGGCATCACAAAGACACCCCTGCTCTTTCTTCTTTTGACACATGTGAAATTTGGATTTCCTTAGTGGAGAATGAGTTTGGGACACAGCACTGCAGATACACTTAAAACAAGACCTGTGTGGACACATAAGGTGTGTATCTATTGGCTGATACTCCCTTTGATCCTAAACAATACTGTAACAGGAATTTTGACATTGCTAGTGTGTTGAACTAGCAATTGAGATATTGCTCCCTTTCTTAAATTTCAACTTTTCAATAGATAGTTTCAGTCGTCTTGGTTCTTTGCTGGATGTTGAGGCTGCATCAGTGACAGAGTCCTTGCCCTGACATAGCTTCCCATTAGGTAGGGAATATCTACAAGTAAGTTGGTAATTAAGCAAACAATATCATAGAAAGACAACGAGGAAAGTACAGGATGCTATGGAGGCTTCCTCGCAGGAAGGACACTGCATCCAAAGTTCTGTTTTTAAAGCAGGCTGGGTGTTGTCAACAGGGAGTGATGTCTATGCTTAGACTTGAATAATAAAGTAAGTGTTAGCCAGGTCAAAGGTTGAGATAGGAAGACAGGGAGGGTATTCTCAGCAAAGGAACTAGTGTAAGTACAGACACTAAGGCAAGAAAAAATATAGTTCTGTAGTTCCTTGAAGAATGGGAGGTTTAGTTTGTTTGGAGCAATTCATAAGAAGAATGTGTCTATACCTACTGTGTACCCACAAACATTAAAATTCAAAAGAAAGCAAAAAAAAAAAAAGAATATCTCAAGAGATGAGTCTGGAGAAGTCATCATGATGAGAGCTAAGCCACTTTATAACTTGGACTTTTTTCTAGGAGGGGTCTGAAGCCATGGAGTGATGTAGCAAAGATCTCTCTGGCTGCATAGATCAATAGGAGGCAAGACTAGAGGCTGGGAGACCAGCTAGGATGCTGTTGCAGAAATTTAGGTGAGAACTAATCCTGGCTTCTTTTACAAGGTTAGGGCAGTGATTCTGAAGAATAGTTAGATACATTTGAAAGACTTAAACAGATAGAATTGGCAGGAGTTGGTGATGAAATGGGCTTGGAGGGATGAGGAAAAAGAAGTATTCCAGAATTAATTTTGCTCAGAGCCATAGTCGGCCACACACCTGGCCACTATTACTTAGCTTATTGCACTGGTCCTGAGTCAATGGGACTGAGGTCAGGTATGTCTTGATGGAGGGCAGAGGTAGGTGGAGGCATAGGAAAGGTTTAGGCTTTTGGAGATATTGCCTAAATTGAGACTTAGAGTACGACTGCATTTTGAGAGTTTTGTGTTCCTTACTGGATTTCCAAGCTTGTTAAGGACAGCAGCATGTATGGTTTTTCTTTTGTATTTGCCAATTTTTAGAACAGTATATAGAAATCACTCACTAAACACAGAAGGATAAATGAGTGGTATCAGTCAGGAGACAGGTGTCATCCCTGAAATGTCAGCTAAAGAGCATAATGCAGGAACTATAGACAGAGGAAGGGGCTGTCTCGGGAACCAACAAGTGGTGGGGAAGCACTCAGGACCTAGCACCCAGTGGGAAGCTCTTACCACCCTTGGGTCTGAGGAGCAAAAAGAGCAAGTTACTACCACCTGGAGAGGACTATAGCCCTGGGAGGGGAACAGTGGCCCAGCTGGGGTTGGAGGTAGGTCAGTACCCCAACCTTTTTCTTCCGCCATGGAATCCCCTTTGGGGCTTCTGGTTGGCCATGCATAATTGGAAGCCAGAGGTGAGGGAGGAGCCTGAGTGATGCCATTTAGCCCATAGAGGTTGACCTCTTGGAGCACAGAGCAAGGCAAACAGTGGCAAATAATGAATCTGGATGCAAAAAGAAAAAAAGTCACAAAATTGTATTTGCATTCTGCCTCTTTGAAAATAGGTCTGATATGTATAATACAAGTGATAACTAGTTATAAGAAAATGTGGTTAATCCATATACTTCATTTCCTGACCCTGTTGGAGAAAAATGTCTTGGGCAGCCCCAAATCAGTATTTATAGCTTCCTGTTTAATAAAAGTTGTTTAATAAAAGAGTTTTGATAAAGATTTCTTTTAGCCACTGTGATATGAGCTGGATAGGGAAGTGACAATTGAGAGGCTCAGAGGAAGACAGAGTTGGTTTTGGTCAAGCTGGAAGTTGCAAAAGAGCCATGTATCAGGGAGAGAACAGGGCAGCTTAGCTCTGAAATAGGGTTGGACATTCGTTTTTTACTCTTCTCAGAAAGTGGCCAAGGTCTACAGGGACCATATTCTTCCATTATGACAAAACTGGAGACTAGAGAAGGCACCAGTAAGAATGTTGTCACAATGCCAAGCTGGTTTTGATAGTGACATATCCATAAAAACGCAGCAGAGAGACAGACGGGATATAAGGAGAGGAAGGGGGCACATTTGAGCAGTAACTGTTCTCAGTGGAAGTCAGAACTCTAGGCTGCAAAAATGTTTTTTAACATTAATTTACTTTCATTTAAAATGCCAAATCACTTACCCTTTATGCGCACACTTTCACTTATAATGTGGTGTTTTTTTCACCCTAGAATAAAACCCTCTCCCAGATCTCTGTTATGAAACACACAATAAAGGCCAAGCAGTGCAATTTCTTTTCACTGCCTGTATTATTAAACATTCAGACAATCGGAAAATGTTTCCTCATGTTACCTGGAAACCAAACCCTAGATCCAGAAGTTAGAATTCTTGGAGCTATTTTCTCAAGCACTCCATCAATATTTTTTTACCAAATCCGTTGTGCAGCCTTGAAAAGATAATTGACTTTCAGACCAGGCCAACCTGGATTTCATTACCATCTTTTCTACTTATTATCTGGGTGACTTTTGGCAATTTACTTAACTTCTTTGAATTTTTTGAATATATGAAATGAGGATGATAGTATCTCTATGAATATACTATTTTTAGAATTAAATAAGTTGACATCTGCCTAATGCCTGGGACATACTAGACACTTAGCAAATGTGAAATCCTCCAATTTCCCACTTAAAAAAATAATCCAGCCCTACTAAGATTATCAAAGGATTCTTTCAGTATCATGAAGATGTGTTAAGAATTTTCTAGAGGGTTTTATTAAGTCCTGGGAAAGTCGTATTTTCAGTTGAAAAGTATAAAACAGCCGTTTGGGTAAACGAAAACCACATCATGATTTTATATACTTCTGTCTAATCCTGCATCTGTAGTAGCTGACAGTTTGAAGAACTAGGTCAGTTTGCAAATAGCATCCTTAGATTAATTTCTCCAGAAAACACAGAGACAGGCCTTGAATCACTAAGAAAGTGTAGAAGCTTTCCAAGGCCATATATGGCTTTATAGAAATATTCCAATAAATTTTTATGGCACAGTTCTCTGGCCTGCTGTCAGATATGTAGAAAAGGAGAGTGACAAATAAAACAAGGTGCATGAGCCAGAGTGGAAATTTGGACCAAAATATTTCTGTGGATACCAGAGCAATCCCAAGGTTCTGTTGACTTCCATGTGCATCAGGTTTCCAGCCTTTACAAATCTATTATTATCTCTGTGTATAAAGTTTTTTTTTTTTCTTTTGAGATAGGGTCTCACTCTGTCACCCAGACTGGAGTGCAGTGGCATGATCATAGCTCACTGCAACCTTGACCTCCTGGGCTCCAGCGATTCTCCCACTTCAGCCTCCCGAGTAGCTGGGACTGCAGGTGCACAAAACCCACCGTGCCCAGCTAATTTTTGAAATTATTTGTAGTAGAGACAGGGTCTCACTATGTTGCCCAGGCTGCTCTTGAACTCCTGGCCTCAGGCAATTCTCCTACCTCAGCCTCCCAAAATGCTGATATTACAGATGTGAGCCACCATGCCCAGCTGTTTAGTTTTAATTCTGCCACCAGCAATTTAGAACATGTACCTTGGTCATTTTTTTCCTAGTTCTCCAGCTATTTCTGTTGTGCTCTGTCCACCTTTTCTTTTGGAATCCTTCATAGGGTGAGAAGTACACCATTTTGAGCTTTTTTCAGCTGTGGAAGAGAAAACTAACTGCTATATACCAGCATTTAGCTAAATGAACTAATGAAAACTTCATTAAAAACCAATGCTCATGGCAGCTGAGAACTAATGAATTGCTGCTCTCATAGCAGTCTGCAAGTTGTAGTGGAAAGAGCATGTGGCTTTGTAATCAGATGGACCTAGGTTTGAATCCTATCTCTTTGTGATCTCGAATACTTTACCTCTGTATGCCCCAGTTAATCCATATGTAAAATGGGCATAATAAGATCTACTTTTCAGAATTGCCAGTTTACATGCCTCTCAAGTGCATAACTTCTTGAATAAGATGAGTTTTACCAGGGAATATATAAAGCACTGAATGAAAAGGTATACCTTCTAGGAACATGAATTTTACTCTGAATTTTGGAAGGATAGAATTTATTGTAGAGTTCATTTTATGACAAAGTACAACATGAGACTTCAAACAAATTTATGCTTGTAGTTATTTAAGGTCAAACTTAAACTACCCATAGTCACAAGCTTACTTATTTCAACAATCAAGAGTTCTCAGAAAGTTGTTAAAAGAACTTATGTATATAACAATATTTAGCAAGTGTTATCACAGTCAGATTCAGTGAAAGATTTACTGCAAGGGAATCTGGGAAGGTGGATATATCTTTAAGCATTCTATCCTCTGCAGTACAGCAAGGTACATCACAAAGAAGATGCAATGGGGTTGAGTAAGTTCACAGTATCCATTGCACAAAGTGTTGGCTACATGGTAGAAGCTCAAGAAATGCTAATTCTCATCTCTTCTAAAGACTCAAAATAAGATTTTAAAGGAAACTCTGTGCCCTGACTATGGTTTGGGGAATTGTGGCAAAGATAGTTTACCTGCTGTGATGAGTTTTGTGGAATTCTGGAAAGAGGTTCTTGTGGCAGAGAGAGTAGTGCTCACCAAATAGTCCCTTTGTTCCCCTGCATTTCCAGGCCTTCCCACAATTATGTTGGGTCTTGTGGCTAATTTTGGCTAATGAAATATGACTGGAAGTGATGTGTGCACTTCTGGGCTGAGACAATGATAAGTATGTGTGTTCCTGGAAGTGCAAGTACAAAATGACAGAGCTTCCCTTTAGCCTGGCTTCTCCAGTGATCTAATGGAGCATGTATCCACTCTGACACATAGGACCCTTTGTGGACATACAGCATATTATTTTCATAAACTTTTGTTGTACTAAGTGACTGAGATTTCAGGAGCATTTTATACCACAGTATAAATCTATCCTATTGTAACTAATGGGATCATCATGTAAATGTACTAAGAGTTCATCAAGCTGATTAATATTTTCTGAGAAACACCAGTAATTCTCAGGAAGCTTAGCCTGTCTTGTAAATGAAATTTTTTCTTTCTCTTCCTCACTTTATATAGTTCTTAATACAGAGCCCCAAAGGCTGCCATGTTACTTCCTTTTTACTTGAAGCCATCCAAGTGAATGATTGTAACCCAGAGGTCCCAGATGAAGACCACTGGGCCTTTTCACACTTAAAACATGTGAAAAGTGTTATTTGTTACTGCAGTTTTAGCTGTTGCTTTTAGAGACCTTTACTATTTGCAGCTGACTTTCTTTCCTTCTGGGTCTAAAGATACCTTTGTTCGAAAAGGAACCTTTGTCTCTGTTTGCCTCAGCAAAACTAAGTGTAACTGTAGCATAACCAAATTCTGCCACAGCTAAAATGCTAGAATGTAAGTTTGTGACATTCCTTCTGCCTTCCTAGCTTGTAATTACTAGGATTTTTTTTAGACAAGGCCGCTAATTTTTGAAAAATAAAGAATAGAGACTTGAAAACACTTTGTTCTCTTTTTGCCCTCACTTCTGTACCCTTTCTGTCATATTTTCATCTGAATTAACTTCTGCTACAGTAATTCTCAACCTTCTTTTTTTCTCCAATCTTGCCATTACAGCATTGGTGTGAAAGTCCAATGAGGCAATATGTGTTAAAGCATTTCATAAACTATGATGCTATAAGAACGTAAGGAAAAAAAACAAACTGCATTGAAGACGTCCTTGCCCCATCACTAGGCCCATAAGAAACCCACAGCCTATTGCTGTTCAGCAACTGTGTGCTATGAGCTTTGCCAACTTGAGTCTCAATGCCTCAACTCCTTATATCTGTTACCATGTAGTGGTTTCACATTTCATTTTGTCTTTTCTTTTTAGTAACATCTGTCTTCCTCACCAGCTCCATGAGTAAAGCAGCCTTGTTTGCTTTTGCTCTTCATTCCATCTCCCAGTGTCCAACCCAGTGACTGGCTCAGAGTAGACAGTGAATAAATACTCCCTGAAGGAATGGATAGATGGCTGGATGAACTGATGAGTGGATAAAGCAAAGGGAACACAAGGGTGACCCAGGAAATAGAGATGAGCTTCTCAGTTTTCCCATTCAGCATTCCTGCAGTCTACATGTTGCTATGGGCCAGGTCAAACAGATATTTAGAATTTCTTCAGCAATTATTTTTTAATGGTGCCTTGGATATTCCCCAAGAACTCCCAAGTCCTGGTCCCTAAATGAAAAAAACTCTCCTTTACAATGATTGCCTTGGTCAGTATAACAGTTTGCCAAACCCATGAGGCTCTGCTTATGAGGGAAAATATTCTCCAACTATGGCCACTGTACAGCATATTTGTTTTTTTCACGATAACCAGAACTGTGACTTCTGTAGGCCTACTTGTAAGAGTTGCATAGTTTTAAGATTATCTTAGGTCGACTCCCTACTTCCATGTGGCAGATATTTTAAATTGCAGTTGCAGCCTTTCAGCTTAGAACTGCTTGTCCTGAAGACCCTTAAATTCTAAACCAGAGGGGCTGTTGGGGAGGAGAGGTTGGCACGGGGGTTGGCCTTGGGAGGGACATTGTCCCTCCCCATCCAGGAGGCCCTGGTGCCAACCAGTCATAATAGAGCAAGAGGCCCTGAAACAGGCACTTCTGGGAATCTGACAGTTTTTGCTGCTCCGTTGTCCATCATAGCCCAAGCAGAGAGGGTGGCTTAAAAGCACAGGAAATCAGCTGGGTGCAGCAGCTTACGCCTGTAATCCCAGCATATTGGGAAGCTGAGGTGGGCAGATCACCTGAGGTCAGGAGCTTGAGACCAGCCTGGCCAACATGGTGAAACCCTGCCTCTACTAAAACTACAAAAATTAACTGGGCATGGTGATGCATGCTTGTAATCCCAGCTACTCGGGAGGCTAAGGCAGGAGAACCGCTTGAACCCAGGAGACGGAGGTTGCAGTGAGCCAAGACCACACCACTACACTCCAGACTGGGCGACAGAGTGAGATTTGGTCTCAAAAAAAAAAAAAAAGAAAGAAAAAAGCATGGGAAATCAAAGTCTGCAGAGGCCTTTCAGGGTCCAGACTACTTTGGGGCATTTTAGCAGAGAATTGAATGCAGGCAATTGGTTCACTGTTGATGAAGGACCTGAGAATCCAGCAGGAAATGATGAGGCCACTTAGAAGTTAGCAATAACAGGAAGCTCCACCTCTCTTAGGCTACAGGGGCAAAGTAAGAGGGAAGATGCTACCAGCATCCAGGGTGCAGAGCCACTTTGCAAAAGCCAGAACCACAGTGGACCTGCCCAGCTAGTGGAGCCACAGAGAAGACACTGTTGCTGCTGGAGATTCCACACTAGGTCAAGTGGGGGACCTGAGGTACTACGGTTTTCCCTTCCTCCTGCCCTCCGGTCTCCTTCAGTGCCTCCTATTTGGCAGAAGCCATGTGACACAGAAGCCTCAGGGAATCATCCCCCTGTGATAACTGACCAAACTCAGGAAAAGTGCAAGGAATGGATTTGATGGCAAACTGTCCCAGGACAGCAACAGGAAGGCATCTGATTCTTCCCTATGTCTTTACTTCCTAGTACACAATACGTTCTCAATAAATATTACACTGAATGGATTGAATGGCTCTGATACTTAACTCTCTCAGTTATGTGAAATAAGTCACTTCGTGCCTTTGAGTGTATTTCTGGACATAAACTAGACATGAAAATGTGTTCCCCATTCTTATCCTAACTAGTAGAGGATTCTGATCTTTGGTGTCTTTTGGGAGCTCTGTGCCATCTTGCAGAGGTTTTATTATCATTGTACAAGATTCTGATCAGTGAGTTAAATCATCCTCACCCCCAGGATTGACCCTGAAAGTCATTCTTTGGAATGGGACCATAATGTTTAATGGCTTTAATGTGATTTGTTTATTTCTTTGGTGGAGTGCAAGAAACATACAGATTTCTGGTCCCAAGTAACTTACATGTTGCTCTAGGGTATCACTTTAAAATATTTCATGATTTATTCGTTTATATTTTCAATAAGTAACACAGATGCTCCTCAACTTACATGGGGTTACATCCTGATAAGCCCATCATAAGTTGACAACATCATGAGTCAAAAATGCATTTAATACACCTACCCTACTGAACGTCATAGCTTAGCTTAGCCTGTATTAAACATGCTCAGAACACTTACATTAGCCTACAGTTGAGCAAAATCATCTAACACAGACTATTTCATAATAAAGTATTGAATATCTCATGTAATTTATTGAATGCTGTACTGAAAGTGAAAAAGCAGGGAGGTTGTACGGGTACTTGAAGTACAGTTTCTACTGAATGCACATTGCTTTTGCACCATCATAAGTTGAAAAATCCTAAGTCAAACCACTATAAGTTGGGGACCATCTGTACATGCACTAGTTTTAATATTCAAAAGGTACAGAGGACTTGCAGTGAAAAATAAGTCTATCTTTAAGTCCTACATCCAGGCCACCTGGTTCTCCTCTCAAAGAAGCAATACTGTTGCCAGCTTTTTATGTTAAAATGTCAATTTAAGACAGTAATTATTTACCCAATCTTCCAAATGGCAGGTATATTAGTTTTCTAGACTTCCATAACAAATTACTACAAACCAGGTGTCTTAAACAATAGAAATGTATTCTCTCATAGTTCTGGACACTAGGAGTTCAAAATCAAGGCATTGGTAGGGCCAATGTCTTGATGGCCAAAACCGCAAGGTACCACTTCGAAGCCTCTAGAGAAGAATCCTCCTTCCTTGCCTTTGCCTTCTTCTAGTGTCCTTGGTATTTCTTGGCTTGGTATTTTAATCCTTGGTATTTCTTGGCTTGTAGCTGCATCCCTGCAATCTCCGCTTCAGTCTTTACTGGCCTTCTCTGTATGTGTATATCATTGTGTGTCCTCTCCTCTTCTTATAAGAACACAGTCATTAGATTTAGAGTCCACCTAATCTATTATAATATGATTTCATCTCAACTAATTACATTGCAAAGATCTTTTTTCCAAATAAGGTTGCATTCTGAGGTTCTGGGTAGAAATGAACTTTGAGAGGACACTATTCAACCCATTATTGCAGGTCATGCTGCTTCTCAAATTCCTCTAAAAATAAGACTTATATGGGGAGGTGGGGGTAATATCAGTGGATAAAAATATAGATTCCTGGCCCCATCCCAGATCCACAGGATTGGAACCTCCAAAAAAAGGGGCCTGGAAATCTGCAGTTTCAACAGGTTTTCTAGGCAAGTGTAATCATTGGGGAAGTATGAGAAATGCTCTTTTGAAATAATCAAACAAAGGCAAACATCCCAAAGTACAAAACCTGATCCAGTGGACTTGAGGTCAGACATTTGCTCTGCCTTCTACTAATTGATAACTTTGAGCATTTTACCTAATGTCTCTGGGCTTCAGTCTTTTAATTCATAGAATGGTAGTAACAGTAATGGTACCTACATTATGGGGCTGCTAGAAATGGAAAGAACATTGTGTCCATCTACTCCGAATGATGAAGAGCTGCTAGGAGCAGACCTGAGACTCAAACCCAGAGCTTCTGAGTCCATGTCCACTATGCACTTTCCACTGAAATCTTGCCCCTCCTTTTGACTTCAAAGAGGAATTGTCCGTAGGATTCATTTAAAGATCTAGGTTCCCCCAGGAGAGTTTTAATTTGATCTACTTACAAAGCTATAATATTTGCACACTTATTAGAAAATACTAAGTAAATAGAGCAATGGGTTATATGACACCTTAGTGACATCTTCTGCTTACAATCATCCTCTCACTTCCCTACCCACCAACCCCTAACATCTACTTCACAAGCCTGTGGTCATCCTTCAGTCCTCATACAGATATCACCTACTCTGAGTAGTCGTTTCTGTCTGCTTCCTTCAAGACCAGAGTTGTTGATATTGTTATTCTGAGAAACCCTGGCTATCATTTTTCCAGCCCTCGCCGTATGAAGACCAAGGTATTAAGTGACAGAATTGGGTTTGAGCTAGCCCTTTCTGACTTCAAAGCCCATGTGTCATGGAACCATCATATTACACTGTCTTCAAATCCCTTCCAAAGCTACCCTAACCACATTGTATGGCTTATGGGAAAGAAAGCCTATCTCCTCCACCAAACTATGAATCCTTCTTGTTATCCATGCTGAAGCACAATCCCATATTTCGTTTGTGTCCTAAAGCAAATAGGTGCTCAACAAATGTCTGACAATAGACTAGAGGAATGTATGGATAACAAGAAACTAGACCTATACTTTCTAGGACATGATACATTTTTATGAGTTGAAAGGAACCTTAGAGAAAATTTTATACTAAAGTCAAATTGAGAAGGTATTCCAGGCTACAACAGTGACTTAGCATCAAAATGAGACAATGAATGATGTCTTGTCGTTTTCTAGCTTCTTGCTACTCAAAGTGTATTACAGGGACACCAGCAGCATCACATCACCTGGGGATTTGTAAGAAATGCTGAGTTTCAGACCCCACTGCAGGCCTGTGGAATCAGAATCTGCATTTTAATATGATTCATCCCATTACAGTTTAACAGGCATTTTCATTTTGAATAGATCACTGAGCTTTCACCAAACTAATCTCTCATCCTTTAGTTGAATGTCCTTTTTTGTTATTTTCTAGAGATGAAATTCAATTTCTTAGTGAATCCACATGTGTGAGGAATTTACTAAGGCGGGGATGGTGCTAGTGAAATTAATTAAATTCACTCAGTGCCTTGGAAATAAAGCTTTAACAAAGGATCAGAAAAAGTTCCTTTAGTGCAGATGGGATAACTGTTTTCTCATTTAGAATAGCGCCCACTCTGGCTCAGATCCAGGCAAAATGTCAACTGCTCCAACTCATGAAAGGTCAATGAATTGCCTCAAACATTTTATGAAATGCTCATCTCAGAGCTGGAGCCACCATGGAGATGGTTGATGGTTGTATGCAGTCCAACCCCATGATGTCATCAGTCTTATGCCCTTGTCCCAGCCTGATTCATCCCCTCAGCTTCTAAGGTGGAGCCATTTGAAGCTTCATTTTCTCCTATCTGAAGTTGAGCCAACTTTCTATTATGGTTATGGGAATAGAGTAATAGCATGAAACAGAGAAAGCAACAGCTCATCGGCATAAAGTATTTCTCCCCAGAGTTTCAACTTCTGCCCCTAAGTCTTTTTACTAAGGCTAATTAGAATTAGTAAAATCATTTAGTTTGAATTTCTTATTTTCTCCAGCTGTTCTTGATGCAAAATTAGTGGTGATGTTGGCAGGCGCCAGAAGAAAGGAGAGAGTACTAAAAGCATGGATAATATACAGACCCTATAATTGGTCCCTTCCAATTATCTGTATTTGTAAACTGATGCCAGGAATATAGAGACCCTTTGGGACTGATTCCTGTTTACAGACACAGTAACTGGTACATAGAAGCTGCCCAATAAATACCTTTCAACTAACCTGAAGCAAATACAATCTAATTATCTGTCACTTAGAACATCAAAGGAAATGCCATAATGCCTTCATAATAAAGACTGTCACACTGAAAAGACAATATCTTAAAGATTTATCTGAAAAAGCATGGTAGAAGACTTCCACTGTGACCAAGATGGAGTAACGGGAACTATATTTACCCTTCTTCCTGAAACAAACAAAAAAGCAGGTAAAATGTGTGATACTACAATGCTCAAAACCTTGGACATCAGGCAATGACTCCTGAGAGATGGGAAACAAATGAGATGCCCCTCTGAGAAGTGCCCCTGCCTTGATCTCTCAAGCCATGGCCCAGGGAGAGGGAACCGCAGGAGAGGCTGACAGACTCCCTGGGTTGGGAAGACAGAGCTGAGAGTCTGGAAGACCGAAACAGCCACTGTTCACAAGGCAGATACCAGTAAGGAGAGAACTACACAGAGAATCCTGGAGATTTTGAAAAGGGTCCTCTAGCATTTAGCTGAGAACCGATCAGTGTATGTGTATAAGGAGACTACACAGAGTTGAGGCAAAAACTACACCACAGGATGAGAAGAAATAGTGCTGAGCACTCACACAAGGCCAGAAATAATGCCTATCCTGCCAGTGGGACTGGAAAATGTCATGATTCTTGGGACATTGGGTAGAGCACACATGAGGGCCTCACCTCTATGGAAAGAATTAGCCCCAGATGGAATACCACTCCAGTCCTGCCTAACAAACCTTAATAGCAACACCTGAAAAGACCAAATGGTTTCCAAATAACTGTGTCCCAGAAAAAAAAACACTGATGAATAGTTTTAGGAATATAAAAATATCCAACCTTCAATAAGGTAAAATTCACAATGTTTGGCACCTATGAAAAAATTACCAGGGCCACACGCAGTTGTTCACTCCTGTAATCCCAGCACTTTGGGAGGCCAAGGAAAGAGGATTGCTTAAGGCCAAAGACCAGCCTGGGCAACAAAGCAAGAGCCCCAGCTCTACAAAAAATAAAATAAAATGAAATAACTAACCAGGTGTGATGCACATTTTAACTTGCGTATTAGTCTAAGACTCTGGGAAATTTTCTCCCCCTGTATCTCCTTGTGTCCTAAACAAACTGTTTGAGTCCTGTCTATTCTTCCTCACATATGGATTTCCAAACACTTCTCTCCATTTCCACGACCACAAAACCACTGAGGCAGGTACATTATTGGGCAGTGGAGGGGCAGCCAGGGGCCAGCTTTCACCTGTGTGAGCTGTAGTGTGGTGGCACACTAGAGCCAGCTGTAGTACCAGCTACTTAGAAGGCTGAAGTAGGAGAACTGCTTCAGCCCAGAGGCTTGAGGCTGCAGTGAACTATGATGGTGCCACTGCAGCAAAGCCTGGGTAACAGAGCAAGACCCTGTCTCTTAAAAAAAAAAAAAAGAAGAGAGAGAGAGAGAGAATTACCAAACATGCAAAGAAGGAGCAAATCTGACCCATGATGTAGAGAAAAACTGATCAATTGAAACTGACCCAGAACTGACATGATGTTAGAATTATCCAACATGGACCTTTAAATAGTTAATATAATGGTATTCCTTATGATCAAAAAGTTAAGTAAAAACATGAAATTTAAAAAAAAATTAATATCAAACTTCTGAATATGAAACTACAATGTGTGGATGGAAAACATACCAAATGGCATTCATAGCAAAAAATACCTAGTAATAGAAACTACTCCTAATGAAACATAGAAAAGATAATTTTTTAAAAATGAACAGAGAATCAATGAGCTATGCTACAAATTCAAGCAGCCTAATACACCTATAGTTGGAGTCCACAAAGGGGAGAAGGAATCAAAAATCATTTGAAGAAATAATGGCTGAAAATTACTCAAATTTGATAAAAACTGTAAACCCCCAGGTCCACAGAAGCTCAATAAACCATACGTGCAAGAAATATGAAACTAATGACACCAAAGTACATTGTAATCACAAAGCTCAACACCAGTGTTAAAAAGAAAATTTTAAAAAGCCACCAAAGAAAAAAGACACATTACACATGCAATCTAATCTATAATAAGAGGAACAAAGAGGTGGCAGCTGATTTCTCACTAGAAGCAATGCAAATGAGCAGGCATTTAAGCAACATTTTCCAAGTACTGAAATAAAAAATAACTGCCAAGTTGTATTCTATACCCAGCAAAAATATCCTTCAAAAATTAAGGTGAAATAAAGACTTACTCAGACATACAAATGCTCAAAGAATGCATCACCTGCATACCTGCACTACAAGAAATACTACAGGAAGACTTCAGGCAGAGAGAAAATTACATCAAATAGAAATATGTATCTGCGGAAAGGAATAACTACATAATGTTACGATGGTAACACTTTCCTCATTGATTTGTAAATCCAATGCCATACTAATCAAAATCTCTGTGGATCTTTTAATAGAAATTGGGAAACTGATTCTAAAATTCATATAGAAATACAAGGGACTCAGAATAACCAAACAGCTTAAAAAAAGACAATACTAGAGGACAAACGCCACTTCATTCTAGTCTTTTTATAATGTTACAGCAATCAAAACAGTGGGGTATTGACAATAAGATAGACGAATTGATTGATGAAACCTAATAGGGAGTCCAGAAGTGGACTCACGTATATATGGGTAATTGACTTTCAAGAGAAGTACAAAGGCAATTCAAGAAAAATAGTATTTTAAGCAAACAGTGCTATAAAAATATAAAAATTGAATATCCAAATGCAAAAAGTACTTCAATCTTTATATTACACTGTATACAAAAATTCCTCCAAATGTATCATCAACCTCAAAGTAAAGCATAAAACTATAAAACTTCTAGCAGAAAACAAAACATTTTTGAATTTGAGTTTGGAAAAGGTTCTAGATAAGACACCAAAAACACAATAACTAAAGCAAAAATTGATAAATTGGAGTTCATTAAAACTAAAAACCTATTATTGAGAGAATAAAAACACAAGCCAAAGATTGGGAGAACATATTTGCTAAGTGTGTATTGATAAATAACTTGTATCCAGAACATATATATTTTATTTATTTATTTATTTATTTATTTGGAGATGGAGTCTTGCTCTATTGCCCAGGCTGGAGTGGCACGATCTCAGCTCACTGTAAACTCTGCCTCCCAGGTTCAAGCAATTCTCCTGCCTCAGCCTCCCGAGTAGCTGGAAATATAGGCACGTGCCACCAAGCCTGGCTAATTTTTGTATTTTTAGTAGAGACGGGGTTTCACTATGTTGGCCAGGCTGGTCTTGAACTCCTGACCTCAAGTGATCCACCCACCTCGGCCTCCCAAAGCACTGGGATTACAGGTGTAAGCCACCATGCCCAGCCAAGAGTCTATATATTTAAAAAATCTCTAAATTTATAATAAAAAGGCAACCAATGCAATTTTTAAAAGGACAAAAATGTATACACTTGATCATAGAAGATAGATGCATAGAAAATAAGCACAGGAAAAGGTGATCTACTTCATTAGTCAATGCACACATGCAAATTAAAACCACAGTGAGATACTGCTACATTCATATGAATCTAGCTAAAATTAAAAATGATCACTATATTAGGTATTGGCGAGGATGTGGAAGAACTCAGACCTTCATATACTTCAGTTTGAAAATGAAAAATGGTACAGTCACTCTGATACAGTTTGGCTATTCCTTAAAATGTTAAAGGCACACCTACCATATGAGCCAGCAATTCCTCTCCTAGCTATCAACCCAAGAGAAATGAGATTATGTGTCTATACAAAACCATAAATGTTCATAGCAGCATTATTTGCTGCTATTACTATAACCAAAAACTAAAAACAACCCACTTTCCCATCGAAGGGTGAATAAACAAACAGTGCTGTATCCATGTAATGGATTACTTACCCATAAAACAAATGAACTATTGATACATGCTACAACATGGATGAATCTTAAAACAATTATGCTGTGTGAAATAAGCCAGACAAAAGGAAGACATACTGTATGATTTTATTTATTAAAATTCTAGAAAATGCAAACTAATCTTATAATGAGAGAAATGGAGAAAGGACTGTCATGGGGGGTATGTATGTCTAAAATTATTGTGCACTTAAAGTATGTCCAATTTATTGCATATCAATTATGCCTCAATAAAGCTCTTAGAAATGCAGTTATAGAAATAGTCTTGCAGATAAACTGGACTATTTGCTATTCCTGAACATCCTCAGCTTTCATACATTTCTGTCCTTGGTCATCATGTTCCCACAGACTGGAATACCCACTCTTCATTCTCCACCTGTCAAAATCCTGTTATTCCTTATGCCCCATGTCAAATGCTTTCATCTTCCTGAAGTATTTCCTGATCCTTACACATGTCATGGCTTTCCTTCCTTGTATATGCTGTGCTTCCTGAATGGCACACCTGTTCTGCCATGTATTATAATTATTTTGGTACCATCCGCCTCACTAAGCTATACATGGCTTAGATTACATCTAATTTATCTTTGTATCCCCTGTCTTCCTGTGCCTAGCAGACTCTGTAACCATGGATGGGTAATTTTTGAGTTCAGTATTTGGAGGACGCAATTTCCTAAATATACAAGCATTAATTTGGAAATAAAACTGTCATAATAGAATGCCCTCCTTCTCTGCTGTAATCGGATCTTTAGTATCTCAAGCATTCTCTCTTTTGCACTTCTGCACCCCCATTATAGCTGCAGAGACATTCTGGCTGGTCTCCTTGCCCCATCTCTATCTTTTCCAATCTGTCTTCCCCAGCATGATATCACTAAAATGCAAACTTGATCAGGTCACTCTGCTTGAATAATTCTGTCAATGGGTCCTCACGCTGCCTCCTGTTTGTCCCTTTGCTTTCTTGCCCACCTTTCCCCTACACTTCTAAGCCACTCAAGAACTACTTGTGGCCAGGTGCAGTGGCTCATGCCTGTAATCCCAGCACTTTGGGAGGCCAAGGCAGGCGGATCACTTGAGGTCAGGAGTTCGAGACCAGCCTGGTCAACATGGTGAAACCCCATCCCTACTAAAACTACTAAAATTAACTGGGCATGGTGGCGCATGCCTGTGATCCCAGCTACTCGGGAGGCTGAGGCAGGAGAAAAAGAACTTCTTGCACATTCCATCATGTGCAATGTACTCTCATACTTATGTCTCTTCCTCAGGCTGCTGCTCTTCTTGGGATGCTCTCCCCTTGGCCTCTACTCTTCCTTTTTGGCTTAGTTAACTTTTCCTCTTCATTCAAAAGTAAGCTTTAGGGTCATCACTGTTCTAGTCATTGTACATGTAATTCAGCCCATTTCTATCTGCAGATGAGGAAACTCAGATGCAGAGAGGTAATTTCTTTCTCCAGGGCCACTTAGCTCATAGCCAGTACTTGGACCTAGGCAAACTGGCTCTGTTAACGACATTCTAACTTCTGTGCTATGCGGCCTCTCCTAGACGGCAGTCATTGAGTTCTGTATCTGCCACCACCCAAATACCCCCCCCCACCGCCCCCCCCCCACACACACACACTTCAGCCTCTGTGGACAGTGAGCTCTTTGAAGTCCATGGCTATGTTTTCTGCCTCAGTATCTCCAGTACCTAGCAGGCTGCCTAGCAGAAAACAAACATTCAAGGAATATTTTTGAATGAATGATTCAAACATGATTAAGGTTGTTTGTACTTGCTGCACCCAAAAATCTAACCTCTTTCAGTTTATGTTTTTGTAGAAGGTACATTTAAGTCTTGCTTTCAGGCCATGCTTTCATGATAATTGATAAACACCCCTCATACAAATTGCCCAAGGGTACACTGCTGGATGTAAAGTTTAATCACTTGACTCACACATCTGGAGGGAACAAATGTTTGGAATGCTGTGAGGCAGAGGCAGACATCTGACCACCTAGGAGCTCAGAAGGTCTCCCTGGCAGCACACACAGCATTCTCCTCTCGCTCTCCACTGCGTGCTCCTCCCAACCCACCCCATGCACCTTGATGCCAAGAAGTAGAAGGTTTTGGGTTAATTTCTTTCATCTGTAACAATTTTTCTGTTCTACTATTTTAATACACATTATCTTAAAAAACAGGAACTAATGAAGTCGAAACAAAACAAATCTAACCCCATAGTTTTGCTGCCTCACAGAGAGACTGACTTTCTTCCCAACTTGTCTGGCACCTTGGCATTTACTATAAGATGAGAAAGATTGAATTTCATGTAGTGTGACCTTTTAAAACTTGAGCTGAACATTTGCATTATTCTGATTTTTGTCCTTCTTTGCAGAATTGCATGACAATTTAAAACTTGTCTAGATAGTTTAGATATAGATTTTTTTAAATGGCAATTTTGTGGGTAGCTGATTTATTTGTTTGTGCTTGTTTAAATCAGTCAGGTAATGAAAATGATTATTGCTATCTACAAAAGAGGTGAAAGTGTCTTTGAGCAAAGGCTTCCACAGAGAAAATAATTATGAAGCTGTCATTTCCATAAAGACCTTGACAGTGAAATATCTACAAAGTACAGTGAGTGTTTAAAATACAGAAAGAGCTACTAGTCACAAATTTAGGACCAGCTCTCTGGAAAATGATTTAAAAAGTTAAAATTGCCTCCAGCACACCATGAATTTTCTACTCCTTCCCCATTCTCTGAACATAGATAAACTTAGTTGTTAAGAAATCTGGACTCGCAGCCATAAAAAAGAATGAGTTCATGTCCTTTGCAGGGACATGGATGAAGCTGGAAGCCATCATCCCCAGCAAACTAACACAGGAACAGAAAACCAAACACTGCATGTTCTCACTCATGGTGGGAGTTGAACAATGAGATCACATGGACACAGGGAAGGGGACATCACATACCATGACCTATGGGGCGTTGTGGGGAAAGGGGAGGGAGAACATTAGGACACATACCTAATGCACGTGGGGCTTAAAACCTAGATGACGGGTTGATAGGTGCAGCAAACAACCATGGCACATGTATACCTATGCAACAAACCTGTACGTTCAGCACATGTATCCTAGAACTTAAAGTAAAATAAAAATTAAAAATAATTTAAAAAAGAAATCTGGACTCTAGGCTCAATAATAGTACCTGCAAGTGTGATCTTGGGCAAATAATTTCTCTTCTCTGGAAGTTAGGCTTTTCACTTGTGAAATGAGTGATTGGTTTAAATGGCCTCGAAATTCCTTTTAGTTTATTAATTGTCTTTGATCATTCATTCATTCATGCATTTAACTAGGATAACTTTGGTTTCTGCTTTTCCTCTGTACATGCATACTTCATTTTGTTGCACTTTGCTTTATTGTGCTTTGCACATACTCTTTTTTTTTTTTTTTTAACAAATTGAAGGTTTGTGACAACCCTGCCTTGAGCAAGTCTCCAGGCACCATTTTTCCAACACATTGTGCACACTTTGTATCTCTGTGTCACATTTTTGTAATTCTCACAGTAATTCATACATTCTCATTATTTTGTATCTATTATGGTGATCTGTGACCGGTAACTTTGATGTTACTGTTGTAATTGTTTTAGGATACCGCAAACTACACCCATGTAAGTCAGATAACTGAATGCATAAATGTTGTATGTATCCTGTCGGCTCCATCGATTGGCTGTTCTTCCCTTGCTCCCATCTCTCTCCCTCTCCTCAGGTCTCCGTGTTCCCTGTGACATAACAATCTTGAAATTAGGCCAGTGAATACCTCTTTGAAGGTTTCTAAGTGTTCAAGTAAAAAGAAGAGTCACACGTCTCTCACTTGTATTCAAAAACTGGAAATGATTAAGCTTAGTGAGGAAGGCATGTCAAAAGCTGAAATAGGCTGAAAGTTAGGCTTCTTGTGCCAAACACTTAGCCAAGTTGTGAATGCAAAGGGAAAGTTTTTGAAGGAAACCAAAAGTGCTACTCCAGTGAATGCAAATGATAAGAAAGCAAAACAGCTTTTTTGCTCATATGGAAAAGGTTTTAGTGTGCTGGATAAAAGATCAAACCAACCACCACATTTCCTTAAGCTAAAGCCTAATCCAGAGCAAGGCCCTAACTGTCTTCAATTCTTTGAAGACTAAGAGAGGTGAAGATGCTGCAGAAGAAAAGTGTGAAGCTAGCAGAAGTTAGTTCATAAGGCTTAATAAGCCATCTCTGTAACATAGTGCAAGGTGAAACAAGTGCTGATGTAGGAGCTGCAGCAAATTATCCAGAAGATCTAGCTAAGGTCATTGATGAAGGTGGCTTCACTAAACAGTAGATTTTCAATGTAGATGAAACAGCCTAGAATTGGAAAAAGATACCATCTAGGACTTTCATAGCTAGAGAAGAGAAGTCATTGTCTTCACATCTTCAGAGGACAGGCTGACTCTCTTGTTAAGGGCTAATATAGTTCATAACTTTAAGTTGAAGCTAATGGTTATTTGCCATTCTAAATATCCTAGGACCACAAGATATTATGCTGAACCTTCTCTGCCTGTGTTCTATAGATGGAAAACAAAGCCTGGGTAACTGCACATCTGTTTATAGTATGGTTTACTGACTATTTTAAGACCACGGTTGAGACCTGCTACTCAGCAAAAAAAGATCCCTTTTAAAATAGTACTGCTTATTGACACTGTAACTGGTCACCCAAGAGCTGTGATGGAGATATACAAGGAGATTAATGTTGTTTTCATGTCTGCCAACATAGAATCTATTCTGTAGCCCATAGATCAAGGAGTAATTTTAACTCTTATGTCTCATTATTTAAGACGTGATCATGAGTGAAGGCGTGAATCATATAGCCTTATGAAATGTATTTCTAGCACAGGAGAACTAGATACAGGCAGATATATTTCTTAAATACGTTTCATAAGGCTATAGCTGCCATAGATAGTAATTCCTGTGATGGATCTGAGCAAAGTAAATTAACAACCTTCTGGAAAGGATATACCATCCTAAATATCATTAAAAACATTTGTGATTTACGGGAGGAGGTCAAAATATCAACGTTAATGGGTGTTTGGAAGTTGATTCCAACCCTCATGCGTAACTCTGAAGACTTCAATGAAAGAAGTAATTGCAGATGTGGTAGAAATAGTAAGAGAACTAAAATTAGAAGTGGGACCTGAAGATGTGACCGAATTTTTGCCATCCCATGATAAAACTTGAACAAATGGAGGAGTCGTTTCTTATGGATGAGCAAAAAAAAAAAAGTGGCTTCTATTGGTGACATGACAAGAAAGGATTTAGAATATTACATAAACTAGCCAGGCACGATGGCTCACACCTGTAATCTCAGCACTTTGGGAGGCCGAGGCAGGTGGATTGCTTGAGTTCAGGAGTTTGAGACCAGCCTGCCCAACATGGTGAAACCCTGTCTCTACTAAAAATACAAAAATTAACCAGGCATGGTGGCGTGCGCCTATAGTCCCAGCTACTTAGGAGGCTAAGGCAGGAGAATCACTTAAACCCAGGGGGCGGAGGTTGCAGTGAGCCAAGATAGGGCCACTGTAATCCAGCCTGGGAGACAGAGTGAGGCTTTGTCTCAAAAAAAAAAAAAAAAAAAAGAATATCACATAAACTTTGTTGATAAAGCAGCAGCAAGATTTGAGAGGATTGACTCCAATTTTGATTAAAGTTCTGCAGACAGTAAAATGCTATCAAATAGCATCACATGCTGCAAAGAAATATTTTGTGAAAAGAAGAGTCAATTGATGTGGCAGACTTCCTTGTCTTATTTTAAGAAAATGACACAGCCACGCCAGCCTTCAAAAACCACCACCCTGATCAGTCAGCAGCCATCAGCATTGAGGCAACGCCCTCCACCAGCAAAAAGATTACAACTCGCTCAAGGCTCAGATGATCATTAGCAATTTTTAGCATTAAAGTATTTTTAAGTTAAAGTGTGTACATTGTTTTCTTAGATATATTGCCATTGCATGCTTAATAGACTGCAGTACGATATAAACATAACTCTTACATGCACCGGGAAACCAAAAAAATTCCTGAGACTCATTTTATTGTGATATTCACTGTATGGTCATATTTACTTTATTGTGGTGGTGTGGAACTGAACCCACGATATCTCTGAGTTATGTCTGTATCTAGTTCTCCTGTATTAACTAAATTGCCTATGGTGTTTCCTACTTCCTGAACCCAAATTCCCTGGCTACTCTCTAGTCCCTTTATGTGATAGATTCTCTTTAAATACTTCCTGTCCCATCCAGCTTCTGTCTCCTCTTCAGCATTCTCTCACGGCCCTCTTCTCTGCTGGGTGGCAGCTACTGATAGTTCCTGTTAACAGGTTCTTGGATACTAATAGCTTGATTTACTGCCTTCTACAGGTAACATATCTTTATTTATATAGAAGCCTGAGACACAATGCTTTTATCTGTATCCTCTCCCGTTTTCTCCTCCTGTACCCTCACTAAGGAAAGATTTAGTAGAAATTACAACTGAATGGATGAGTGATATTTTGGTAATGGTGAAGTGCTGTTATTATGTTGAAGCACTGCTAACTTCACATACTAAATAACTGCTTTAATAATTTATTGAGAATTGAATGATGATTCTCTGCACCTAAAATAGGTACAAATGATTCTCTCACATTAGGAATTTCTTGAGTTATTTGAAAATTTAAGAAAGTGTGTGCTTGTTCAAGATTGCTTGAGTATAATCTCAGTGATTATTGAAACAATATCTGTGTTGAGTTCTCTTCACATGGCTCCTGGCATGTCTGGCAAGTACTAGGCACTAAAAAATAATTGATAAGTCAATGAATGAAAAGGAATTTTTCTCACAATTTTGTAAATGGGTCAGACAGATAAATCTTATTATTTTACATGAAACTCTGACATAATGAGAGATTGTACTTGAAAGAGAGATTATTAGATGAAAAAATCCAGGACACAATCCAAGGGTGGGGCAATGAGGAGATAAAGTGGCCTATTTTTGGAGAGGTATAAGTCAAAATGCTTTCTAGAAATGTTAAGTAGGCAGCATGAGTGCTGCCAATTCCCATTTCCATGCCCACAGCAAACATCCATAAATGATTATGACACTTATCCTAGATGAGCCTGGAATGAGGCCTCAGATTCCTTTCAAGACATCATTTCAGGCAACCGCTACCATTTAATCAAAGTTGGCCTAGAAAATAAAACTTACATCTCATCCTAGGTTAGTGATTGCCCCAACTCCACTGAGAAAACTTGGTAACTTGCAGTCTGGCTAGCTCTTCTGAAAGGGAGATACTGCCAAGATAATACTGATAAAATTGTACACTGGGGCCTAGAGAAGAGGACAAGAGGCATCAAGAATGTTGGGTCATCCAACTTCAATTATTGGAAAGATATTGATGGCATTAAAACAAAATAACCATAGGATAAACAGACTCTTGAAGAGTAGCTTGTACATGTATATACTATAAGTCTGAGATTGTAACAAGACATCCAAATGAAAATGGAGATATTTAACCAAACTCACAATGTTTCTTTCCAACTCTGAATCATTTTCAGTTTTTTATCATAGTAAATAGCACTGTCATTAATTTAGTTGTCTAAGCCCAAAACCTAGGCATCACCTTGACACTTCTCTCTTCCCTGCCACCTCACAGTTTATCTATCATAACATCCTGTCAGTTTTATTTTCTATACCTTTTTCTAACTCATGTACTTTATGCCATCTCCACCACTAGATATTACATGGGACATACTAATGCTTAAAAATTATTCTGTGTTTATCTGAAACTCAAGTTTAACTGGGCATCAAACATTTTTATTTGCTAACTCTGGCAACCCTAGTTTAAAATAATCTAATTCAAAAGAAGCAGAAATAGGCCCTCAGACTCTAAATGCTATGATCTAGATTGGGCTGTGGGATAGATTATTTATCAATGTAAGTACTAAGATTATAAGACAAATGCACATTTATTTGCCCTGCATAGCACCTTGTCTATTTAGATGCCTTATTATTTTTTTAAATCAGCTGAGCAAGATAAAACCACAGAATATTTTGGGAGGTATAGATGATATGCATAGTGAGAAAACAAAATGTTTTCTTTAGTTTTGACATTAGCTGACTTTTCGTCTAAAACTAATAATGATATCATTTCCCCAGGAAAGGTCAAAGTGCTGAAATTCTCCACATATTTTGTAAATGTATGTGTCACTGAAAAACTGAAATCTAGCCAACACAAGAGATATTGTCAGTTTCCCTCAGAGCTTAGCAGAATACTATATCATGCATGACCTGTTTTTGAAATGGGATTTTGTGAAAAATAGCAGAACACCTCTTCTGGTTTCTTTTTCATTAACTGCTCACACTTGACACATTCCTTAAATGATCTCCTTAGCCCCCATCATGGCAACCTGCTTCCTAAATCCACATTCTTAGCTGAGGATTGTAGTTTCAGGCAATAGAATCAACTCCAACTCTAGTTAAGGATATTATGGTGTTCACGGATTTCCTCAAAATTTCAAAAAAAACAGGCTATGGAAGCTCAACACCAACCACATTGTGAGTGCTGCTCTAGGGAAAATACCCCTGTTGTCACCTCCGTAACAACTGTCTCACAACTCACACACTGCCTAAGCCCACACCAATGACACCTGAGATTGGCCAAGCTCTACCTAAAAGTGGGGTGCCTCCTCCTTCCTGCCTTCCAGATGATGGAGTCTATGCATGTCTATGCACATTTACTTCCTGATGTTGCCTCCTTCAGAACTGCCATTCAGTGTGAGTGGTTCTGTCCTTGAGCAACAAGGAAGGCTGGGAACTTGGATTCTGGCTTCTGTCTTTGGGAAGCTCAACATGTAATTTGGAAAATTTTCCAAATACACAGGATGGGTATTCAAAAGATGTTGAACAGCAACCAACATAAAATATGTTCCCTGCTTTCAAAACACCACATTTTATAACCATCCTGCTAGATGGAGCATAATGATTAAGACATGGGCTTTGGAGTTCAATGAACTTTGGTTCTAGTTCCAGTTTTACCTCTTACTAATGGGAAGAGGCAGGATGGGCTACCCCACTAAGACACCATCTTCTTATCCGTGAAATAGACACATTAATACCATTCACCTCATAGGATGGTGTGAGGATAAAATGAGAAAAGTGAACAAGTATGGTGGTGGAGTTTGCTTCTTCATGGAACAAGTACTTATCCTTATTACAAATGTGATTACTACCAATCTTTTTACCTCTTTCTTTTACATCTTGTAGTTACAACCCATTTTAGTATTTTTTAAACAATCTAATTTTTGCTTTGATGTTATCTTTTTCACATAAGAATACTTCTTTCTACTGAAGCATTTCATCGATGACATTATTGCAAAAGGTTTACAAGTATTCTTTTTTTTAAGTTTTCTAATTTTTTCCTGATTACGCTGAAAAAAACTAGAAACTACAGAAAAGCAGAAAGGTGGAAATAAAAACACCCCAAAATGTCATGATCTAGAGTTAACCACTGTTATTTATTTGTCTGTTGAGAAGTATTTTTCATCAGCCATAGGAATCACAGATTTGAGGAACTGAAGGCGACCATAATGACCATGTGGTTTGAATTCTCCTGGATTCCCCGAAGTTGCTGCAAGGCAGCAAGACTTCATCCTCCTGACAAGTTTCATCTGTGTTTTCTCCAGAGTCACTTGGAGGGGAAAGGTCACTTGAAACTTTTGTTGTCAGGTTGTGAGTTTTGTTTTATTTATTAATTTCGTAGTAGGAGGCTTCAAGTTTTATGTATTAGCCTCATGTTTCTAAACAGAGGAAGTAGAGGATGCTGGGAAATATCATTTGGCTCCATGGAAGCCTTTGAGAGAGCAAGAGGGGAAGAAAATTACTCTTTTATTGTTAGTTTTGCCAAATGATCTCTGAGAAGCTGTGATATCATTCATACGCCGTGCCAAGCTGGATCGAAACGGCTCATCTTGGCAGACATCGAGAGTGAGCGTATAATTCCTTGGGGTTGGGATGGGCTGTTATCAGAAATAGTTCCATAGGCAGTATTTACATAACTGTGGTGGAGTGTGAGAATAAACACAGCTGTGGCATTGCCCTAAATATTTCTATTCAGCAGGGAATTAAAAGAGAACTTTATCGCTGAACTACAGATAAACACAATTCATCAAGCAGTGGTCAGTTCAACTGGGGAACAAAATAGGAGTTATAAAAGACTGGCCTGCTGAAAATAGCTCCAATCAGCCATCCTGACTTTATTGCTGCTTTACTCCCTCCCTCCCTCTTTTTTCCCAGTTCCAGAAATGTAGGGCTCATCAGCCAGCAAGGAAGTTGTCTAGATTTTCTTTACCCCAAGAAGGAAGTCGAGGGTACTGTCCTTTACAGAGTGGAGACCTACCCTGGGCCAGCATGCTTTATGTATGTTCCTTACATCAGAATGGTCCCCCGTTTTCTTTCTGGGCTATAAAACTGAATGTTAGTGGGAGTAAGATTTATTGCCAAGAAGACAACTTTTTTTTTTTTTTTTTTTGAGACAGAGTCTCGCTCTGTCTCCCAGGCTGGGGTGCAGTGGCGCCATCTGGGCTCACTGCAAGCTCCGCTTTCCGGGTTCACACCATTCTCCTGCCTCAGCCTCCTGAGTAGCTGGGACTACAGGCACCCACCACAATGCCCGGCTAATTTTTTGTATTTTTAGTAGAGACGGGGTTTCACCGTGTTAGCCAGGATGGTCTCGATCTCCTGACCTCGTGATCCGCCCGCCTCGGCCTCCCAAAGTGCTGGGATTACAGGCATGAGCCACAGCACCTGGCCCTAAGAAGACAACTTTTTAACTCCAAAGTGAGCTAAAATGGACACATGATTCCACAGCTCTAAATGATCTAAATTCATCTTATGAATTTCTTTAAGCGCCCATATATTTTAAATAGTAGTGCAGTCCTGGTTCTGCTATACCCAGGAAGATAGTTACATGATGTATTTGTGTAATAGTTTTCTAGGATTGGCATAACAAAGTACCACAAACTGGGTGGCTTAAAACAGTAGAAATTTATCCTCACTCAGCTTTGTAGACCAGAAGTCTGCAATCAAAATGTCAGCAGAGGGTTGGTTTCTTCCAGATGTTTTCACGGAGAAACCATTTCATACCTCTCTCCTAACTTCTCGTGGTTGCCTGCCCTCATTGGCATTCCCTGTCTTGCGGCTGCATCACTCCAAACTCTGCCTCCACCTTCACATCACCTTCTTTTCTGCATGTCTCTCTGTGTCTTTTCTGTCTCTTATAATAGCACTCTCATTGGATTTAGGACCCACCCTAATACACTGGGTGGAATAATGAGATAATGTGATAAGGATCTCATCTGAATCCTTCCCTTAATTACATCTGCAAAGATCCTATTTCCAAATAAAGTCACATCCTGAGGTTCCCCAGGAACATGAATTTTGGAGGGATACTATTCAATGCACTGCACAGGGTGAGTTAATTGGAGGCAGACACCATGTACTCCAGTTGCCTCTACAGCACATGACACACGCCAGACACCTCATCAGTGTTCTAGAACACTTGCTAATTAGCTGTGACAGCACTGCATGTTTCTTACTCCGTTTTGTAACCCAAGAGATTTACTGGGATTTTCTGTTTCAATATGCATGCCTTGACTCTTTACTAATAGAATTTCTAAGAGATACCTATAGCTATAGATAATAGGAAAACATTATGTTCACTAATGTAGTTTTTTCCCCCATTTACTGAGTCAACAGAAAGTCTTAAAATGCTAAAAACATAAGTGACAACTACTAATATCAGGTCACAAAGCACTTTCATAATTATTATCTCATTTGATACTCCAGTAACCCTGTGAATGTTATCACCTTCATTATCATCATCATCACCACTTTGATCATTACCACAACCATCTCAATTTTACATGGGATGAAGAAACTTGAGGCTCAGAGAAATGAAAAGACCTATTTGAGGTCAGTGTATGAGTCAGGACTTTTGGTTGTATTTTGAAAGTAACCCAATTTGAACTGGCTTAAGAAAAAAAAAAAAAAAGGAATGTAGCAGACCAAGTCCTTCCCTCTCGATGGCAAGGTGGCCATCACAGATCCGTGATTCCATCCAACCCCCCAGTATTTACAATGAGGGGGAAAAAGTCTCCTTAACAATTATTCCTGGAATAGAATTTCTTTACTCTCTATCACTTTCTATTCTGGAATGTGCATTACACTGGATTCAGTAGAAACTCTGGGCCTGGATCTCTTTGGTCCAAATTGTTTCACACCTACAACCCTCAAGCCATCAAATCCCCCAGACCACTTAGAATGAGATTGAGGATAAAGCCTGTTACCAGAAAAGCAGGGTACGGAAATGGCAAACAACAGATATCCATAAGAAGCATAGTTCACAAATGACAGCTTGGGCTTGGGACAAGATGGTTTTAACCAATAGTTCTATCCTATGGCCCGTCCTTCTCCTCTTCTGTTTAAATGCATTGAATACATGATAAATGCGCCTGGAACAAAATTTAAAAGATACAAAGTTATACAGTAAAAATCTCCCTTCCAATTTTGTCCTCCTGTCACTCAGTTTCCCTCCTAATTGAACTCATCTCTATACCCCTCCAGGGATAGTTATAGTTTCCACATTTACAAGCATCATATGAGTTGTTTTTACATCAGTGATATATTATTCTCACTGTTCTGTCCGGCTCTTTTTTCGCTCCACTCTGTTAGGTATTTTTGGCTCTCTGACTTTAATGACTTCAACCACCCAGGCACAATGACATTTTCACACACCACTTAGTTTTCACTCTTGAGTTTTCTCCGTTTTCCTTTTTCTCTCCTTCTCCCTACCCTCTTCTTACTGCATTTCCTCATTTTACCTCCTTCCATATGTTAATTATGTAATTGTTGAAGTTGAAACTACCTTTTTAAAAAAACACGTAATACTAAACATTTGACCCTACAAAATGGTTCTTTTGGGGTATGTTATCAGCAAAAACCTACTAAAAAAATGAAACCATTCTCATCTCTTTTCACCGCAGAGTCACTGATTAGCTCAGGCTATGAGAAAGCAAAGAGACTTCAACAGCTAATTGTAGCTCTAGTTACGGCCACAACTCTCATTAACTTGTGCCCCTTAACAGGAACCTCATATAGCTCTTTTTTGTTTTTAGAACAAAGAGGTAGATGGGTTAAAGGGTGACATGTTATCAGGTTTGCCCCAAATCTTTCAGTATCTTGCAAAAGACTCATGCATCTTTCCCTAAAGTTATTTTATTTTCCATTCCAGGATAGTAGAAAGAGCCTTTGTATAACCTTTTAGTTTTTCCTGGGGCTTGCATTTTTCTGCAAATCCCAGTACTCTGGAAGGGAGCTGGACTATAGCCCACCTGCCCTGGAGGACTCTCCATGCTTCATTGGACCAATACAATTTTATTCTGCACAAATTTGGAAAGACTGTTCATTGTAAACTAGGAAGACTGATCAAGATGAGCATGGCACTGTGACATCTCATGCATGTTGCTTCATTTCATCGTTTCAATAATCTCAATAGACAAGTATATTGAGGCATTCTACAGATAAAGAAATCGAGGCTTAGGGAGTTTAAGTAACTTACCTAATGCTTCGCAGCCAATAAGTCATAAAGCCAATCTGAATCCAATAAGTCATAAAGCCAATCTGAAAGTCATAAAGCCAGTGTGCATTCCAGCATGCATCTTTTCAATTGGTGAGAATATGGGCTGCTGAAAGAACTACTGCACAGCCAGCCAGGAATGGAATGTCTTTACTCTCTATCACTTTCTCTTCTGGAACATGCATTACACTGGATCACGTTTTGGTAAAATGAGGTCAAATAACAAATTAGGTCAAAATGCGTGTATCTGAAGTTCAGTTAATGCCAGGCAATGGAGATATATAGGTATAAAATCACCCCATGACCTTGTTGAGAATCTTGAGTTGTCACCCAGGGATTTGAAGGACTTCAGGGACACCAAGTACCTATCGTTTGCCTTAGAGAGTAGAGCTCATTGATATTAAAAGAGGAATTTTATAGACCTTTCTTCTCTCCCTTTGGGTTTTGTTGGGGGTGAGGGAAAAAAAGGGGGAAGGTAGGTTGCTGAATTCTTTTAATTACTCAGTGCACAAATAATTGACAAATAATTTGGCACTTTTTCCGTGCCAAAGTTTTGTCAGATCAGCCCAACAATTGTTAGCCCACCATCATATTTAGTGGTTTCATGCTGCTCTCACGTGTTGTCAGTGAGAGGCTCATTCTCAACTCTCCTATTGTCATTGACTCCTATCTTAAGTCTAACATATGTCTCATCTTATAAGCCAGAGCCAAAGCTTAGTTAAAAAGAATGATTTCCAGGAACCGGAGCCAAGATGGCCGAATAGGAACAGCTCCGGTCTACAGCTCCCAGCGTGAGCGACGCAGAAGATGGGTGATTTCTGCATTTCCATCTGAGGTACCGGGTTCATCTCACTAGGGAGTGCCAGACAGTGGGCGCAGGTCAGTGGGTGCTTGCACCTGTGCGAGCCGAAGCAGGGCGAGGCATTGCCTAACTTGGGAAGCGCAAGGGGTCAGGGAGTTCCCTTTCTGAGTCAAAGAAAGGGGTGACGGACGGCACCTGGAAAATCGGGTCACTCCCACCCGAATACTGCACTTTTCCGACCGGCTTAAAAAACAGTGCACCATGAGATTATATCCCGCACCTGGCTCGGAGGGTCCTACGCCCACGGAGTCTCGCTGATTGCTAGCACAGCAGTCTGAGATCAAAGTGCAAGGTGGCAGCGAGGCTGGGGGAGGGGCGCCCGCCATTGCCCAGGCTTGATTAGGTAAACAAAGCAGCCTGGAAGCTCGAACTGGGTGGAACCCACCACAGCTCAAGGAGGCCTGCCTGCCTCTGTAGGCTCCACCTCTGGGGGCAGGGCACAGACAAACAAAAAGACAGCAGTAACCTCTGCAGACTTAAATGTCCCTGTCTGACAGCTTTGAAGAGAGCAGTGGTTCTCCCAGCACGCAGCTGGAGATCTGAGAACCGGCAGACTGCCTCCTCAAGTGGGTCCCTGACCCCTGACCCCCGAGCAGCCTAACTGGGAGGCACCCCCCAGCAGGGGCACACTGACACCTCACACGGCAGGGTACTCCAACAGACCTGCAGCTGAGGGTCCTCTCTGTTAGAAGGAAAACTAACAAACAGAAAGGACATCCACACCAAAAACCCATCTGTACATCACCATCATCAAAGACCAAAAGTAGATAAAACCACAAAGATGGGGAAAAAACAGAGCAGAAAAAATGGAAACTCTAAAAAGCAGAGCACCTCTCCTCCTCCAAAGGAACGCAGTTCCTCACCAGCAACGGAACAAAGCTGGATGGAGAATGACTTTGACGAGCTGAGAGAAGAAGGCTTCAGATGATCAAATTACTCTGAGCTACGGGAGGACATTCAAACCAAAGGCAAAGAAGTTGAAAACTTTGAAAAAAATTTAGAAGAATGTATAACTAGAATAACCAATACAGAGAAGTGCTTAAAGGAGCTGATGGAGCTGAAAACCAAGGCTCGAGAACTACGTGAAGAAGGCAGAAGCCTCAGGAGCCGATGCAATCAACTGGAAGAAAGGGTATCAGCGATGGAAGATGAAATGAATGAAATGAAGCAAGAAGGGAAGTTTAGAGAAAAAAGAATAAAAAGAAATGAGCAAAGCCTCCAAGAAATATGGGACTATGTGAAAAGACCAAATCTACGTCTGATTGGTGTACCTGAAAGTGATGGGGAGAATGGAACCAAGTTGGAAAACACTCTGCAGGATATTATCCAGGAGAACTTCCCCAATCTAGCAAGGCAGGCCAACGTTCAGATTCAGGAAATACAGAGAACGCCACAAAGATACTCCTCGAGAAGGGTAACTCCAAGACACATAATTGTCAGATTCACCAAAGTTGAAATGAAGGAAAAAATGTTAAGGGCAGCCAGAGAGAAAGGTCGGGTTACCCTCAAAGGGAAGCCCATCAGACTAACAGCGGATCTCTCTGCAGAAACTCTACAAGCCAGAAGAGAGTGGGGGCCAATATTCAACATTCTTAAAGAAAAGAATTTTCAACCCAGAATTTCATATCCAGCCTAACTAAGCTTCATAAGTGAAGGAGAAATAAAATACTTTAAAGACAAGCAAATGCTGAGAGATTTTGTCACCACCAGGCCTGCCCTAAAAGAGCTCTTGAAGGAAGCAATAAACATGGAAAGGAACAACCGGTACCAGCCGCTGCAAAATCATGCCAAAATGTGAAGACCATTGAGACTAAGAAGAAACTGCATCAACTAACGAGCAAAATAACCAGCTAACATCATAATGACAGGATCAAATTCACACGTAACAATATTAACTTTAAATGTAAATGGACTAAATGCTCCAATTAAAAGACACAGACTGGCAAATTGGATAAAGAGTCAAGACCCATCAGTGTGCTGTATTCAGGAAACCCATCTCACATGCAGAGACACACATAGGCTCAAAATAAAAGGATGGAGGAAGACCTACCAAGCAAATGGAAAACAAAAAAAGGCAGGGGTTGCAATCCTAGTCTCTGATAAAACAGACTTTAAACCAACAAAGATCAAAAGACACAAAGAAGGTCATTAATGGCCATAAGGCCATTAACGTTAAAGGGATCAATTCAACAAGAAGAGCTAACTATCCTAAATATATATGCACCCAATACAGGAGCACCAAGATTCATAAAGCAAGTCCTGAGTGACCTACAAAGAGACTTAGACTCCCACACATTAATAATGGGAGACTTTAACACCCCACTGTCAACATTAGACAGATCAATGAGACAGAAAGTCAACAAGGATACCCAGGAATTGAACTCAGCTCTGCACCAAGCGGACCTAATAGACATCTACAGAACCTCCACCCCAAATCAACAGAATATACATTTTTTTCAGCACCACACCACACCTTTTCCAAAATTGACCACATACTGGGAAGTAAAGCTCTCCTCAGCAAATGTAAAAGAACAGAAATTATAACAAACTATCTCTCAGACCACAGTGCAATCAAACTAGAACTCAGGATTAAGAATCTCACTCAGAACTGCTCAACTACATGGAAACTGAACAACCTGCTCCTGAATGACTACTGGGTACATAATGAAATGAAGGCAGAAATAAAGATGTTCTTTGAAACCAACGAGAACAAAGACACAACGTACCAGAATCTCTGGGACGCATTCAAAGCAGTGTGTAGAGGGAAATTTATAGCACTAAATGCCCACAAGAGAAAGCAGGAAAGATCCAAAATTGACACCCTAACATCACAATTAAAAGAACTAGAAAAGCAAGAGCAAACACATTCAAAAGCTAGCAGAAGGCAAGAAATAACTAAAATCAGAGCAGAACTGAAGGAAATAGAGACACAAAAAGCCCTTCAAAAAATTAGTGAATCCAGGAGCTGGTTTTTTGAAAGGATCAACAAAATTGATAAACTGCTAGCAAGACTAATAAAGAAAAAAAGAGAGAAGAATCAAATAGACCCAATAAAAAATGATAAAGGGGATATCACCACCGATCCCACAGAAATACAAACTACCATCAGAGAATACTACAAACACCTCTACGCAAATAAACTAGAAAATCTAGAAGAAATGGATAAATTCCTGGACACGTACACTCTCCCAAGACTAAACCAGGAAGAAGTTGAATCTCTGAATAGACCAATAACAGGAGCTGAAATTGTGGCAATAATCAATAGCTTACCAACCAAAAAGAGTCCAGGACCAGATGGATTCACAGCCGAATTCTACCAGAGGTACAAGGAGGAACTGGTACCATTCCTTCTGAAACTATTCCAATCAATAGAAAAAGAGGGAATCCTCCCTAACTCATTTTATGAGGCCAGCATCATTCTGATACCAAAGACAGGCAGAGACACAACAAAAAAAGAGAATTTTAGACCAATATCCTTGATGAACATTGATGCAAAAATCCTCAATAAAATACTGGCAAAACGAATCTAGCAGCACATCAAAAAGCTTATCCACCATGATCAAGTGGGTTTCATCCCTGGGATGCAAGGCTGGTTCAATATATGCAAATCAATAAATGTAATCCAGCATATAAACAGAGCCAAAGACAAAAACCACATGATTATCTCAATAGATGCAGAAAAAGCCTTTGACAAAATTCAACAACCCTTCATGCTAAAAACTCTCAATAAATTAGGTATTGATGGGACGTATTTCAAAATAATAAGAGCTATCTATGACAAAACCACAGCCAATATCATACTGAATGGGCAAAAACTGGAAGCATTCCCTTTGAAAACTGGCACAAGACAGGGATGCCCTCTCTCACCACTCCTATTCAACATAGTGTTGGAAGTTCTGGCCAGGGCAATTAGGCAGGAGAAGGAAATAAAGGGTATTCAATTAGGAAAAGAGGAAGTCAAATTGTCCCTGTTTGCAGACGACATGATTGTATATCTAGAAAACCCCATTGTCTCAGCCCAAAATCTCCTTAAGCTGATAAGCAACTTCAGCAAAGTCTCAGGATACAAAATCAATGTACAAAAATCACAAGCATTCTTATACACCAACAACAGACAAACAGAGAGCCAAATCATGAGTGAATTCCCATTCACAATTGCTTCAAAGAGAATAAAATACGTAGGAATCCAACTTACAAGGGATGTGAAGGACCTCTTCAAGGAGAACTGCAAACCACTGCTCAGTGAAATAAAAGAGGATACAAACAAATGGAAGAACATTCCATGCTCATGGGTAGGAAGAATCAATATCGTGAAAATGGCCATACTGCCCAAGGTAATTTACAGATTCAATGCCATCCCCATCAAGCTACCAATGACTTTCTTCACAGAATTGGAAAAAACTACTTTAAAGTTCATATGGAACCAAAAAAGAGCCCGCATCACCAAGTCAATCCTAAGCCAAAAGAACAAAGCTGGAGGCATCACACTACCTGACTTCAAACTATACTACAAGGCTACAGTAACCAAAACAGCATGGTACTGGTACCAAAACAGAGATATAGATCAATGGAACAGAACAGAGCCCTCAGAAATAATGCCACATATCTACAACTATCTGATCTTTGACAAACCTGAGAAAAACAAGCAATGGGGAAAGGATTCCCTATTTAATAAATGGTGCTGGGAAAACTGGCTAGCCATATGTAGAGAGCTGAAACTGGATCCCTTCCTTACACCTTATACAAAAATCAATTCAAGATGGATTAAAGACTTAAACATTAGACCTAAAACCATAAAAACCCTAGAAGAAAACCTAGGCATTACCATTCAGGACATAGGCATGGGGAAGGACTTCATGTCTAAAACACCAAAAGCAATGGCAACAAAAGACAAAATTGACAAATGGGATCTAATTAAACTAAAGAGCTTCTGCACAGCAAAAGAAACTACCATCAGTGTGAACAGGCAACCTACAAAATGGGAGAAAATTTTCGCAACCTACTCATCTGACAAAGGGCTAATATCCAGAATCTACAATGAACTCAAACAAATTTACAAGAAAAAAATAAACAACCCCATCAAAAAGTGGGCAAAGGACATGAACAGACACTTCTCAAAAGAAGACATTTATGCAGCAAAAAACACATGAAAAAATGCTCATCATCACTGGCCATCAGAGAAATGCAAATCAAAACCACAATGAGATACCATCTCACACCAGTTAGAATGGCAATCACTAAAAAGTCAGGAAACAACAGGTGCTGGAGAGGATGTGGAGAAATAGGAACACTTTTACGCTGTTGGTGGGACTGTAAACTAGTTCAACCATTGTGGAAGTCAGTGTGGTGATTCCTCAGGGATCTAGAACTGGAAATACCATTTGACCCAGCCATCCCATTACTGGGTATATACCCAAAGGATTATAAATCATGCTGCTATAAAGACACATGTACACGTATGTTTATTGCGGCATTATTCACAATAGCAAAGACTTGGAACCAACCCAAATGTCCAACAATGATAGACTGGATTAAGAAAATGTGGCACATATACACCATGGAATACTATGCAGCCATAAAAAATGATGAGTTCATGTCCTTTGTAGGGACATGGATGAAATTGGAAATCATCATTCTCAGTAAACTATCACAAGAACAAAAAACCAAACACCGCATATTCTCACTCATTGGTGGGAATTGAACAATGAGATCACATGGACACAGGAAGGGGAATATCACACTCTAGGGACTGTTGTGGGGTGGGGGGAAGTGGGAGGGATAGCATTGGGAGATATACCTAATGCTAGATGACGAGTTAGTGGGGGCAGCGCACCAGCATGGCACATGTATACATATGTAACTAACCTGCACAATGTGTACATGTACACTAAAACTTAAAGTATAATTAAAAAAAAAGAGAATGATTTCCCTGTTTACTTGGATCTGCAAGATCATCATAGGCTACTGGTACACAGCTCCAAAAACTCTCCCTCTACATTTGCAAACAGGCTTTTTACAGGACTTTACTTCATCTGAAAGCTTCTCTATGGTGGTTTTAAGATATAGATATGTCTACAGATGCTTTGGTACTCTTCCTTGTATCCTAGTGGAGCCTAATTCTCATTTTCTTGAATGTGTATTGGACTTAGTGACTGACTTCTAACAAAAAGAATAAACCAGAACTCATGGTGTGTCTGCTGGTGGGAATGTAAACTAGTAAAACCACTATGGAAAACAGGATGGAGGTTCCTTAAAGAACTATAAGTAGAACTACCATTTGATCCAGCAATCCCATGACTGGGTATCTACCCAGAGGAAAAGAAGTCATTATATGAAAAAGACACTTGCACATTCATGTTTATAGCAACACAATTCACAACTGCAAAAATGTGGAAACAACCTAAATGCCCATCAACCAATGAGTGGATAAAAAAATGTGATATACATACACCGCAGAATACTACTCAGTCTATAAAGGAAAAAATAATGGCATTTGCAGCAACCTGGATGAAGTTGGAAACTATTATTCTAAGTGAAGTAACTCAGGAATGGAAAACCAAATATCTCATGTTCTTATAAATGGGAACTAAGCTATGAGAATGCGAAGGCAGAAGAATGATATAATGCACTCTGGGGACTCAGGAGGAAGGGTGGGAGGGTGGTGAGGGATAAAAGACTGCACATTGGGTACAGTGTACACTGCTCAGGCGATGGGTACACCAAAATCTCAGACATCACCACTAAAGAACTTATCCATGTAACCAAAAACCACCTGTTCCCCCAAAACTATTGAAATCTAAAAATCAGAGAAACAATAACAACAAACATGGTGTGTGCCTTTGAAGACCAGATCAGAAAAGGCATAGCAGTTCCTTTTTTTCTTTGGAGGAAACAAGCTGCCATGTCAGGAGGACACTCAAGCAGCCTTTGGAAAGGCTCATATGGCAAGAAACTGAGGCTTCCTGCCAATGGCCATAAGAGGGAGCCATCTTAGAAGTGGATCCTCAACCCCAGTCAAGCCTTCAGATGCCTGCAACCGCTGTCAGCATCCTGACTGCAAATTCCTGAGCCAGAACCACTCAGCTAAGCCATTCCCAAATTCATGACCTACAGATACTGTGAAATAACAGATGTTTGGAATTTTGTTTTGTTTTGTTTTTTTGTTTTTCAGTAAGGGTCTTGCTCTGTCACCCAGGCTGGAGTGCAGTAGTGCAATCATGGCTTTTACTGCAGCCTTGACCTGGCCCCAAGCGATCCTCCCACCTCAGCCTCCTGAGTAGCTGGGACTACAGGTGTGCACCACCATGCCTGACTAATTTTTAAATTTTTTGTAGAGTTGGGGCCTCCCTACTTGCCCAGGCTGGTCTCAAACTCCTGAGCTCGAGTAATCCTCCCACTTCAGCCTCCCAAAGTGCTGGGATCACAGGCATGAGTCACTGTGGCTGGCCTGGAATTTTAAGCCATATTTTAACTGGGGGGAATTTGTTAGTCAGTAGTCCATGACTAACATACTCTCCAGAAGCCACCTGTTGTATTGCCCATCTGGGGACACCTATCAATAGGCGCAGCTCCTTAGGGGCTCCAGCTTAGCCTCAGAGAGGCCTGTGGTGGTCTTCAATCTGTATAATTTGTGGAACATTTAAAGCATACACCCAGGCTTCCATCTCTGGAGATTTTTACTCAGTAGGACTGGGATAGGGTCCAACCATTTATATTTAACTGAATGATTTTTTAAAAAGAAGCCTATTAAAGGATATCTGAGGAATACTTTTGGTTGAGAACCTTGCTGTTCTTTTTGATGATAAAAAGCAACGGGCCTCTCTGCTCTATGTCTTTTGTATTCTTTCTCTGAAAACTGACAGGGGAAGCTCAGTTCACCATTCCATGTCCCTCTCAGCCACCGGGAAGCCTGGCAAACAACTAAGCTCAGTCCTTTTTTAAAATGAACCTATGGCGCAGCCCTTCTCAAACTTGACTAGAGTCAGATTTTCCTGGAGGATGATTGCTGGACCTCACCCCCAGAGTTCCTAGTTAAGTAGGCCTGAGATGGGAACCTATAATTTGCATGCAAATACTGCTGGTCTGTGGCCATGCCTTGAGAATCGCTGCCAAAAAGTATGGGACCTGGTATTTCAACTTTGCCTCAGAAATTGTCCTAGATCCTTCCTACACTTCAGGTAACAACAAAAAATGAAAGCAAACAAAAATTCATCCATTTTTGCCTGAGGCAAAAGTAATCCATCGTGTTAGAAATTTGAATAGTGATTATATGAGAGGACAGGAACTGGAAAGGGTATACAAAAGGAATTTCTGGGATGACTGTAATATTCTATTTCTTGATCTGAGTGACAGTGACATGAATATATTCTCTGCAAAAATACAGTTGAGGTGGACACCTACAATTTGTGAAGTTTTCTGTCTGTGTGTTACACTTTTAAAGTTTACTTAAAAATTAATAATAATGATAAGCGCTGTCAAAACCTGGAAAAAAGGGGCCTCTGCAACACCAGCCTGTACCTCTGTTTCCAAGTCTGCTTTATCCTAGGGCCATGCTGGCAACCCAACAAAGAAAATACCCTTTTTTCTTTCTTTCATTTTTGCTGGCATCACTTTTGTTTGTGTAATACCTGTGGAGTGGCTGTTTCCCAAGATGTCGTTTCTTTGAAAACAAATGCCAGCCTTCAAAAGAAAATATTGTAAATGACGTATTTGCATGCTTTAAATTCCTAGAATAATAGATATTGATAGAATAACTTGAAAAGCCAGTTGATAACCACCATTGTTGATTAAAAATAAAGTTTTAAAGAAAGGAAAGAAAAGCAAGCTGAGATCTCATTAATGCTTTTGAGAATCCTAGTTTGTGTTCTGCTATGCAACTTTACTGAACAGTGAGAACTTTGGGAGACAATGAACTCACCCCAGATTTATTACCCATTTCTTTGAAAAGAACCTAAAAGTCATGAGATTTTTTTTGATTGACAGTTGATTGTAATTATTAAGTCTTTGGCTATGAATGAAGAAAGAGGAAGAAAAAAAATGCTGGCTATTGGGCCTACCAACCAAAAAAATTCCAGGACCAGATGGATTCACAGCCGAATTCTGCCAGAGATACAAGGAGGAGCTGATACCATTCCTTCTGAAACTATTCCAATCAATAGAAAAAGAGGACATTCTCCCTAACTCATTTTATGAGGCTAGCATCATCCTGATACCAAAGCCTGGCAGAGACACAACAAAAAAAATAATTTTAGACCAATATCCCTGATGAAGAACAATGCAAAAATCCTCAATAAAATACTGGCAAACCGAATCCAGCAGCACATCAAAATTTTATCCACCATGATCAAGTGGGCTTCATCCCTGGGATGCAAGGCTGGTTCAACATACGCAAATCAATAAATGTAATCCAGCATATAAACAGAACCAAAGACAAAAACCACATGGTTATCTCAATAGATGCAGAAAAGGCCTTTGGCAAAATTCAACAGCCCTTCATGCTAAAAACTCTCAATAAATTAGGTATTGATGGGATGTATCTCAAAATAATAAGAGCTATTTATGACAAACCCACAGCCAATATCATACTGAATGGGCAAAAACTGGAAGCATTCCCTTTGAAAACCGGCACAAGACAGGGATGCCCTCTCTCATCACTCCTATTCAACATAGTGTTGGAAGTTCTGGCCAGGGCAATCAGGCAGGAGAAAGAAATAAAGGGTATTCAATTAGGAAATGATGACGTCAAATTGTCCCTGTTTGCAGATGACATGATTGTATATTTAGAAAACCCCATCGTCTCAGCCCAAAATCTCCTTAAGCTGATAAGCAACTTCAGCAAAGTCTCAGGATACAAAATCAATGTGCAAAAATCACAAGCATGCTTATACACCAATAACAGACAAACAGAGAGCCAAATCATGAGTGAACTCCCATTCACAATTGCTTCAAAGAGAATAAAATACCTAGGAATCCAACTTACAAGGGATGTGAAGGACCTCTTCAAGGAGAACTACAAACCACTGCTCAACGAGATAAAAGGACACAAACAAATGGAAGAACATTCCATGCTCATGGATAGGAAGAATCAATATCGTGAAAATGGCCATACTGCCCAAGGTAATTTACAGATTCAATGCCATCCCCATCAAGCTACCAATGACTTTCTTCACAAAATTGAAAAAAACTACTTTAAAGTTCATATGGAACAAAAAAGAGCCCACATTGCCAAGTCAATCCTAAGTCAAGAGAACAAAGCTAAAGGCATCATGCTACGTGACTTCAAACTGTACTACAAGGCTATAGTAACCAAAACAGCATGGTACTGGTACTAAAACAGAGATATAGACCAATGGACAGAACAGAGCCCTCAGAAATAATACCACACATCTACAACCATCTGATCTTTGACAAACCTGAGAAAAACAAGCAATGGGGAAAGGATTCCCTATTTAATAAATGGTGCTGGGAAAACTGGCTAGCCACATGTAGAAAGCTGAAACTGGATCCCTTCCTTACACCTTATACAAAAATTAATTCAAGATGGATTAAAGACTTAAATGTTAGACCTAAAACCATAAATACCCTAGAAGAAAACCTAGGCAATAGCATTCAGGACACAGGCATGGGCAAGGACTTCATGTCTAAAACACCAAAGCAATGGCAACAAAAGCCAAAATTGACAAATGGCATCTAATTAAACTAAAGAGCTTCTGCACAGGAAAAGAAACTACCATCAGAGTGAACAGGCAAACTACAGAATGGGAGAAAATTTTTGCAATCTACTCTTCTGAAAAAGGGCTAAATCCAGAATCTACAGAGAACTCAAACAAATTTACAAGAAAAAAACAACCCCATCAAAAAGTGAGCAAAGGTTATAAACAGACACTTCTCAAAAGAAGACATTTATGCAGCCAAAAAACACATGAAAAAATGCTCATCATCACTGGCCATCAGAGAAATGCAAATCAAAACCACAAAGAGATACCATCTCACACCAGTTAGAATGGCAATCATTAAAAAGTCAGAAAACAACAGGTGCTGGAGAGGATGTGGAGAAATAGGAACACTTTTACACTGTTGGTAGGACTGTAAACTAGTTCAACCATTGTGGAAGACAGTGTGGCGATTCCTCAAGGATCTAGAACTAGAAATCCATCCCATTACTGGGTATATACCCAAAGGATTATAAATCATGCTGCTATAAAGACACATGTACACGTATGTTTATTGCAGCACTAGTCACAATAGCAAAGACTTGGAACCAACCCAAATGTCCATCAATGATAGACTGGATAAAGAAAATGTGGCACATATACACCATGGAATACTATGCAGCCATTAAAAAGATGAGTTCATGTCCTTTGTAGGGACATGGATGAAGTGGAAACCATCATTCTCAGCAAACTATCACAAGGACAAAAAACCAAACACCACATGTTCTCACTCATAGGTGGGAATTGAACAATAAGAACACTTGGACACAGGAAGGGGAACATCACACACCGGGGCCTGTCGTGGGGTGAGGGGAGTGAGGAGGGGATAGCATTAGGAGATATACCTAATGTAAATGATGAGTTAATGGGTGCAGCACACCAACATGGCACATGTATACACATGTAAGAAACTTGTATATTGTGCACATGTACCCTAGAACTTGAAGTAGAATAATAAAAAAGGAAAAAAAAAAGAAAATACTCATTCCTCTTTCTGTAGCATAGTCATGCCTTAACCCATCAAGATGTATGAAGTGTCCAGAGAGGCACTGAGACGGATAGTGGGAGAGTGGAGAAGACTGTGTTTTTCCGCTTCTTCCACACTGAAGATGTAGGAAGGGGCAGATTTGCGGCAGCCTATCCACCAGCCATGAAAATCCAACCTTTCTTATTGATAAAGGGGATGTCTGGTAACCCAGACACACACACACAAAAATGCTGGCTATTTGACAGGAGATTCCTACTCTACCCAAAACCCCAATATCCCTGGTTCCTTTTCTTATTGAAAGGCTGTCCCACATTATTGTAGATGATAATAAGAGAACAGAATTTATCTCAGAGATTGGGGCATGCATTGTTACTGTTGGTGTTAATAATGACCCAGCTGATGCAAGAAAGGAAGGACTCAAGATGGCTGAAATAAAAGTTAAGCGTATTGAAGCCAAAGAAGCTTTAGAAAATTACATTACCTTACAGGATTTTAACTCGGCATCAAAATTAAAAGAAGAAATAAGAGCATTAGAAGGTGTCAAAAGAAACCTTTTGCAAGAGACAGAGCAACTTGAAATCAGAGAAGTCCATGTAGAGAAGAATGACGCAGAAGCATTACAGAATGTCTTATCTTATGCTGTGAACTGTTGAAGCAGATGTCCATTTCAACAGGCATAAGTGCAGCCATGAATGGGATCATAGAATTTTTATTCTTCCTAAAATAATAAATGTTTACCCTATAGTAAGAAGCCTGGCTGTTTTATGCTTGGGAGCTGCAGACTACAGAATCAGAATTTTGCACATAACACTTTGTGTTATTATTGCAGGTTTTGCAAATTGATGATGTCACAATAAAAATAAGTACTTTAAAGTGAATCTTTGACTAACTGATAATGTTTGGGGTTGAACCACGTAAACCTAAAAAATCAAAGCCTTTTAATATGAAGGTTCAGAGATAAACAGTGATTTATGAGCAAGAGTCATAAAAAGTTGAAAAGGCCCCTACAGCGAAGAATGTTCTGAAACTCCTTTCTGATTTCTTAGGTAGTGAGGTATCTACACTTAGGACAGGAGCCACAGACGGACTAGCCAAGCTGATGTTCTCTGGGATTTGGTCAGCAGCAGACTTTTTCCCATCTTATTTTGTTATGGTAGAATCCTGTGACTGAAGAGGATGTTCAACTTCGACATTGCCTAGGCATGTTCTCCCCCATGTTTGCTTATGCAAACAGGACTAATCAGGAATGCTTTGAAGAAGTTTCTCTTCCAAGCCTGCAAACACTGGCCAATGCTCCTGCATCTTCTCCTTTAGCTGAAATTGATATCAGAAATGTTGTTGAGTTACTTATAGATTTGACAAGAACAAGTAGATTAAATCCTCAGGCCAAGAATTCCTAAGATTATCAGGCCTTAACAGTACATGACAATTTGGCTATGAAAATTTGCAGTGAGATCTTAAGAAGTCCATGCTCACCAGAAATTCGGGTCTCTAGAAAAGCCTTGAGTTCTACTTTTACACAGTTGGTGGGACTGTAAACTAGTTCAACCATTGTGGAAGTCAGTGTGGCGATTCCTCAGGGATCTAGAACTAGAAATACCATTTGACCCAGCCATCCCATTACTGGGTATATACCCAAAGGATTATAAATCATGCTGCTATAAAGACACATGCACACGTATGTTTATTGCGGCATTATTCACAATAGCAAAGACTTGGAACCAACCCAAATGTCCAACAATGATAGACTGGATTAAGAAAATGTGGCACATATACACCATGGAATACTATGCAGCCATAAAAAATGATGAGTTCATGTCCTTTGTAGGGACATGGATGAAATTGGAAATCATCATTCTCAGTAAACTATCGCAAGAACAAAAAACCAAACACCGCATATTCTCACTCATAGGTGGGAATTGAACAATGAGATCACATGGACACAGGAAGGGGAATATCACACTCTGGGGACTGTTGTGGGGTGGGGGGAGGGGGGAGGGATAGCATTGGGAGATATACCTAATGCTAGATGACGAGTTAGTGGGTGCAGCACACCAGCATGGCACATGTATACATATGTAACTAACCTGCACAATGTGCACATGTACCCTAAAACTTAAAGTATAATAATAAAAAAAATAAAAAAAAAAAAGAAGAAGAAGAAAGAGGAACCTGAGCCAGCACCCTCACCACGTGATGCCCTGTGCTGCCTGGAAACTCTGCAGAGAGTCTGCATCAGCAAGAAGGACCCCACCAGACTCAGCCCCTCAACACTGGACTTCTCAGCCTTCATAACTATAAGAAATAAATTCCTTTTTAAAATAAAAAAAAAAGCCTTGAGTTCTTTAGAACTCAATAGCCATCTTGCAAAAGATCTTCTGGTTCTATTGAATGGGATTCTGGAGCAAGTAAAGGAGAGGGCATATCTGAAAGCTTTGGAGAAAATCAAGATTCGGTTAGCAAAAAGGAAATAAAGAATTTGGTGACCAGCCTGAAGCAGCACAGGATGCCAGCTTGACTACAACTATTTTTCAAAATGAAGATGAAAAGAATAAGGAAGTACATATGACTCTTCTTAGGGATGTAAAAGCAACCCTGGCATCAAAATCTACTCAACAAAAGACTAACAGGGGACAGAGAAAAGTGATAGCTTCAGCTATGATGAAGAGGAGACATCAGATTGCTGAGGCTGAGTCTGAAAGTGACCATGAAGTTCTAGAACCAGAATCAGAAATGAAGATGAAACTACCAAGACAAGCCAAAACAGCAGTGCTGGAAAAAAGTAAACTTAATCTTGCACAATTTCTCAATGAATATAGAAGTTAGGAAAGATGGTGGAGGTAGAGTTCTTTAAAATTATCTTCAGTTCTTTGCTTTAATAAAGTTACCCTTGTCAAAATTTTTAAAAAGGCCTTCAAAAGAAAATATTGTAAATGAAGTATTTGTATGTTTTAAATTCCTAGAATAATGAATATTGGCAGAATAACTTGAAAAGCCAGTTAATAACCATCATTGTCAATTAAAAATAAAGTTTTCAAGAAATAGAAGAAAAACAAGTTGAGCTCTCATTAATGCTCTTGAGAATGCTAGTTTGTATTCTGCTCTGCAGCTTTACTGAAGAGTGAGAACTTAGGGAGAGAATGGAAACTCTCACCTCAGATTTATTACCCATTTTTTTGAAAAGTGCCTAAGAGGCATGACATTTTTTTCTTCTGTGCGAGGACAGTTGTCACCTAAAGAATTCCCTGTTCCATCACATAAAATTTTTGTATCTTATTGGGGAGACTGGCTTTGCAAATTCCTTAAAAAGAATACTTCCTGGCTAACATGGGGAAACCCCGTCTCTGCTAAAAATACCAAAAAAATTAGCCAGGTGTGGTGGCGGGTGCCTGTGGTCCCAGCTACTCGGGAGGCTGAGGCAGGAGAATGGCGTGAACCTGGGAGGCGGAGCTTGCAGTGAGCCAAGGTCGCACCACTGCACTCCAGCCTGGGCGACAGAGCGAGACTCCGTCTCAAAAAAAAAAAAAAAAAAAAAGAATACTAATTATGGCTAAAGTTCCCCTAGTGATATCCCACTTTCCAAATCATCTCTCTTCTACAACTTAATGCTTGTGGTAAGACGGTTTAGTCACTGTAAAAGTTTGGTTTCAAATGTTAACGAGGCCAATTGCATTGAGTCTTCTAACTCTCAGGCCATCTGCAAAATTGTTATTTTGGAACTCAGGATCTAGGTGGGACATTACTGGGCATAGTTGTTGATGATGAGTACTACACTTCACATCACTGCAGGAGACAGTGAGTGCCCCCCATAAGACATTGTCCAATCTCAAGGAGAGGCATCGTGGTATAGTATTTAAATTCACAGGCTTTTGAGCCAATTTAACACGGGTTTGAATCCCAGCATCACCAACGGTGTGGCCTTGGGTAAATTGCTTCTTCCTCTCTCTCTCTCCAAAGTTCAATTTTTTCCTCTGTTAAGGGGGGTTAATAATATCAGTCATAGGGCTATTAGAAGCATTATATATAATACTATAAAATGATTTAAAAGTTTGCCTGGCACATAGTAGATTCTCAGTGAATAATATCATGATTATTAAGAGATGAAAGGAAGTTAATAAATGGATAATTCTATTGAGCTTTGAATTTCCGAATCCCTGTATCTTTCTAATGTAAACATGAATGAATAAATGATATTTATTGCATATATACGTGAATGAATATTGGGTTTTTTTTCTTTATGCAATTAAAAAGTATCTGTCTAAAATTTACAGATACGGAGAACAGGTTAGTTGTTGCCTAGGGATTTGGGATAGTGGTGGGGGTGGGGGACACATGACTAAAAAGGGGTAGTTGCGGGGGAGATTAAAGATCTCTGCTTTGTGGTGATGGAGTAGTTCTGCATTGTGATTGCAGTGGGGTTTATACAAATCTACACATGAAAAAAATGGCATAGAACTATACATTCACATTGTACCTATGTCAGTTTCCTAGTTTTGATACTGTACTATAGGAGGTGAAATATAACCATTGGGAGAAACTGGTGAAGGGCATCCCAGACTTCTTTGTACTATTTGTGCAACTCCATGCTAATCTACAATTACTTCAAAATAAGAAGTTAATGACATAAAGTATCTGTTGAGAATGTCCTTCTTTTACCACAATTACAGTATACAGATCTCTCTCTCTCTGTTTCTCCAGTAATCCAGTTACAGTTCTGGCATAAGTTTTGGTGTTGGACTTTTATTTTTATTTTAATTTATTTTATTTTATTTGAGACCGAGTCTTACTCTGTCACCCAGGCTGGAGTGCAATGGCTTGATCTCGGCTCACTGCAACCTCTGCCTCCCGGGTTCAAGCAATTCTCCAGTCTCAGCCTCCCAAGTAGCTGGGGTTACAGGCACCCGCCATCATGCCCGGCTAATTTTTGTATTTTTGTAGAGACGGGGTTTCTCCATGTTGGCTAGGCTGGTCTTGAACTCCTGACCTCAGGTGATCTGCCCACCTCAGCCTTCCAAAGTGCTGGGATTACAGTCATGAGCCAGCATGGTGGGCCTGGACTTTAAATAGAATACTTTAAGTGCATCTCTCTCCCCATTGTTACCCCTTCCTAGGCCAGTTCATGCCTTTACACCACAGGTTTGAGGATTAAGTGGAAGCTAAATGTGCTACAGATAAAATTCCTAAAAGATGCAAAGTTTGGTCATCTTCGATTCTAAAATATTCTCAATTGATTAACACTGAGCAGCAGGATTAAGCATGTGGCTAGATATATTTCAATCTATTTCCTGCCAGCAGCAGCAAGGATGTGTGAGTATATTATTAAAATCCTCTGTGAATTAAGAAGTAAAGCAAATTAGTATCAGCTCACAGTTTGGAAGTCTCGATATGATACTACTAATCAGCAAATCAGCTGAATAACAAGAAAATCAGATAACCTTAATTTAGGTGATTTGGTGGTTGCACAGCTGTGTTCCCAATATGTAGACCAGTACTTGGGAACCCAGTAAATATGCGTGGATGAATTAATGAGTGAACGAATGGATGGCGGGACTGTTAAGGCATCCCGTTAGAAACTGACAAAGTCTAAAAGTAGGAGTAAAGAATTAATTCACCTTTGTGACCCAGATCTTGACGAAGCAGGACCTGCCAGGAAACTTTCTAACCCTTCTCTCTGTGCTCCTGTAGGCAGCTTGAAATCCACTCTCCAGATGCTAAGCACACGGTGATCCTAAGGAGCAAGGACTCAGCCACGGCCCAGGCATGGTTCAGTGCCATCCATTCCAATGTTAATGACCTGCTGACCCGAGTGATTGCTGAGGTCAGAGAGCAGCTGGGGAAAACAGGCATTGCTGGGAGCCGAGAGATTAGGCATCTTGGCTGGCTTGCAGAAAAGGTAAGGAAAATACCTTCCTCTGTAATAGTCGTCCTCCCCAAGATTCCCCCAGCGCTCATAACCACTAAAGTTATCTCATCCCATAGGCTGATTCTCTCATTCACAGTCTGTGTGGATTTCTCATTCCTCTCCAGCAGGCTACAGGCCTTTACATTATACATGGGTTTTGTCTTAATCAACTTTGATTACCTGCACTTAGTCAAACATGTGGCAAATTGCACGGGGTCCAGGTTGTTGGATGGATGAATGAGTGAGTCGAGGAATAGATTGATCCTATTTTAACATCTGTGTATGAAGGGAAGGGAAAATAACTCAAACTCAGAACAGAGCTCTTGCTTTGGGAGGCAAGGAAGTCAAAATTATTGCTTAAAAAGGGTTTGTGTGGGTTTTGATGAGCCTGTTTGTTTGAATTGAGATGATTCAATTATACATTTGCAAATAACAGCAAGAATTACTTGAGCAATTACTATATGCTGGCTCTTTTCTTATGTTACCTTATATTTTATTTATGCTCTTAAGCCAGTCACTCTTTAATGTCATCATTAAAGAGCACCTACTTTTGTGAGGCACAGTGCTAGGCAGGAGTGGGGAAGGGAGTGAAAAGATAATAAAGACTTAGCCTCTGTCTCAGACAGGACAGCTGCTGTGGAAAAGACTTTGGGTCATATTAACACAGTCCCTGATTTTTTTTCCCCAAGTTATGTGATATGTTAAAGGTAGTAAAACTCACTCTGTGGCCATCTCTTGGGAGTTACTCTTTCTCTCTATTTCAAAGGATCGAGCCTTTGCCATTGTCCTTACACATGATTGCTGTCCCTTGAAGTTGACCCGGAGTGCTCAGGAACACTGGACTTTGGGAATAATCTGACCTCCCAGTGACTCACTTTCTAATAGGCAGTAAATGGGAATAGGGAACGTCACAATAACACCTTTCCTGCCAAAGAACCCTGTCATCTGAGAAGGCCCAGTCAAATGGCACCAGAAATAATACTCGGGTTTTCCACCATTGTTCTTTGTTTGCAGCAGATCACGCGTGGGTCTTAGCCTAAAAATTTAACACCAAATGGGTTGTTGGGCTTGGTATTGTCCTATCTCTCAAAGATTTCAAAGAACGAAAGGGACAATGCTGGTGGTAGGAGCATCCAAATCCATAATAAACACAAACCACCCGTAGCCCTCATGAGTTTATGTGTTAGGGTTCCTGAAGAAAACAAGAGCATAAATCTGGATGGCTGATATAATTTTGAAAGTCACATCTCTATCACTCCCCACTTTCTACTCTCTCCAAATGCATGTGTTTTTATTAGGAAAAGGCCTGATACTCAAGGATCTTTCAATTACAAGTGGCAGAAAACTCAACTCAATTTAGCTTGAGCAAAATGAGCATGCCCGGGTTCTGATAACTGCAATGTCCAAAGATAAGCTTCAGGCATGGTGGGATCCAGGGACTTAAATAATGTATTAGGTCTAAGTCTCCATCTCTTTCTTTCCCTGTCCTTTCATTAGTTGATTACCAGGCTTCCTCTCTAGTTGGCCTGACGGTTCCAGGCTTATGTTTTCTTTGCTCCTGGTTGTCTCAGTGAAGAAAGGCCTCTTTGCCCCAATTGTTTCAATGCAAGTCCTGAGATTATAAGTCTAATTGGGTTAACTTGGATAATTCGTTCAGTCTTAGTGCTGAAATCAGCCTCACCTAAGTCATTTGCAGTGAAGATGAGGAGGGGTGGTTCTCTCATGGAAAAAATCAGGTGCTGTGCAAGAAAAAGAATGAATGGATACCAGGGAAGCAAAAGCAAACATTTACTGTAGAACAAGAGAAGGAGCTGATTGTGATGAAAAATGCTCTCACTTGGTTAAGTTTCTGAGTGGACTTGGAGGTATAGCACATATTTCAGGATCCTGGCAGGAGATGGATGGGAAGGTCGAAAGGGATCATTGGAAAGGATTTAATGCAGGAATAATTTATAAGGTATAGCCAAGGTTTGGGAAACCAATAAGAGATAGAGAAGAACTCCAGGGCCAACAGTAGTAAGAAGCCACTACCATCCCTTGACCAGAAAGGGCAAGGAGAAGCAGCAGTTACCTGAGACTAGGGAGGCTTGTAGCTGTAGAAAAGTGCCACCCACTACCAGCTGTGGTCTTTGGAAGAGAAATGCAGCCCCTGCCAACCCCTGCCCACTGACCCCCTGCTAGTGTCTTCCATGGGCTGAAGCTGGCTGGAAGCCAGAGGTAAGAAGCCCCACGGATGCACTCTTAAGGTGAGTCTTCCAGGGTACAGAGAAGGATGGGAAAGGTAGAGACTGGATCTGAAGGGGCAAAGGGAGGCTGGCCAACACATGCAACCCTGCATCTACCAAGTTGATGGTCTTAATTCTTGAAGGTACTTTTCTCTCATCTCTTCAATCACAAGCTATGTTTAAAATCATTATCACTATTCATGAAATTAAAAAATCTTCCAAAAGTTACTCTTTCTCACCTATAATTTGTCTCATGCCTTTTGCTTATCCCAAATTATTAGCAGACATATTATTAGACATTCTCATGGAACAGCAATAAATGTGCATATAAAGCTCTTCCTGTTTTTAGCATATGATTGTTCTTATGATGTAATTTCAGATCATCGTTCCAGAGGTCTCCTTAAGGGTATTATGCAGAGAATCTGTAAGAGCAATAATGATCATGGATAATTATGAGAAGCAAGAATGTCTTTTATTGCCTTCATTTTCACACTTCTCAGAAGATTACCATAGATCAAGTTTAAAGGAACAAATCCAAACTAGATTTTTTTGAATAAATATTTAATACTGAATCCTGGTGTGCAGATATATGAATGGTTTTTAGCAAAATGTTATAATGAATGGCAAATCCTTAATATGATGCCTTTCTTATATTATCACAAATATCATGAATTTGCTTGGTATTTGTAAAGACATAAAATGTGATCCTATATATATCTAGCTGTAATTTATCTTAAATTGATGTTGTCTTTTCCTATATTGTTATATTTTGATTTTGTAAATTTATCACAGTCACTCTGTGACAAGGTTGTACAGATCATATTTAATTTAATTTCAAATTTTTTAAAGCGCCATTTATATGAACTCAAAAAATATGAAACAACAACTTCCTTTTTAAAATTCCATTTAGTGCAAATCCTAAAACCTCCTCAACGCTACACAGGAGGAAAGTTTAATATTAACATTATTTTTCTTCATGAGATAGTCAGGAGACTTGAAGAATGGCTTCTGAGAAATGACAGGGATTTGAGTGAATGGAGAAATTTCCCTGCACTCCAAGAGAGGAGAAAGAAGGAAGGCCTGTGTTAGTACAGCTTGTTGGGGGAGTCAGGGGAAGACCAGAGACTGATCTAAAGTGAAGCGAGAGTTCATCCTGGAGAAAACTGACAAGCGGACCTGACATCTTGACTAGAACTTGATTATGGAAGATTATTTTTTCAATAGACAGGGTCTCACAATGTTGCCCAGGCTGGAACTCCTGGACTCAAGCAATCCTCCTGCCTCAGCCTCCCAAGTAACTGGGACTACAGGTGTGTGCCACTGCACCTGGCTATCAATTATGGACGATCTGCTTTCTCTGTGAGCACTGTCGCCTGTAGATGGGTCATGCACATCAATGTAAAGCCTTTCCCATGACCATATTAGCCTCAACTCTTTCTTTTTTTTTTTTTTTTTTCTTTGAGATGGAGTCTCACTCTGTCTCCCAGGCTGGATTGCAGTGGCATGATGTTGGCTCACTGCAACCTCTGCCTCCGGATTCAAGCAATTCTCCTACCTCAGCCTCCCGAGTAGCTGAAATTACAGGCGCATGCCACCACACCCAACTAATTTTTGTAGTTTTAGTAGAGATGGGGTTTTGCTCTGTTGGCCAGGCTGGTCTCGAACTCCTGACCTCAGGTGATCTGGCCACGTCGGCCTCCCAAAGTCCTGGGATTACAGGCGTGAGCCACCATGCCCAGCCAGCCTCACATCTTTTAACTCCTTGCAAGCCCCCATCTGGCCCAAGATGACCCATAAATACTAACTCCTGTGAATTGTAAAATGTGTCATGCCCCAAACACATTTTTCCCAATCTTTATTTCTTAGTTCATCTAATCCTTTTACAGTTATCATTACGTTTCAGATAAGAGAAAAACAAGCTAAGTTCTAGCTCTCTTGCTACTTAGAAAAACAGTAATAAACAGGGACACAGCAGCATTGTTGAGTTATATTTTGTGCTCAGTTCATCAGGCATTCCCTTTGCTTTCCCTTGTTATCTCGGTTTGCAAACTATTTCTTGTAGATTAAATACACAAAAACACAACACAGCAAAACAAAAGCCCAGTTGGGAGCTCTGAGATGCAAGTTCAGGTATCAGCTTTATTCATTTCCATTTCGTATTCTTTCAAATGGGAACGTTTATGTAGTTGTGCCTCCCCATGGTGTTACTGGAGAAAAGGAAGTTGGTAATTCATACTTATTATGGGCAATATGCTTCAAATAATCCAAATCCAATGAGGTAAACTTGTAGTATTTGAGTCACTTTTCTAAGATCTCTCCTCTAGTATGTGGTAGATTTAGAATTTGAGCTTCTCTTTCTAACTCCAAAGTCCAGCACTTTCCACTAAGCTGAGCTAATAAAGGGGCCCAGGAAACATGTGTCCTTATGAGTAATGCCTCCAACAATCCCATCTAGAGCAGTATCGCAGACCAAAAGCACAGCTTCAGAGCTAAGAGACATACCAAGATAATTCAAATCCTTTAAAATTATGAAAATAAGGGAAATGTGTATACCTAGGCCGGGCAACACTTACCAAGATCTTCTCATCTCTCCTATCCATATCCATCCTATATCTTCAACTGCTTCCATTCTTCTCATGACTCTAAAAGAAGAAAAACAAGAAGACATTCTCTCCTTTCTGTCCTTCTCTTCCATTCTTGACTATGTCAATCAACTGAACCTCTCTGGTTAGGTTCCTTCTTTTATCTTCCACAGAGTAATCCTCCTCCCTTCTCTTCCTTCCTAATTTTGTACTATAAAAGTTCAAAGAACAGGTCCTACAGAGACTGCAATCATATTTCATAGGGCAGATTAGGGGAAGGCAATTTGTATATACCCATACACACACACACATATCCATGAATTTCAGTTATCATTATTTAATTAGATACGCCAGTCTCTCAACAAAACAGTTCAAATTTCTGCTACCAAGGCATATTAACTGTGAGTAATTTCATAAGTACAGACCTCATTGCTAAGTCTTCAGTTCACAAATCCCACCATGTAATTAGCAGAGGTACATCCTGACTGGTGACCAATCACATCGCTTCTTTCAAAATCTATGGGTGATTGGCCATGGCACCTCTGTTAATCAGTTCACACACAGACAGCAAAGGAGATAACTCCCTTTCTTCCCTGTCTCCCAGTGACAAATCCATATGACACTTCACAAGAATGGATCCTAGAAAGAGGCAGTTGTCCCACAAAGATGACAGTGCAGCAAAGGTACAAAAAGTGGTAATGCTGGAAATGAAATTTGCATCAAACATAAATGGAATGATAGCAGAAATAGCTGCCCTTGGAAATGTTCACACTGATACTGTTCAAGATAGCAACCAGAAGAACTTAGGGAAGGTAAACTTATAACCTGTAAGTGAAGACTGTAGCTGTGACGAAGGATGAAGATGCCCCAGAGGAGGTGACACTTGTGAAAACTTCACATTAAAGAAACTCTCAAAGATAGCTCACATCATTGAAAGTGCAAAGGATAAAATGTTGCTAGCTGATCCAAACTTAGAAAGGATGATGACAATTTGTCAAAGCATTAAAAAAAAAAAGCTTGTTCTATATTATAAGTTAGATGAGGAGAAGACAAAAAGGTCTGTTCAAACTACTCTTCACTTTAATCCTCAATTCTTCTAATGTTTTAAATTAGAGATTACTAAGTAAACATTTACTCTATTTTTCATCTCCCTATGCATATATAATTGACAGTAAGGCAGTTTTTAACATTTTGATAAAAAATTTTAAAGGTCATGTAATGATCCTAATTTTTCCAACTGATTAAGATTGCTTAGTGTGGTTTCAGCTTTCACAGTCATTTTTATTACCCAGCACTACTGTGCAAAGGCAGAACTGAGAGATTTCTCAATCTGTCTACCTCCCTGTATCTATCTATTCATCCCTATCTAATTACCTATTTATCTATGTGAATATATTGATATCTCTCTCTCTATATATATATATATATATACATACTATAGTCTATATTCTTACATAATTTGTTAGATCACCATTAATTTTCAGTTCCAACAATAGCAATTTACTCATCCCCCCCAATTCTAGGTAACTAGAACCAACCAAGTGATTTCATTCTCTAGCTACATTGCCCACCTACATTAGAAGAATCTCAGTGTGAATGTAAAATAGCCCTGGCCCTAGTAAAACAGGCTGCTGTAATCAAGATCTTGACAGTGTAATTAACAGAATGATATTTTTGGAGCCTCTAAATATATCAGCCCCACCATCTGCCTAAAAAAAATTACCTAAGTCAGAATTTCTCACTGCTTCTTCCAGGGAGAAAATAGTCTCTGACCTGAGGGAACTCCCATCTGATAAGAGATAGAAATAGAACTACTGTCCAAGCTACCCTGGCTTGCATCATTCCTAAATCAAGACTATTGGTTATGGTAGAAAACACAGGCTGTTAATGCAATTAAGTGCTAATAGTCCTATTGTGTTGCTTTAAAAGGGAGTCATCAAGTTCCTGAGTGAATCACCTCTGAGATGGAGCAAGACTAAGAAAAAAATCTGGCAGCAGCTTGGGAATCTTCCCATTAGTCTTTTGCTACAAGTGTTTAAACTAAATGTGCCAGTATGAATTTCATTCAGATTGCCTCCATCATCTATTCTCTCAAATGAAACATCAGAGATTTTAAATTGGGATGAGTGAGTAGGTGGGTGGCAGAGGCAGTATGAAATATGCCCACTTTTCTGCATGCCTTCACAGTCATCTGAATTTAGTAAATTGAATTTAGTAAAGTGAATTGTTCTCACCAAAGTGGAAACATTAGAGCTGCCCATGTAAGATAGGGGGGTGTGTACATTTTATTTCTTGTAGGCTGATTCGTACAACTTCATATGGGCCTGCTTCAATCTCTTTGGAGAGAACCATAGAACTTGAGATAGAAAGCCCCCTGTGCCTAGCCACGTGGTGCTGTGGTTTGAACGTGTCCCCCAGTGTTCATGTGTTGGAAACTTAGTCCTTAATGCAACAGAGTTGGGACCTGTAAGAGGTGATGAGGTCTTGAGAGCTTTGCCTTCATGAATGGATTAATGCCATTATCACAGGAATGGATTAGTTATTTCAGAAGTGGGGTCCTGAGAAAAAGGATGACTTCAGCCCACTTCCTGTTAGTTCACACGCAGACAGCAGGGCTGCCTCAGGCACTGGAGGCCCCATGTCTGTCCCACTGTGCCTAGGATTTGAGACATGGAGTCAAAGGAGATCATTCTCCATCATTAAGTCTTAATGTTGTTTTCCCTTTTGTGTTTTGGACTTAACTGGGACCAGGTACCCCTTTCTTCTTGCCTATTTCTCCCTTTTGGAACAGGAATGTCTATCCTATGCCTGTCCTATCATTGTATTTCAGAAGTAGATAACTTGTTTTGATTTCACAGACTCACAGCTGGAGGGAATTTGCCTCAGTATGAATTGTAATTTTGAGTCTCACTCATATCTGATGTAGATGAGACTCTGAACTTTGGACTTTTGAGTTGGTGCCGGACCAAGTTAAGACTCTGGGACTATTGGGATGGAATGAATATATTTTGCATGTGAGGAGGACATGAATTTTTGGGGGAAGGCGTGGAATGCTGTGGTTTGAATATGTCCCCAAAGTTCATGCGTTAGAAACTTAGTCCACAGTGCAACAGAGTTCCATTGATGGGACCTTTAAGAGATGATTAGGTCATTGGGGCTGTGTCTTTATGAATGGATTAATGCCATTATCATGGGCGTGAGTTAGCTATTGCAGAACTGGGCTCCTGATAAAAAGGATGCTTGACCACCTTCCAGACTCTCTCATGTGCATGCTCTCTTGCCCTTGCTTCTTCTGCCATGGGATGACACAGCAAGAAGGTCCTCACCAGGTGCAGGCCCCTCATCCTTGGACTTCCCAGCCTCCAGAACTACAAGACATAAATGTCTTTCCTTTATAAATTACCTAGTCGGGCGGGTGCGGTGGTTCATGCCTGTAATCCCAGCATTTTGGGAGGCTGAGATGGGTGGATCACTGGAGGTCAGGAGTTTGAGACAAGCCTGGCCAACATGGTGAAACCCCATGTCTACTAAAAATACAAAAATTAGCCAGGTGTGTTGGCACATGCCTGTAGTCCCAGCTAATCAAGAGGCTGAGGCAGGAGAATCACTTCAACCCCGGAGGCAGAGGTTGCAGTGAGCCAAGATTGCGCCACTGCACTCCAACCTGGGTGACAGAGCAAGACTCTGTCTCAAAAAAACAAACAAACAAACAAAAAATTACCCAGTCTACGGTACTCTGTTACAGCAACACAAAACAGACTAATGCACGTGGCTAGCAGACTCTGTTGAACCTACTTTAATCTTATTGGGCATTGTGGATTGCCCTTTCTTTATGAAATAGATGTGTTCCAGAAGAGCTGCCTGACTTTGGTCAAAACACAATGATTTTCCTATTAATTTCTATTATTTGATTTTTCTGGTCACCTCCTCTTTGCCCCACTGGTAAGGGAGATATTCCCTACCTGAAACAGGATGAGATGGCGAACACACTCTACTCAGCACTGGACAGATGAGATTAGCAGCAGTTTATTAGTCACATATACTCACAGCCTGGGAGAAGGACACTGCACGCCGTGCAGGGCCACATTGGGGTTGCACTAGGGAGCAGAGTGACACAGCAGAAGCACTGGGAAGCATATTTTGCAGTAATAGGAGGATGAGGTGTGCCCTGGTTCCTAGGGGAGGATGTGATTGGGTTCTTTGAATAATTTCACAGGCTGTTAGGGAAATAAAACCCACTAGGTTGAGGACTAGGTGCAGTGTAGCTGGTCCAGCTGATAAGAGAACTAGCTGGGTGGCAGGCATATCAAGGGAACCAGGTTAACTCACCAGTAGGCTTTTGGAGACATGTGAGGCTCAAATATGTCAAGGCAACACATGAAGTTTTAAGCCTTACAATGATCATGAGGCCTTACATTGATCAATGTCTCCAAATTCTTTAGAAGCAGAGTCTGAGACGGAGATTCTTGGGGAGCAATCAACTGAGTGAGGCTCTTAGGAGAAACCTGTAAGGAAGTGAGTGAAGCAGGCTAGGCTGCAGAGGAAGGTAAACAGAAATGTAGTATTAGCTGAAATCTAGTTTCAGCCTGATCCCACTGAAGCTCAGGAGTAGGAATAGCAGCACAGAGTTCTCCCACTTTAAGCCAAAGGAGCCAGGACTTTGTACACCCATATAAGGCAGCCACCGGCTGTGGTCTCCCATAGAGGTAGAGAGTGGCCATTCCCATCAGCCAAGGGCAATTCTCTAGAGAAGGAAAAGGTTAAGCTGTGACCAGTCAACATGCACTTCAGGTAAGGCTAGGGTGCACTGGCCTAACAAAGGGAATTTTGGCAGGGGACCAACAATATCTACTATAATCACTGGTGTGTTCCCATGAGGGGAGGAATTTCAGCAGGGATTCCTTTAGGTATATGGGACCTTTAGGTGGGACAGAGTTAAATATAATGGCTAGTACTGTGACATGTTGAAGGTTATAGCCACCACCTAGAAGTTTACTTCTATTTACAGCTGTATTCACATTCTGATAACTCACATTGGCATTTACTTGCTCCCTTGTCCCTCACATCATGGAATAATTATTTTTTTTAATGCTTTGAAATTCTCAAACATCATTTTCAGAGTTTCTTTGCATCCTTACATGTTTGGTTTGGGCTTTTTATTACTTCTAATAGTACTGGGCTGCTATGCAATGCAAATGAACACATTTCATTTTCCATCCTGAAACTCTCTCAAGTTGGTATTTTCTGGTTTGTAAGCTGAATTCATTTTCTGGTTTAGCAAGTCAGTCAGTGTGAAGTTTTTAAAATATTGATTTTATTTATAATTAGGGTTAGAAATATAGGTGAAGCTATAATTCTAGAATCTGATTTAAGAACATCCATATCTACATATGGGCTGCATCAAGGTGAAAACAGAGATCTTTACGGAGCTGGAGAGGCCAAGCAGGACTCTCAGAATTACATTAGTCACTTTATCACAGTGATTCAGAGAGAGAGGCCCTAAAATATTTCTCCATGTGTTTTGGCCCTGCAGCTTGTAACCCTGCCAAGAAAAGAGGCTGCTTCTTATTTAGTTCTATAGTTCCAGTGCCTAGACAGTGTCTGGGGAATAGTAAGTGGTCAACTTAACGTTTGTTGAATGCATGAGATGGTAGACCAGTGATGTTAGCCAGAAAATGATTCCCTGTTGGCAGTAGACACTGCAACACATTTTCTCTGGGAATGAGGTACAATTCACATTATTTGTTCAAAGTGGCTTTGCTGGGGATCGGGGAGGAGGGAGGGAAACCCAGGCACTTGGTCTGAGTCAAAACGTGGAAGAGATCTCTGGAAAAATGAGAAAGAGAATGAAAGAGTGAAACCTGGGGGTGCATGAAAGGAGAAAGAAGATGGAATTATAGTTGGTTTCTGGTCACGGTGACCCATTGACCAAGCTCTCTCTTGCCCTGTGTAGAACTGACACATTCCTTCTGTTCTGAAAAGCTTCTGAAATATAACTCATAATGCCTATTACTATACTTGTTTGTTGATCTATTGTGTTGATGCAAAAGTAATTGTGATTTTTGCCATTACTTTAATTATGCAATTACTTTTGCACCAACCTACTACTTTATTTTGGCTCACAAAACATGTGGCTGTACTGTTCATTGTACTCTCTGACCGCCCTTCCCTACCCCTCCACTTTCCCATTTCTCACTTCTTGTTCTTTTATTCTCTGCTCTGTATACAAACAGACTAAATCTTCCCTGAACTAATCTTGGCATCTTCTCAGTTGCAGGTTCCCTAGACACTTTACTGCATCTTCTTTTCCCTAGTTAGCTGTCCACTTATAGGGTCACTTTCCTGCTCAGTAGCACCTCCACCAGTGGGCATGAAAGAGGAAATAAAGGCCAGGCATGGTGGCTCACGCCTATAATCCCAGAACTTTGGGAGGCCAAGGTGGGTGGATCACCTGAGGTCAGGAGTTCAAGACCACCCTGGCCAACACTGTGAAACCTCGTCTCTACTGAAAATACAAAAATTAGCCGGGCATGGTGTCGGGTGCCTGTAATCCCAGCTACTTGGGAGGCTGAGGCAGGAGAATCACTTGAACCCGGGAGGTGGAGGTTGCAGTGAGCAGAGACTGCACCACTGTACTCCAGCCTGGGGGAGGGAGAAAGAGAGGGAGAGGGAGAGAAAGAAAGAAAAAAGAAAGAAAAGAAAAGAGAGGGAAGAAGAGAGAGAGGGAGGGAGGAAGAGAGGAAAGGAGCGAGGGAAGGGAGGGAGGGAGGGAGGAGGAAGATGCATTTTAACCCAGTTGGATTCTCATAAGAGGCATTGGAAAAAAGTGTGCTAGAGGATTCCATCAGTAGGCATGTCTGTGTATTTTACAAAGTTTCAGGCAAACATTCACTTTTGTGTGCCTGGATCTCTGAACACACCATAAGATAACCTGAAGTCAATAGTGTCAGTGCTGAAAACACAAGAATATCCCTGGTGTGTGTGGGGGTGGGGGTGGGGGGAGTTGTGCTGCACAGTTTAACTGGCTGTATATTAGCTGTTGAATTCAAACATCAACCATTTTGGCTAAGGTGAATTTGGAGAACCTAGAAATAAAATTGGGGTCAAGTAAGTGCAATAAGAACTTATCGAATGAATATGTGGGAGGCAGGGAAGGGCAGTGAAGTACCACACTATAGAAGGAAGAGCAGGGGCTTTGCATGGAGACCTACCTGGATTTTAATCCCCAGTTTGCTACTTACTGGTTGAGTGACTTTTGACAAGTTTTTAAAAAATATTTAATCCTCACTTTTTGTGTCTGTAAAAAAAAGACATTAATACCTACTGCAAAAGATAATTTATACAACTTAATTGAAATTGTTTTTGTATAATGGCTGGCACAGGGCCAGCACATAGCATCCAATAAATGTAATCCAGCAGATGAGAGCAGTCAGCTCTCTAGCTTGCATGTCTTATTAGAAAAGTAGCAGTTACTTTTGGAGTATTTTTGGAATGGAGTTTGTATAGAGGCCTCTAGAAATCTCCAAATTTGTGAATGCTACTATATGTGTGTGTGTGTGCACACACACACACTTTCTTCTATTAAGTGCAATAAAAATGAGTTGTACTGGACTTTTTTTACTGAAATATTGATTTACCAAATGGCTCAGAACTACTGATCCAATATTCTATTCTTTAATTTATCCCTAACTTCTATTTTCTGGCAAAGAACTATCATCTTCACAGAACTTCCATCAACACCATCGTTTGGCTTTTTAGGCCATTTTACAAAAATGTATGTGTCTTTCATGCCTTCATGCAAGGGTAGGACAGCAGAGCCATGCTGACATGCCTAGAGAGGGGGTTATCTGGGCCTCCTCCAGGTCTGAGTGTCAGATCACACTTCAAAACTGGCCCTTAACACAATGACAAATTAGTGCAAGTCATCAGCATTCAAGGTCACACAGAGTAAAAACTGTATTAAATCATGAAGGCCAAAGATCTACCGTAAATGGTAGAGTAAAAACCGAACTTAATAAAGAATCAAAATCAATACTTAACAATAGTGCTGACAAAATTAGGGAGGCAGAATGCACTGTGTGAAATGGGGTTTCCAAAGAGAGCTTGATGGGAAAAATCAGGCTGAATAGTCTTCAAAAGGGGAAAGATTTAAAAGCTTCAAATGGATCATAGATGACCTGCTGCCTAATTTCACAAGGCCCTGAAATAAAGAACGTAGTACTTCATGTCTGGAAAAGAGGTCATAAGTCAGAGTTAACGTAAATCAATTCCAAGTTCCCTAAAAATGAAATCTCTCTCTTTCTCTCTGTCTCTTTCTCTCTCTCTCTCTCTCTATATATATATATGTATAATTTTCACCAATACTCCATTATGAATCTTGTAGAAGTAACTCCATATTTAATGAACTGTAAATTATAAAAACACCTTTCTAAAGTTTATATAAAATTGATTTTAAAAGGCAATTTTAAATTAGTATAAAAAGATCTTTCAATAAAAGCATAAAATAATGTATTCATAATTGCTGTATTTCTTCTCACTGCAAGAGACCAGAAATTGAAGGAAGAAGTATTTTTAGGAATTTTAGGGTTCTTGATGGCTTTAGTAGAAACTAACCCAAAGATATGGATTTTATTGTTTTCTCATTTTTCTATTTAAACTTTTAACAAACTAGAACCTTAAACATAATTGCTAGTTATTATGGTGCATTTGAAAAAGACAGGTTTCTGGAAGCTTAACCATGAACCTTGATATTTTTCTGAGAAAATGGGCCTCAGAAATGTGGAAACCAACTTCTCCCAGCTCTAGATTTTCCACCCTTTGCCCTTTTACCATATTGTTTCTCCTCCTTGCCAAGCTTCAAGGCTTTAACTTGAATAATAACTGGGTTGAAAGGTAATTTCATCCAGCGTCCAACAGCCAGAAACCAGAATGGAACTGTCACAGAAATCTATTTTTTATTTATCCCTCATCTTTTAGGGATTGAACATCTTTTTGCTTATAAATAATCAAGTGATTTTTTAAACAAACAAATATACGACTAGTCATTTTCTTATCCATTTGATAAACACTATTCAGCACCTATAATTCATTCACTCTGTAAGTAACTATTGAGCACATACAATATGCCAAGCAAGTGAAAGTACTGGGGCTATGATGGTGACACGTCAGACAAGTTCCTTGCTGCACTGGAGCTTACTTTCAGCAGGGGAGGTAGATAATTTGTAAGAAAACAAACAATTCAGATTGTGATATGTGCTGATAAAGAGAATGGGCAATATGAATGTAAGGGACAAGGAAATTAATTTTAGATAATTGTTTATAATAGGTGAGGCAGTAAGCTGGAGATACAAAGAAGTTCTCAGGGAACTCACAAACAAATGAGGAAGACAAACATGGAACCTAAGAATTTCAAATACAGACCTGTGCATGCTATAATTTATTTCCATATTAAATCAGTGGGGGCTCAAAGGAAGCAATCAGCTCACTTGGACTAAGAGGTTAAGAAAGCTCTTAAACTGAATCGTAAAAATCAGGTAGAGAAAGACTTTCCAGGTTGCAGAAATAGTATGTGCAAAGGCATAAAGACGCAAAATGCATGGCCTCGTTTAAGAATAGCCATTAATCTTAGGTGGCTAGAGCACTAAATATATATATATATTTTTATATATATATAATATATATATTTTTATATATATATATAATATATATTTTTTTTATATATATATAATATATATATATTTTATATATATATATAATATATATATATTTTTATATATATTATATATATATTTTTATATATATATAATATATATATATTTTTATATATATTATATATATATTTTTATATATATATAATATATATATATTTTTATATGTATTATATATATATATTTTTATATATATATATTATATATATATATATATATATTCAGGTGATACTGCCTTTCTAGAAACACCCTTAGGCAGTTGTACCTTCACTCGTTTGCTGCTGTATTGCATTTTTAGAATTCTTCTTTGGAATCGTCTTCAAAGGCAGTATACGAAAATCTACTTTACAGTCACATGGGCATCCCCCTTAGTCCAAATGTATTTTCTCTCTCTTTTTCACTTTCACCCTGTTTGGCTTAACTGATCACCTTGTACCTATTCTAAGGAGACCTCCGGTCTCAGAGCTAGGGATCTGGAGGCGAATTCTGAGTATGGAGTGAGGTTGGACATGCTATTATGCCAACCAAGGCTGACCAACAAAACACCTCATCCAAAATGCACGAGGAAGCCCAATACCGTAAGTTCCTTTGGAAAATAATTCAACAGCATTTTTTGAGTCCCCACCACTGGGTCAGGTAGGTGTTCTATTCTACCTTAGCACTCGTTCTAGTGAGTTTTACATATCAATTCAGTCTTCACCCAGTATTTATAAATCTGTGGATTATCTTTCTTTTAAAAAATTAGACAGATGTAGCAAATTGCTTTTGTGAAATATAGCCTGGAGCTTTATGTATGATACCAAAGTGGATTTAGAAGTGAACACTCCAGTTTCTCATTCCACAAAAATATTCTTCCTTGGTATCCCAACTCTAAGAACCACATGAGTTATCATAGCAAAATTAAATATTTGCTTGGTGCTTTATAGAGTGATTCTATATTCCTTACTGCCTTTAACATGCTAAGAGCTCACTGATTCTACACCAGGGGTGTCCAATCTTTTGGCTTTCCTGGGCCACATTAGAAGAAGAATTGCCTTGGCCCACACATAAAATACACTAACACTAACGATAGCTAATGAGCTTTTTAAAATTGCAAAAAAACTCATAATGTTTTCAACACAAATTTGTGTTGGGCCACATTCAAAGCTGTCCCGGGCCACATGTGGCCCATGGGCCATGGGTTGGACAAGCTTGTTCTACACCATTATCTGCCAGAGCAGATGATTTGATGAGTGAGCATGTGCCTGTGCACCAGGCTGCTGGCCTCGCTCTGCAGGAGCCACGTTCCCTTTCAGGAGGAGCACAGGCATCTTCAGCAATGTTGTGTGCACCTCCTCGTTGTCATGGTGCAAAGTGCTTATTGGGATTCTGCCAGAAAAGATGTGATCATTGAGAATAAAAACTACTCTTTGAATTGTGCTAATAAGAAAGCTGATCCTTGGTGTTGAAATGATTAGTTTGACCTTTAATTTTTTAAGTGGCTTTATGCAAATGGGAGTGCTGCATGCTGTGTAATTTTAAACATAATATTATATTTGTTTGGTTTTCTTTTTCAAACCAGGACTGCAAAAATCAAGCTAGGCCTGGCATGGTGGCTTATGCCTGCAATCCCAGCACTTTGGGAAGCCAAGTTGAGAGGGTCACTTGAGGCCAGGAGTTTGAGACCAGCCTGGGGCAATGTAGCAAGAGCCCCCAATTTTACAAAAAAAACAAAAACAAAAAAAAACTTTTTTTAGTTTAGTCAGGTATTGTGGTGTGCCCCTGTAGTTCTAGCTTACTGGGAAGGCTGAGGCAGGAAGATCACTTAAGCCCAGGAATTCAAGGCTGCAGTGAGCTATGATCACACCACTGTACCCCAGGCCGTGTGAAAGAGTGAGACACTGTCTCAAAAAAAAAAAAAAAAAAAAAAAAAATCAAGCTAATCTTAAGCACCAGTGTTGAGTCAAGTAGTCGAATCTAAAAAATCACCAACTTGAGGGGCGCCTCTGCCCGGCCGCCCCTACTGGGAAGTGAGGAGCCCCTCTGCCTGGCCAGCCGCCCCGTCTGGGAGGGAGGTGGGGGGGTCAGCCCCCCGCCCAGCCAGCTGCCCGGTCCGGGAGATGAGGGGCGCCTCTGCCCGGCCGCCCCTACTGGGAAGTGAGGAGCCCCTCTGCCCGGCCACCGCCCCGTCTGGGAGGTGTACCCGGCAGCTCATTGGGAATGGGCCATGATGACAATGGCGGTTTTGTGGAATAGAAGCGGGGGAAAGGTGGGGAAAAGATTGAGAAATCGGATGGTTGCCATGTCTGTGTAGAGGGAGGTAGACACGGGAGACTTTTCGTTTTGTTCTGTACTAGGAAAAATTCTTCTGCCTTGTGATCCTGTTGATCGGTGACCTTACCCCCAACTCTGTGCTCTCTGAAACATGTGCTGTGTCCACTCAGGGTTAAATGGATTAAGGGTGGTGCAAGTTGTGCTTTGTTAAACAGATGCTTGAAGGCAGCATGTTCGTTAAGAGTCATCACTACTCCCTAATCTCAAGTACCCAGGGACACAAACACTACGGAAGGCCGCAGGGTCCTCTGCCTAGGAAAACCAGAGACCTTTGTTCACTTGTTTATCTGCTGACCCTCCCTCCACTATTGTCCTATGACCCTGCCAAATCCCCCTCTGCGAGAAACACCCAAGAATGATCAATAAAATAAATAAATTTTAAAAAAAATAAAAAAAATAAAAATAAAAATAAAAAATCACCAACTGCTAGTAATCTCTTCCTCATTGGTCCACCCTTAAAGAAAAGGAAAGTTGATGATACTACCCAAAATGTACTATTAAATAATTATTTTTGAATCATTGCCGACTTGGAGATGTGAGGAAGGCTTCCTTTCCTAATATGATTTTTTCACTCCTACAAGAGTTTCTTGTCGTCCAGGAAAAGGTGGTAAGAGGTGTGTACGCACTATGTGGGTGCTGAATGATGAATTACAGAGGATAATTTAGGAGGCCCCACCCTGAGGTGAACAGTTAGCTTTTAAAGAGTTACATCCAGTTAAGAGAGAAATGGGTAGGAAAGAAAGAAGAAAAGATAAAGGGAGAAGAACAGTTCGTTTTTAAAGAGCTACATCCAGTTAAGAGAGAAATGGGTAGGAAAGAAAGAAGAAAAGATGAAGGGAAGGAAAGGAAATGAAAGGAAAGGAAGAAAACTAAGGAAGGAGAAAGACATGCTGTAATCTTTTTACCTCCGTTCGATTCAAACTGGCTTATGTTATTCAGATGGCAGAAATAACGTTTGCACTTAAAGAGACTTGCTTTAAAACTTTCAGCTCTGACCTTGAGGCTGCTCACTTGGCCATCTAATGAATGGTATTTGGTTCCTGGAAATATGATAATGCCATTTGCACGTTCAGTTTCTCCTATTTTGGTGGTAAATCCAATAAATTCTTCATGTAAGCAGAAAGGCAAATTGACAACCATGAAGCCCTGTGGGTTCCGCAGAGGGATTTTTCCACCCCTCAGTTTTTAATGAGGCCCCATATTCATCATCTTCCCCAATGGCTACTTTGAGCAAGATGTGCTCAGTGTGTGCTGTTGAGCTGATGCCAAGCTGCTGACCTTTGCATTCGGTGAGCCCTCAGCTGAGAATCTGACCTAAGATCAGACATATTGTTGGATCCGTCATGTTGATTCTTGGCTCTGATACTAATGGGCAGCTAATGAGTTCATGGTGTACATATTAACCCCGGCTCTGGCGACGCTAATGCCAGATGCACAGTGAGTTGGAGTTGTGGGGAGGGAAGCAAGATGCCCAGTGCACTAGCATCTTTTTGTTTGTTTTTGCTTTTTGTTTGTTTGTTTGAGATGTAGTCTCGCTCTGTCACCACACGGGAGTGCAGTGGCGCAATCTCGGCTCACTGAAACCTCTGCTTCCTGGGCTCAGGCGATTCCCCTGCCTTAGCCTCCTGACTAGCTGGGACTACAGGTGTGTGCCACCACACCAGGCTAATTTTTTTTTTTTTTTTTTTTTTTTTTTTTTTTAGTAGAGGTGGGATTTCACCATGTTGGCCAGGATGGTTTCAATCTCCTGACCTCGTGATCCACCTGCCTCAGCCTCCCAAAGAGCTGGGATCATCTTAATAAACGTGAGCAATTAGAAGAGCCGTGTTGGTAGAATGCCTGTTTCATGGCTTATGGGAAGTAATATGCAATCTAGAGGTGGAAAAAACATACTGTCTTATCTCTCCTCTCAAATTAAAAAAAAAATCCCTCCACCTCAGAGAGGTGCTTTACGAACTGTGAAATAGGGAGAAAAGTTGAAATGTTTGAAGAGTCCGATAATGGCTTTTATTACCAAGGGGAAACTGATGTCCAGCCCTGCTGTTCAGTAACAGTAGATTTAAGACCTCCAGGCATGGCCATGTGGCATTGACCACAGGCACATTGGTGACATTTCAAGACAGTGCTGTGTTGTCTGTTTTCTTCAAGAGCTGGCAGGCCAGAGCTAAGGCATAGGAGGGCATGCTACTCTGGCCTTGGAAACAAGTTTTCAAAAGGCAGTGGTGTAAAGAATTTCTACCAGCACACTCTGAAAGACATAATATGCCAGAGAAGGAGTTGTGTCTAATTTGTTCCTGCACCTGAAGTGCCTACCACTGTGTTTCTGGCCACTAGTTTAAGACAGATTGGTTGAATTGGTTAAGGAGTCATGAAAATTGATTATGCATTCCACCAGGCTACTAAGGATAGCTGTTTTACTTTGGACAGGGTATCTCTCTTAAATTTGTTTCAGCTGCCTCATATTTCAGATGAGAAAACCGAGACACAGAAAGGATAAATAACTTTGCACTGTATTGCACTGATTTCCCTAAGAATGTATGTTATATGAGAAAGAAGGATGCCTGCTGTAATGCTGTGGATAAACAGTGTGCATGGAGCCCTAAAGAACCAATTCTCATCCTCACTGCTCTTTCTGTTTTTTCTTGGGCAAACCACTGACAGTCTCTCTGAGCTCCTGCATCCTGCCTCATAAATGGTAAATAATGCACGTGAAAGCACTGCATAAACTTTAGATCCCCATATAAAGATAAGCTCTTATTATTAATTTATTTTCCAAGACACTGCTTCCCCAACTCTGTCACTACAGTTTATATGAGAAAAAGAAAACGAAGAGTCCACAATCAAATAACTGAAAAGTGAGATGTCCTGATACAAACAAATACATTTGAATTTGTTTAATATAGTGAATCCTAAATCAATCTCACCACTCTGATACCCAACAAAGATTAATAACCACTACCGGATACATGGTAATTCTACATTTTATCCTTATAAAGAGAGAAACAAAGAATGCCACGTACTTTTTCCTATATAAATGTCAGTAAACCTTATATTTATTCATTCACTGTCACTGAGCATCTGGTACATTATTGTAGTACATGACATTACTGTATACTAGCAGTATTGTAATGTTGATCTCCAGAGTGTTGCCTGGAGAGGAGATGGTGGGATGGTGTTAATTAAAAATGCAGATTTTGTACCCATTAACCAACCACTCTTCATACCTCACTTACCTTTCCCAGCCTCTAGTAACTACCATTCTACTATCTACCTCCATGCAATCAACTTTTTTTTTTTTTTGAGATGGAGCTGCACTCTTGTTGCCCAGGCTAAAGTGCAGTGGCACAATCCAGGCTCACTGCAGCCTCCACCTCCTGGGTTCAAGCAATTCTCCTGCCTCAGCCTCCCAAGTAGCTGGGATTATAGGTGCCCACCACCATGCCTGGCTAATTGTTTGTATTCTTAGTAGACACAGGGTTTCACCATGTTGGCCAGGCTGGTTTTGAACTCCTGGCCTCAGCTGATCCACCCGCCTCAGCCTCCCAAAGTGCTGGGATTATAGATGTGAGCCACCATGCCCAGCCAAGATCAACTTTTTTAGTTCCCACATAAGAGTGAGAAAATGCAATATTTTTCTTCCTGTGCCTGACTTATTTTGCTTAACATCATGACCTCCAGTTCCATCTGAGTGACTATAGTTAACAATATATTATATATTTCAAAATAGCTAGAAGAGAAGATTTGGAATGTTCCCAACACAAAGATATGATAAATGTTTGAGGTGATGGTTATCGTAAATACTCTAATTTGATCTTTGCACATTTCATGCATGTATCAAAATATCACGTGTGCCACAAATATGTATAATTATTCTGTATCAACAAAAAAATTACGGCCAGCTGTACTTTTGTCTCTACTAAAAATACAAAATTAGCCAGGCATGGTGGTGTGCACCTGTAATCCCAGCTACTAGGGAGGCTGAGGCAGGAAAATCGCTTGAACCCAGGAGGCGGAGGTTGCAGTGAGCTGAGATCGAGCCATTGCACTCCAGCTTGGGTGACAAGATCAAAACTCGATCTCAAAAAAATAAAATAAAAGCAGATTTGGGGACTCTACCTTAAACCCACTAATTCAGAATCACCCCAGTGGCTAGGGCTTGGAAATCTATATTTTCAGCAAGCTCTCAGGAGATTCCGATGCCTAACAGTGTTTAATAACCACCACTGTATACTGCATTGTGGAAGACCACATGCTATGGAGTTAGTCCCCTTGGTTCTATGACTTACTAGCCTTGTGACCTGGGCAAGCTACTTTAATGTTTCTAAGCTCCAGTTTTCTTATCTGTGAAAGGGATGTAATAACTACTTTGCAAATATTTTATGAAGATTAAATGATATAATACATGCAATGTGCTTGTTATAACATCTGATATTATAAGATCTCATTCGTAGTAATGGCTACTGTTATTGTTATTATAAGGACCACTACGCAAAGTGGAAATATCAGTTAAACACAACGGCTTTCTTGAAGGCTCACTGTTCGGTGCCAGTGTTAAATTTTAGCAGCTAATTGCAGGCACCATGATGTGCACTACAGGGGAGACATGAATGAAATCAAATGGAAATTCAGTGACTCACTCTGTTTGGAGGGACTTGTGGAAGGCTCACCAGAGAAGACATGTGAGCCGATCTTGAAGTAGATGTCTTCTAGGTAAGAACCAACCTCACCTATACACAGAAAAATAAGTAATACTGAGAGTACTTCCAGGAAACCCAAAGGAAATTTGCCACACGTCTGGCACTGCCTTTTTTTTTTTTTTTTTTTTTGAGACGGAGTCTCGCTCTGTCACCCAGGCTGGAGTGCAGTGGCATGGTCTCGGCTCACTGCAACCTCTGCCTCCTGGGTTCAAGTGATTCTCCTGCCTCAGCCTCCCAAGTAGCTGGGACTACAGGCACCCGCCACCACGCCTGGCTAATTGTTTCTATTTTTAGTAGTGATGTGGTTTCACCGTGTTAGCCAGGATGCTCTCGATATCCTGACCTTGTGATCTGCCCGCCTCGCCTCCCAAAGTGCTGGGATTACAGGCGTGAGCTACAGCACCTGGCCTGGCACTGCCTTCTTGATAGCTGTGTGGCATGACTTCCCATTATCTCTCGTCTCAGAGGTAATTATTCTTTCTCCGACTTAATTTTCTTCACAGACTGCTGTAAGGAATGTGGACAATATAACTCCACAAATATTTTTAAATAATTTAAAATAACAGTCCCAGTTTCCTTATTAACGATTTTTTTCCCCATAGCTTCTAATTGCTATTTGCCAACTTTTGATTTTGCTTCTTCTCCCTTTTCTCCCTCTTCTGCACTCTTGGGGGAAGGTTTAACTGGCCACCAGCTGGCCAAAAGTGACCCTGAACAGAGATCTAAGGAATCCAAAGCTTAATGGTGGATAAGCCTAACAACCAGCATCAATTTCATATGCACTCTGTTTAGCGTTATCAAGAAAATTCAGCACATTTAGATCAGGTGCTTGCTGTAGGGTCAGACCTGCTCAGGGCTCTTATTTGGCCAGCAAGAGGTCAAGACCCACAGAACCACCGCCACCACCACCTCTGTGTCAGCAGGAGGCAATTACAGAAGACTAACCTTTGTCCATTTTCCCCCAAATCTTTGGGGTCTTGGAATCTTGAGGGGGGAAGTGTTACAGTAGGTAGTAGTCAGGTATGAGCAGGGCAGGAGCGGGCTCCCCACCCACACACAGCAGGTGTGTTGGGCGATCATCAGGTGATGGTTAGGCCGTTGTTAATTGCCTCTCTAAAGTAATAATTGATCACAGCCGGCACCAGGGAAAAGCAGTCTCGTAACAGAGAGAAAACACCTGAAACTGATCAGCAGCTTCCCAACAAGATCTCAGGAGTGGGGAGAAGCAATGCAAGATCCCGGAAGTAGGCCGAAGTATAAAACCCCAAATCAAGAGGTAAAGCTGTGCCCTTGGTTTCTCAAGTTGCCCACTTGGCCCTCTTCCAAGTGTACTTTTCTTCCTTTCCTTACTGTTTTAAAGCTTTTTAATAAACTTCCACTCCTGCTCTGGAAAACAAACAAACAAACAAAAAACTTTAGCCCTGCTCAGTGGGCTGCAAATGCAAACCATGACCCTATCTTCCAGGTTTATAAGATGATTAATGAATGAAACAATCAGTTAAGAAGTTTCAAAATCAGGGCCGGGTGCAGTGGCTCACGCCCGTAATCCCAGCACTTTGGGAGGCTGAGGAGGGAGGATCTGAGATCAGGAGTTCGAGACCAGACTGGCCAACGTGGTGAAACCCCGTCTCTTCTAAAAATACAAAAATTAGCTGGGCACAGTGGTACGTGCCTATAATCCGAGCTACCTGGGAGGCTGAGGCAAGAGAATCGCTTTAACCAGGGAGGCAGAGGTTGCAGTGAGCCGAGATCACGCCACTGCACTCCTGCCTGGGCAACAGAGTGAGACTGTCTCAAAAAAAAAAAGTTTCAAAATCAAATAGTGAATAATAAAGAAACTGTGTGCAAAGCAAAATAATCTTATGCTGATTAAACCACTGCCTATATCTTTATGTGATTAACTAGAAAAATGTGAGATCAGGAGAATTAAGAACATTGATCTAGCCTCATGGATCCCCAAGCACAAGATTTGGAAGGAGAATATGAATTTATTAAATCTCACCTGTGGTACCCTTAGGAATTGCATGCACACCTTTTCATGAGGCAAGAGGTCTATGCTATGGTTCCCAGGAAGTGTTGAGCCACGGTCTCTTACAAAGCCTGGAAAACATCAGACAGAACAGTGGCCAACACTGCTGGAATACTTGTGTGTACCGCCATGTAATATGTAATAATAAAGTGAGACATCTCTCATTTCTCCCCCTGTCAGGCAGAAAGAGAGGTTTGACACAGTTTGTTTTTTATTTGTTTTTGGTGTTTTTTTTTTAATGTTAATTTTCCTTTAAAAAGTAATCTGTACTCATTGTAAAAACTATTTTCCATTTGTTTTTTCAATGTGATTACAAATTTTTTAAAAGTGGTTCTGCAGGGCTTGGCAGTGCTCCCCAAAGATACTCTCATATTGACGGGGCTCTCCAACACCCTCAGGTGGCAGGTTGGGAGGGAACTGCATACTTCACCAGCAGCAGCAGTCTCTTCTGACGGCTCGGGGTGTCCTGCCCCAGCCCCTGCTGCCTGGTGGCAGGATTACTGCTGGTAGGTGGTCATTTGATCCCCGGCATATGTTGACAATGAAAGAAAAACTCTAGTATGGACCTACGCCTGGTCTACTCATTGTTGTCTTCAGTTTAAGGAACACAGAACATTAACACAGGAGGGAAGGGGGCAATTCCACACTGAACTCTTTCTACCTCAGAATCTTTGGCTTGTCTAGTTTTTAAGATATTTTTTCTTGCCTGGAACTAGATTTATTACTTTTCCTTTGTTCTTTTCCTTTGTTTTATTTTCCTTTCTATGGATTTTGGAATAAGACTTACTATGCAGTCTATATCTGCTCTTTTAGTAGTCATCCTTTACTTGTTTAGACACATATGTGACCTAAAATCTAAACAGAACTAATATCTTTAATTCATTCCCCCTAAATTTAAGGATCTCCGCAGGATTTTACTGCACTCCTATCTTAACATGTTATTTTGCTCAGTGTCTTATTTATCATCTTATTTTACACTCCCCAAGGTAGCAATTACTTTTTTAAAAATCCATTTAATACTCACTTAGGTTCACACACAAGTTGGTTTCTTTGCTCACCTTTGCTTTCTATGTCCCACTACTTCCTTGGGAATTCAGTTTCCTTCTTCATAAAGCACTCCTTTTAGTAATTTTATTTTTCAGAAGAGTCCTTTTCTTTCTTCCAAAATGTGTTCTCCTGTATTTTTCTAGTATTTTAAACAGATTTCTAGTGTCGTCTCTATCCTTTTATTGTATTATAGAAGCTGAATTAGTTTGCTAAGTCTGCCATAGCAAAGTACTGCAGACTGAGTGGGTTAAATAACAGAAATTTATTTTCTCAGTTCTGGAGGCTGAAAGTCTGAGATCAAGGTGCCAGCAGGGTTGGTTTGTTCAGAGGCCTCTCCCCCTGGCTTGTAGATGGCCGTCTTCTCTCTGTGTCTTCATCTGTTCTTCCCTCTGTGGGTGTCTGTGCCCTAATCTTTCCTTCTAATGATGACTCCAGTCATATTGGATTAAGGCCCAAACATATGACTTTATTTTACTTAAAATACCTCTTTGAAGACCCTGTGTCTAAATACAGTCACATCTGAGAAACTGGGAGTTAGGACTTCTACATATGAATTGGGGTGGGGAGGGACAATTTCACCCATAACTGTTGTTCATGTTCTTCTAATAATCCTATATGATGTGTTCATTCACTAATTCTCATGGAGAATTTTTATCTTTTGTGATCTGAAGTTTCGGACAGTGAGCTCATCTTCACTGGGTGTTTAATTTGGGAATTCTGTGTGCCTGGGTCAAAGGTGGGTTCCTACAGAGCAGCTTTATCCCAAAGGATCTGCCAGGTGCTGCCACAGTTTCAAAGACGCTGTTCAATGTTTATGATAATTACCAAGCTTGCGGTTTCTTGGATCATGTAGGCAATATAAATGCTAACCCCAGACCCTCACGAGGCAGAAGCCTGTAGTTGTAAATGATCAGAGACCTTTTAACCTATCCAAATGACAGCTGTTGGCAATAAAGCCTTTTCCTTTCATCCTTTCACGAACTGTGCATTCTTTCAAGGGTCCAGACTTAAGTGTGGACATCAGTTACAACATTTCACCTTGCAGGAACCACCCATGGAGTTGTGTAGCACTCAGCTATTCACAAGTCATGCTGAAACCTATCTGGGATTATGGAGATCTTCATTTTCCCCAAGACTTTCTACCCCAGCTGGGCCATAGCATCAACACTGCATCACTCCCTTTTTTCTTTTTCTTGCATCAGTGGCTTTCAGCTACTCATTTAAAACGATGTAAGTTAGATGTTATCCTTCATTTTTAGGTATCTGTAGTACAAGGGTTTTCAAGATAACAAGTCTTTCATTGCTGGAATGAAAAGTTAAATGGCCATTTAACATTAAGAGATATACCTAATGTTAAATGACGAGTTAATGGGTGCAGCACACCAACATGGCACATGTGTACATATGTAACTAACCTGCACGTTGTGCGCATGTACCCTAAAACTTAAAGTATAATTTTTTTTAAAAAGCCAGACACAAAAAAGAAAAGAAAAAAAAAGAAAAGTTAAATGGCAAGTTCATTGGGATTGCATTAAATTTATAGATTAATGTAGGTGGAAGCAACAGCCTTAAAATAGTGAATATTCCCTCTCAATAACTGGATATTTGTTTAGATACTCTTTGTGTTCCTCTAAAAGATTTTAAAATTTTTCCTTGTGTGAATTTGTACTCCATTTTATTTTTTATTCACTTTTATTACCTTTGACTATTATACTTGGAATCTTTATTATTTTAACTTCTACTAAATGTTTTTTGTTTATGTAAAGGCTATAATTTCTGTATACTAATTCTGTGCCTACTTGTTGGATTCCTTTATTTATGATAATTTTCCAACTGCCTCTCTTGGCTTTTCCAGGGATACAGTCTTCTCATCTCAAGATTATGATAATTTTACCCCTCTCATCTAATATTTTATGTCTCCATTTAATTTCTCTTGCTGGATTGATGTTTCTTAACAATGGTATGTAATTGTGGGGATAAAGAGTATTCTTATATTTTCCCTAACTTAAACAGGAACGTTTCTTGTGTTGTCAAGAAACAATAATGTTTTTTGTGGTTTCTTGTTATGCTTCACATTGGCTACCTTGCAAATTAAAGTGATGGACATTTGTATAGGTCTTTAGAATTTAAAAGCACTTTTCTGTACATGGTCATGTTTGAATTCTCACCACCACTTTATTCTGTGAGACCAAAACCAACTTGCTCAATTTTATTTTAAAGACAACTTACTGAAAATTTTACCTCAGTGAATAATGACCTTCAATTGTACCTGCGGGTGGAAATTTTATCCACTTTTGGTTACCAAATGTAGTGATAATACCTGCCTATTCACAAACTTCCTATTGTTTGTTTCTTACTGAAACTCAAATCTGGTCTTCTTTACTAAAAAGCAAGTGAGAAGAATTTAAGAAGCAGTGTAATGATTTGGAGTGTGTATATATATATATATATATACACATACACACACACACATATATACACACACGCACTGACATAGTATTTTATACTGACATAAATATACAACTATATATTTATAAAGTATATCATATTTATACAGGATACAGTATATATAGTATTATATATACTTTACCATTATTATATATAATTATATAATTATGTTATAAATAATTATATATTATTATATTATATATAATTATATTATAATTCCATATCATATAACATATATATAATTATATATATAGATACACATATCAGTATATAATTTTAGGGTAATAGCTATTAATTTAAGATGTTTGCATAAAGCACTGCAAAGCCCTAGTCTGATCTATTTATACTTACACAGTTGGTGGCATTCACTAAGGGCCACTCTGCAAGACTGTGCAGTTTGTGCATTCCACAAAGGTTCCCAGATGCAGGGACGAGTAGGGGCGAAATCTGACATTCTACTTGTCAAGCCTCCCACCTTGGCAGGGTCATGGCTCACCAGAAGAGGCCCCTTTTTGTCTGTAGCTAAATGTTGTACCTGCAGGGCTGCATTTTCCCAGAAGGGGGCACCTTTTCATCATTCACTTAAAGATTCCATAAGGCTGACACCACAAGCCATGGATTGCACTGACTTCCCTAAAGCATAATTCCACGCATAGCTCACGGGAGTCACAGCGCAACCTCCCACTAATATTACACAGGGCTTTGCCCTATCTGGACTTTGTTTTAACAAATGTGAGGTCATCATTTCAGAAGGTTCCCATTATGTAAATCTCAGTTTTGAGACATATGTCATCTTCATCACCATCAACAGCAAACATCTACTGGACACCTACCAAGCAGGAGTCACTAATACACAGTAGATACAAAAAGAGGTGAACACATAACTTAGCATGGCTTCTTAAGAAACACTAACCAAAGATACGTGTCATGGCTGGGCTTGTGAACATACACTACTCTTGTCTCAAGTAAACTTTCTAAAAAAGCACAGTTAGACGTGGTAATATCACTGGAAACTACAGATTCCCAGCTGTTAGCCTTGTAGCTACTTCTGGAGAGCTTGGTGTCTCCATAGGAAATGGAGTAAGTAAAACCTCCTTTCAGAGACAAGCTGTGAATTATGGGAGTAGCACAATGACTCTGGAAAGCAGATAAATTTCCTGTGCATTGATGCACTGCAAAGGACTAAGCCCATTTCTTGCTGTTCCTCCAAGCCTTATAGAAAGGGGACTGCAGAGTCAGCACCACTGAATCAAATTATTAAAGTGGAAGGAATCTTATACATCATCCACTCGGCATTCCTCGTACACAAAGGCACATTGCTGTAGGAATAAGCAGTGACCAATTCAGGACCACACTCTTGGTAACGGGAGAGTGGAGATTAAAATATGACATGGACCTCTACTTGGGGATTCAGGATGCTACTGCTCCTGAGATTTTTCAAGTATTTTCATTCATCCAGCAATGACTTACAAATACTATAAGTATTAATAGTCTCTGAAACATCAATGGCTTGAAGAAGCAGCACATCTTACTGGAAACAATTGCCTGGCTTTGAATTCTGGTTTATATCTTTTTACCAGGAATTGTTACTGAGCTATATAGTTCAGTCTTTAGGTCTGATTCTTCTATTTTTGGAATAGTTGTCTGTATGAATTTAAAATGCAAAAGTTGGCCAGGCACGGCGATTCACACCTGCAATCCCAGCACTTTGGGAGGCCGAGGTGGGTGGATCACCCGAGGTCAGGAGTTCAAGACAAGACTGGCCAACATGGTGAAACCCCGTCTCTACTAAAAATACAAAAATTAGCTGGGCATGGTGGTGCGCACCTGTAATCCCAGCTACCTGAGAGGCTGAGGCAGGAGAATTGCCTGAACCCGGGAGGCAGAGGTTGCAGTGAGTCGAGATCACACCACTTCACTCCAGCCTGGAGACACAGAGAAACTGTCTGAAAAAAAAAAAAAAAAAGAAGCAAAAGTCACAGGCTTCCAAGCCATGGGCTAATTAGTGGCCTATGATACGAACCACCTGAGAAGAATTGATACATGGAAAGGCTGCAAGAGTGGGCCACTTAGCTGTGGAACCCGAAATGACATTTGATGGAGATTCAGGTATTCAGAGCACCACCATGAGCCATGAGAACGCAGAGGACATTCGTAGGCAGAGACGGATGACCATACCGACGGAGACGCCAAGGGGATATCAAAAGAAGAGATAACTAATTCTGTTTCGGATGGCTCTCCAATTCCCAGGAGGCCTGGCTCAGTTTCTCTCTTGATCTGTGCATTCCATGAGACCTTGGCATCCTCAACTTACACCTCCCTCTTTATTTGGGCCCATATCAGTCATTTTTCCTTTTCTGTAATCAGAGGATCTGGACCAATGCCACCTTTCACTCGCAGACACCTGGGTATGGAACCCTGGAAGAGCAGGATTCCTTTTGACAAAGCCTTGGCCTGACAAGTCTCTTAGTCCCTACTGAGAAGGGCTGCAGACACCTCTTCTTCATCATCCCTGGTCAAAATGTACCTCTGGGGAGATGGAAACTTCATTCAACCACTTTCCAATTCCATTAGAAAGAGCTTTATTCCTCCCAAGATTGATTAGTGAACTGATCATGAACTGAATATTAGGTCTGAACATTTTGAGGTGACTTCTGAATGAAACTTGAATCCCACAGGACCTGTGGGTGACATAGGACCCAGCAGTTTCCCCTTCTCATCCTGAAAGCATATGGGCACAGTGTCGTGTCCTACAGATCAGTGTTGTTTCAACTTTCGCATGCATCAGAATTGCCTGGAGGACTTGTTGGAACATAGGTTGCTGGACTCCCCTGCAAGAGTTTCTGATTCAGTAGGTTTGGGGTGGGATGCAAGAATTTGCATTTTTAACAAGTTCCCAGGCAATGCTGATGATTCTGGTTCTGAATTACACTTTGAGAAGCACTGCTTTAGAACAATTCTTGTCAAAAAAGAAAGGAAAAGAAAAGTGACAAGTGTGGAGTGACGACTAAAAATCTAGGGTAGCTGGGTGCGGTGGCTCACGCCTGTAATCCCAGCACTTTGCAGAGGCCAAGGCGGGTGGATCACTTGAGGCCAGGAGTTCGAGACCAGCCTGACCAATATGGTGAAACCCCATCTCTACCAGAAATACAAAAATTACCCGGGCATGGTGGCGCACCTGTAGTCCCAGCTACTTGGGAGGCTGAGGCAGGAGAATTGCTTGAACCCGGGAGGAGAGGTTGCAGTGAGCCAAGATCGCGCCACTGCATTCCAGCCTGGGCGACAGAGCGAAACCCCGTCTCAAAAAAAGAAAAAAAAAAAAATCTAGAGATTTTTTTGAGGGGGGTGGATGATGAAAATATTCTAAAACTATATTATGGCGATAGCCCCACAAAAATAACTGAGAATAATTGAATTGTACATTTTAAATGAGATAATGTGGTGGTATATAAATTACATGATAGCAAATCTGTGTAAAAGTCATCTTAACATGACTTTTAAACAGCTATTAATGTTTAAACGCTTTTTAAAAGTTTAATGACTTTGAAACAGCTTTGTTACATAGCTTATACACAGAATTGACATTTAAAATGACTTTTAAATGCTTTTTATTATATAATTTATACATATAATTTTTAAAAATTAATTTAATAGATTGCAAACAATATTTTTCTCTTAATTAAATAGAATAGAAAATATTAGATTGTGTTTATGTAGTGTATCAGGATTCTCCAGAGAAACAGGAGCAATAGGATGTGTGTGTAAGATGGAGAGGGATCTAGATAGATACATAGAAACACAGGGAAAGATAATCACATGATTATAGCGGCTGGCAAATCTGAAATCTGCAGGGTGGACTAGCTGGCTGGAAATTGTGGCAACAGATGAAGTTAAAGTCTTGAGTCCAAAGACAGTGTAGAGGCAGAATTCCTTTCTTTCGGGGGAACCTCGGTCTTTTCAGGCCTTCAACTGATTGGACAAGGCCCACACACCTGATGGAAGGTCATCTGCTTTACTCAAAGTCAATGTGATTAAGTGTTAATCACATCTAAAAAATACATTCACAGCAACACCTAGACTGATATTTGACCAAACAGTGGCATACCATAGCCTAGCTAGGTTGACACATAAAATTTACCATCACACAGAGTAAAAATAGCATTTTGTGAAAAGTTTGTTTCCATTTGCACACTCACCTGTGTGTGAACTGGCTTGTGATTTTCAATGCCTTCATTACTGTGAGTCATGGGTTAAAAAATACAAAAGCCTCTGCTTTCCATCTTCATATGCAGACAGATGACTGTACCAAAAACTTTATGAAATAAACAAAACAAACAAAAAGGCTGCTTTAGTACTTTTGGTGAAAGCATACTAAATGAAATTTAATCAAGTTTTTTGTTGTTGTTTGTTTTTGTTTTTTGTTTCTTTTGCCTCCAACTTAAAGACCTAGTAGAAAGAAAGTAGTCTCAAGGTTTCTGGAGCCTTATCTGGCTATGTGGCTCTCACCTTTATTACCGTAGATAGCCATATGCTGGTGACTGTCTGAGGGCTGTAAAGCCAAGCCCGGGATGACTGAACCAAGTGGAAAACACGTGTAGGTTGGCATGCGCGTCTTGTAGACACAATGGGATGATTAAGCCAAGCCTCACTGTTTCATTAACCTGCAACCAAGCAATTTATTTGGAGGAGGCTGTTTTGGCATGGCAGCTTCAAAGACATAAAAATGTTGCCATTTCTTAACCAGTCAGGTGCAGAGCTGACAGTCCTGACCTCCCACTGCGGACACAAGCAGGGCACACAATGAGAGTCAGGGATGGAGTGAGACACAAGAGGTAGATGAAGTTGTCTCCAATACACATTACTTTGTATTTTTTTGTTTTGTAAAGGACTTTAAAACTGTGTCTTTGAATTTTTTTAGCACGAAGGATATGGTGAAACTCTCAACTGGATTAGAGATGGGGTTAGGCTCAGGTATGGGGTAAGGATGTCCATGGGGTATTTTTTGGAAAACACAGTTTAAATTGTTTTTGAAGATAATTTCAAACGGTCTCATCCAAGTAAGCTGTCTCAGAATATCAGATGTTTTCATCCTCACGAGACCAACGAAATCTAAATTTTACCATCTAAATTCACCACCCTTAGGTATGTAATGCGTGCATACTGCCCCTCCCCCTATGCTGACCACTCCCCCTCCCCACTAGAGATCAGTCTGATGATGACTCCAGGAATAGCAAATCTCTTTGCTGGGGTTCGGATTATTCCGCAGAGTGAAAGTGTTCATTGTGTCTGACCCATCCAGATTCCCAGCAGTGCTAGCAGACAGCACCTCTTGACATAACTCCAGGCAGCCTAGCTGCCTTGCCTTCCTCTTTGTCTGGGTCTGCTGGGCACCAAGCTCTTTCACCTACATGAGTGTGGGGAAGTGGTGTTTTGTCCTCTGTATGAGCTGTTTGCTTTTCCTTCCCATCAGAGTCTAACCACTCCCCTGTGCTCAGGCTGAGTCAAGATGAGCAAGGCTGGGCTGGACTCTCATTGTGCCCCATCTCCTCACTCATATTTCCCAGGATGGCCCTGCCCTGTGTCTTTTGCTTGTACTTCCTTCACCCCACAGCCCTGCAGCTGTGCCTCGTCCCACTCCCTTGTGACTAAGCCCAGTTTCCCCTCTTTCTCTTGCTGCCCCATCTTATGGTCAGCCTCAAACTGAACTGCAAAACTATATGTCTGACTGTAGAGCTACCACACTATGCTGACCAAGATAGATTATAGATAAATTAAATGACAAATTGATACATGGAATAAAAGACAAGTAAGGAATTCCAGCTACCTATTGCTGAGTAATAGCTACTTCAATTAAATGCCTTTTCACTGGGGCAGCAGCTTAAAAGCAACAGCCAATTTAACATCTCTCACAATTCTGTGGGCTGACTGGGTTTAGCCAGAAAGAACTTCTGCTCCATGTTCTGTCAGCAGGACCTGCAGTCATCTGGAAACTGCACTGAGCTGTACCATCCAAGATGGTGCACACATATGGCTGATAATTGGTCCTGGTTGTCATTTGGGAGCTCAGCTGGGATTGTCAACTGGAGCACCTTTGTTCTCCATGTTCTCTGTCTGTATGGCTTGGGCCTCTCTCAGCATGGTGGCTGGATCCCAGGGGCGCAGTGTTCCAAGTGCATGAAAGCAGGAGGTGCAGAATGTCTTCAAACCCAGTTTCAGAAGTTGCACAGCATCACTTCTGCTGCATCCTGTTAGTCAAAACAAGTCATGGGGCCTGCCCAGAGGAGAGAAAGAGACTCTACTTCTTGATGGATTTGTGGCCCTCCTTAAACTGCCACACAGACAGGTAAACAGATAAAGAAGAGGTGAACTGAAATATTCCAACTAAAATTTTGAGGAGCTAGATCATGTTTTCTGTGTTTCTTGTTACTTCCCGGCATTTTCTGTTTTTTAACAACAAATAAATTGCTATTTTTAAATGTAATAAGTATAGCTTATGCATAATCCAAATGCTATAAGTATAGCTTGATAAATTTTAACAAACTGTACCTATCCATGTCACTAGCATCCACATTAAGAAAGACAACTTTAGCAGCATTTTAGAAACCTTGAATAGCTATGACTTTTGCAAAGAGAAAAGCACTTAATATTTAAAGAGAAGCATCTATCATTTAAAAAAAACAGTTATTTCCAATCTTCTATTCTTTACAACTACGACATCTCTTTGACATATATAAAATAACTCTTAATTATTCTTCAAATTATAGATTTCAGGGTTCAATTGGCTAATCTCCAACAATCTCCAGCAAATGAATGGAAGTGGGATTTTCCAACAGTGAAATGGCCAGTCTGAATATTTGGTGAACTGACTGATCATGTATATCTTTACTTAAGCATTTATCATTGTCAAAACGATATTTAATTCTTCAGATTTATTTTGAAATGAGGCATGAATAAATATAAAACCTGGATTTATAGCAAAAGCATCAAGCAGCAATTAGCTTCAGAAATATTTTTTAAAAATCTGCATGTGCACACAAGGTCATTTTGTCAACCTCACATTTTCTGGAGGTAATCATTAGGTTCTGATGAGATAGAAATCACACAATTATACAGCTCATTGTTAATACAAATTATTTGTGCGGTATTTTTATTAACTTTTAATGTGTATTTCTATTTTGTTACGGCCACTGATGAATAATCAAGGACCAAGGCTTGTTCTCACTCTTTAAATCTTGACTTAAAGTTCCCTGATGACATTCACCTTTCCTGGCCACCTTATATAGAGGTAGCACCTTTCTTCCTGCCTGGCTTGTTTTCTACAGAACCCTGTGGTAGCCCGAATAATGGCCTGTAAACATATCCAGATCCTAAGCCCTGGAACCTGTGAACATTGCCCCATATGGAAAAAGGGTAGTTGTACATATTGAAGACCTTGCCATGCAGACATAATCCTGCCTGCATTATTTCACTGGGTCCTACGTGTAACCACATGTATCTTTATAAGAGGGAGGCCAAGGGAGACTTCACACAGAGGAGGAGCCGTGCGATGGAAGCAGAGTCAGAGAGAGAAGATGCTATGGCTCTGGCTTTGAAGATGCAGGGCTGAAAAAAAATGCAGCTCTAGAAGCTAGGAAGAGCAAAGCAAAGGGCTCTCCCCTAGAGGATCAGGAGGGAGGGCAGCCCTGAGGATGCTTTGACTTTCCCCCATTAATTCGAATTTCAGACTTTTGGCCTCCAGAACTATAAGGGAATAAATACGTATTGCTTTAAGCAACCTGGTTTATGGTAATGTGTTACAGGGGCATAGGAAATGAACATGGTGCCTGCTACAATCTGAATGCTTTGTTTGCTTCCCTGTTTTTATTCTCATCTCCCTCACTAGACTCTAAGCTCCTGGGGGTGAGACCTTGTCTGACTTCTTCACTGCTATCCACAGTTCAGTACTTGGCACAGAGTAAATGTATACTCTGTGATTCAGCCATAAATGACACTCAGGAGAAGGTTGTTTGGAGAAAGTCTGTGAATGCTAAAAGATGAAGAAAGTTTGGCCTGGCATAAAGAAGTGGGGCTGGTGTTACAGATAGGGGCTCTGTTATATGCAAATGTGCAGAGATGAGGATGAAGAAGTCATGTGGAACTGTGGAGACCCAATGAAGAAATGACCAGATAAGCCCTGAGTTCCCTTGAGAAGAATTGAGACTCTTCCTGGAGGGATGACACGAGGCCAGATTGAGGGAACTTTGAAAACCAAGAGGAAAACAATGGATTGGAATGGAAAGGGATGTGTGAGAGCCAGAAGCGGGACTTCAGGCTGGATGGCTCTGGACTTGTGTGCACATAGTTTTCCCAGTGAGCAGAATAAGCGCCAGCAAAGCATCTTCCCATCCCCAAACAGAAAAAAGTTTACTCTTGAGGAATTAATGAAGACTTTTGTAGTTGGAAAAATCTACCAAGAAACTCTTAATTTCACATACAATGTATGTTCTGTTTTAAATTTGTCTTGATTTTTGTTGGAATTATATATAAGTCACCAAAACTGCAACCTTTCCAGGACTTTAGGCCTCTGAAGGATTAAGATTGTAAGTCATTGGGGCAGCAGGATGAGCCAGAAGCCTGATTCATCCCTGACCGGGGCCTGTGTCCTGATGCTGCCAGGGTGGCTCAGTTCTAGGGGAACATATTCAGTCTGCAATGCACAGATCAGCAAATTCATTGGCTCCGCCCCCTTCCATAATGCTGCTCCCATATTCTTACTTTGTATAATTACCTGATGACTTATATCCTTATTAAGAGCTTGCCAAAATGGCAATCAATTAGCAAACACATGCATTAGGATCCTTCTTTGTGGTTTTCTTGTAAAGGATACTCATTTTTCACTAATGTGATGTCCTGCTACTCCTAAAAACTGCTGTCCTGTGAAAATGCCAATTCAGCAGGAACCCTGGCTATGGAACAAGAGTGTGCAAATCACACGTGCTTATAAAAATCCATCGCATCCCTTGTGGGAGACAGATTAATGGCTCCCTGGGGGGTGTTGTGCTAGTTTCCTATAGCTGCTATAGCAAATTATCACAAACCCAGTGGCTTAAAACAGAAATTTATTCTCTCATAGACCTAGAATTCAGAAGTCCAAAATCAGCATCACTGGGCCAAAATCAAGGTGTTGGTAGGGCCACGTGCCCTCTGGATGCTCTAAGGGACAATCTATTTCTTGCGTCTTCCAGCTTCTGGTGGCCACTGGTATCCTTGGCTTGTGGCCACATCACTCTAGTCTCTGTCTCTATGGTCCACTGCCTTCTGCTCGTCTATCTGAAATGTCCCTCTTGTGATTGCATTTAGGGCTTGTGATTGCATTTAGGGCTCATTCAGATAACTCAGGCTAGTCTCCCTATCTCGAGACCTCTGCAAAGTCTTTGCCATATAAGGTAGCACAGGTTCCAGGTATTGGGACATGAACATCATTTGTGGGGGGACCACTGTTCAGCCTACCACAGATGTCTATGCATTAAGCACCAAACCTCTGCATATGTAATTAAAGTTATGGACCTTGAAATGAACAGAGTAGTCTGGATTATCCAGATGTGCCCAGTCTCATCACATAAGGCCTTAAAAGAAAAGACGCTTTCCTGACTGTGGTCAGAGAGAGCACAGAGAAAGACACAGGAGGGATGTGAAGGAGGAGAGAGACTTTATCCACCATTGCCAGCTTTGAAGGTGGAAGGGAGGGTGGAGAAGAGCCCAGGAATGCAGGCAACCTCCAGAAACTGGGAATGGCCCTCAGCTGATAGCAAGGAAATGGGGACCTTGGTCTTATAACCAAAAAGAACTGAATTCAGCCAACAACCTAAATGAGCCAGGAAACAGATTCTCCTCTAGGGCCTCCAGACAGGAGCACAGCCATGCTGACATCTTGATTTCAGCCCGATCAGACTTGGGTCAGACTTCTGACCTGTGCAGCTGTAAATCTGCATTGGGTCATGATTGGTTTGTAGCAATAGAAAATTAACACACCACTGTAAACAGTGGGTTTAATAAACAGAGGAGGTCTCAGTTTATTAAAGTTTTTGGTATCAAATAACAGACATATAGATATACTCAAAATTAATAAATGTTGATATTCTGGTCTCTGATTAGAGAAAATATCATGATAGATTTTTGGTTTAGTGAATGTCGACCTTTGTGAATGTGTGCCTTAATGTATGCATGTTATGTAGAGAGACACTGGAAAATGCTTTTTTAGCTTAAAAGGCATAGAAAAATTTAAGAAGAGCAGCTTGCGAAACCATCCACATCCCTCTGCTTTATCCCCTGCTCCTGGGGGGTATGGATGTATGTGATTATACGTATGTCATTGAACATGGGCAGGGAAGGTAGTTAACACACACAGACACACATGCATGAAAAAGCAGCTCAACATATTGATCAAGAAAGTGAGTCCATTACAGGAAAGGGGTCCCAATCCAGACCCTAAGAGAGGATTCTTGGATCTCATGCAAGAAATAATTCAGGGAGAGTCCATAGAGTAAAGTGAAAGCAAGTTTATTAAGAAAGTAGAGGAATAAGCTGGACGCGGGGGCTCACGCCTGTAATCCCAACACTTTGGGAGGCCAAGGTGGGCAGATCACCTGAGGTCGAGAGTTCGAGACCAGCCTGACCAACATGGAGAAACCCCATCTTTACTAAACGCACAAAATTAGCCGGGCGTGGTAGTGCATGCCTGCAATCCCAGCTACTCGGGAGGCTGAGGCAGGAGAATTGCTTGAACCCATGAGGCAGAGGTTGCAGTGAGCTGAGATTGAGCCATTGCACTCCAGCCTGGGCAACAAGAGTGAAACACTGTCTAAAAAAAAAAGAAATTAGAGGAATAAAAAAAAAAAATGACCACTTCATAGACAGAGCAGCCCCTAGGGCTCCTGGTTGCCCATTTTTATGGTTATTTCTTGATGATATGCTAAACAAGGGGTGGATTATTCATGCCTCCCCCTTTTAGACCATATAGGGTAACTTCCTGATGTTGCCATGGCATTTGTAAACTGTCATGGCGCTGGTGGGAGTGTAGTAGTGAGGAATGACCAGAGGTCACTCTTGTTGCCACCTTGGTTTTGGTGGGTTTTGGCCAGCTTCTTTACTGCAAGCTGTTTTATCCACAAGGTCTTTATGACCTATACCTTGTGCAGACCTCCTGTCTCATCCTGTGAATTAGAATGCCTTAACCATCTGGGAAATCAGCCCAGTAGGACTCAGCCTCATTTTACCCAGCTCCTATTCAAGATGGAGTTGCTCTGGTTCAAACACCTCTGACAAGTCCACTGCAGAGACAAAGCACAGCGATGTAGCCCAGGAGCCTGTGCAGTCAAGCCTCAAGGAGGACCAAGGAGAGTTAACATCTGAGGAGGTTTATTTTAGCCTCTGGGCCTTCTGCTTGACTCTTGCCTTCACTTTTTTGTGTGAATGCATGGTAAAATATACATAACATAAAATTGACAATTTTAACTATTTTTTTTATCGTATGGTTCAATTAAGTACCTTTGCATTGTTGTGCAACCATCACCACCATCCAGCCACAGCACTTTTTCATCTTCCCAAACTGAAACTCCATACCTATCAAACAGTATTCCCATTACCCTTGTCTTCTTTTGCCTTTACTTTTGCACATGAGCTATAGAAACGGCAGGCATATCCCTCTGAGGTGCTAAAACAACACACGAGGAAACTCAAAGTTTGAAATAATTCACTTGAAATCATTTGAGATTTATACATTAAGACATGAGCAGCCGGTTGCCGTGGCTTTCACCTGTAATCCCAGTACTTTGGAAGGCTGAGGTGGGAGGATCGCTTGAGGCCAGAAATTCCAGACCAGCCTAAGCAACATAGCAAGACCCTGTCTCTACAAAAAATAAATATTAGTGGCTGAGTGCGGTGGCTCACACCTGTAATCCCAGCACTTTGGGAGGCCGAGGCAGGTGGATCACCTGAGGTCAGGAGTTCGAGACCAGCCTGGCCAACATGGTGAAACCCCGCCTCTACTAAAAGTACAAAAATTAGCTGGGCTTGGTGGCGCATGCCTGTAATCCCAGCTACTTGGGAGGCTGAGGTAAGAGAATCACTGGAACCCGGGAGGTGGAGGTTGCAGTGAGCTGAGACTGCACCATTGCACTCCAGCCTGGGCAACAAGAGAGAAACTCTGTCTCAAAACATACATACATACATACATACATAATAGCTCAGTGCAGTGGGATGCACCTGTAGTGCCAGCGACTCGGGAGGCTGAGGAGGGAGGATCACTTGAGCCCAGGAGGTCAAGGCTGCAGTGACCCATGATTGCACCACCCCACTTCAGCCTGGGTGACAGAGCAGGACCCTGTCTCAAAATAAATAAATAAAGACATGTACTGAGCTCCTTAGAAGAGATATGTTACATACATAATACATAACAAAAGTATCAAAGGCCCATAAAATCTCAAACAATACAGAATTGAATTGAGTGAAGTGAACAATGAAAGTCCCTCCTCTCTCCCCTGCCTGATGCCATTTTAAGAAAGATCCCCTGAAGAGTTTGGTATTTCCCCTCTTCCAGACAAGGACCTTTTGTATTTGTGAATTTGGGCCAGCTTTAAAAATAGAATCTCCAGATAGCTTTCCAGATGAGGTGATTTATGCGATTAGGAAAAACCTCTGTCCGATGTGCCATCTCCCCAAATAATTTTCTCATTATGCCTTTTTATGGCTGAAATCCTATCATTAACAATTCATTTCTTTGGCCTAATGATTTGTCCCTTCTTAAGATGCAAATACCACTTATAAGACTAACTCTTTAAGCCCTAACCCTCCTGTAAGAATGAGTTTATTAAATGGACTCATTTCTTCTTTCTCCTTTATCTCATCATTTGTTTGTTTCCTTCCTTTTGTCCATCACCAACAGAGACTCTGAGTCCCATTAGGTAAAGGACTACTTGAGCCTTATTCACTGTCCAGTTCCGGGGATGGAGTGACACAGGATATACTCCATAAGTATTTGATTGGCTGCAAGACCTTGAGATAATGGACTCAGACATGAGACCCGAGGGTGCTGAGACAGAATGGAAGGCAGAAGAAATGTGGTGTGAGCATGCGAGGCTGCCACTGGATGGCTTTTCAGCTGCTGTGTACTGCCTAGGCTTAGGGCATCTTTCCTTTCGGTGCCTGCTTCAGTGGGAGTCTGTGACGGTTGTTAAATGTTTTGAATATCATCCCCGGCACCACGATTAGATTTTACTGACCTCATAGTTCTCTTCATGATCTACCCTGTGAATCAAAACTTTACAACTGATTTTTTTTTAAGTTTGAGAAGATGGAAAATCAAAGCAAGATAGGAGTGTCTGAGTTTTTTTGTTTTTGTTTTGTGTCCTCAAAGTTGTTTTATTCTCCCTTTTTCTTTTTAACAGCTGTGTAAACATTTAGCCAACAACAACAAAAAAAGCCATGGGAACGGGGTGTGGGGAAAGGATCATATGCAAAGGAATCTGCTGTTTGCAGAAATATTTACAGAACGCCAGCAGCATTATTCCAGGTGTATACAGCAGATTCACCGGCCCTGTTACCTCCCCAGTGGCATTTAATTCACTTATTCAGAATTAGGAATTGCAAAGACCCCAGAGTAGGAGAAAGGGAAACTGACTCAATAGAGCTCTTATATATGCCTCATGATGAATACCAACAGTTACCACCGTTTATGATATATTTCTTTATTTATTTGATGGCTTATGTAATGCCTGTCCTCTCTGCCAGCCTAAAAGCTCCATCTGAGGGAAAGCTTGTCTACTTCTGTTTGTCACAAAGTGCCTAGCTCCCAGCACAGTGTCTGGCACATAGCATGTGCTTAACAAATATTTATAGCATGAAAGAATACATATTATCTCATTTAGTTGGAATAGGCTGTTCTAATGGTACAAATGAATTTTTAAAAAAATTCTCTGCTTGGCCAGGCACAGTGGATCACACCTGCACTTTGGGAGACTGGGGTGGGAGGATTGCTGGAGGCCAGGAGTTTGAGACCAGCCTGGGCAATGTAGCAACAGCTTGACTCTACAAAAAAAAAAATTATCCTGGTGTGGTGGCACACACCTGTAGTTCCAGCTAAAGGAGGCTGAGGCAGGAGGATCCCTTGACCCCAAGAGTTTGAGGCTGCAGCATGCCGTGATCACGACACTGCACTCCAGCCTGGGTGACAGAGCTAGGCCCTCTCTCTTGGAAAAAAAAAAAAATTCTGCTTATTAGCTTGAAATTGGACTGCTAATTTATATTTTTAGTAGCTTTCTATCAAAGCTTTTAGCCTTTTTCATACTTTTTAATAAAATGAAATTTATTTTCATAGGTGATTTAGCTTTCTTCATGAATGGGATCAACTGTATATAATTAGTGACTATCATAATAGAAGCAGTAGGAAAAGTTTGACCCTTACTATTCCCTTTATGAGAAAGTAGTAAAAAATTAAACTGAAGTGGTCTATTTTTTATTTGTGATATCATCATCATCATCATCATCTTTAACTGAGCTGTCCCTTTTGCAATTTAATGAAAATGGATCTTTGTAGCCACTGAGACTGAAATGTTTGCATATCAAGGAAATCACCTTCTTTATCCTAAATCACACTCTTTGCACACAGTGAGGAAAAGAGGAGAACTGAGTTTTTATGGAACAGGATTGCATAGGACACCCAGGGGAACAAGTCTCTAAAGGACTCAGAAATTTGTTGGGGTGAGGTTAGTATGAGGCTAAAAGAAGAGATGCCAGAATAGGTGCAAAAGAAGCCTTTACAGAGCCATAAAAAAGGGCAGTTGTTGATACCAGCTGCAGTACATCTACTACCCATAGCATTGTCATGGATAACGTGTTTTCTGTCCAAAATCTCATACTCCTCACATTGTGAGGTATAAAACCAGAGTTTTATGCCAGACATTCCTTCCTGGCAGAAAGCAAGGAGGTCCCGGGGTTGCTATGCATCTCTGACAAATCTATCTAGAATAGCATGTACACCTTTGACCCTTAGGTCTTAACATGGCTAGAGGAAAAAGGTGACTATAATGAAAAGGTCACCAATTCTCAGAGGGTCAAAAGGCAGGATGAAGTAGGCTAAATCTCACAGAGCTTGGTAAATGAGGAACACATAAGAAGATGCTGGAGGGAGAAGTAAATTGTTAGAAGTGAAATATGAAAAGACAAAAAGCATGAGGAGGAGTTTGGTGTGGCTAATTTTCAGAACTTGCTGATGATCCGAGGACAGAGGAAAATCTAGGAGGGAAGCATCTGAGAATCCACGATGCTGACTTTTAGGCTGGTTAGGGTACATGTTTTCTGTGGTACCTACTTCTGCAGATGCTCTCTCTTGGAAACTTTAATGCCTTGCAGGTATTTCATTCCAGAGAATGAAAGTGATATGTGTTAGGTTGAAACCTATAATGAGGCAGGGCACAGTGGCTCATGCTGGTAATTCCAGCACTTTGGGAGGCCGAGGCCGGCGGATCACGAGGTCAGGAGTTCAAGACCAGCCTGGCCAACATGGTGAAACCCCGTCTCTACTAAAAATACAAAAATTAGCCAGGCATGGTGGTGCATGCCTATAATACCAGCTACTCAGGAGCCTGAGGCAGGAGAATTGCTTGAACCGGGACCCAGGAGGTGGAGGTTGCAGTGAGCCGAGATCGCGCCACTGCACTCCAGCCTGGACTACAGAGCGACTCTGTCTCAAAAAAAAAAAAAAAGAAAACGAAACAAAACAAAAGAAAGAAACCTATAATGAACACAGGAGAAGCAAAGATGAGACTTGTGTAAGGATATGCTGATAAGACAGCGGATGTCTTTTCATATGTGATGGGCCCTGCAAGACCAGCAGGGAGTGTGGGGATTCCAGAAAGCATTAATCATTATGGCCTGCACTTTTACAACACACATTCTTGCAAGTACTCTATATAATGTTTCCTGTGCTTCCTACTTTGCATCTGTTACCTCGTTTGATTGTCACAATAATCCTATGAAATAGATACTGTTATCTGCTTAAATCAGGCTGATACTAGGTACTGGCAGGAAATTGAAAGACAGAAGAAAGAAGCCTCATGATTCTTTAACTCCAGCAAGGAGCATGTTGGCCACCTATGTATCATTCATGGCAAAAGGGAATTTTGAGGGGGAAAAATAAAGTGAGAGAGAGGAACAAAGCATGTCGCCCCACATTTTCACAGCTACTTTTCTATTTGGAAATCACACTTATATCATTTCCTATTTGATAACTACAAAGAATTTGCCAGCTGCCATAAAGACAGCTGCATGAAGCAGATTCTTTGCAGTGTAGGATGAGCCTGTCCATAAGAATGTGAACTTGGATATTGACTGAGCCTAATGGGGTGGAGGTGGAAGACTCTGATGTGTTGGAATTGTTAGAGGGGGGTGAATGTGCAAGATAAGATGGAGCTGGAAAATGGAATTTTCTGGTTGGATATATTATCGCTTCTAATAATTTTGGAGTTATTTTAGGAAATAGAAGGAAAGAGTAAATTCTGGGTAGTACAATGGACTGAATGTTTGTGTCTGCGTGACAATTTATATATTGAAATGCTAATCCCAATGTGGTGATATTTGGAAGCAGGGCCTCAGGGGGCATAAGGGTAATTATGTCATGAGGGCGGGTCATTAGGTCATGAGGGGTCATTAGGTCCTGATGGGAACTATCCCATTCATGATGGGATAGTTCCCTTCTTAGAAGAGGCAAGAGAGCTAGCTAGCTCCTTCTACCGTATGAGGATACAATGAGAATATAGCCATCTACAAACCAGGAAGGGGGCCCTCACCAGACATCAGGTCTCCCAGTCCCTTGATTTTGTACTTACCAGACTCCAGAACTGTGAGAAATAATGTTGTTGTTTAAGCAACTCAGTCTATGGTAATTTGTTATAGCAGCCAGGATTGACTAAGATGGATGGGCAATTGGCAATTCAGTACAAGTGGTTACAACAAAAATCATGACAGTGGTACATTAGTGACTTAGAGTTTGGAAAAATTACTGTGAGTGAAATCAAATGTTCATAAATATAACATTAGAAAGAAATGAGGAGGAGGAAATCCCTGAGCAGAGCTTATCATAGCTTGGAGGTTTACTTTGGCAGATGGACCTTTATTCAGGTCAACCGATCTCAGCGAGCATTTATGATAGTATTGTAGACACTGGCTAAATGGTTAAGTAATAAAGGGCTATAATCCAGTATCAGAATGAGTTACATGGGTCAGTGATTCCCAAAGCAGGCTGCACATCAGAGTCCTCAAAAGAGGGTGTATAAATACAGATGTGTAGTCTCAATTCCTGGATACCAGGATTCAGTGAATCAGGGATTCAAGAATCTATTTATAGCAAATACCCAGTGATACAAGGCACGGAATCCAAGGAGACTGGTCACTGGTAGAAAACGAGTGGTATATACATTATGATGGTAGTGATGGTAATTGATGCTTATTACAGATATGCTCAAACAATAGTATGCAGAAGACTTACCCAGGCCCCTTCCTATAGATCTAGATTTCTGGGAGACACCCACAGCACTTTTGAATAATTGGATCCTAGGAGGAGCAGGCTTCTGAATTTGTAACTGGCAACGCCACTCATTCTGAAGCAGATAATCTACCAATGAAATTTTGAGAAATACCCTTGAAATACATTATCTAATTCCATCCTCCTAACAGTCTCAGAGAAGAAGTAATATCCCCATTTTACAGATGTGGAAACAACAGCATGGAGAAGATAAGTAACTTCTTCAAGATCACAGTGAAAATAACTAAGCTGAGTTGCAAACTAGAAGTGTCAGATAAGATTTATGTCCTTACTACTAGATTCCCTCCTTGCTGCCAGGAAGTCAGAGGGGAAAAAAAAATGACTATTCCCAGTTGGGGCAGGTTTTACGAAGGAGTTTAAAGCAGGATAAGTGGGCTTCAGAATTTGTTTCTCACTTGGTCCTTGGAACACAGTTTTACAATTTCTCTAAAATCAATTCTTGTTTTTTTTTTGTTTGTTTGGTTGGTTAGTCATAAAGCTTTGGTAGATCGCACTGAAAGCAAGCATGTTGATGTTTTGTTCATATAGTAAATGGTATTATGGTGTCTGACATTACTGAATAGCCATAATGCCAGGCCGTGAGTTTAGGAAATGTTGGTGTGATGTTGAGGCCAGACACTCCCTACATTTTAACATTTTCTTCCTTCAAAGAACTTCTGGCTTTCTTTTTTGATGGAGCAATAAAATGAGAAAGTAGACAAGGAAGCCCACAAACACACCCCACCTGTTATCCTTTGAAAACAAAACACAGCATGTTGAAGCATACATTTTTTCCCCCAAAGAGCCTGCTGTTTTTGGATTTAGCAATAATGTTATCTCCCTTTCAAAAGATAGCTTTTTAAAAAAAAATTGTCAATTTCTGCATATCAGCATCCCTTTAAAAGGCATCTTTCCTGAAAGTTAAGGAAGTAAAGTCTGTAAGTCAAAGATAACTTGTTTACCAAATAGAGACTTTAATTGAAATGGCCCTTTGGAGTTAATGAAAGTAAAATAGCTTCCCCCACCACATCGAGAGGAGGCTAATTTAATTATCTGTGAGCTCACAGATTAGAAGCAGCCTTTCATCCATTTCTGGAAGCTGAGTATGGACCGCTCACACCTAATGAAGGGAAATGGAATTGGAGCCATGGGTGGGCGAAGAAGGTCCGTGAGAGAGCACATAGATCTCAGGTCTCTGAGCTCTTCAAACAATGATGCTTAAACGGTTTACAGTATTCACTGGGGGAGCCTAAGGCACAGTTGACTAGGTGTGACTTTAGTTGCTCAGAGTTCAGCAAGAATCTGTTGAACACCACTGTACTCCAGTCATTCCACAGGGTCTAAGGATATATAAATTATGGAACCATGATACACAAAGGACAGGCATCCCACACAAGGTGACAATTTCCAGAGGCTGATTTTTCAAAACTAGAAGGAATTAGTAAAGGAGTGGGGAATGGGTAGTGGGTTGGGGCCAGAGGATTATTGTGGAGATCTTTATAATTTGTAAGAACTGTGCCTCAATAACTTTGAAAGGTGCTGAACTCTTAAAGCTGCCACATACAAATTTCCTCCCATAAAACATTAGTTTTCTTTTTTGTTGTTGTTGGGTTTTTTTGTTTGTCTGTTTTGTTTTGTTTTGTTTCGTTTTGTTTTTGAGACAGAGTCTCGCTCTGTTGCCCAGGCTGGAGTGCAGTGGTGTGATCTCGGCTCACCACAACCTCCACCTCCTGGATTCAAGCGATTCTCCTGCCTCAACCTCCCAAGTAGCTGAAATTACAGGCACGCGCTACCATGGCCGGCTAATTTTTGTATTTTTAGTAGAGACAGGGTTTCACCATGTTGGCCAGGCTGGTCTTGAGCTCCTGGCCTCAGGTGATCCACCCGCCTCGGCCTCCCAAAGTGCTGGGATTATAGGTGTGAGCCACCATACTCAGCCATTTAGGGATTCTTAAAACTTACCTAAAGGAAAATAAAAAACAATAATGAACCTCCAGTTTCAACAATTGTCACTATTTTATCTACCTTCTTTCCCCCATTTGCCCATTTTTAGAAGAGACAAGGGAGGGATTTTAAAGCAAATTCCATATTTCCTGTCATTTTGCTCCATACGTTATTTTTCAACTTAAACTCGTTGCCAACTGAGGTAGGCAGAATAATGTTCCCCACAAGGACGTCCACATCCTAACCCCCAGAACCTGTGATGTGTTGACTTACCTGGGAAAGGGAACTCTGCAGATGCGATGAAGTTTAGGATCTTGAGATGGAGAGAGGATCCCGGATCATCCAGATGGGCCCAGTGTCATCACAAGTGTCCTTATAAGAGGGAGGCAGGAGGGTCAGAAGCAAGAGAAGGTGACGTGGTGACAGAAACAGCAGGAGAAAAGGTAACATGATGCAGAGCCAAGAGCCAAGGAATGTGGGGGACCCAGAAGCAGGAAAAGGCAAGGAAGAGGGTTCTCCCCAGGGCCTGCAGAAAGAACCAGACCTGCCAACACCAAAATTTCAGGACGTCTGACTTCCAGCACTATAGGATAGCAAATACCACCAAGTTTGTGGAAACTTCTTGCAGCACCAATAGGAAACGAATACACTAGCTTTTAAACATAGGGAAAGTTTACATAAAAACATTCGGATTCCTGGCTTCTCTTGAAACACTGGAAGATTTGGCAATGCCATGCCCACAATCATTCTTGATAATAATTGGCTAATTCCTGAAAAGAATTTATCTCATAAGTGAAATGGAGGTTATTTCTCTTTGTATACCTGGTCCTCTGTAATAATATGAATTTATGACTCCTTTTCTAGAAGGTTCTGTGGTTAATATAGCTAGTGTAACACTGCTGAAGGGATGTGTTTTGTGTCCAGTGTTTTCTATCCCATGAGCTGGAAAGGTCAAGAGCCACTTAACTTCCTAGACTACAAATATCTCGAAAAGTTTGGCAGTTGCAAATGCTGTTTCACAGCCTAACTTTGGTAGTTATTCCAATGCTGTTTCATAACCCACTGTATTCATGTTATATGTTGTTAAACATATGACATGTTTGATTTTAAACTGCACAGCATATTACATTGGCTTCACTCTTTTAGAAACTTGCAAACATCTGCCCTGGGGTGAGCAAAAAACACCAGCAAAAAAACAGGATTTGCTAAAGTAACAGAATCATGCAAACTGAATTGATAGAATGATGGAAATGTTTCACCTCCTTTAGAGAACAGACTATGTTTCATTTACTAGCCCTTCAATTGTGCAATAAAGAGTAAACGTAAGGGACCAATTTTGCCCCAGCTACTTGTTATAAATAGAAAGGTCTCTTACTGGAACAACATATTAAGGGTTATGACTCATTTCCACCTTAGTCTTGAATTACTTTAAGCAGATGTGAGGCTTGGGGAATAAAGAGTTTTGATTATTAAGAGGGAAATTTAGATATTTGGATCAAAATATTGACATCTGGCCTGAGTGAAGCCTCACATGCCAGGAGGCAGGAAAGAACGACAGAAAGAAGAGCTCCAAAGAGAAGCATGGCCTGCTGCACAGTCGCACTGAGCTGGGCCTGTGCACTCCAGCTGAGAGGAGACAGTCCAGCTGAGCTCCACACATGAGCCACATGAGTGGCTTTATGATTCTAACTGCCTATGCTTAGCCGGGATATAACCTCTCAGAACCACAGTTTCTTCTTCTGTAAATGGGGATAATAATAAATACCTTAAAGTGTTGCTGAAAAGATTAAGAGTGGTGAACTACAGCATAGGGCTCGAATGCCCTTGTTAGGGCTGCCATAACAAAGTACCGTAAACTGGGTGGCTTACACTACAGAAATGTATAGTCTCACAGTTCTGGAGGCTAGAATTAGGAGATTAAGGTGTCAGCTGGATTGGTTCCTTCTGACGACATAAGGAAGAATATGTTCCATGCCTGTCTCCTAGTTTCTGGTCACCACCAGATTGCCGGCAATCTCTGGCATTCCTTGGCATGGAAACGTATCACCCTGGTCTCTTCCTTCATGCTCACGTGGCCTCCTCCCTGGGTACATGTCTGCGTACACCTTTCCCCTTTTATTAGCACACCAGTCAAGGTGGATTAGGGCCCAACCTATTCCAATATGACCTCATCCCAACTTAACTAATTACATCTGCGACGACCCTATTTCCAGATAAGGTCACATTCTGAGGTACTGGGGTCAGGACTTCAACATATTAATTTGGGGGAACACAGTTTAACCCACAATAAGGCTCATCAGAGTAGACTGTCATACATGTTCACTCCCTCAGCCCTTTCCTCCCTTGATAGAGAGAATTCTTGCCCTGTCATGTAGATTTTTAAATCACCAGCTTTAAATGACTCAAAATCAAATATATTACATTTTCCCTAAACTTTTTTCTCTTAACTGCTCCTTCTAAATTACTACACTTTTTTTTTTTTTTTTGAGATGGAGTTTCGCTCTGTCACCCAAGCTGGAGTACAGTGGTGCGATCTCAGCTCACTGCAACCTCTGCCTCCTGGGTTCGAGCAAGTCTGCCTCAGCCTCCCAAGTAGTTGGGACTCCAGGCACCCACCACCAGGCCCAACTAATTTTTGTATTTTTAGTAGAGACAGGGTTTCACAGTGTTGGCCAGGCTGGTCTCGAACTCCTGACCTCAGGTGATCTGCCCGCCTCGGCCTCCCAAAGTGCTGGGATTACAGGCATGAGCCACCGTGCATGGCCTAATTTTTGTATTTTCGGTAGAGACAGCGTTTTGTCATGTTGGCCAGGCTGGTCTTGACCTCAAGTGATCCACCTACCTCGGTCTCCCAAGGTGTTGGGCTTACAAGCGTGAGCCACCACGCCAGACCTGCTGAGTGTTTTTAAAATCAGAAAGAGATGTTGGGTTTTGTCCTTACTTTTTAAAGTATTTTAAGTATTGATTGATTTTTAATTTGTTATTAGATAGCTACAGCAATGCTTTTTTGGATTAATCCCTGCTTAGTCATGATGTATTACCATTTAAATATAATTTCAGACTCAATTTGCTAAAATTTTGTTTAGAAAGTTTGGATCTATGTTCGTGAGGCGTACTGGTTTATAGTTTTCTATTTTTGTAATATATTTGGCTTATTTTGGATCAGCGTAAGTCTAGTCTATAGAATGGGTTGGAAGTATCTCTACTCTTCCATTTTCTGAAAGAATTATATGTAATTGGTATTATTTCTTAACTATTTGATAGAATTCCTCAGTGAAGTCATCTGGCCCTTCAGTATTTTGGGGAGAAACATTTTAAACTACCGATTCAGTTTCTTTAAGAGAGATAGTACTGTTCCAGTTGTGTGTGTGTGTGTGTGTGTGTGTGTGTGTGTGTGTGTGTGTGTGTGTGTTTTTGAGACGGAGTTTCCCTCTTTCACCCAGGCTGGAGTGAAGTGTCTCGATCTTGGCTCACTGCAACCTCCACCCCCTGGGTTCAAGCAATTCTCCTGCTTCACCCTCCTGAGTAGGAGTAGCTGGGATTACAGGCACCCACCACCACGCCTGGCTAATTTTTGTATTTTTAGTTAAAGATGGGGTTTCACCATGTTGGCCAGGCTGGTGTTGACCTCCTGACCTCAGGTGATCCCCCCGACCTTGGCCTCCCCACAAAGTACTAGGATTACAGGCGTGAGCAACCATCCCCAGCTGTTCCAGTATTTCTTCTTGAATATGCTTTAGTAGTTTGTCTTTCAAGGAATTTGTCAATTCTTCATACATCCCATTATCATACATTTAATGCTATATTTATTAATATTATTATTTATAAAGAGGATCTCACTATGTTTCCCAGGCTGTTCTGAAACACCTGGCCTTAAGCAATTCTCCCACTTCAGCCTATGAAATCGCTGGGATTATAGATGAGAGAACCACACCCAGTCTTGTATTTAATATCTGCAGACTATGTAGTGATGTCCCCTGTTTCATTTTTTAAAATTTTACTTTAAATTCTGGGATACATGTGCAGAACATGCTATGAACAGGTTTGTTACATAGGTATACATGTGCCATGGTGGTTTGCTGCACCTATCAACCCATTATCTAGGTTTTAAGCCCCGCATGCATTAGGTATTTGTCCTAATGCTCTCCCTCCCCTTGCCCCCATCCCCCGACAAGCCCCAGTGTGTGATGTTCCCCTCCCTGTGTCCATGTGTTCTCATTGTTCAACTCCCACTTATGAGTGAGAACATGCGGTGTTTGGTTTTCTGTTCCTGTGTTAGTTTGCTGAGAATGATGGTTTCCAGCTTCATCCATGTCCCTGCAAAGGACATGAACTCATTTCATTTCTGATATTCATAATTTGTGTCTTCTCTCTCATTTTCATGGTCAGTCTGGGTGGCTAGAAGTTTATTGATCATGATCTCAAAAAAACAGATTTTGGTTTTGTTGAACTTTCTGATGCTTTCATGTTTCCATTTTCATTGATTTCTGCACTGGTCTTTATTATTTCCTATTTTCTGCTTATTTTGATTTAAAATTTTTTTTTCTATTTCTAGTTTGTTAAGGTGAAAGCTGAGACCATTGACTTGAATCCTTTCTTCTTTTCTAATATTGGCGTTAATTGCCCATTTCTTCTTAGTCCTGCTGTAGCAACATCTTGAGGATTTTGATATGTTGCGTTTTTATTTTCCATAGATCTCCATTATTGATTTCTAATTTAATTCCATTTTGGTCAAAGAACATACATTGTTTAACTTGAATACATTTAAACTTATCAAAACTAGATTTAATGCCCAGAGTACGGTCTATCTTGTTAATTCTATGTGTACTTGACGTGAATAGGTGTTCTGCTATGGTTTTTTTGTTTTGTTTGTTTTTTATTTTTGTTTTTTGAGATGGAGTTTCACTCTTGTTGCCCAGGCTGCAGTGCAATGGCATGGTCTTGGCTCACTGCAACTTCCACCTCCCGGGTTCAAGCAATTCTCCTGCCTCAACCTCCCAAATAGCTGGGATTAGAGGCATGTGCCACCATGCCTGGCTAATTTTATATTTTTACTAGAGATTTCACCTTGTTGGCCAGGCTGGCAAAGGTTGCAGTGAGCCAAGGTGGCACCACTGCATTCCAGCCTGGAAGACAGAGCAAGACACTGTCTAAAAAAATAAATAAGTAAAAATAAAATAAAAATTAAAATGACACGCTCTTTAGTGTCCCATGATCAGACCATATTTTTCTTGCCATCCTTTTCACCTTACTTTATTTTTCATCATTATCTTAACATCCATCCACATCATACATCATTCATTCTGCTCCTCTCCTTTTTTTTGAGACAGAGTCTCAACTCTGTTGCCGAGGCTGGAGTGCAATGGTGCGATCTCGGCTCACTGCAACCTCCGCCTCCCAGGTTCAAGCGATTCTCATGCCTCAGCCTCCCGAGTAGCTGGGACTACAGGTGTGCACCACCATGCCCCGCTAATTTTTGTATTTTTAGTAGAGAGGAGTTTTCACCATGTTGGCCAGGCTGGTCTCAAACTCCTGGCCACAGGGGATCTGCCCACCTTGGCCTCCCAAAATGCTGGGATTACAGGCCTGAGCCACCGTGCCTGGCCTCTGCTCCCCTCTTGACACCAATCTTGAATTCAGCAGGTGATCCTGGTACTAGACAGCTTGTGAGAAGAGAGAAGTTAGTCCTAGAAAGCTGAGGCTCCCATAGAGCACTTTTCTTCTTTTTCTGGCCTTTTTTCTCATTCTCCTTTGCCTTTTCTTCCTTTTCATTCTCCTTTGCATTCAGCTTTAGATGTCCTAGATGTCTTTTTCTTTTTCTTTTCTTTCTTTTTTTTTTTTTTTTTGAGACAGGGTCTCACTCTGTTGCCCAGGCTGGAGTGTTGTGGTGCAATCTCAGCTCACTGTGACCTCCACCTCCTGGATTAAAATGAGTCTCAGGCCTCAGCCTCTCAAGTAGCTGGGGTTACAGACGTGAGCCAGCATGCCAACCAGCTCTAGATGTCTTGTCTGACTCCTGATTCCTGGGTCCTGGGGATTGTTCAGGGCAAGCTAGAAGAGAGCTGGAGATTTGAGTGGCCTTGCTTAGCCCTGTCCCTATGTGCCTGTGGCCACATTTAAATGCTGTTTATCTTCTTTATCAGCCTCCCTGAGAGTTGATGCAGAGATTAATTATCTAATGTTTATAAAGCATTTGGAAGTTGATCAATGCTAATTATTATTATTACACCAATAGCTTGTCCTTTGTGCTAAACACCTAGCAACCTGAGGCGAAACAGACTTCAATTAAAAAGTTGTCGAGATAAACACGATCTGCAATACAAAAGCCATGATGGCCCTTCTTCCTTCGTGAACGTTTTCACTTTGTGTTCTCTGTCCCTTACATCTAGACCTTCCTTCCTGCTCATGGGAGCTGGGGGAAACAGTGTCTTGAGGTGAGCAACTGGGGCAGTTTACCATTTTGAGTACCCATCATGTAGGAAGTTTTATATACATTGTCTCATTTGATCCTCAAAGACACGTGCATGGGAGGCCATCCTCAGCATGTGACACATCAGTGAACAAGTGCTTAGAGCACTTAAGTAAGCTGTTCACGTCCCTCAGCTGGGAAGTGGCAAAGCCAGATTTTGAAGACACGCTGTTCGGCTCTAAAGACTGTGAGCCCTTCCTGCCATGCGTGCTCAAGTAGAAGGTGGAAAGTAAATATGTTAGGAAGAGTGAGTTGGTATGAAGCGAGAAAAAGAGACCCCCGTATTGCTTTTTGCCTCAGGAAAAGAGTGCACTGAACAAAGAGCTGTAAAGCAAGAATCCCAGTAGCTGAAGCAGTTCCAGCCTAGTAGCAGATAACTTTAAACTTAAACAGATGATTGGATTTTGAAGTTGAGGAGGTGCTAGCAATAATTTAGTCCCACCCCATCATTTGGCAGAGGAGGAAATTTTGACCCAGCAAAGGCAAGTAATTCTTGCCCAAGCTCACTCAGATCTTTAATCTGATGTGCACTCTCCTTAATAGTAAAAAATAGCTATGATTTTTAAGGATTGCCTGTTTACTGTCTGTAAGACAGCTTTGTAAATCCTATATGTGCACGAATTCATTTAATCCTTACAATTCTGCCTAAGTGACAACAGTATCATTCTTTTCTTTGGAAGAACCCACAAAAAAGGCACTGAAAGTTCTGGTAAAACTGTCCCCTTGGAAATCATGTGAAGATTCTAGGTTTTTTGTTTGTTTGTTTGTTTGTTTGTTTTCTTTTCTTTTTTGACACAGAGTCTCACTCTGTCACGCAGGCTGGAGTGCAGTGGTGCAATCTTGACTCACTGCAACTCCATCACCTGGGCTCAAGCAATTGTTGCACCTCAGCCTTCCGAGTAGCTGGGGGCTACAGGGCATGCACCACCATGCCCGGCTAATTTTTGTATTTCTAGTAGAGACAGAGTTTCCACCATGTTGGCCAGGCTGGTCTTGAACTCCCAGCCTTAAGTGATCCACCCACCTTGGTCTCCCAAAGCACTGGGAGTATAGGCATGAGCCACTGTGCCCTGCCAGATTCTAGATATTTTAGAAGAGACAAGATCAGTTTTCAAACTATATTCCAAAGATTAGTAGCAACCCCACTTAGAGGCATGGGTGGTGCTAGGATGAAGACATAAAGTCTCAGAGGGGCCAAGATCCCCACTGGGAGGCAACCCCGTATAAAGTCTCTTTCAATTGTTTGTTTGTTCTTTGTTTGTTTGTTTGTTTGTTTTGAGACAGAGTCTCGCTCTGTTGCCCAGGCTGGAGTGCAATGGCGCAATCTTGGCTCACTGCAACCTCTGCCTCCCAGGTTCATGTGATTCTCCTGGCTCAGCTTCCTGAGTAGCTAGGATTACAGGCACCCGCCACCACACCTGGCTAATTTTTGTATTTTTAGTAGAGACGGCATTTCACCATGCTGGCCAGGCTGGTCTCAAACTCCCAACCTCAGGCGATCTGCCCACCTCGGCCTCCCAAAGTGCTGGGATTATAGGCCTGAGCTACCTCGCCCGTCCAATTCTTTTTTTTTTTTTTTTTTTGAGACGGAGTCTTGCTCTGTCGCCCAGGCTGGAGTGCAGTGGCGCGATCTCGGCTCACTGCAAGCTTCGCCTCCCGGGTTCACGCCATTCTCCTGCCTCAGCCTCCCGAGTAGCTGGGACTACAGGCGCCCGCTACCACGCCCGGCTAATTTTTTGTATTTTTAGTAGAGACGGGGTTTCACCGTGTTAGCCAGGATGGTCTCGATCTCCTGACCTCGTGATCCACCCGCCTCGGCCTCCCAAAGTGCTGGGATTACAGGCGTGAGCCACCGCGCCCTCGCCCGTCCAATTCTTTTACATATTGTTCTAGGACTTGTGACTTAATCTGAACAGAGAGATCATTGAATTTAAAGAGTTTGGAAGCCACTGACCCGGATGATTTGGGAGACCTGTCTCAAATTAAGGACACTTCCATAATTGTTACCAATTACTTCTCACCACCAGCTCTCAAATTCTTGCTATTTTGTAAACCTTTCCTCTCATGCTCTGTGGAAGTGATTACAGGGACACAACTCAGCTCACCAAAGTTGTGCTTCAGAATAATTTCAGAATTGAATGTTTTATTCCCCTGTTGCCTTTCTTCACCTTCTTCATTAGAAATCTGATCAGTTCTTGAGAAACTGACTGCAGCACTCAAGGCAGGAAGCCAGGCAGAGATGGAAATCACATCTGTTTCAGGAGTCATGTGTTAACAAAATGCAGACACATCTCCAAAACTGTCGTATTCATATCAGAATACCTTTGGGTGCCAGGAAAGCTGCATTTGTAATGCACGTTGTCACTAGAACAATAGCACCAATATTTGAGCCTGACAAAAATTGTTCTTCAAAGTCTTGAAATAATGAAGTGTATGTAGCACAAGGTATGGCTTTTAAAACCCTGTTCTTCCCGAGGCAGGCAGATCATGAGGTCAGGAGATCGAGACCATCCTGGCTAACACAGTGAAATCCCATCTCTACTAAAAATACAAAAAAAAAAAAAAAAAATTAGCCGGGCGTGGTGACAGGCGCCTGTTGTCCCAGCTACTTGGGAGGCTGAGGCAGGAGAATGGCGTGAACCCCAGGAGGCGGAGCTTGCAGTGAACCGAGATCGCACCACTGCACTCCAGCCTGGGCGACAAAGCAAGACTCTATCTCAAAAACAAAACAAACAAATCCCTGTTCTTCCACATGATTTTCTTCCCCCGTTTGGCAAGTTGTTTGTCCCGATAGGCAGCCTTCTACCTCTAAGCATTTACATTAGTATTAAAATAACAGCTCTGCATACAGGAATAGTGGAATATGCCCAATCCAAGTATTCTCACAGCAGAGTTTACCATATCCACACAGCGCTCTTCAATAGACTGCAAAATGTTTTAGGGCTTTGGGACTATTTAAACCTACATATACCACTTGACACATGGGTGAGTTTGTGATTCCACCAGTAGAGAAGTCTGCATTATACTGTTGGTATTTACTGTTGAGTCTTATTTTCAAACTTAATATTGTTTTTGAAGAATGATGCTTAGTTGCTGTCACATTTAAATGACTGATTCTGATCAAAGTTAATGGATTGCATCTGACTAGGTAAGTAAGCTAGTCACTTTGGGAGGATCATTTGTAGCTTCTCCAGTCCTATTTAATGAGCTGGAAAAGTAATTTACTAAATTTAATGTAGAAGTTGGAAAGAATTTATTCTGAACCCCCTTCCCCCCACCCCAAACACTTTATGCCTTGAGACCATACTTTATTCACCTTGCAGGGTCTGGTACATTGCCTTCTCTAACAATTCATTTTGATCTATTGAAGATGCTGTTGTTCTGTTGGAAAAAGTCCTTTTACAAAAGCAACAAGCTAAAGCTAGCTTTTAAAATATGCATAAAATACACAAAATGAGGAATATGTCAACAGTCATTCATGTTGCAGCATAAGTAGCTTTACAGCAGCGGAGTGGGGGAGGGCACTTCTTCAGAAGCACAGTTTTTGTTTGGAATTGCTGGAAGGGAGGCATTAAAATATAAAGGTGATCATCAAGCAATGAGTTCTTCCTGGGAGAACTTTGGAAAGGATGGGAAGAAAAGGTATTGAAATTGTTAGCACCAAGCTTATTTTTGGCTTGTCTTATAATTTTTCCCAAGGAAAGTCATTGCCTTGTCATAGTGATGCCATTTCCAAAGGACACCATTTTTGACATGTTCAAAAATTGGTGTCTGACACAATTTCCCCATCCTGTGTTTTACTGAGGGCGTTACCATCTGCCAGCTACCATGCCAAACACATTACACACACTGTCTCAATCCCCACTATAGCATGATGAGGTAAGTGCTACTTTACTTAACAGGTACTTACATGATGCTTATTCTGCACTGTATTAAGCATTTCTACAAATTTTAGCTCATTTAATCTTCACAACCACCCTCTGCTATAGGTACTATTATCTCTCATTTTACAGATCCAGAAACTGAGATACAAAGAAATTAGTTGACTTGCCCAAGACCCCCACAGCTAGTAAACTGGGTAACACAAATTTGTGTTCAGGCCTGCTAGCTCCCGAGTCAGCACTCAAAACCACTGTTGTATATGATATTATCCTTATCAGTAAGGAAATAGAAGCACAGAGAATATCTTGACCAGAGTCACACAGGCAATAAATAACAGACTCAGATTTAGGCAGCCTACATGTAGGACCTACAGAACTCAAGTCGTACATCATTCTGTAAATCTTCTCTACTTCGATCACTCATTCCTCATACTAGGGTGTTAGCCTAAAGCAAGAGCTACACACATGCTTCTATCTCTATACGGATTCCACTGTGTCACTTAAGATAAAGTAATAATAAGACTAGAAAGGGAAGAAATTAGCTTTATCACTTATTTAGCTTACTGTCTAATTTTCTTTGATTCTGAATAGATTTTTGAGTTGTGACTTATTATGACAACATTAAATCTTTGATAGTTGTCAGTGTCAAAAGCAATCTTAACCTCATCTGGAGCAGTGTTTCTTTAATGAGCCTAGGGATTACCTGAAGATTTTGTTAAAATGCAGACTCTGATTCAACAGATCTGGATGGGCCTGAGACTCTAGCAAGCTCCCAGATGATGCTGATGCTACTGGAACATAGTCCATATTTTGAGTAGCAAGAATTGAGCATTCACTGAGTTTTTAAACCGAGCTTAAAGATGTATCCTAGGGCCCATCAAATGGGAAGGAGAGCATTTTTATAGACAGAGGAACATATAGGAAGTTTGGGAAGGGCAAACACCAGGCCAAGGGGATGGCTCATGAGATAAGAGCTGAGCTACACAGATTCTCCAGATTAGAAGGGTTTTCAGAGATCATCTGGTCCAATCATTACTGATGACTATCACAATCCTTTCACATTCCTGTCAGGTCATCTCAACCCTTGAGTTAGTAAATTATGGGTGGTGAATGGAACTGGACATTCAACAGAACCAGAGAAGTTTCAAGATGATGCCTGAATCACAGAACCAATCTAAGAGCAAAAGACTAGGGAAAGAGGCTGTGATATCTCACTCTGTCTGGGTAGACATTTGCCACCGTAGTACATTTTTCAGAGCCTTTAGATATTTATTCAAAAACTTTTTAGACCTTACCATTTCATAATAAAAAAAAATGCTACTGTACCAGTGAATCAGCTGGAAGTACTTATTCCCGCAGGCATTTGCCTCCCACTATGAAATAAAGATTCAGTGCTGACTGGCAGGTGAGAAACAGTGACAGATGTGTGGCAGCTGGGCTGCTTCTTGGCTGTCCTGACTATACATTTCAGGGCCCTTGAGACAACAGATATTTTCAAGGATCGGGAAGCATGGGATAAAGACAAGGTTCTTTCCATTTTGATTTTGCAACCAAACCAAAAGACACTCAATGTATTGCTGAGTCCTCTGATTAGGGGGATGCCAACTTCTCATAATCATCCTTTCCTCAGGCTGTCATTTGACAGTTCTCTGCTTTCTTTTTCAGGTGCCAGGGGAGAGCGAGAAACAGTGGAAACCAGCCCTGGTTGTGCTGACTGAGAAAGACCTTTTAATCTATGACAGCATGCCACGGAGGAAGGAAGCCTGGTTCAGCCCAGTTCACACATACCCTCTTCTTGCCACCAGGTAGCCATGGCCTTGTGTTTGGTATGATGTGTTTGCAGGTGGATTCTATTTTAATGAATTACAATTAGCTGAACACGTTATATTACTGCTCACTATTGCAGCAGGGGCTGAGAGCTCCTTAAGAATATAGCCACACATTTTTAGCCACATAGATTAATGATCATCTATGGCCAAACATGAAGCAACAACACAGAGACAAAGAACAAAATACTCGTCCATCATCAAGAAACAGTGACATCTGCGAGATGGTCCTCATCTAGCCGCCTTCCTGGGTCTCCATCTCATTCCCTTTGAAATGAACTGGACATATATGTTTATAGTCTTGAAGTCCGAGTAGAATCACCAAGCAAGGGTCTTCACTTAGTGGCACAAAAGAATGTTATATGGGAATGCTCCACTGTGCTTTTTAAGGCTTGTTCAGCAGGAAATCTCATAACAAGTTATTTCTCAGTTCCATGACGCTTCCTGTGGAAGGGTGGCTGCCAGGCTCGGTTTTTCAGGTCCTTCAGTGCACATTTATTATTCATGTGAAATATGTCTTTAAAAAGCACTTCATCGCGGTATTGACATACAAAGTTATGTACATATTTAATGTATACAATTTGATAAATTTGGAGATAAATATACACCTATGAAACCATCATCATAGTCTATACCATAAACATACTCATCACCTCCAAAAATTTCCTCCTTCCTCTATATTTTATTTTTTGTGATAACAACATGTAACATAAGATCTACCCTCTTAGCAACGTTTTAGGTATATAATACCATGTTGTTAGCTATAGGCGCTATGCTGTACAGTAGATCTCTAGAACTTATTCAACTTGCATGACAAAAATTTCGTGCCCTTTGGCCAACACATCCCCATTTCCCTCTCCCCACTGGAAACCACCATTCTACTCTCTGCTTTAAGAGCTTCGTCATTTTAGATTCCTTATATAAATGGGATCCTGTAGTGTTTGTCCTTGTGTGTCTGGCATATTTCACTTAGCATAATGTTCTTCAGGTTCATTCATGTTGTCAAATATGGGAGAATTTCTTTCTTTTTTAAGGCTGAATAATATTGAATTATATGTAAATACCACACTTTCTTTATCCATTCATCTATAGACGGACCTTTAGAGGCATCACACTTCCTGATTTCAAACTGTATTATAAGCCTATAATAATCAAAACCTTATGATACTGGCATAAAAACACGGAGACCAGTAGAACAGATTGGAGAGCCCAAAAATAAATTCACCCATTTGTGGTCATCTGATTGTTGACAAGGGTGCCAAGAATACACAATGGAGAAAGGATATTCTCTTCAATAAATGGTGCTGGGAAAACTGGATATTCATATGCAAAACAATGAACCCTATTTTACACCATACACAAAAATAAACTCAAAATGGATTAAAGACTTAAAGGTAAGATCTGAAACTGTAAAACTTCCAGAAGAAAACATAGGGAAAAATATTCTTGACATTGGCCTTGGCAATGATTTATTGTATATGACACCTATAGCACAGGCAACAAAAGCAAAAATAAATAAATAAATGGAACTACATCAAACTGGAAAGCTTCTGCATAGCAAAGGAAACAGTCAACAAAATGGAAAGGCAACTTACGAAATGGGAGACCTCATATCTAATTAAAGGTTAATATCCAAAATATATAAAGATTTACATTTCAATAGCAAAAAAAGAAAAAAAACTGATTCAAAAAGAACCTGAATAGACATTTCTCCAAAGAAGACATACAGATGTCCAAAAGGTGTTTAATGTCACTAATGATCTGAGAAATGCAATTCAAAACCACAGTGAGGATGTGCTTAGGATGTGTGTTAGGATGGCTATTGTCAAAAAGACAAATGATAATGAGTGTTGTTTATCATTTGATAAATGTGAACCCTTGTAAACTGTTGTTAGGAATGTAAAATGGAGAAAAGGAAATCCTTGTATACTGTTGATAGGAATGTAAAATGGTGCAGCCACTCTGGAAAACAGTATGGAGATTTCTCCAAAAATTAAAAACAGAATTCTAATGTGAGCTAGCAATCCCACTTCTGGGTCTATATCCAAGAGAACTGAAATTAAGGTCTTAAAGAGGTAGTTACGCTCCCATGTTCATTGCAACATTATTCACAGCAACCAAGACATGAAATACAGTTTGATTTTTAATTATTTATTTTGAGACAGAGTTTCACTCTTGTCACCCAGTCTGGAGTGCAATGGTGCTATCTTGGCCCACTGCAACCTCTGCCTCCCGGGTTCAAGTGATTCTCCTACCTCAGCCTCCTGAGTAGCTGGGATTATAGGCGCCCACCAGCATGCCCGGCTAATTTTTGTTTGTTTGTTTGTTTTGTTCGTTTTGTTTTTTTAGTAGAGACAGGGTTTCACCATGTTGGCCAAGCTGGTCTTGAACACCTGACCTCAGGTGATCTGCCTGCCTCGGCCTCCCATAGTGCTGGGATTATGGACATTCTTCTCAACCACTGCACCTGGCCTGAAATAGTTTTAATGTGTTGTATCCTTGTCCCCCTCTTTGAAAGCTTATATCCCAAAAACAGAAATGAATCAAACTCAAGTCTTGCTTTCAAGTAGCTGACATTTCCCAGGCCTGTTTTCTCTTGCCAGCTCTTTTTGTTTGTGCTTTATGACAGTGAGCTGTTTGTATTCCTTCTCCACCTGTTTCTTTACCTGCAAGCTAGGCATGATAAAGTCATATTTGTGTCCTTCCTGGCACAGTGCCTGGCAATATTGTGCCCTCGAATGTCTGTTGAATGAATTATTGAACAATGTGAGACAAACTCTGGAAGAAGTTTGGTCCAAGAGACAAAGCGTAGTGGACAGAGGTTTTGGAGCATCTGACCTGAGCAAGATGTAGACAGAAATAAGGTGGGCTCTTCATCTAGGAAGGACTGAGCTGCCAAACAGGTTATGGTCAAGGGTCAGCTGGCTGCAAGGAGGAGAATGAGACCCAGTAGCAGAGCAAGAATTAACACAAGATTAAAATGCCAGTAGTGAATAGAGCTGAAATTCCAGAAAAATCCTTCTTACTTCCAGTCATGATTGATAATGAAGACCAGCAGCGGGGGTGGGGCCAGGGAGGTGGGGAGCTAAAGATGGAAATTATTGGCTCCAGAGGTGAATAGAGGAGGTTTTCAGGGGTGAGGAACCAGGCCTAGATCACCTTTAAAAAATAAAATTTAAAAGTAATTTAATATTTGAAGCTTTCAAGCTTCAAAATGTTTGGCAGAATGGCTACTAAAGTAAAATACAGCTTTGTAATAAAACCGCAGTAATCATGGCCGGGTATGCTGGCTCATGCCTGTAATCCCAGCACTTTGGGAGGCCGAGGAGGGCAGATCACCTGAAATCAGGAGTTCAAGACCAGCTTGACCAACATGGCAAAACCCCATCTCTACTAAAAATACAAAAATTAGCCTGGTGTGGTGGCACACAACTGTGGTTCCCAGCTGCTCAGGAGGCTGAGCCAGGAGAATCACTAGAGCCTGGAAGGCAGAGGTTGCGGTGAGCTGAGATCACACCACTGCACTCCAGCCTGGGTGACAGAGTGGGACTCTGTCTCAAAAAAACAAAAAACAAAAAACAAAAAACCTCAATAGTCAGAATGTAAACATCCTTAACTGCACACAAAGACTCAGGCTGTGCCTTGCCCATGAGAATTCGGCCCAATCGCTATTGCTTTCTGCACTTTGCATCCACAGTCCTCATCCGTGAACATTATCTTCAGATTCTGAGACATTCCCACAACAGAAACCAAAGAAAGATTAGACCACAGTCACTGGATTCCAGTTACTAAGAAGCAAAGTTGGACCCAAGCGTCTTGAAATGATTCTCAGAAACAAAAGTTGAAATAAGGTAGTTTCTGCAACTCTCAGGCAACATGAAAATAAAATTTACCCTCGTACATAGCCTTGTTCTCACAGTTTCTGGGCATTATGAACAATGGGGACTGTTTTTTCATTCATTCATTCGTTCATTCATTCATTCATTCATCAGTCAACATTTATAAATCATCTACTATGTGCCAGGAGTTATAATTGGGACAAGGGATAAAGAGGTGAAAAAAATTCAAACTTGTGAACCTAGCATTATCTGGAACAAAGTGTGTTGATGTGCAGGAACACATAAGGAACCATTTGCAGTAAAGACAACAAAAAATGCCAAACTCTGCCTGGACAGTGATGGAGGACTCCTTGCAGTAGAAGTCATGTTGAATTGAAGCCTGAGGGAAAACTCACCAGAGGAACAAGGGAAGGGAGCCCAGAGAGGGGCATGAGCATTCCAGACTTAGGGAAGATCCAAGCACAGAGCTGGTGCACTGCTGCGTGGCCCAGTTAGAGCACCACGTAGGCCCTGGGGAATGAGGGGAAATGAATCAGATACTCACTAAGTACCCAGCACTTGACACAAGTTACCACTTACAACTTGTGTATCCATTCTGCAAGGCCTGTATTAGTGTGCCCATTTTGCAGATTAGGTACCTGAGGCTCAGAAGAGTTCAGGAATCACCCCAGGTGGTGTAGCTTCTGAGAGATGGAGGTGGGATTCCAGTTCCGGGACTGTGTGTCACTTGCATACCTGTGCCTTGGTACCACAGGGGGTTGACACAGAGGTGGGAGATGGGGAGGAAGACTTTTCACTAGCGTATCCTTTTCTACCTTTTGAAATTGGAACCATGGGGAACAGCAGGAGTCTTTGGGGATGATAAGAGTCATGAGTGTGATCTGGGTAGATATTTTTATATTTGGTGTCAAATAACAAATGTCCAAGGAGTGACTGCTGAATCCAAACAATTTTGCAGTGATCCTCATTCCATTGTAAAGAAAAAAAATAAAAATAAAACCAAATTTCTGTGAGGACACAAAGTACTTCGCTACAGGAAGAGATAAGTTGCTCCCCAGGAGTCTCCCCTCTTTTGTTTTTTTCTCAGCTTTCCTATCCTGTAACCAGGTTTAGCCCTGGGACTTCAACCCCCTGGTAAGACGAGGAGACTGAGAAAGGCTCTGCCTTCGGTCTGGTTCTTCAGAAGCAGAGAAGGCAACAAGGACTGAAGTGGCAATGAGTTCTTAAGCAAATGCTCCCAGGAGAAGCCTGGAAGGGAGGAGGGGAAGGACAAAAAGAGAGAGGAGCCAAGGAGGCTAGGATTTCAGGCAAAGTCTCAGCCTCAGCCTGACCTTACAGGGGTCTTGAGAGCTAGACTGCTTAGCATGGTAGCCACTAGCCAGATGTGGCTACTTAAAGTAATTAAATTTAAGTGAAATTAAAAATTCAGATCCTCACCCTCCTTAGTCATATTTCAAGGGTCCAATAGCCACCTGTGGCTAGTGACTACCATTTCGAACAGCACAGATCTAGAACATTCCCATCACCACCAAAATTCTATCAGACAGCACTTCCCTAGAGCATGTAAACGACTCCTTCCAAGTTTGTCCCGACTCAGGCAAGTGACTGGACCTGTACATTCCTACAGCAGTCCATGGACAGCTGAGGCTGCCTGGAGAGATGTCGTCTCGCAGGCTCTTCAGGCTTCTGCACAAGCAGGAAAGTCCTAAGTGTGATTCCTTAAAAGCAAAGGCCCAGAAGGAGGGATGGATGTGCAGAAACAGTAAATGGGACCTGAAGAGGTTTGAGTGGAGCACTGAAAGTGTCTGCTACAGGTTCACAAGTGACAGGGGTGCCAGGTCTGAACTGAGAGTAAAGCAGATGAATAGCCTAAACCCATAAGCCTGCATCCAATATGCAAACAGGAAATGGAAACCTCTTCAGTGCATCACTGTGATCATTTAGAATAGAAGATGCAGGCTGGGCGCAGTGGCTCACACCTGTAATCCTGGCATTTTGGGAGGCCGAGATAGGCAGATCACCTGAAGTCAGGGGTTCGAGGCCAGCTGGCCAACACGGTGAAACCCTGTCTCTACTAAAAATACAAAAATTAGCCAGGCATGGTGGTGGGTGCCTGTCATCCCAGCTACTCTGGAGGCTTTGGTATGAGAATCGCTTGAACCTGGGAGGCGGCATTGCAGTGAGCCGAGATCGCACCACTGCACTCCAGCCTGGGCAACAGAGCAAGACTCTATCTCAAAAACAAACAAACAAACAAAATAGAAGATGTAGTAAAAAATAAAAATAAAAAATCAGTGTCTACGATGCAACCATAAAGCAGACCCGGTTGTAATAGTTGTCCCCTCAACTCACTGTCCCTCTCCCAAATTACCCAGCTTAACCACTGAACTGCAAGAGGAAATCTTATTCTGTGTGGATATTAGCCCTATGAGGAATGATACAATTAGGCCTGTAAGGATTGCCCTGGTCTCTGGCTGGTAGCCCATGAGGTAGAGTATGTCCGGGATCTTAGATGGCACTGGCTATTCATTCTCACTCTATCCTCTCGAAGTAGTAGGTGAGCTTTTGCCTGCTCCTGGGTGGCAGCCTGGAAATGGCAGAGCTGGGAGTTTGCATCCTAGTCTTCCTTCCTCCAGAAGAGTGCTTAACCCCAGCCTCATCACCCCAGCTCCCTCTGTCAGAATCCCTATCTGTGAAACACTCACTGGAATGCCATTGTCTCCAAAGCCAAAGGAAAATATACTTTGATAAAATAGATTTTTAACTGACCTTTTGGCTTGAGCGTCAGCTACCAGAGCATCAGTCCTGATCAACTTCTCTCCAAGACCCTGTGGAGGTACCTAGAAAAAGACTTTTAGAAAGCAAACAATGGGAAAAAAATGTCCCCTGCCTTCTCTGTGGGATGATGCCAGGGAGATGTAGCCCCTTTGCAGCTCCAGGCTGAGCTTCCCAATGAATTGCAGTAGGAGGCAGTGTCCACCCCAGCTGAAATAGAAACTCTTATCTCCTTGTGGATAAAGGTGGCTCTCTGAGGTGGGAAGCTGGGCTGATGCTGTTGGTTTCCGGCGGGTTGTAGGGGATGGTCCGTGCCAGAAATGGTAGCATTCAAAGGGAAACAGAATCCTTCCATTGCAGAGGTTACCCCAGCACTTCCATTGACTGCTTTTTTAGCCACTTATTTAAGTTCAACAAGTGACTCTTTCATTTACTTCCGATGCATTCTGTACAGCCATATACAGCACCGTGTCCTTTATATATGACCACATAAGTATGTAATCTGTCTAGTAGTATTATTTGTCTTTGTATATTTCTAAAGAAGAGGATCCATTCCTGTTTTTAAAAATTTATTTTAAAAATCTTGTATTGAGGTCTAATTTATAAATAGTAATATGCACAAATCATAAAGGTATGGTATAATTTTTACTTATGGATATAGAGCTATGTTTTTAAAAAATTTATTATACTGTGTCTACTAACGAATCACCTTGGGTAATATTATCAAGAAGGCCATGGTAATATTATTTTCAAAATAGATCAAGCTGGGCTGTAATCCCAGGACTTTGGGAGGCTGAGGTGGGAGGATTGCTTGAGCCCAGAAGTTCAAGACTAGCCTGGGCAACATGGAGGATCCGTCTCTGCAAAAAATAAAAAACAATTAGCCATGCATGGTGGTGCACACCTGTAGTCCCAGTGACTTAAGAGGCTGAAGTGGGAGAATTGCTTGATCCCAGGAGATCAAGGTTGCAATGAGCTATGATGGCACCACTGTACTCCAGCACCTGGGTCCACAGCAAGACCCTGTCTCTTTAAAAAAAAAAAAAAAAAGTAGCTCAACCCTGTAATGAAGTAGTGGCTGGCCCTTATTTGGCGTAGATCAAGGCTACATGCTTTAGGTGGATTCTATTAGGGTTTGCAAACCTTGCCCAATATGAGAATTACCTGGCTGTTTATTAAGATTCAGGTCTTCAGAACCCTGCCTTAGATATTCTGGCTTAGGCTGGGGTTGTGGATCAGAAGAATGTGCTTTTAACAAACATCAGGAAAATGTTTCTCAGGGTTACTGCATTCAACCCTCACAACCCCATAAGGTTAAGGTTTTATTCCTATTTCACAGATCAGTTAACTGAGGAACGGAGTAGTTAAGTTACTTACCACAGTCATGCAACAGTAACAGTAAGAGATGGACCTGAGATTCTGTTTCTACCTTTTGATTCTTATCCACTATTCTATACAGCTTCCTAAGAGCATGTCCTTATTTCCTAGAGTTTCCATGGCTCTTAGAATTGGCTGAGTGTATCATATATAAAAGTTTTCTTTCCTGACAAATAAATCATGCAACAGGTGGCCTCTTATTCCAGCTAACAATCAAGGGAATTGCTACCCCTAATCACGCAGAGTGAGGACAGAGTTGTGGATAGAATCAGAGACCTAGAGTTTCTGGCTTGCCCAGCAGCGGGAGCACCATCTAGGACTGTTAAACAAGCAAATGTTCAACTCCACCCCAGACCAACTGAATCAGAAACTCTGGGGATGGGACCCAGTCCATCTTTGATTTTAACAAGCCTCCAGGTGTTTCTGACACAGGCTACAGTTTGAGAACTATTGATTTAGAAGATTGTGTGCTGCTGCCTCCCATCTTCTCAGGGGTTTGTGGTGTGTCCGAGTCCATTTGGGGCTGGTACAACAAAATACCTTAGCCTGGGTAATTTATAAATAATAGAAATGTTCTCACAGTTCTGGAGACTGGGAAGTCCAAGATCAAGGTGCCAGCAGATTTGCTGTCTGGTGAAGTCATGTTCTCGGTTCCATAGATGGAGCCTGTTGTTCTGTTCTCAGGTGGGTGGAAGGGCAAAAAGGGACTAACAGATTCCCCAAGCCTCCCCCACCCTTTTTTTTTTTTTTTTGAGACAGAGTCTTGCTCTTGTCGCCCAGGCTAGAGTGCAATGGCACGATCTCAGCTCACTGCATCCTCCACCTCCCAGGTTCAAGTGATTCTCCTGCCTTAGCCTCCCAAGTAGCTGGGACTACAGGCACCCACGACCACACATGGCTAATTTTTGTATTTTTAGTAAAGACACTGGCTAATTTTTGTATTTAATAGAGACACCACAACCGGTCTCTATTTTGTATTTAATAGAGACACCGGCTAATTTTGTATTTAACAGAGACACCACACCTGGCTAATTTTTGTATTTTAATAGGCCACCATGTTGGCCAGGCTGGTCTCGAACTCCTGACCTCAGGTGATCCGCCTGCCTCAGCCTCCCAAAGTGCTGAGATTACAGGCGTGAGCCACCACACCTGGCTCCCCAAGTCCTTTTATAAGGCACTAATCCTATCCATGAGAGTGGGACCCTCATAACCTAGTCACCTCCTTAAAAGTCCTACCTCTTAATACTTTTGCATTGGAGCTTCAGTTTCAACATGAATTTTGGGAGGACACAGACGTTCAAACCACAGCATGGTGGGTGGGGAACTCCACAGCAACTATGTGGTTCTTATTCCCCCGTGGTTCTTCAGAAGCGCTGTTTGGCCGCAAGCTGTGATGACCACCAGTGGATCAGTTCTAAGGCTGTCCTGGGTCCCGGCCCTCACAGAGTGATCAACAGCTCCTAAAATGTGATGTGCTGCTGCCCTTCCTTTTCACTTAGATGACCTTCTAGCATTTTCCCTGGTATTTTGCATTCTTTCCTAGCTTTATTTTCATGGCTGCATAGTGTCCATCACACGAATGCTCCAGAGCGTGGGTTCTGGAAACTGACAACCTGGCTCCGAATCCCAGCCTTGCTACTTACCAAGCCTTGGAGCCTTGGGCGAGTTTTGTAATCTCTTTTTGCCTCAAGTCCTTCATCAGTAATATGTGCCCAATATCTATATGTGCCTAATAGGGTTGTTATAAGGATTACACTAGATCATGTAAACTGCTTAGAATAGTGCTTGACACATGGCAAGTGCTAAATAAATTTAGTATTTTCTAATTTGTTAACCCCTCTTCTATTTTCGGATTTATAAATACATTGGCTACATTTTTAAAACAACTCCATCACACTGAAAATTTGTAACCAACTAAAATTCACAGGTCATCATTATACCACCTGCTAAAAAAAAAACTTTTAAAATCCATCCTGTTAGCAGAAACTAAAAAATTAAGAAATAAGCCAACAAAATGTCTCCAAAAATATCTCCTTAATAAATGGAAGACCATTGGATTTGCTGGTAGAGAGAGAAAACAATGTTTCATCATATCAGATTTGACAGACCTGGGTGCACACTGCAGTTTTGCCCAGGCAAGCCTCAGTTTATGACCACAAGCAAGTGACGTCTTCTCTCTGATCTGTTTCCACATCTAAAAAATAGAATCATAGGCTGGGCGTAGTGGCTTACTCCTGTAATCCCAGCACTTTGGGAGGCCGAGGCGGGTGGATCACCTGAGGTCAGGAGTTCGAGACCAGCCTGACCAACATGGTGAAACCCCATCTCTACTAAAAATACAAAAAAATTAGCCAGGCATGGAGGCTCACACCTGTAATCCCAGCTACTTGGGAGGCTGAGGCAGGAGAATCACCTGAACCTGGGAGGCAGAGGTTGCAGTGAGCCGATATCACGCCATTGCACTCCAACCTGGGCAACAAGAGCAAAACTCTGTCTCAAAAAAAAAAAAAAAAAAAAAAAAAAAAAACCAGAATAATAATATCTATTGCAGGGCAGTTGTGAAAATTAAAATATGATGAGTGTATTAGCCATAACAAAATACTATAGACTGGGTGGCTTCAACAACAGGTATTTATTTTCTCACAGTTCTAGAGGCTGGAAGCCCCAGATTAAGTGCCAGCATGATCAGTTTCTGGTGAGGACCATCTTCCTGGGACGGCTGCCCTATTTTAATGTTCTCAAATGACCTGTACTTTCTGCGTGCATGGAGGGAGAATGCAAGCTCTCTATTGTCTCTTAGCATTTTGAGGACACTAATCCTATCATATCAGGGCCCCACATTTAGCTTTAACCAGCTCATCTTAGGCCCTATCTCAAATACAGTCACCTTGGAGGTTAGGGCTTCAACACATGAATTGGGTGGAAAGAGGCACAATGCCATTCAATGACCTATGTACATAATTCTTTTTTTTGAGACAGAGTTTTGCTCTTATTGCCCAGGTTGGAGTGCGATGGCATAATATCTGCTCACTGCAACCTCCGCCTCCCAGGTTCAGGTGATTCTCCTGCCTCAGCCTCCCAAGTAGCTGGGATTACAGGTGTGAGCCTCCATGCCTGGCTAATTTTTTTGTATTTTTAGTAGAGATGGGGTTTCACCATGTTGGTCAGACTGGTCTCGAACTGACCTCAAGTGATCCACTCGCCTTGGCCTCCCAAAGTGCTGAGATTACAGACGTGAGCCACCATGCCCGGCCAGCCTTATTTTTCATAAACACACGTAGTAGGGCCAGGTGACTGTCAGTCCCCTTCTCTTCCCTGTAGCAGAGCTAGGGAGCTTCGTTCAGTCTTTTCTCTAGCACAAGAGGGAGTGGCCAGGACTATAGCCAGTAGGAAACAGTTTTCTTCTAACTCAAGTTATGCCCTCAAAGAGTTCATAGTTGATGCGTTTCTTTGCTTGGATTTTTCTTTTTAGGCCCAGGCACATCTAATTTGTATTTTTCTGGAGGATGAAAATTTGATTGCATTTCATAGAAGTGGCACCAGAAATGCTCACAACATGTTCCTGGTGTCAACTGCCATGCAGAGATGTTTACGAGCAGTCATCTCTCCTCTTCCACTGCCAAACTTCAATGGTGCCCCTATGAGTCCATTGGTGGTACAGTTTATAGCAGTGCGCTCAGGAAGTTTGCAAACAAGTTGTAATTTTAGCAATTCTCATTCCTCAGCTTTTTATGAGTCCTTGGGAGAACATTTTTTGCTTAGCCAAAGTTTATTTGATATTGCTGAACATTAAAAAAAAAAAAGGTATGCTCACTTGTATGGAGTAAGAGTGTTGTTTTTTTTTTTGGTCACTGTCATCATAATTGGCAAATGAGATGGGTCTACAGAGAGTGAGGATTAAGGTCACATTATTTCTGGAGTTATAGAGGAGGTTTAACCCAGAAATTCTGCACACCCAGTCCCAGTGGCTGGTGGGGAGTTTCGGGAACACAGAGCTTGTAAAAAGGGCGACACTGCTCTGAGCCCAGTTTATTGTCCCATGGGCCTGAGGGAAGGGTGTGGGGTTGCCTTGAAAGGGGAACTGAAGAATGTGCACTTCTCTACTCCCAGACGGCTTGGGAACCAGGCAGGCTGAATATTTCTGCTAAACCTGATGGGTAATCCTTGGTGCCTAAGCAACTAACCCGTTTCTTTTTCTTTTTCTTTTTCTTTTTCTTTTTTTGAGCGGTAGCAAGGGTTATTGTGAAGAGCGAAAGAACAAAGCTTCCACAGCGTGGAAGGGTGGATGGGGACCCAACCGGGTTGCCTGCAATTAACCCGTTTCTAAGTGCTAAAAGTAGTAGCTGCCTCAGGCCAGCCTCAGAAATTTTAGGAATTCTTTTCACTAGAAAGTTTGGCCAATTGCATTTGTCAAACATTAAATTACAATCAGCCTGTGGTTTCCATGCTAACCCTGGGAGGCATCCTCACTGGTAGAAAATGTGGGGCATATTCTATGGGCATTGCCTGGGGTGACATGAAGGAATTTATATGCCCAATAATCTACATGCTGTCAAACTGAAAAGTGTGGGGTTTGCCTTCCACACCCAGCCATCCCATTTGTCCCCATATACCTAGTGATCTTCCAGTGTCTGGTCTCTGGCCCTCCCTTCTGCTAACCAGGAGCACCTCAGGAGTGGTGGGTGGGATATAAGAAGTGAGGAGATCCATGGACTTTGAAATCAGACAAACCAGGTATTGAATCCTGAGACTTCTACTTGCAATGCAATCTTGGGCAAAATACCAGTCTCTGAGAATCAGAGTCTCCTCATCTGAACAAAGGGGGCGGTAGTGTCTTCCATTTTATACAGTGATTGATAGGACTGATTGAGATAGCATATGTAAATATAAACATATGACTGAGACATAAGTGATTAATAAATGTTAGCAATTGTTAAAGACCAGAGAAAATAATTGAAATTAAAGTAAGTACTTTGACATATTTGACTCTGCATTTTATCTGGGAATCCCAGTGTCTTAAATCACAGTAATCGAGCTCTAAGGACTGAGGTTAATGAAATTGTTGGCTGTTTGGATGGGTTTGGGGAGGGTAGGATGGAGTCGGGAGACTGGAACTCCTTGGCACACACAACAGAGCTATCTCTAAATGCTATTTGTAACAGCTCCACAGACAGGAGGCCTGCAGATGGCTTCCTCTTTGGGGTAGGAATGTTCATTTCAGTTAGAGAAACTTGATAGGCTCCTATTAGTGGCCAACATAGTAGCCAGGGCTGATGGTAGGAGAATATCTGGAGGCGGTATGAAATAGAGGAAAAGCCGAGTGTTATAAGAGCTGATTGTTCAGGTTATTTGTTCATGGTTTCAATTTTCCATTAAAATAGGACTGATTTTAGTCATTACCATACATGGAGACATTTCTAAAGATCTTTTTATACTGTGTATTCTACACACACAATGGGACATACGTTGAACTAATTAAAGCACAGTTAGACAAGAGAATATATGAGTTAATTAAAAGATTCAAAAAATTATTTAAAAAGTATAGCTCCAAGACTGCTAAATAATAAAAAAAAAGTTAACTTCAAAGGAAAAATTTCCCAAGATGTTGGACTGTCATGACGTGAGAATATCCATCAGATTATAAGTCTTGTTTACCTCTGGAGAAGAGCAGCACAGGGATAAATTAAACCCATGGATGACCTGAAGTCTGCATTGTAATCTTTCCTTTCAAGTTTCTTTTTTTTCTTTTCTTTTTTTTTTTTTTTTTTTTTTTTGAGATGGAGTTTTACTCTGTCACCCAGGCTGGAGTGCAGTGGCGCAATCTCAGCTCACTCCAACCTCCACCTCCTGGGTTCAAGTGATCCTCAGCCTCCTAAGTAGTTGGGATTACAGGCATGTGCTACCATGCCCGTCTAATTTTTGTATTTTAGTAGAGATGGGGTTTCACCATGTTGGTCAGGCTGGTCTTGAACTCCTGACCTCAAGTGATCCATTCATCTCAGCCTCCCCAAATGCTGGGATTACAGGCATGAGCCACTGCGCCCAGCCTCTTTCCCTTCTGTTTCCTTCCCCACCTATAGATGGTGAGCTGGAGCTTGGCCCTTTTTTTGTGTGATAGAAAGAGTATGGACTCTGTAGTCATATAGCCGTGGGTTCAAATTCTCGACACTAACTGTGGGATCCTAAGCAGTTATTTCACTGCATAGAACCATGGATTCCTTGTTTATAAAGTGCAGCTCATAATACCACTTTCAAAGAAGGGTTGCGGCAATTAAACAAGATAATGCATCCACACAACCTTTCACCTGGTGAACATCCGCTTTTCTCTGTCCATAATACTACTGGCAGATGGTCGTGGCAGGTCACAAGGGCACAAAGAAAGGTATGGAGGACAGTCACTTGTCTCCAGAAATCTACCTGGATAATGCCACTGAATAGAATAGTCAGGAATTGACACCAAGCTGTTTTGCTGCTTATTCACCTGTACTAAGTTGTTCATTTCTTATAGTCAATATCCCTCAGTATCAACTTTCTGAGACATGGGACCTTGCCTTTCACCACCATATTCAGATTAAAGGAGTTTATTTATCTATTTATTATTTATTTATTTATTTTGAGACGAAGTCTCACTCTGTCGCCCAGGCTGGAGTGCAATGGCGCAATCTCGGCTCACTGCAACCTCTGCCTCCAGGGTTCAAGCGATTCTCCTACCTCAGCCTCCCAAGTAGCTGAGATCACAGGTGCCCGCCATCAAGCCTGACTAATTTTTGTATTTTTAGTAAAGACAGGGTTTCGCCATGTTGGCCAGGCTGGTCTCGAACTCCTGACTTCAGGTGATCTGCCTGACTCGGCCTCCCAAAGTGATGGGATTACACGCATGAGCCACCGCACCCGGCCCAGATGAAAGGAGGTTAGAAGATATAAATGAGGCAATTGATTGGCTACTCCTAGCTGGGGGAAATGACGCAGGGAGTTAGAGAGTGTTCCTGGGAAACCCCTCTCACCTGACAATTTGGTACTTGTTAGTGATTCTTTGACCCTCATTTCTTTCCTGAAGGGTCTGTTGATGCCCAGGCTCCATTAGGGGTGGCCAGTGGATGAAAGTATTTGAGATTGCCAGAACCATGTAAGCGATCTGGCCAGTTGCTTTTTTTTCTTTTTTTTTTTTTTTGTGGCTTGCATTGTGGCATCTGCTGGGAGATGCTAATTACAGCAATTAAGTAAAATGAGGATGTAATATTGCTTAGCAACCCAGTTACCTAATATGTAATTTTACTAATTTGGCTGAATCTGTGTGCTGTAACTGTTTGTGTTTTAATTAAGGATATTAATAATAATGTTTTTGTATGGAACATTTTATGCAACATTCTCTGATACTTCTCCAGAATTAAATTAATGCAAAAGCATTTCTTGAAAGACAGGTTTTTGGGGATTTTTTGTTTTGTTTTGTTCAAAACTAGTCAGGCTAAGGGGGCATATTTGAAGATCCAGAAGCAATATGCAATGTGATACCTCAGTAGTCAGTGGAGAGAAAAACACTTGGCCTGATGTCCTGCAGGAATGAGTTCCCCAATGTCATAAAGATTTGACCCACAAGTGGTTCTATCATGCAGCCAGTTTAAGCCTCATGGAATTCATCACATTGGGCATTTAAAGTAATTTAAAGACATTTTATAAATTATTTTTATCTTGCTTAGGGACGCATTTATGTACAAGTCTTCAAATTGGATCCATGCTGACCGTGAATGTAAAATCTTAACAACTTTCACTTTTTCAAAAAATAGGCAACTTCTATCCCCCAGATCAAAAGAAGGTAACTCTACCTCCCTAAACAACCAAGTTACTACTGAAAACACCAGTCACTAAAGATAGATTTAAAAGGAGAAGCAGGAAATGGATGTTAGGCTGTTCTCATAAAACATCTAATCTCAGCTACCTTTCAAGATCACTTTTTTTCAGGGCTGAATTAATCTGGAAATTAGCATGTAGTGGACATAAACCCAAGTTCTTTGGATTTAGCATTAGTTACTGCTTTGTTTGGTCGAAGGGCTGAGAGTGGGAGAGGAGTTATGTAGTAGTCATTAATCACAAACTTCTTGGGAAATTGTTCTCTTTATATTCTAGTTATTCATTTAGTCATTCATTTAACAGATACTGAGTGCCTGCTATGTGCCTAGAACTGTTCTAGGTGCTAGGAATACAGCAGGGAATAATCAAATAAAAATTTCTACCTTGATCAAACTTATGTTCTAATGACAATAATGGCTATTACTATGTATTCTGTGCCAAGTACTGCTCCATGCAATATTCATTTATTAACTTATTTAATTTTCACAACACCACCATGAGGTGACCATATTATTATCCCCAGTTTGCAGTTGAGGAAGCTAAGGCATGGAGAGTTTAAGGAACTTGCCAAGGTCACATAATGAGTAGTAGAGCTGGGATTTGAATCCAGGTATCTGAATTTCTGCTTTACCTCCTCCTACCTATGGCTTCATTCTGTTGCCCCTCTCTGATATTATACGGTCCTATTTATTTTTTCACTTATTCACACTCCTGGCTAATGGGAAATGTAAAATCTTTCCAGGATTTGTAGCTTTGCTTCCAACCATGGGAATGTGTTTCTGAATTTTGTAACTAATCAATTTTGCGAAGAACAAAGCATGTCCTTGCGTTTCTCAAGCAGTTTCAGATAATACTTAGAAACTGGGTGTGAATTGCAGCTTCAAACCCCGTCCCAGGGTGCCAGTATTTTCTTCTGGCTGGGTAAGAAAGTTATCTTCTCTTGGGAGACAGCATTTTCTTGGTTACTATAGTTTAGTTCTTGCCACATATAAGAGACAGATGGTCATATTTTTAAGGATACACACATAGCTTAAAATGTAAAATAATTGAAATATAAATAAAAGCGATTTCAGAGTCCCCCTGAGACTGCAGATCAAGACAGATCTTTGGGAAGAATCTTGGAAGGGATGTAAAAAGGCTGTTCCTGGCAGAATGGGAAAAAGCCAGGCAGACAGGTTTTAGCCTTACCTTTTCAAATGTCCAAGTGACGATTTGTGAAATCTTAATGTCCAGCTGACATTTACTTGGTACTTAGTTCCCAGAATCTGGCTACAGTAATGTGTTTCCAAGTATGATCTACAAATAAAGAGCACATTAGGAGGCCATTTCACTGGCCCTGAATGTCAGAATATTTCAGAATTGTGTTGTGTTGTGTGTTTGTGTATGTGTATACTTTCCTTTGCAAAACTGAATTCACATGTTAAAAACCTTTTGAAAAACATGTATTCATGCAGTTACCCAGCCAACATTTATTGAACACCTACCATGTGCTAGATTCCAGGGAGTTAAAGAGAGAGGAGACCAGGCTCCTACCCTGAAAGACAGCAAGGTCTAGTAAGAGAAATCAGGTGGTGATTATGAAACAGTAAGGTAAATGGATTGATAATGATGTGTGGGAATCCAGAGGAGGGATGCCTATCTCCAGAAAGAGATCAAAGAGGAGATCAGATGGCAAATGGTCTTGAGCTCCAGTAGATCACTTTGCTGGCAACAGAAGTTTGTTTTCCCCAACATCTATCTTCTTACCCAGGAGCTGTCAACTCTGATACATAAGCAACAACCCCTACAGAGTAAGCACCCAAGAACCTCTGTTGGCTGCCAGCTTAGGCAACCTCAGACTTGCTGGAAGGGCACTTACTTCATCTTGGCTTCCAAAAAGCAAGACATCTGCTCCAAGTATGGTTTTCTCGCCTAGATTAGCCAAAGTCCAGAGATTGCTTTGATGGAAACATGGGCTTTTGAGGGGAGAATACTCTTAACATCCCTGGGGAAGTCAATATCTAACCCATGCTTGAACACTTCCACAGATAATGCAAACATTTATGCTTACCCTTTCCTCTTTTCCATTCCTCACACAAAATCTTCTCTTTTCCAGACAAACTCATTGTCTTTGGCATTGTTAGGAAACCTTTCCGTATATAGACCCTCGATTTCCAATCTAAATGACTATTTCTTTTGAATACTGTTTTGACTCCCAGTATAAACTTCCTCTCCTTTGCAGTAGACATGGCCCTTTGGGAATCCTGGTGTTACTTAACTTAGAACTCAAGTATTGGGTTCTTAAGATCTTAAAGGCCTTATGAAATATGACTGTAGCTTATCTGGAGTCTAATATGCCTGTGAGCCATCAGAGTGGAGATGATCAGTAAGCAGGCTGTTAGATAGACAGTATCCAACATTGTATATCCAGTATTATTTATTGGCTGGGAGTTGGTAATATGCCAATGCAAATTAATCTCAAGAGAAAGATTTCACAGAGCATTTATAAATTGAATTATTCCACTAGTTTTCTCTATTTCTTTCTGGAGGCGCTACTCCTATTGCCCTGCTGGCTCACATAACAAAAGAGAAAGGATCTTAATCTTATCTTGTCCGATGGCCTTGACTCATCTTTGCAATACCATAATATGTACAGCAATCAGCTGTCTGTTCAGTCACTATAAGGTAGTATAGTGATGAATGTCCACATTCCTATGTTTCATCCCCAACTTATTATTGTTGATAATCAGAAGCAATTCATTGGGAATGATATAAAGAATAAGTGAAATCTATTATTTCCAACACCTTAATAGGGATGAAATAACAAATATGTTGATAAACGTGAGATTCCTTCTTTGTCTTTGTGCCATAATCACTGATCTCCATTTTTAAAGAATTGCTTTTCCTGAAAGTTCAGATTCCCTCTCTGGAGGAAGATCTTTATAATGATCGGGTTGCTCCAGTGAGGAGGAATAATTCTCCACCCATCCACCCTACCTGGCTCATGTTCTTTGCTTGTCATCTACCAGAAGCTGGTTCCGACTTTCTTCCATAATCCAGCAATGAGTCTCCCCAAAACTGGAGCTTAACTTGGAGTAAAGAGGCCATGGGAATTAGGAGGGGAGACAGTATTTCTCCTTTTAAACTGTGTCTCCTTGAGGCTTAATCCATGCCTGTTCTGTTCACACTGTACCTAGACTTGGGTTTGTGTAGAGTAGGTGCTTATTAGTCTACTAGAGGAGCCATAACAAAATACCACAGACTGGGTGGCGCCAACAACAGACATTTAGTTTTCACAGTTCTGGAGGCTGGAAGTCCAAGATCACGGTGCTGTCAGGATTGGTTTCTGGTGAGGACTGTCTTCCTGGCTTGCGGATGGCTGCCCTCTTTCTGTGTCCTCACATGGTCTTTCCTCTGTGAGTGCATGGGAGGGGGAGAGATTTTTGGCTTCTCTTCCTCTTCTTATAAGAACACGGTTCCATTGGATTAATGCCCCACTCTTAGGACCCCCTCACTTAACCTTTATTACCTCCTTGTAGGTCCTATTGCTATAGGGGTTAAGAAGGAATTATTTAGGCAGATAGCAAGGGCATGGGAGTCCTCAGTAAGGCTGTTCTTTTTAATGAAAAGCAGCCCCAAATCATTTTCTAACAAAGAGCAGCCTGTAAGTTGAACTGCAGACATAAACAAGCAAGCTGGGAGCTTTCAGGGGTGAATGCCGGCAGGAACTACGGACTAGACATTTTCAAGATGGCGGCTCTATCTTCCCTTCTCTGCCGGCCACGTGTACAGCAAGAAGCAGACAAGATGGCACAGATGAACTGGAAAGTCCATTTGCATAAGAAGATTAGGGTAGGGCAAGCAGCCCTTCCCTGCAGTATGTAAAAGTCATACCTGATGGAACCAATCTGTGAGTCCTGCCTAAATCAGACACCGCCTTCTCAAACCAGACTATAAAATTCAGCACATTGGCTGCCAACTGGTCCTTTCTGCTCGGAGACCCCTGTCTCTATAGAAGAAGCTGTTTCCCTTTCTCTTCTACCTATTAAACCTCCACTCCTAAACTCCTAGTGTATGTCCGTGTTCTAAATTTTCCTGGCGCGGGACAACCCCGGATATTCCTGGCGGGGATATACCCCCGGCAAGGTAGCCACTTCACCATTTCCAAATACTGTCATATTGGGCTTCGACATATGAATCTTATGAGGACACAATTCAGTCCATAACAGTGCTCCATAAATATTTGTTGAGTATATCACTTGGTGAATGAAGAAATCTTTATTGATTGATTGAATGAATGAATGAATTAGCGAGTGATTTTTGGTGTTCTTTTGTAAGGAAGGGAGAAAGGACTTGAACAAAGCAAGAAGCTTCTCTGTGACCTCTGAGAGTACCCCTGAGTCCAAAAAGATCCTATAACTTCAACTGGCAGGTCTCAGCATCTCTGCTATCTGCTTTGCTGGAGGCCAGTGTGTCAGTGTAAGGGATTAATGAGGCCACAGGTGTAGGTTTCATCCCACGTGGATCAGTTAACTTTATTCTGAGAAGGGCTACTCCATAGCTATAGCCTGCGGGCATTACGTGTTAGACTCGAAACACTTCTAATATTAAACAATGACATAAATGTGTTTCTCATGCATTTAAGAAAGGTGAATAAAAACAAGTAAAATAATTATTTACCCAATTTTTGGTGACTCAGTGACAGCAGTCGTAGTGGTGGTGGTTTCATTAAAGAATTAATGTTTGCCGAGGGAAAACTATAAGGAGCACCCCCCGCCCACCACGCAGGTCAAAACCAATCACAGATGAGGCAGGCTCGCTGAGCGCTTTCAACCAGCGCTCATTGTCGTACGTCTGGATGATTATTGTAGATGTCATGATTTTTTATACTAATTTGTATGCATTTCTTCACTCATTTTCCAACTCACTTATTCCAGTTCAGAGTCAAGGGTGGCCAGACGGAGCCTGTCCCAGCAGCTCAGGGCACAAAGCGGGAACCAACCCTAGACAGACGCTCACACCCACATTCACACTTACCCCAGGACCATGTAGAAACGCCTTGTCACCGAACGGGAACATCTTTGGGATGCAGGAGGAAACTGGAGATCCCAGAGAAAACTCAGGCACTCGTGGGGAGAATGTGCCAACTCCACACAGGCAGTGGACCTCCCCGGGAATCGATTTCTTTTCTCACTAATGTCATAATAAAATGATGTTGAATGGAATGAAAATATTTAAGGACCTGATGTATATGTTTCTTATAGAATTTTCTTTTTTTCTTTGAGACGGAGTCTCGCTCTGTTCCCCAGGCTGGAGTCCAGTGGCACAATCTCAACTCACTGCAACTTCTGCCTCCTGGGTTCAAGCGATTCTCCTGCCTCAGCCTCCCGAGTAGCTGGGACTACAGGCACGTGCCACCACAACCGGCTAAGTTTTATATTTTTAGTAGAGACGGGGTTTCACCATATTAGTCAGGCTGGTCTCAAACTCCTAACTTCACGTGACCACCTGCCTCATCCTCCCAAAGTGCTGAGATTACACGCTTCAGCCACCCTGTCCAGCCTCTTAGAGAAAATTTTAAGAATTTTTTAAAAAGAAGAAATAAGGCCGGGCGCGGTGGCTCACGCCTGTAATCCCAGCACTTTGGGAGGCCGAGGCGGGCGGATCACGAGGTCAGGAGATCGAGACCATCCTGGGTAACACGGTGAAACCCCGTCTCTACTAAAAATACAAAAAATTAGCCGGGCGAGGTGGCGGGCGCCTGTAGTCCCAGCTACTCGGGAGGCTGAGGCAGGAGAATGGCGTGAACCCGGGAGGCGGAGCTTGCAGTGAGCCGAGATCGCGCCACTGCACTCCAGCCTGGGCGACAGAGCGAGACTCCGTCTCAAAAAAAAAAAAAAAAAAAAAAGAAATAAAATCAGCCATAAAATTGCTCTACATTTTAATGGTTTTGTTTTCAAGCTTTTCTTTAACATCCTTGAGTTACATTTACAGAGCTTTTCCAGAATATAGATGCATTTTCCCACATTTACACGTAGTACTTATAATTTCAAGGTGTGTAATGCTGCATCCAGAGGACATGCACACACATGGATACAGCAGATAGCTCATGTATTTCACTTGAGTTTTATCTGGGAAAAGTATCCTTTTATTACAGCATACCCACCAGGTAGTGAAAAGACAATTTGCTCTATCTCAGAGTTTAGATACAGTACTATACGTTTCATTAAGCCAATATCGGCATATCCAAAAGGACACATAATTCAACATGTCTGCTGTTCCTCAGATGGCAAATGAAGGTTCTTTAATATAAATATTAGAGAATTTACACTCGGTTAGTTGAAAAATCAATTTTCCTCTTCTCTGTTTTTATTAATCAATGAGAATTTTATGATGAGATGAATAATACAGAACACCAACAGTCCTTCCTGTAAAACAGGAGTCCCCAAGACCCAGGCCATGGACCTGTAGCGGTCTGTGGCTTGTTAGGAACGGGACTGCACAGCAGGAGGTGAGCAGCTAGCAAGCAAAGCTTCATCTGTATTTACAGCGCTCCCCATTGCTCGCATTACCGCCTGAGCTCTGCCTCCTGTCAGATCAGCAGCAGCGTTAGATTCTCGCAAGAGTTCTAACTCTATTGCTCCTTATGAGAATCTAATGCCTGATGATTCTCATAAGGCATCATCACCCCCAGATGGGACCATCTAGTTGCAGTAAAACAAGCGCAGGGCTCCCGCTGATTCTACATTATGGTGAGTTGTATAATTATTTCATTATATATTACAATGTAATAATAATAGCAATAAAGTGCACAATAAATGTAAAGCGCTTGAATCATCCCAAAACCATCTCCCACCAATCCCCAATTCCCCACCTCATCCCGAAAGGTGGGGAAACCAGTCCCTGGTGCCAAAAAGATTGGCACTGCTGCTCTAAAAGCTTCCTTTGGCCAGGTGCAGCAGCTCATGCCTGTAATCCCAGCACTTTGGGAGGCCAAGGCAGGCAGGAGTTCAAGACCAGCCTGGCCAACATGGCAAAACCCCATCTCTACTAAAAATACAAAAATTAACAGGGTGTGGTGGTGCACACCTGTAATCCCAGCTACTCGGGAGGCTGAGACAGAATCGCTTGAACCCAGGAGGTGGAGGTTGCAGTGAGCTGAGATCACACCACTGCACTCCAGCCTGGGTGACTCTGTCTAAATCAATAAATAAAAGCCTTCTTCATTATTACTTCTCGAACACACTGGACTTCCCCATCAAGCTCTCCCTGTTCAGGGTATTGGTCAGCTTGGTTCCAGGTTTTCTTAGACCTCATTCTTTTCTCTTAGTAATTCCATTCCTCATACCCTGAGCTACCAAATGTGGATTTTCTAACAAATTGCATTTTCCCAGTTATTATTTACTTCAATTTTATAGTCTCGCTGGAGAAAAATAAATATTGGTAGGAAATTCACAGAAACTCCTAGGATTCTCCATGAGAGTGGCATATCTTTTTCTCACTTTGCTTCTGCCTCTACAATATATTTATGCTGTCTCTGGATCGTGACAGAGTTGATATCCTCTGGATGGAAATTTAGGGTATGGAAAATGAGAGCATGTTAGGCCAGGGAAGGAGGAAGGGAACCAGTTTTTATTGAATGCTGACTATAAGGTACTAAATACTGAACAAAGTGCTCTGTATATTTTACTATATTTAATCCTAATCCTATGGGGTAGGTATTATATTTTTAAAATGAGGAAACTAAGGGTAGGTGTAAGAATGGAGCACAAACTATATGCTAGTTTCTGTGATAGGTACAGAGCATTGGCTATTTAATCTTCACAACACAACCTTACTTTTTTTTTTTTTTTTTTTTTTTTTTGTGAGATGGAGTCTCACTCTGTCACTCAGGCTGGAGTGCAGTGGTGCGATCTTGGCTCACTGCAACCTCTGCCTCCCGGGTTCAGGCGATTCTCCTGCCTCAGCCTCCCAAGTACCTGGGATTACAGGCACATGCCAGCATGCCCAGCTAATTTTTTGCATTTTTAGTAGAGATAGGGTTTCACTGTGTTAGCCAGGATGGTCACGACCTTACTTTTTAAGAAGTAGTGATTCTTAAAAAGTTTAACAAATGTCAGACAAAATGGGGTTCTAATACAGCTTTGTATGCCTCCCAAACCATGTCCTTTTTCAGTTTAACATGCAGTCTGACAGCTGTGCTCAACTGATACAGATGTTAAAATTTTAAAAAGGCAGGGTGAGCTATTTAATTTCTGGATTCAGAGTACAGAGTGCTCACCATTACACCATGGCACCTCACATGACCTATTTAATTTCTTTTTTTTTTTTTTTTTTGAGATGGAGTCTCACTGTGTAACCCAGTCTGGAGTGCAGTGGCATGATCTTGGCTCACTGCAACCTCCACCTCCCAGGTTCAAGCAGTTTTCTGCCTCAGCCTCCCAAGTAGCTGGAATTACAGGTGCGTGCCACCATGTCCAGATAATTTTTGTATTTTTAGTACAGACGTTGGTTTCACCATCTTGGCCAGGCTAGTCTTGAACTCCTGACCTCGTGATACATCCACCTCGGCCTCCCAAAGTGCTGGGATTACAGGAGTGAGCCGCCGCGCCTGGCTGAGCTATTTAATTTCTTAAAGTAATTAAAGCTTAAACACTTTCAAGTCTAAAAACTTTTTTTTGAAACACAAACACTTTGGAGCAAATAAGAAAACACAGTATACATTCTTGCTCCTTGTAGATACCTTTTCTTAATGAATTTTTACCTTACCCTTAATCCCTTTAAAGCCTATGCTAGGCTTCAGAGAAATGCTTTCTGTTTTCTTTAGCCTCACTTGCATTTGAATCCTCTAGCAGCTTCTCAGTGACTCTTGCTCACTTATTATAAAATGCCCTCCTCCCTCCTGAATGAATTGAGCTTAATCTCTACATGTTAAATCCCCTTGTGTGGGCACCCATGCCAGCAGTCATTTCCCTTCACACTATCCTAGACTCTACTCTCAATGAGATTCACAGAACTTCTATATCTCTCTCTCTGTTTTTTTTTTTTTTTTTAAAGACAGAGTCTCGCACTGTTGCCCAGGCTGGAGTGCAGTGGTGCAATCTCAGCTCACTGCAATCTCTGCCTCCCAGATTCAGGCCATTCTCCTGCTTCAGCCTCCCGAGTAGCTGGGACTACAGGTGCATGCCACCATGCCAGGCTAATTTTTGTATTTTTAGTAGAGACGGGGTTTCCGCATGTTGGCCAGGCTGGTCTCAAACTTCTGACCTCAGGTGATCTGCCCGCCTCGGCCTCCCAAAGTGCTGGGATTACAGGTGTGAGGCACCATGCCTGGCCTTCCATATCTTTAATGACTCTTCCAACCTAAAGGCTTTTCAAATACACTTTTTCTTTGAGTTGGCATTGCAAACCGCCCCTCTTGCCTAATTTTAACTTTGTAAGTAAAAGAAAGCTCCTCCAAGTTATACAACAAGCTTGTTGCCAGAAATTCAACAGGTAATAATATGCTTTATTCTACTGATAATTTTGTTCCTACAGTATTTAGGTTTATAAGAGAACATAAGCTTTTGTATTTCCTCTGTGCAATTTTTATCTAGGGGTAACAAGCCTTTTGCCTAAGAAAATAACTCTTGTATCCACCATGTGGTTAGACACCTGGCATTTCTCTAGCAAATTGTAAAGTGTTGCTTTCTGGATTAAAAGATAAGATTGAAAATGCAAATATCCTAGAGAGAAGTCACATTTACTAAATTAGACTTATGCTACCCTGCAAATGGTTGATATAAAAGTCTCTCCCAAAAGGAGATTGAGATATCGAGGAGTAGGAGAGACATGAAAGATCCCAGTGTTTAAAAGCAATGAATGAGAAGTAGGACCTAGCCCCTGCTCCGAAGGTGGCCCTCAGAGCACTTTGATTCTTCTTCTTTCAAGTCTGGCCTTTCAGAAAATATTTACTATGGAAATCACATTTTATGCTGAGTGTAAGTTCAAAAGTCAGTGTGAAAATCTTGTGTGGTAAAAATCTCTCTTGAAAATCTCCCCTAAAGTGCAGTTCCATACCACTTCTCAAGAAGTCCAGCATTGCCAGTTCTTCCTTGAGCTTTATCAGATACACCACTGGCTATTGCTTCAACTGAGTTCCAGCTTGTTTGTTTGCATTTAGGGGCTACGTGCATGAAAAATTCCATACCCAGAAGTACATTCAATGCAGCCAGATGTCCAAACTGCAGGAGACACAGGGGAGTGAAGCCTAACCCAGGAAATAATAGATTCTCGGTCTTACTTCATGCTTGTGCTGGGACATATAGATGCTCAGGAAAGGAATACTGGAGAGAATTTTACACAGTATTTAAATTCTTTTCTCCGTCACATTTATTTATTTTTCTTATAGTTGAATTTGCACAAATTAAAGTCATGTTATTGAACTCCCTTGCATATTCGTCCAGATGCCCAGCTCTTGGGTGCTATCTTAACCTCATTGGAGAGGAGATGGCAGAAGAGCAGGGTATAGTGGAGCCCTTTGATTCCAGACCAGAAAAATGAGAGCAGATCACCAATTTGGGTCTTATACAAGGTGATATGCCAGGTGAATAAACTAGTCTCCATTTTGATGATCTCTCTCTCTCTGTCTGTCATTCTCTCTCTCTCTCTCCAGGCTGGTCCATTCAGGTCCAGGAAAGGGATCACCCCAGGCTGGTGTGGATCTGTCCTTTGCAACGCGAACTGGTACCAGGCAAGGGATTGAAACACATCTCTTCAGAGCAGAGACCAGCAGGGACCTCTCCCACTGGACAAGGAGCATAGTACAGGGTTGCCACAATTCTGCTGAACTCATTGCTGAAATCAGCACTGGTGAGTACTGCAGTGAGCTACCAAGGACACATTGTTACGGGAAGATGAACCCTCTACTCCACCGGGGCCTTAAAGTAGTTGTCATCACTGGCCTCTGGGGATAGTTAAAATTCCAGAAGCAAATTTAAATTCTTCTAAATTAAGGAGGTCTATACCCTACTAAAATGTAACCTAAGGCTTTGATTATAGAAAGACTTATCCTACCTTCATTCAAGAAAAGTTGGTAAGTTGGATAGTCAGTTACAGTTTTCCTACCTGTAACCTCTGGGTGGCTTCCTGGAGGAATGAACTTTGAGGCATGAATGAGTAGTGTTCTTGGTTACAAACAACAGAAACTGATTCCGAGTAATCTATCACAGAATAAAATTATTGGAAATATATTAGGCAGTTAATAGGATTGATCAGAAAACATATGTGTGAGTCTTTTTGGCCTGCTATAAAGAAATGCCTGAGGCTGGGTAATTTATAAAGAAAAGAGGTTTACTTTGGCTCCCAGTTCTGCAGACTGTACAGGAAGCATGGTCCTGGCATCTGCTTCTGGTGAGGGCCTCAGGAAGCTTCCAATTATGATGGAAGGCAAATGGGATATCACATGGCAATAGGAGAGGGGAGAGAGATAGAGAGGAGAGGAAAGTGCCGCACTATTTTAAACAACCAGGTCTCTCATGAATTCAAAGCAAGGGCTCACTCATTACTGAAAGGAGGAGGGAACCAAGCTATTCATGAAGGATCTGCCCCCAAGACCCAAACACCTTCCACCAAGCCCCACCTCCATACTGGGGATTACATTTCAACATGAGATTTGGAGGGGATAAAACATCCAAACTATATCAACTAGAGACCCAGGGCAGTAAAAAAGAGCAGGAGCCAAAGGCATTGAGCTGGGGATAAGCAGAGCAAAGGGACAGTTCTGGGAAGAGTGACCAGTGCCCCTGCCCTGGTGTGAATGAAGAGGCAGAGGCAGAATGGAAGTGCTGAGTGAGCACAGGCCACATTCACACAGAGCTCTTAGAAAGGGCAAGTCGGTGGTAGAAATGGGAGATGTGTGTAGAAGGAAGAACCCTCCTATAGTACAGTATGTATTAAGGACCTGCTATATGCCAGTCATTTAATGTGTCAGTAGTTTCATACTTTGAAAAACAAAGTTGTTTTTTTTTTTTTTTTTTGAGACAGTGTTTTGCTCTTGTCACCTGGGCTGGAGTACAATGGCGTGATCTCACTGCGACCTCCATCTCACGGATTCAAGCAATTCTCCTGCCTCAGCCTCCTGAGTAGCTGGAATTACAGGCACATGCCACCATGCCCAGCTAATTTTTGTATTTTTTAGTAGAGTTGGGGTTTTACCATGTTGGCCAGGCTTGTCTCGAACTCCTGACCTCAAGTGATCTACATGCCTTGACTTCCCAAAGTGCTGGGATTACAGGCATGAGCCACCTCACCCATCCTGAAAAACAAACTTTTTATGGGTCCTAAAATCAATTAATTGATTCAGGCAAGACCAGCATTTTAAAAATGAAATAAAGTAGAATAGAAAAATGGGTGTAAATATTGTTTCATTGTTTTGAAGAACTTTTGATTGCACTGTGTGTGTGCACCCATGTGTGTCACAATACTTTGCCTATCTCATCCAATCCTTCCATTTCCCTTGTCAACCTGACAAATCAGGAAGCAAATTCTCAAAAAAGGTCAAATAACTTGCACGAGATCACACAACTAATAAATGACAGATCTGACTTCAACTCTAGGTTGTGTCACTCTGAAGTCCACTCTTTGTCCACTGTAGTTTCTACAGAGACAAGGAACTTCCCACAGTTATGCCACTGATCCAACAAAAATCAGTTCTGCTCAGGCTGCTGTGATCAATAACTTTCATGCCACTCTCCAAAACATACAGAGAGAAATGATGATAGACATCCAAACTTACATATATAGGTATATAGATAGATAATTTAAAATTTTTAATTGGGCAAAGATTAAATAAGGGACTGGAAACCCGGTGTGGTGGCTCACGCCTGTAATTCCAGCACTTTGGGAGGCTGAGGTGGATGGATCAGCTGAGGTGAGGAGTTCGAGATCAGCCTGGCCAACATGGTGAAACCCCGTCTCTACTAAAAATACAAAAATTAGCCAGGTGCCGTGGCATGTGCCTGTAATCCCAGCTACTTGGGAGGCAGGAAAATCGCTTGACCAGGAGGCAGAGGTTGCAGTGAGCCAAAATCATGCCACTGCACTCCAGCCTGAGTGAAAAGAGTGAGACTGCATCTCAAAACAAAACAAAACAAAACAAAAAAAAGAGAATGGAAAAGTAATATCAAATCTTAGGTAACATTACTAGGTAAATGCATACCATGCAATCTTACACATTTGCTAAGTTGTACTCCATCCATATTTAACCCGGTGTTTTTCATCACTCAGGAAACTATACAATTAACAATGTCTGTAATGTTATTGTTCTTGATCCTGAAATCTAAGACAAATTCTTTCTGGTTCTGAGCTCTAAGGCCAACCTCTTCCAGGTCTCCTGCGGACATTCATCAAAGGGCATTAGGTGTCATAGTGGCTAGTACCCTCAACAAAAGTCTTCCAGTAAATCTAACTTTGAGTTTCATATAATAGTTGCTGTTTTCCCTTTTCTATTATGCTTTCTTGCCTATTTTTTCATTTCTCTCTGTCTCTGAGGAAGCAGTACAAAGTTATAGGCTTTTAAAGTAGGGGCTTTAAAGTCAGATAGGCCTGGATTCAAATTCCAGTTCTATTTCTTTCATAATCACTTACTGAATGTCTTAGTCTCCTCATCTACAAAAAGGAGAAAGTAATAAGACCTACCTCATAGGTTTAATAGGAATAACAGTACCTAGTACCTACCCCAGGGTTGTTGTCAATAAGTACGATTATTAGTTGTTGTTCTTGTAATTATTATCCCTAGACCTGTGCTGGCCAATATGCTAGCTTTAATCAGAGGTGGTGATTTAAATTAATTAAAATTTAATTAGTTCCTCAGTCGCGCTTGCCACATTTTAAGTGTTCAGCAGCCACATGTGCCTAACGCCTACTTGGCTGGGCAGTGGACAGTACAGATCTAGAACATTTCCATCACAGTAGAAAGCCCTGCTGTGCGGCTCTGCTTTCGAGGAACAGGATTTCCCACAAGGCATCTTAAGAACCATGCTTCCAAGCTTTAGCTGCGCTGGAAACAATGATAACAATTTTATTTTCAGTTTCATTTTTAAAAGCCTCAATTTGCTAACCCCCAGTCCCACCTCTAGAGATTCATAGTCAGCAGTTCTAGGGTGGGGCCTGAGAATTTGCATTTAACAAGATTCCAGGTGGTTCTGATGCTGCTGGCCCATGGGAGCACTCTTTGAGTCGTATAACGCCAGGATGCAACTTCCTGGTCACCCAGGAGTACTCTTTTTTTGTTTTGAAACGGAGTTTTACTCTTGTTGCCCAGGCTGGAGTGCAATGGCATGATCTCGGCTCCCTGCAACCTCCGCCTCCCAGGTTCAAGGGATTCTCTTGCCTCAGCCTCCTGAGTTGCTGGGATTACAGATGCCTGCCACCATGCCTGGCTAATTTTTGTGTTTTTAGTAGAGATGGGGTTTCACCATGTTGGTCACGCTGGTCTCAAACGCCTGACCTCAAGTGATCCACCCACCTCGGCCTCCCAAAATGCTGGGATTACAGGCATGAGCCACCGCATCCGGTCCCACCCAGGAGTATTCTGAAAGATGTGGCATGTGTTAACATGTAGTAGGGTTTTTCCAAATTTCCTCTATTTATGCAATCATGAAAAATGAGATGTTTTGCAGAACTTCTATTGCAACATATCCAAGATAATCAGTGCCTTTTTGTAATTATCCTGAAACTAATTAGTGTCCTCAAATGTTTCCCATCATTGTTGAAGCCTTGTAGGAGTATCTTGGGAGCTTTTATTTTTGATGCCTACTCTGAATGGCAAAAAAAAAAAAAAAAAAAAAGAAGTTTTGAACTTGAGAGTTGGAAGAAGCTTGAGCCACCTGAATACTAAGTTGAATAAGGTTACATGTGTAATAACAGAGAAGTTCAGACCCTATGCAACCATTTGGGGAGTGTTGTAGGAAAGAATGAAGATGCTCAAAGGGATTTGGCTTAATTTACATTCTACAAATTTTGTAAAATCTTTCTCTAATAAGCTGAACTCTGCTTTGACAAGAAAACACGAGCTATTGATAGACTAATCAGTGGAGAATAGCAAATAATTCTGTGAAGTGAGCTAGCTGGGTGGTGGAGAAGAAAGTATGGAAATGACCCAAAGTGTGATCCAGTTATAATTTGAAAGATGCCTGCAGAGAGTTGGGGAAAGAGGCCTATGTTTTAATCAGGCCTTCAATTAACTTGATAATGTATTCAATTTATTCTGTATAGGTTGAGAACATATTCAGATAACTGATTCCATCCTATGTAGAATGGGATCACAAATACCCCAAATACCATTTGAGGTCAACCAGAGTATTTGAGGTCAGATACTCCAAAAATACCATTTGAAGTCAACTAGAATTAAAAGTAATCACAATCAGTTAATTCAGAATATCTGATGGTATAGCTTTAACATTTATTTAAACATTGGGGAAAAGAACATCATTTTTACAGCCCATTCACCCACATGGTCTGCGGGTTGTAGAAATGAAGAGTATCAAAATGGAGTCGGTCATGGGACACATGCCTGTAACCCTAGCTACTCAGGAGGCTGAGGCGGAAGGATCCTTTGAGCCCCGAGTTTGAGACCAACCTGGGTAACATAGCGTAGACCCCTGTCTCAAAAAAAAAAAAAAAAAAAATGGAGGGGTCAAGACAGGGAGGCAGTGCTATCAGCACAATCTCTATGCTACTGTGCTTAGACATCCTTGAATGGGAGGGCTGGCGGAGGGCAGGGTTCAGGGACTGTGCCCAGAAGGAGTTATAGACCTGTTAGATGAAAAGATCAGCCCTAGTTACAAGTCGAAAGATATCTGCAAGTCAGTCTGGAGAAGGGGCATATGTTTTAATCAGAGCTTCGATTAACAGCCACCACATTCTGTGAGCAATAGAAATCTCTATTTCTTCCCGGAAACTTTGGAGGCCTCCCCACCTACTGTCATTATTCATGAGGTAGGAAAGCAGAGCAACTCTGTGCCCAGCTCCCTCCCCACATCCCTCCTTGTCCTGAGTGCCAGAGCATGAGAAGGGACACAGGACAGAGTGGAAAGAACTTGAATTTTGAAAGCCAAACAACCTGGGTAGTGATGTGTTCACCTCTCTGAGCTTTCCTTTTTCCACCTATAATATTGGGCTGTGTTCTGGCTTCAGAAGTGTGTGGTTTATAAAGCTGAGTGGAGTAAATGATGATGTACAGCAAGTTCTGAATCAATAAAGCTCTTGCTCTTATGCCTCCAAGCCCCATCCCCAGCAGCGAGTGTGCTGGTTTCCCTACATAACTTTTAGATGTAGATCAAAACCTGAGCCAATTTACTTGTCAGGTCTGTTAAATGTGGTCTTTTGTGAAGCAAAAAAATCCAATCTGATCCTTAATAACCTTTTTCAGAACTCTTTGATCAAGAGTTTTAAACATTCACAAGTCTTCCTAAATAGGAATTAGGATGCTGTGGCAGTCCCCTTGCCCAGCTCATAAGCTTAAAGAGCAGGACTCTTTTCCTAAACATTGTGAGAATCCCAGATAAAAGCTGGCACTGCACCTGCTCAAGAGGTTTTTGCTTTGTTTCTTTGGATGGGAGGGCACCATGTGGATACCACCCATGAGATTCCTGGATGCCGCACTCGGGGTGCTCCTCATGGAAGATGCCACATCTGAGGTCTGTCAGCAACAGCAGCTTTTCCAGGATCCAAAATCATCAGCGAAATTAAAAGAGCACCCCTCTCAATTTCTAAAAAGAGATTTGTTATACTATTAAAAATTAGGCTATTTTTAAACTACTCATTCCTGACTTATGTATTTACGTTAGTTAACTTTGATAATGTCATGGGTGTATGCTGTCTTCTTTCACCAGGTGGTAGATATAATTGTGTGTGTGTGCGTGTGTGTGTGTGTGTGGATGATAAGGTTGGTGATTCAAAGGTGGCTTTATTTATTTAAAAAAAAATTTTTTTTGAGACAGAGTCTTGCTCTGTCGCCCAGGCTGGAGTACAGTGGAGCAATCTCGACTCACTGCAACCTCTGCCTCCCAAGTTCAAGCCATTCTCCTGCCTCAGCCTCCAGAGTAGCTGGGAATACAGGCACACACCACCATGTCTGGCTAATATTTGTATTTTTACTAGAGATGGGGTTGCACCATATTGGCCAGGCTGGTCTCGAACTCCTGACCTCAAGTGATCTGCCCACCTCAGCCTCCAAAAGCTGAGATTACAGGTGTGAGCCAGCGTGCCCACTGGCCTTATTTAAATCAAAGTTCTGTTTTTTCTGGCTTGAGACAAGGCCCACAGGGCCACTGGAAGGCAAGTACACCTATAGAGCTGTGTGTTGTTAGATGGCTGGATAAGGACTAGAACCCAGATAACATTCAGTAGATCCTAGAAAAAGGAATTTCTTTCCATTATTTTTCCTTAGTTCTATGGGGCTTTTAAAATTACAACACCAAAATAAATCCAAACAGAATATTTTCATGAAAAATGACTATATTTTTATTTTAGCAAGAAATTCGTAGCTGATCGCTGGGACTGAGGAGGCATGAAGTGAGTGATTGGGAAAATGGATTGATTGCCATGGTTCATACTTGTCTCTTTTTCTCTCTCTTTCTCTCTCAGCTTGCACCTACAAAAACCAGGAGTGCCGTTTGACCATACATTATGAGAATGGATTTTCTATTACCACTGAACCACAGGAGGGTGCCTTTCCCAAGACCATCATACAGTCTCCTTATGAAAAGCTCAAAATGTCTTCAGATGATGGAATCAGGATGCTGTATTTAGATTTTGGAGGCAAAGATGGAGAGATTGTAAGTGTACTTTTCTTTAGACAGTGTGATTTCATATATTAATATTTCATTATGCAACATAATGCTGCCTTACTCTTATTCGGCATTTGACTGCTAATGATGTACTTGCAAGCCCATGTTTTATTTGATCCTTGAAAAACGGTGATTAGGTTCAATTATTTCAAAGTTCTATTCTTCAGTCTCATTTTCCGTTAGAAGACTACATAAATATTTGAGTCAAAGGAAAGAATCCTTTACAAAGTTAGATTAAATTCTTATCAAATAGGGTCTCACCAGCTTAAAAAACGTACCCTGCAGTTTTAACAAGTATCAAGCGTCTCATATAACCTTGGCATTGTGCTAGACGTTAGGGGTGCAGCAAAGTAAAAGACATGGCCCCTACCGTCAGGGAAGTCTCCGAGGAGAGGACAGAGAGCAAAGAGACAGGAGGGGCCAGATGAGGAGCAGAGCAAAAGGGCAGCAGGAAAATGAAAAGAAACTGATCAACTCCACTGGAGTGGAGAGAGGGCCAGAGGAGGGCACAGAAGCATGGAACTGACGTCAAACAATATGCAACAAAATTAGCAAATTTATCCGTTAAAGTAACATACGTCTCATCTCAATGCAAGTAGTCCATGTGTTGAAATTCATAATTTCCTGAGATGGTTTCTGCCTGCCATAATGAAAAAGTATATGACTTCACTTGCACAGAAGGGTGAGAATTGCACATTCTTATGCTCTCTAGCAAGTGTCATCCTTGGCATTTCAGGAAAACATAGCATCTCATTTAAGCTGTCAAATGTAGAACTTCAAAGAGGCCTTTGATTTTGTAATGACTAATCTCTGTTTAGGTCTTCCCTAGCCACACTGGCTTACTCAATGAATTTGTTGGCTTTCAGGAAGGAAAGGGCAGAACACACTTAACAGACCCTAGGGACTTTTTATCTCTCAAAATTGCAGCCCCACTCTTCTAAATGATGCCATACTTCTGGCACCAAGACAGTACCAGATTTCTTGCCATGAGCGCCACAGACAGCCACAATGGAGGCCATTCCTCGTGGCTGACACTTGGTTTGCTGACATTCACTTTCTGAGAGTTATTTCTAGCCAAGCATTTTTCTAACTTTTAAAATGGATCTACATAATTTTTATCAAATTTTGTTTGTATGTTTCAATCAGTAGGTTCAGTGTGAGGCATCCACTTGGAAATAAAGTAGTGACTTGAAAGTCCATTTTACTATTTCTAATTCAGTTGCTGCTCTATCAATCACCCATCATGTACTTTTTCCTAAAGGTGACTACTCTCTAGCAAAGTGGAAAAGAACAAGAATCAGTCTCCTGCTTTATCCTTGGCTTAAAAATTCAAGGCTATTTTTGCCCATGAGGAAAATCACTTATGTCTAAATTTCAGCCTTTCTGCCTATAATTACAGCCTGACTTGGAAGATTTAGGAAGAACTGATTTTTACTGCCAGTACATTTAGTTGACGAGCTCAAATTCAGACACAGCCTCCTTCTCCTCTACCCCCTATGTCTGTTTAAGCAATCCTGGAGGTGGGCCACAGACCTTCCCAGTGTGGAGGGGGAAGGGACCAGAGATGAGCTGTAGGAAATGCAATAAACTGAGGGTCAAGACCTGGGTTCTCTTTCTGAGTCTGCAACAAACTCACCAACTCTGTTGGGGAAGTCCTTTCATTTCTTTCTATCTCAGTCTCCCCATCCATAAAATACACGGATTGAAGTAGCTAATCTTTAATGTCCCTTTTTCAAAAGTTTCCTTCTGTGTTAGTGACATAGAATGTTGTGGTTAAGCCCTGGCTCTGGCATTAGACAGACTTGCATTTGAGTCCACACTTTTTATTTACTGTAAGATCTATATTTCAGAAAGTTTCATAACTTCCCTGAATCTTAGTTTCCCTATATAAAAAGATGGAGAGAATAACAATAGCTTCTTCATTGGGATGCTGTAAGAGAGAATTAAATAAGATAGTGGATAGAAGATATTTAGTACAGTACCTGGCTCATAATGAGTACCACCTTAACTTTGGTAGCTATAATATGCTCGGGTTGTTCTGATTCTCCAACAGTGTCATCATCAGAACAAAACTGGGGACGGCAGAAGAGAATTGAGAACAACTCTCCCAATTTCCCTAAATTAGGTCAGGTGATAAAATTCAACTTCTGAAGGACTCTCCTGCTCAGACTGTAAGTCTTGCATGTGCCAGGTTCTCAAGGAACACATCAAGAAGCATAAGACTTCAGATGGTGCCTTCCCAGAGATGTGGCATACGTGCTTAAACAGTTCAAGACTAGAGGATGGTGACAACACAGCTGCTTAGCATGCGTTCTGTGTTTTACAGTTTACGGGAGGTTTTACATATAGTAGCTCCTTTAACCCTCTAATGACTCTGTGAATTAGTAGGACTGAGAAGAATTTTAAGAGACTTATCCAAGATGGTACGTCTAAAAAGCGTCAGAAGCAGGATTCAAACCTAATCTTCAGATGTGAAATTTAGTACTGCTTCATACTGTATCAAATCCAACATGAATAAATATCACTATTGTGGTACCAAAAATAAATGGCTTAGACAGTCAAGAAGGGCAACATCAATATTTATGGTGTTGGTATATCTAAATTTCACAGGAACTATTTCGGAAAAAAGATATATGAGATGTAAGGAATAAGTTCAAAGAGTTGTTCCTTTATCTCATTGAGGGGCAGTGATTTTAGAGCATAATTGCTCCAGTCAACATTTAAAAGAAGGAAGTGCATATAGATTCGTTTGATGTGCAAATCACCCATCTACATCAAGCATTAATTTAAAATCGCTCATGCTCTCTTCTTTTTAAATTTCAGCAACTGGACCTTCATTCCTGCCCCAAGCCAATTGTTTTCATCATTCATTCCTTCCTGTCAGCTAAGATTACAAGACTGGGCTTGGTGGCCTGAAGACAGGGGCGACTTGCCTTCGAGAAAAGAAGGGCTGCAATGCCACCAGAGAACATGATGTCAGACACCATCTGTAGTGAGCAGCGCACCAGATGTAGCGTGCTACAGTCAACTTTAGCTCTCAAGAGTCATATGTAACTGTCCCAGACTCCTCTGTCAGTTTCAGCAACTACAAGGGATACCCTGCGAAAGTACCATGAGAAATATCAGAGTAAAACTTTCTAGAACAGTACAAGGTTAAAGAGGTGAGGTGACGGGAAATATACAGCATAGCTTTGAAATAATGACAACCAAGGACATGACCATTAGAACAGCATGTGCAGATCTTAATCATCCCAGTTCCTAGGCAACTGGTTCACCAGGTACGCAAGGGCCGAATAGTTGAGAAATGGACATTTTTACCTACTCCTCCTAGCCCCCTATCCCCAGTAACAGTGATCCCTTTTCTTATTGTGATTTATTTCCTAATTCTTGCTGAGTTGACTTTCCCTTGTAGGAAAAGAAAAATATTTCAAATAGAAACCCACCTTTTATTTAAGTATGAAGCAGCTGTTACTTTTTAAAAAATGAATTATCTTTCAATGGTGTAGAATGATTCCATAGTGTCTCCATTAGCATATACTGAGCAGGAATTAAATAAAGCATCAGATACTGATCTGAGCTGAAAGCTAGTAGAATCTGAGCCAAAGTAGACTGCTTAAATTGATAAGCTTTGCTAAAGAGTTGTATGCACAAAGGATGATTAATTCTGGGACTATACTCACACCAAGGTCTGCTGTCTTATAGCCAAGAATTACAGCTTTATTTATAGAGAGTGAATTATGGGTATTTTTTCAGAAAATATTGTCATCTGATATACACATAAAACAACTCACATTGTTGGAGTTAACTAATTATCCCCATTTCATGGTTTTCAGTGGAAATACTAAGCAACTTACTGACCCTTGTTTTTGCCTGTGCTTGTATGCATGCATTTTCAAGCAAGTAATAGAGCAGCCTCATTTAATTCTGGATAATGCTGGGTTTTACATATAGACTGAGTGCTATAATCAAATCTATTGATAGTATCTGCAGTTCTTTCAGAATTCCAGGGAAATAATATAACGACCTGATATTTTTCTACAGGAATATTTTCAGACATTATATAGCACATTACTGATTTAATGCTTTTGCTTTTATCTTTCAAAACAAATTCACTAAAAATAACACCTATTGATTTTGAAGTCACTTTTCTCAAACCTTGAAAATGAGCTCTAGGATCTCTATAAACATTTCTAACACTTTTCCTGTAGTTTACATAGACAGACATCTGTTGTTAAACCTGTGTGTTTTTAAAGAATCATATGTTAATAAATACCCATGCAAAGAGCTTCAAAAAGTGAAACCGTGTTAAAGGAACACAATTTTACTCACTCAGACATATTTGTTTATTGAATTGCAAAGTTTTATTTTAAATCAGCATTTCCCCAAAGAATATATCATATGACGCTAGTTCCAAGGGGCTTGACTGAGTGGTGTTTTGCTGGGGGGAGACAGGGGTTTGTTAATACACTTTACTAAATACTGAGCTGAAAAATGTTAAATAGATTTCACGATTGCCTCCTTGAAGATTTTAAAGTTCATTGTGGTTCTTCAAGGGGAAATCTGGTGAGCCATTCCTCACACTTACCTATGGGACTCTTTTCTAATGGAGCATCTTGTGAAGCTAGTGGGTTTTTTTGTTGTTGTTGTTTGTTTTTTTTTTAATGCTTTAGAAAACACAGCTTTAGGATATTGACTTTTTGTTTATTTCTATTTTCAAATGCTGAAAAGTCAAGTCCCAGTTTGAATACCATAGAAAAGCTTTGATGCATTTGTAAATTATATTGCACTCTTTCACTATATATTTTCAAAATCACTGGAATGTTGTTATACAAGAGAATTATAATTGTGTATTGTAAATACCATATTAAAAATACATATATTAATGCCAATAGTTAAATTCAACAATATGTAATCTAAGGTGCTCGGTTCTACGTGAAGTATGAGTTAACTGCTCATAATTAAGTTGCCAAGATTCTATTATATATTTATAGACAAATTAAAATGATCATAATTACAAATATGATTTCTCTATCACTTAAGCTTTGGGCTGATTAATATCTGTGTGGGGGTCAATGGAAACTACATTCTCTACATTTATAAAAATTTAATTTAATTATTTATATTTTAGGAAAATATATTTGAATAAAATTAATGCATTTTCTGGAGTAAATTAAAATGTTATTAGCAAGAAATAGAAAATTTGACTAAGATAATTGTGTATATGAATCATTTTTCCCCCCAAGTTAAAATGTATCATAATAGAGAGGCTCTAATGAATCAATTTCCAATACTCATTTCTTTCTCATTTTGAATTCAAGTTACAATGACTTTACACTGTAGATTTTAATCTTGTCTGATGTGTGCTGGTGTGTATGACACAAACTCATAAGTCTGGATCATGCTTGGGTACAGTCAATGAATCAACCGAGTCACTTTGAGGAATTTGTTTTTGTCGAATTTGCTCTGTGCTCAATCCCATGAATTATTAAATTTACAATGTTTGTCCCCAAATGAAAACCAATATAAATGAATGATGTTTTAATCTGTACTTTATGGGAAGTTGCCTATTTGTCAGTAGATGTGGTTAAGTGAGTCCTCTGGTGCAGTGACATCCTTTTAAGCCATCTCATAGGGATTTAAAGAAGGCCAATAGGAATATAGATATTGGTTTTTCTTTCTCTGACTTGAACTAAGTAGGAGAAACCAAACCATAAACCTATTACAAACTACCCAGGCAGAGGCATTTACTTAATTCATCAACTAGTGCAATTAAAACCCTGAAAACACATGATCCTTGTTGACTCTGCTTGGTTGAAGCAGGAAAGAATGGTCTTGATGGTCAGAAAGTTTTAAAATTAATGGGCAGGGCCTTTCTGGCCCCTGTTTTCCAAACACGTTAGATATTCTGCCTTGAGGGGATTGGCGTAGGCTACAGTGAGGGGTAATTTTTGGATGTATCTGGACTTTTAAAAAATGTGCCTATATTTATAGCACCATGAATATTATGTAAAATTTATATATGAATTAAATAAATATTCACCTCTGATTTCCAGTGCAGAAGTTTATATTATATTCTAAATATATAATAGGGTGACCTGGACAGTGGTTTTACAATACTCATAGAAGAGCATGGGACTATGAAGACAAGTCTTACTATTCTCTTCCATGAAGTGCTGATGGATAAACGAGATGCCACCAGCAACATGTTTGTGTGTTCACTTATTTTTGCTTTTCTGAATTCATTTAAAAATATACGGGTTTGGCCAGGCGCGGTGGCTCGCACCTGTAATCCCAGGACTTTGGGAGGCCGAGGCGGGCAGATCACCTGAGGTCAGGAATTCGAGAGCAGCCTGGCCAACGTGACGAAACCGTGTCTCTCTTAAAAATGCAAAAATTAGCCGGGCCTGGTGGCAGGTGCCTGTAATCCCAGCTACTCAGGAGGCTGAGGCAGGAGAATTGCTTGAACCCAGGAAGCAGAGGTTGCAGTGAGCCGAGATCATGCCATTGCACTCCAGCCTGGGTGACAAGAGCAAGACTCCATCTCGAAAAAAAAAAATTTTTTTTCCCCATTGCAGCAAAGTTTAACAGATCCCTAGAATATTAATATTGTCCCCAAATTATTAAGTTGAATATAGTTTCAGGATGGGTCTTCACCTAGGGCTTAGGGCTCCCATTTTTAACTAACTTTTCATGGGATTTGATACATACACCAAGCTCCAAATACCCAAATTATTGTACTAGAATTTGGTTTTGTTTAAATTGCTTGTAATAAATGTCATGGACTGGGGTTTCAAAGTCTTTTTACTAGTTTAAACTTTAGTAATATTAAGATTAAATTTAGAACTATAGAATCACAATTTTGAAGAGATCTTAGAGGCTATCAACCATATTTTATCCCAAGGTTTAATATTTCTTTTTTTTTTTTTTTAAAGGAATGAAGGGTTTTATTGAAAACAAAAGTACACTCCACAGTGTGGGCCTGAGCATAGGGGGTCAAAGGCCCTGTTACAGAGTTTTTGTGAGTTTAAATACCCTCTACTTGGGGTACGCCCTATGTAAATGAAGAGGATGAAGTAAAGTTACAAAGTCATTTACTCGGTGTACGCCCTATGGAGAGGCTATTTCCTGTTATAGCTGAAGTGTGAATCAGCCTTATGTTCCCTGACTCCAGACTCTATTTTCCTGCCTCATCTCTCCACTTAGAGATGTGATCCTCATAAATCTTTATGGGAGGCAGAGGGACCGATGGTCTTTTTTTCTGTAACTGTTTCATGCTGACTTAAGGCATAGTCTCTATCTATTGGGGATCACGGAACCCTCGCGCTGCTCTGTCTAGTGGAAGCAGGGTAGTTTCTTGATGGCCAGGGGTGATGTCTTCACCTGGAACTGGCTGGAGCCTTTGTTGCATGATCACCTGAAGCTTGATGGTCTCTTAGGGGTTCCAATGGATGCACAGTTCCAAAAGTGTGGCGGGACCCTTCTCAGTCGCAAGACCATGAACCCAAAGTTCAAGGTCCTGAAGTTTCGTTGTAGTGTGGATGGCAAGGACAGTCTTTCTCTGATGTTTCCAGAAGATTCGAACTGTAAAAAGCTTTCTTTTTTTTTTTTTTTTTGAGACCTAGTCTCACTTTGTCACCCAGGCTAGAGTGCAGTGGCATGATCTCAGCTCACTGCAACCTCCTACTCCCAGGTTCAAGGGATTCTCCTGCCTCAGCCTCCTGAGTAGCTGGGATTACAGGCGCCTGCCACCAGGCCTGGCTAATTTTTGTAATTGTTAGTAGAGATAAGGTTTCACCATGTTGGCCAGGCTGGTCTCGAACTCCTGACCTCAGGTGATCCACCTGCCTCTGCCTCCCAAAGTGCTGGGATTACAGGTGTGAGCCACCGCGCCCAGCCGTAAAAAGCTTTCTTTACCCTATTATTTCAACAGTACTAACTTAAGGTATATGATTTGCTAGTAATATAGCAACATTGTATATACATATAAAAATGAATATACACCAATTAAAACTTTTTAAATATAAACCAATTAAAGCTTTTTAAAGTTTGTACCACTTAAAAGTCATCCCACACATACACCATGGCCCAGGTACTACATCTTTGGAAACACTGACCTTGTATAATATTCCATAAAACTCAGGAATCTCTTCCTGAACATCTCTTGAAATTATTCATCCAGCCTGAAATAGAAAATTTCCAGATATGAGAGGGAATTACCTCATCTCCCCAGGCAGGTCATTCCATTGCTGGATGGGTAGAGATGTTTGAAAGTTCTTACATTGTTAGAGCCAAAACTTCTGGCTGGATGTGGTGGCTCACGACTATAATCTCAATGCTTAGGGAGGCTAAGGTCAGAGGATCACTTGAGGCCAGGAGTTCAAGAGTTCGAGACCAGCCTGGACAAAATAGCGAGACTCCATCTTTAAAACAAAACAAAACAAAACAAATTTCTGTCTGCCTTTCAGTCATGACCCTGGTTCTACCCTAGAAAATATTGGAAGTCCAATTTCCTGTCCACGTGAATATCCTATATAAAAAGACAAGTCAAGGCTGGAAGCTACTAAGTAATGTAAAGTGATCTGAAAATGGCTTTCAATAGGGCATTTAAAATTCTTCATTTTCATCTTTAAAGAACTACAGTTACCAAGATTAAAACCTTCTACAATACTTAGTGGTGAGATATCTGGCAATAATTGAGAGAGCAATTTGGCAATATCCATACAAATTTAAAAAGACATGTACCTCTTGACTTGTGGGAATTTATTCTAGAGATATAACTGTATGAGTGCACAAAGGCTAATGTCTAACGATCATCTCTGCAGCGTTGCTTGCAACAAGACCATTGAAAAAGTCAGTGTGACCATCGCTAGCTAAATAAATCCTGGTACAGAGGTATGCTTGAATATTCTGCAACTGTTACAAAGAATGGTCGATCTTTAAGTGCTAATATGGACAAGATCTCTAAGTGCTAGCTCTGTGAGGTGCATATCTCCCGTTTTTTGTTTGTTTGTTTTCAATGGTTCTCCAGAATAGTCAAACTACACCCTCCACACACCCCATGGGGGCATTTTGGAAATCTGTGGTAATGCTGTTTGGTTGTCACAATAATTGGGGGAAGGGGGAACATTATTGGCATTTAATGAAGAAGACCCAGAGTTGGTAGATATAATGCTGATGACAGCCCTACATCCAATGGAACCATTTCCCACACAATTTTTGAGTGTCCTGGGTTATTTGTGTTGGTGAAAAACCTGTTTGATAATCCGAGTCTAGACCTTGACTACCTTTTATATATGAAAACATTTTGACAGATTCAATATATTCTGACTTTTCTAGATATGCAACTACCATGTATATGAAAGATTGTGTTTCGTTTTGCTCAGGGCATTATCAAAAGGTATTAATATTTTACAAAAACAAGTCTGTGTGGTACCTGAGTTACAAACAACTGACTCAGTACCACTTCAGTCATGGCTAATTGGTGTAAAAGTCAAACATTTGACTACTTCATTTTGTCTTTTAGTGTAGTCATACTCCAGCATCTCCATATTGAAATGCATACTGTTTTATTATAATTACTTTGCTTTTCCAAAAATTTTACCTTATGGTTAAAAGATGGCAATTTTTAAGAGCCTAAGTATGTATAGGTTAGATTACTGTATAGGACACATCCTACGTATATCCTCAGATTCCTTCAGTGCCATCATGGCGTCTCCTAAACTTCCAGCTGTTTACCCAACCTTAGGCACCACCATAGCTGGATCTGCTTGACCTAAATGTTTAGCCACTTACAGCCAACCAATTGCTTGCCTGGAAATGTTGCCTCCCCTCCCATCTCCGTTTGGTGGCTGCCAGGCAGCCAGGCAGAGGAGACACATACTTCAATTTCTGAGTTCTATCATCAGTTCCAGACTTGGATGGACAGCTCACTGCAGGGCACAGAGCTGGATTCCAGAGCAGCTGCTGGGTAACAACCTGAGCAAGGCAGAACTATAGGGGATTTAAATCTTTGTGGGGCCAAACAGGAGTCAGTAACAAGGAGGAGCTGAGCAAATAAATAATCCTCTTCTTCCTCTTTTTTTTTTTTGAGACCATAGTCTCACTCTGTCACCCAGGCTGGAGTGCAGTGGTGCAATCTCAGCTCACTGCACCCTTCCACCTCTTGGGTTCAAGCTATTCTCCTGCTCAGCCTCCCAAGTAGCTGGGATTACAGGCACACGCCACCACCCGCCCCCTCCTAATTTTTGTGTGTGTGTTTTTTTAATAGACACGGGGTTTCACCATGTTGGCCAGGCTGATCTCAAACTCCTGACCTCAAGTGATTTGCCTCCCTCGGCCTCCCAAAGTGATGAGATTACAGGCGTGAGCCACCGCACCCGGCCTCTTCTTCCTCTTTTTATGTACTTATGTGAGGCATGGTTTCTCTGTACACCCTCTATCCTAAGAGACATCCCATGTGACTGAGAAGATGCCTACTTAGTGGTTGGCTGGGTCTCTCTGGGCCTCACGAAGCACTAATGTCACCTTGCCTTGCTTTCCTGCCTTCCCTGCCTTTTTCCCCCTTTTTCATCATCTCCATGTCTCCCAAATAAAGCATTAGCACAAATCCTTGCCTCAGATTTTGTTTTCTAGGAAACTTGGCCTAAGACCATTATTTATGAATTCCACCTTGTGACAGCAAAGGAGACATTAAAAGTACTGCTTATAGAAGGGGTGTTTGGGCCTGATAAGTTGAGAAACAATGGACACATATAATATGCTTGTACATGTATTAAAATGTCTGGAAGGATACATTTAAAAAATGTAAAAAGGCCTCTTACTATCAGTTACTGCTGAGAAATGGGACTAGGGATGATGGGTATGACCTTAATACCCTTCTAGATTACATGAACTTCTTAAATGTGCATTTCAAAATTCCCTTTTAAAAAAGGTTCTTTTTTTATGGCTAATGTTCTGATATGGTGAATAATATATTTAGCCTGTCTATAAAATCCTGAATAATAGAACTATTTGAATGTGTGACCAGAAATCAATTATCATGTCACCTACAGTCCTCTAAATTACACTAAATTTGATTTCACGGGGGGAGGCAAGTCTAATACCTCATTAAAATGACTAAACCATGTCCAAGGAGAGTATGGAATCACATTTGAATGATAACAGAAAAGCCGCAGGAACCTCTCTTTTGGCCTTTTATTCTCTATTATTTTTTTCCTTGTACATAAATGAGGCTTTTTCTTGGAAGAGTGTAAGAGTCCATAGAGGGAACATTGCTCAGACAGTGTCACAGCAAGAAGAGCTGGACAGAGGTGGGAGATGGTGAAAAATAAGAAAGCCCTATGGAGACAAGAGGCAGGATAGGAAACTGACACACAATCAGACCATCCATTGCCTGTTGGCAGCATGGTCAGGAAAAGGCATCCCATGGACAAAGCCCCTCCTGCTGACTCTGATCTCAGAGGTGGAGACGCTCCTGCTCTCATGCTTGGCCTCATGGCTGTGATTCTGCCTTGGCTTGGACCAGGGCCTGGGAATGTTGAAAGAAAACGTTGTTCTTCTCAAGAAACAAAGCCAGTGATATTTTCAGCAACTTTCCTGTATAATTCTTTGGATGAATAAAGCCTATTTACTCCCAAGAACTCAAAGGCAGTTCCAGGAAACACTAAGAATAATACTTCATTAATGAATTGTAGCTCCCCTGCTTCCTAATTCTCAGCCGCACAAGAGAGTGAGGAACTTCTTCCTCTGCAAGTTTCTGGGTCTCATGAAAAAGGGAAACGCAGTCCAAAAAGTAAGCAATTTCATTTATCTTCAACTATGGCCTTCAAACTAAGGCCTTAAAAAATGAAGTTTTTGAAACTTTCTTTCTTGCACTTGGCCTCTCAATGAATTTTTGGATGTGAGTGGAAGTTAATGCTTATGTACAACAAGCTACCTCACAATCTAGTGGCTTAGAACACTGCAACATATTATTTCTCATTATTCTGAGGGTTGGCTGGGCAGCTCTTTACTGTTTTGCCTGGGCTCACTCATGTGGCCGTATTTGTCTGGAGCATGCACTAGGCTGGAAGATCCCAGATGCCTCACTCACATGCCTGGCAGCTGGTGTGGCTGTCAGGGAACCTCTGTTCTCTTCCATATGGCCTCTCACCTTCTAATAGGCTAGACCAGTTCTCTTATGTGGCTCCCTTATATGCAGGACAAGGTTCTACAAGAGCAAAAGAGAAGCTATAAGGTCCTCAAGGCCTAGGTTCCAGCTCACAGCATGTCATTTATGCCACATTCTACTGGTCAAAGAAAGTCACATTGCCAGCTCAGATGCAAGGACTAGGGGAACAGATTCCATCTCTTGGTGGGAGGAGCTCAAAGCTTTGTGGCTATATTTGACCATATTCTACCCTCTGGACACAATTATTTTCATTCGTTCCACATGAAAAATAATTAATACAGCCTGAAGTCCAATATTTCATGACCATCGGGTAGGGATAACTCTCTTAGGGTGTGGCTTCTTAAAATCTACAATATTGTGACCTACAAAAACCAAGTTAACTGCCTTCCATACATCCGAAATACAATGGTGAGGCAGAGATAGGATAACTGCAAGAGATGGGACTAGTCACTAGTTCACAGTAATTCTGAAATCCAGCTAGGAAGGGACGACTTTATTCGAGATCTTCTGTATGTGGTTTTGCTTAAAGTTGCAGTTTCCAAGAACCTATCGATGACTTGAGGACTTACTGTAGTCCAAGGATGCAACTGATGAGTTTTCTTATCCTGCTTCCTGTCCATTGAAATTTGGAGGCCTCTTTTCAGTTTGATACAAATTTCTTACCATTTTACGAGATTTCTGGTGCCAAGAAAAGTCAATGGGGAAAGAATAGTCTTTTCACTAAATAGTGCTGGAACAACAGGATATCTATATGCAAAGGAATGAAGCTGTATCCCTTCACAAAATTAAGTCTATACAAAAATTAAGTCAAAATGGGTCATAGACCTAAATTCAGGAACTAAACAATAAAGTAAAAAACACACAGAATGGGAGTAAATATTTGCAAATTGTATATCTGATTGGAAACTAGAATCCAGAATATATAAAGAAGTCTTACAATTCAACAAAAGACAAATAACCCAATTAAAAAACGGTCAAAAGATCTGAGTGAACATTTCTTCAAATAAGATATGTAAGCGGCCAGAAAACACATGAAAAGATGCTTAACATCATTAGCTATCAGGTAAATGCAAATCAAAACCACAATGAGATACTACTTCATATCATTGTCTTGTGAAAAAAGACAACGAGTGTTGGCAAGATGTGGAGAAACCAGAACCCTCATCCATTGCTGGTGGGAATGTCAAGTGGTATAGCTACTTTGGAAAACAGTCTGTCATTTTCTCAAAAAAACCGTGGAGTCACCATATATCCCAGCAATTCCCCTCTTAGGCGTATAAACCCAAGATAACAGAAAATATTTGCCCATGTGCAAAACTTGAACACAAATATCCATGGCAGCACTATTAATAATACCAAAAAAAGGAATCAACCCAAATGCCCATCAACTGATAAATGGATAAACAAAATGTAGCAGATTCATACATTATTCAGCTATAAAAAGGGATGAAGAACTGATACATGTTACAACATGAACCTTGAAAACCTTATGCTAAGGGAAAGAAGCCAGACACAAAAGGCCATATATTGTACATACCGTATGAGTCAATTTATATGAAATATCCTAGAATAGGCAAATCCATAGGGACAGAAAGCAGATTAATGACCAATGTCCTCACCACACACACACATACACACACACACACACACCAATGTGTGATGTGGCAATCGTCAGATTGTGGTAATCGTTTCACAATGTATATGTATATCAAATCATCATGTTGTACACCTTGAATATGTACAATTTTTATTTGTTAATTATATCTCAATAAAGCTGAAGAAAAAAATGTAGATTAGTGGTTGCTAGGGAATGATGGAAAGAAAAATAATAAATACTGCCAACAGATATGGGGTTTCCATTTGGAGTGATGAAATGTTCTGGAATTAGATGTGGGTGATGATTGCACACTTTGTGAATGGACTAAAACCACTGAATTATACACTTTAAAGGACGAATTCTAGTGTATATGATTACATTTCAACTAAAAGAGACTTTGTGGGCTTTCTGTGTATCAAGTTATAGTCTACTGATGAAAGCCATACCCACCATTCTTTTCATGACAGGTCTCTCTTTATTGACAGTGTCGGGTGCTGTGAAACACTACCCTTTAGATTCTTAAAAGCTCTTTTGTCTAGCTGAGAGGTTCTACTTTTAAATCATTAAGTATTTTAAATGTCTTAATAAAGGATTATATAGCCACACCTCTGGCTTGATTCTTTTTCTGAGGCTATTTCTGACTTAGAAAATTTTTTGCCACTGGGGATACTGAAAGTGGAAAATCATTTTATTTTCCAACCCAGAATATCCTAAGCCCCTCATATCTCCTCTAAATTCTGCCAGAAAATGGAACATTTCTTGAATTTGTTTATCTATCTTTTCCTATACCTTATCATATTCAGCTAAACAAATAAATGGCCATTGATACTTCCAACATTGTCTGGGAATATCCCTAATTAGATCCATGAGTTCATTAGGAAGAATTTCTCTTTTCTGGGTTATTTAGGCAACAGTTTGCTAAATGTACCACCACTATGTAACACATCTGAGCTACTTGGGCCCAGTGACTCCCTGTTTCCCAAACAAATGGCCTCAAATGGTTGAGGTGGTTAATGTTTATAATTCCAGCACTTTGGGAGGCTGAGGCAGTAGGATCACTTGAGGCCAGGAGTTCAAGACCAGCCTAGGCAACATATCAAGACCACATCTCTACAAAAAAAAAAAAAAAAAAAAAAAAAATTCCAGGCAAGGCAGTGCTTGCCTATAATCCCAGCTACTCAGGAAGCTACTTGGGATTGTTTGAGCCAGGGAGGTCAAGGCTGCAGTGAGCTGTGATCCTGCCACTGCACTCCAGCCTAGGCAACAGAACAAGACCCTCTTCCAACCCCACCCACCAATAAAAAGAGATTTCCAAATGCATCATATAGTCACCAAGACATGGTAAAGTCTGTTTCAAAATTGTATTCATTCTAGTTGGTGTTTAGAGGCATCTTATTATGGTTTTAATTTGCATTCCTTTGATGACTGATGATGTTGAGCATCTTTTCACGTGCTTATTGCCATTCCTATATCCTCTTTCATGAAATGTTTTTTTCAAATATTTTGCCCATTTAAAAAAATTGGGTTATGTCTTATCATTAAGCTGTTAAGAGTGTCTCACATATTCTAGATAAAAGTCCTTTGTCAGATATATGCATTGCAAATAATTTCTCCCAGTCTGTGGGTTACATTTTCACTCTCCTAGTGGTGCCTTTCCAAGAGCAGCTTTTAGATTTTGAAGTAAAATTTATTTTTTTTAATTTTATGGTTTGTACTTTTTGTGTCCTTTCTAAGAATCCTTGTTTTATTCCAAGAGTGATGAAGATTTTTCTGTGTTTTCCTGTATAGGTTTTATGGTTTTGGATTTTAAATATAAAATTATGATCCATATCACATTAATAGTTGCAAATGGTAGGAGGTTATGGTTGAAGGTAACTTATTTTTCCATATGGATGGATATCCCCTTATTCAAGTTCAATTTTTTAAAAGACCTTTTTTACTTCAATGAAAAGTTTGATATATAGGTATACCTATAAGCTTTTCTTCTGTTCCACTGACCTATATGCTTATTCTAATTCCAATAGCAAATTGTCTTCATTACTGTAACTTTATAGTAAGTCTTAAAGTGAAGAAACAAGTCTCCCAACTTTGTTCTTTTGTTACTAAGTTATTTGGCTATCCTATGTCCTTTTAATAAGTGATTACATCAGTTTAGTTTTTTCATTTATGCTTTTGCTTTCAATCAGGTTAACTGATGTAATTTACATATGCCAAATTTCAAACAACATTACAAAAGTTTATCCAGCATGTTCACAAAAAGAAATATTTTAAATGGTATCAGGCTTACAGGTTATCTTCAAACTTGTTTTCATGTATATTATTAAGTACGGCAGAAAACCAGGATCCTTGGAAGAAAGGAATAAAAACAAATAAAAAAATGGATACACCAACACTTGCAGAGATCCTATGTTTGGAGAAGCAGTGTGGTTCAACAAATATAAGTTCTCATTCTGGCTCTGTAATTGCTGAGCTATGTGATCCTGGATATGACACTTAATCTTGCTATACTTCAATTTCTTACCTATAAAATGGGAAATAGCTACTTAATATGGCTTCAATGAGATCATGTAAAATGATTAAGATAATGTCTGTCATATAGTGCTTAATAAATGTTGGCCATGATTATCAGCTTTTCATGATCCCTGTGAAGTCAGCATTGTTTACCCCATTTTTAGAAGAGCAAATGGACGTTATGAGAGTTTTTCTTTCCTATGACCATTACTCTGTTCCCAGGAATGTTTTCAAATTGCCTGATCTAATCTGTTGTACTTTAAAACCAACTGGCTCCTCTCATGTTATAAATGTTTATTAGTCTGATTAAATAAATTTACATTTAAAAACGCCTATTGGTACAGCATTTTTTTTTTTCCTTTTGAGATAGGGTCGCGATCTTTCTCACAGGTTGGAGAACAGTGGCGAAATCATGGCTCACTGCAGCCTTGACCTTCTAGGATCAAGCAATCCTCCCACTTCAGCCTCCTAAGTAGCTTAAGACCCCTCCTACATAGCTACAGGTACGTGCCACCATGTGCAGCTAATTAAATTTTTTTAGAGATGGGGTCTCACTATGTTGCCAAGGCTGGTCTCAAACTCCTAGCCTCAACCAATCCTCCTTTCTCAACCTCCCAAAGTGCTGGGATTACAGGTATGAGCCACTATGCCCAGCCATGGTACAGCATTTCAAAAGACAATTTTGCTAACCTAATAGAGTATTCAAATATTGGCTCACTCTTGCAATTCCTATGAGAGTGAACAATTCAGACAAAAAGGAGCATTTCAAATCAGCAATTCCACGGAACCCTAGAAATGCTTTTTGAAAGCATTCACTTTGAATTCAACATAGACAAGCAAAGCATATGTGATAAGCAAATTTCTTTAATTGGAAGAAACTATAAAGATGGTAGATTTGATTACATAAAAACGAAAAATTTCAGAACACTATAAACAAAAAGACAAAGGGCCAATATCCTTAATATATAAGAATATGTATGAACAAGTAAGAAAAAGTCAAAAACGGTTCAAAAGAAAAATGGGCAAAAACTAGAAATAAACAGTTACAGAGATGCCAACATGTTTTAAAAAAATTCACCCTTACTATTTTCAGTCATCAAAAAAGGAAATGGGGACTCTGCCGGTGGGAGTTCATATTGGTCTTTCAGGAGGGCAATTTAAAAATATTTACAAAAAAGCTTAAGACCCAAAAATTCCCCTCCTAAAAAAGCATACTAGGAAAATAGTGACATACTGGGAAGATTCATTAAAGTGTTATGTGTTACAGGGAAAAACGGAATCTTTATGTCCAATAATGGGTGATTAAACAAACTGTGGTTCATTTGCATTAGGCAGTTATTAAAATAATGACATAAAATTCACTACATATTGCTACGTGAAAAGCAGGTTATTAATTAATACACACATACACACATATGCATAACAACATATTATATGATTCCAATTTTGAAAGTATTTAAAAATAATTACATATATTTTTAAAATACAGCAGTTATGTCTAGACAGTAGGGGGGAATGTGGTAATTTTTTTTCATTCTTCCTTGTATTTTCTGCATTTTCCAAATTTTCTACCATGGGAAAAGACAATTTTTTTCCTGGGAGACTGTACTTCGTGTCATTTTCATTATGTCTTATTTTCACAATTTATCTTGTTTCTTCATTTTTGATACCAAATGAACATTAATAGCCCCAACAATGGTGGCTCTAGGGCTGAGGCCTGTTTGCATTTTTTTTTGCCAATACGCTCTAAATTGGGAGCAGTCCAATAAACTATGTTGTTGGAACACATGGGAAAAGCCACTGGCAATATCTTACTTAAGTCTAAGAAATGTAAGGCAGGCCTAACTTAGTACACCTAACAACAAAGACATGAAATCCAAAAAGTAAAAAAAAAAATTCTGTTTATTGTAATAATTAAATAAGAGTAAACATTTTAAAACATATAAAAATAACTTTAAAATATAGTAACACTTTACAAAATATGTATCTAATTAAAAATACATTAACATAGCATCCCTCAAACTATACAAATATAGAATATATATTCATGAAATTCTTTAGAAATATAACATCTATTCTTTGAATAAAGTTTAAAATTTGTTTATAATTTTCAAACTAAGAAAAGAAGTAGTGAATAATAGCTCCATCCAATTTATAATTGTCTTAAAGAGAATGATTATGTATCATTTCTTGCTTGTCTTTTCTAATACCCAGTCAATCACCTAGGGGGAGAAAAAATATGATTACAGAAGATTTCTCTTGAAAACACAAGTAATAGAAAAATATATTGTAAAAACTTCAAAAGAACATGGTAGAAAATTTCAAATAAAAAGGAAGATACTGAAATCTTATACTTAAATACACATTTTATTTTCTAATGGAAGAACATTTTTGTTGGACTTACAATACTGAGTACAATAATGTTCTCACTGGATGAAATGAAGATTCTGCTCCATTTTCTCACCTTTATATGAAAATATGTTTCAAATGGTCAATCAAATAAACTAAACTAAACTTTGAAAACAGCTAACCAAAATGGATTGGTTTTTCCAGCTAATTTATTTTTTCTTTTGCTTTCTTAGTGTCACTTTAGAAACTCTTTTGCTGACAGAGCAATCTACTAAATACTATGAAATACTCAGCCTAAATAAGCCTATTAAGTTTCTTAAAGAGTTTTCATAGGGACAGAGTTGAAAAAGACCAGTAACTAATTACTGCTGCATATATAATGGCATCAGAGCAACCCTGAAATAAAATACCAATTTAATTGAATATAGTTTCTTGGGAATAATTTCTTTACCTGTACAGCATTGTTGTTTGCTGTTTTCTTCATTTCTTCAAATAGACCCCTTGAAGTTTTAAGATCCTAAACATAATAAAATACAGCATTTTACAATCTGCACATTAAATTACAAAGAACAACTCATTATTATTAAATACACTTGAGATTATTCTAAATCATTCTACAAGTATCAATGTGATTAGGGACAGACTACAACAACAAAAAAATCTAAGTACTAGATTATAATTTAGTTCCATTCTGAAATATCAAAATACTCTAACCAAAATACATACACATATACATAAGTCCATCTCACTCTCCTCTCCTATTCCCAATAGAGCTGACCTAAAATAACTTCCACCCTCCACCGTGAGCATCCACTAATGCTGCATTACTCTCCCATCCTCCACCGTGAGCACCCACTAATGCTGCATTACTCTCCCATCCTCCACCGTGAGCATCCACTAATGCTGCATTACTCTCCCATCCTCCACCGTGAGCATCCACTAAGGCTGCATTACTCCAGAAACAAACATATGGTTTGTATTTATTTATCAGGTAAAAGATATTTTTTCTTCATTTTGGCTATTTGACTCCATCATAAAGAAGAATGACATACAAAAGGAAGCTGATGTCTCACTTTTAAAAATTTAGTGATTATTACAAAGTAAAAGAAATGGAATTGTATTTAAAAAGATAAGAAGCAGTTATCTGTTGTACTTCCAAGTTACGCTCCATAAAGGCAGCCACTTTCAATTCTTTCAGGTTTTTCCCTTATTTATACCTTAATGTTTCTAACTACTATGCTTATGTTGCTACTTGGTGATTAAACACTTTTAGACACTGACTACTGATGTTAGGGAGAACTGATGTTAGGGAGAACGTCATGGATGGATTCAGGTCTCGTACACAAAACCTTCCTTCTCTTCCTTTGAAGAACAGTTGTACCACAATTTTTGATTAGTAAATAGGCAGTGTTTACACTATTGTATCTATGTAAATACTTTCAATTGTGTGCTAATTAATGTATTATGGTTATAATTTATCTTTCTTCCAATATTCTATTTATCCTGTTAACTACCTGTTAGCTTTTTTCATTTGCTCAGCTTTCCATGTATATAATTCTGGGTTTTTCACTCCTAAATACTGGCAATAAATGGGCTAAATGTACAGCAAAGTTTTTTCAAGCCCTGAAGTATACAGGATAATCTCTCGGTTCAGCTTCCTTTCTGCTTTTGGTCTTTTTAATTAAATTTTTTAAACCTGGAGATCTTTCTCCCATAGCCTCCTCTAATTTGTTCTAGTTGCTGCCTAGGCCTGGTCCTATTAGGACGTGTCTTTTCCATTTTAGATTAGTTTTTGTTTTGCTTCTTGATTTAGTCCCTTGTTCTGTTGAACTTCATCTTCAAGCAGATTCCTCAAAAGGGTAAAATAAATTCTTTTTCAGATATTCCATGTTTGAATATATCTTCATTAAATCCTCATACCTGACTGCATTCCAGACTGGGTATAGAATACTAGGTAAGTCACTTTCCCTCAGAAGTTTCTTTTCTTTTTTCTTTTTTTAATTCTAGAAATGCACATCCCTCAGAATTTGAAGATACTTTTCTACTATCTTCTAGCATACAGTGTTACTGTGGAGAAGTCCAATGCCATTCTGATTATTGATTCACTATATATAAACTAGATTATTTCCTGGGAAGCTTTTAGAAAATGTTCTCTCCATGCTAAGAGGTGTGAAATTCCATAATTATGTGACTCGTTGAAGAATTTTCATTCATTGGTTTGGACAAGCTAGGATGCTTGTGTCCACTCCTGGAAAAGTTTGTTACATTTTTGAACAAGTTTCTCTCTTCTAAACTTTGAGAACAAAGGAGAGAAAATTGTTCAAAAAATACAAAATTCATATTATTAGCATTTTGGATCTTCTGTATTAATCCTCCAATTTTCTTACCCTGGATTTAATGTTTTTGTCGTTTGATTCTAATTTCTGGTAAATTTTTTTCATCTCAACTGTTCAGCCTTTCTATTTAATTGACTTTATCATATTTTTAATGTTATGGAGCTTTCATGGTTTATGCTTTTTTTGGAAACAGCATCCTGTTCTAGTTTTATGGATGCGATTATCTTCTTTCTATGAGAATTATAGTTTTTATGAAGTTTTCTTCAACTTCCTGCTTCTTCAGAGTTCCCTTCATTCCTTTATGTTTTGGCATCAATTGTGTTAGAAGCTTTCCTCAAAGCCTGCTAATCCATGTCTGTCTAGTCATATTTAAAAGTGAGACACTAAAAATCTGACTGGAAACTCTGTGCAGAGATTGTCACTGGTTTCTTTTCAAGGTAGAGTGACAAGATGGCCAGTTAGCTTTTCCACTGCAGCTTCCAATATTTTCCCCAGCGACTATTTCCTACAGTGTCACTGAGGTGGGTGGAAAAACCTATGCATGATAGACCTTGTAGTGAACATCTGGGGAGAAGAGCATGCAGAGCAAGTTGGACAATCTCCAGGTCACTTTGTAGATCTTTATTTAACTTCCCTGCTTTCTACGTGGACCCTTGCCCCTGCTTTCCATGATACCTGGTGTCTTCAAATCCTGAGCACCTCAGCTTCTGTGGAATTAACATGCTTCTCACTAGTATTCCACTAGGCACCCAATTAAATTGTAACTCTTTTCACTCTGTTGCACCACACTTCCATGTGCTTTTTTGTTATTGTTCAATATGTATTAAAAACATTTCTAGTTTTTTCTTGTCCTTTCTCTTGGATATGTGATAAATCTGCAGTTTTAACCAGAAACCCACAGATAACTGTGATTCAGGTCAGAAACTCTTAAGGCTGGACATAATCTAACATTGTCTAAGTTTTAGAAAACCATCGTCTTGAGTGGCTGACCTGTCCAATGTCTTACAACTAGCTGATAATGGATCCAAAATTAGAAACTAGGTGTTTTGATATTTAGTCCAGTAGCCTTTTTACTACACAGTCATCCCTTGGTCTCTGCGAAGGACTGATTCCATGATCCCACTGAGAATACCAAAATCCACTGACAGTCAAGTCCCTTATATAAAATGGTGTAGTATTTGCATATATCCTATGCACATTTTCCCATATACTTTTTAAAAAGTCTGTACATGTTCAGTACAGATACAGCATCCTTTTTTTTTTTCAGAACATTTTCAATTTGCAGTTAACCCACGGATGCAGAAGCCATAGATATAGAACCCACAGATATGGAGGGCCAACTGTATTAAAAAATTAACAATTAAACATGTTATGAAGCTTATTACCTGTAAGTCAAATGCACGTTAGGGGAAATAGGATATTGGTTAAAATGTAGCTTTCTATATATGAGAACTCAAATCAAATCAAATATAAAATATTTTGGCTTCAATTTTTCTATCTCCATCATTTAATAAATCTGGCAGCAAGTATATGCTCTCAGTATAAAAAATACTCAAACTTTTTTTTATGTCAAACAGGAACATTAGAACATGAACTAAATTTTGCCATTAGTAGAGAAGATACTGTACCTTTAGATAGAACTTAGAGATTTCAAAGAGACGCTGGCTGCATGCAGTGAAACATTCATGAGTCTCAGTAATACTGTGTTTCTTCAGGGTTTCAGTAACTACTTCTTTCAGTATCTTGAACAGAACATAACATATGACGAATATTTCTTGGAAAAGGCACAAACCTATTATTTCAGCTTTAGAGTTCAATCCTGTGAATTACACATTCATTTTGCTGTGCTAAAAGACAGACAGGTTCATTAAGACAAAATGATTGAGAAAAAAAGATCTAACATTTACATGGTCAGAAGTGTCATAGGAATAATATGTTAGCAGGAAATGACTACAGTGTCTTAAGAAAGGAACTCAAATCATGAGTTCTGAATTGAAATCTGAGTGTTAAAGTTACACACAGCAGGGATATGTAAGTGTATATTTATTTTTTATTATGGGAAATTTCAAGCATAGAAAAGTAGAGAATATTTGACACGCACAGAATATTTTATAACAAATTTCTATCTTGATATATCTTTTAACCAGCTTCAAGTATGATTAATCTGTGGCTAATCTTGTTTCGTTTATATCCCCACCTACTTTCCTATCATCCTTCTTACACCAGTAAATTCTAGACATCGTTTCATTTCATTCATAAAATTTTTTAGACATATATTTTAAAGTAATCAAATTTAAAAAGTCTTCCCATGTAGAACTAAGAAAAATGGGAAATAAATCTTTACCCGTGTGTGTTTCTGTGATCTTGATTCCTTAATTTGCCTTGATGTTTTTGATTCATGCATACTTTTTTGACCTGAACTGGTCTTTGTAGCAAGTTTTGGAGTTTCACAGCTAGGAATTGGAACCAATGGACAAGTCACTGGTAAGGACCGCTCTGTTTGTGGCTTTCTGGATGTCACATGATGATGATAGTGATGACTATTACCAGTTGTCTGAGAAAGAAGAGACTCTGAACTTTCAGATTTCACAAGTCTATAGCAGGGGAAAAAAATCAAGAACGTAGATTAAGCGAATCAACATCGAAGTTCATTTTCTGTCTTAAATGTTACAACTATATCCATTAAGTGAATCAACATCGAAGTTCATTTTCTGTCTTACCAGTGTGTTACCACTATATTATACCACTATGTTATTACATAATATATAATATATAACATATTACATAATATATAACACTATACCACTATGTTATAGTGTTACCACTATATCCATTATAACATAAATTCAAGAAAAGCAAACAAAATTTATTGCTATTACTGCCTTAAGTAAGCAATAAACATCATATTATAAAGTTGTTCCTTAGTTCTTCAGATGAGTAACTAAAACATAGAAGGTAATGAATAGCAAACTAGGATTTTGGCTAATAGAGAAAGCAACAAACAATATTGTTATACTCTCTCCCATCCCTCCAATTTACAATTTCTCAAATAAATCAGCTATGCATGCCAAGAGTGCTGCTATTTATAGATTTAATACTAATCTGCTAAATACTTATACTTTTCTGTTAAGATAATTTGAACAGAAACACCACAACCTGTATCTTTTTATACCCATGGAACTCCCTTGCAAAATAAGTCATAGTGTTAAAACAAATACAAATAAACTATAAAACTGGTTCATACTTCAATCTTCCTAAAATGTTTACATTTGTTCCCGACAAGGCCCAAATTTTTCCCTTTACAAGATAGGGTCTTATAGCCCTCAATTCTGCTGACCCAGAGGCCACAGTGTACTTCCCTTTTAGGAACACATATATTTTTATTAGCCATAGGTCAGAAATAAGAAATATGGCTATAAATATAGTACCCCAAATGTAACTGTTGCTTTTTAACTTTATCAGGTATAAAAAGTACCATGAATTTATAAAGTCCTCATAAAAACGACTGAGTTCTTCCATATCAGGGTAACCTTATTCTAACTTTTTTAACTATTCAAAAAAAGATCTGAAAGTTATGTTTTCATATAGTTCATACTTTTTGCAAGGTTTAAATACAATAAGAATTCAAGCCTTGCTTTAGATGCCAAGAACCTAAGTTTGACAAAGTTCTAAAGATAACATAAATTCAATAAAAATTAGTGTTCACTACATAAACTTCTAACTTCTGATCAAGTATCTGGATATTTTATTTAGTTAGCAAAATAATGCATCCAGAAAAGTTTCATATATTCTATCATTATGCAGTGTTTAAAGCTATATTTTATATGTAACAGGTGTTTTAAAAATGGTACCTCATGGAATCTCTTGCTCAAGGGAACAATGCAGGCAGGAAACTGAGGGGAAAGGAAAGGAAGAGCTAATGGGAGAACTCCCATCCCCAAACAGTCTCCTCAACAGGGCAGCTCAGCAGCTTAATCTATGGGGTGAAATCTCCACTGTTTCACGGCTTAAAAACTTTACAATTCATGGTGCTAATGGACCGTATATTAGCGTATAAAGCAAAACACTGTGTTTTTTTCCCCAAATCATTTATTTTTATAACTTATAAGCAAAATCATCAACAGCTCATAAAACAAACTTCTTGCCATGAAGAAATTAACCTGAAAGACTAATACAAAATAAAATAAAAATCCTCGAGACTAAAATACTTTCTGTCAATATACTATTTATGTGCATGTAATATATCACCTTTTTCTGGGATAAAGGCAATTCAGATCTTTAGATCTCCGTTTCAATCGAGATACTTCAGTTCGAAGTTCATTTTGTAAAACTTCTCCGTCAGGGACACTTCCAGGCTCTGACGAAACTGCAGGAGATGGAAGAGGGCTCAACACAGTAGGTACTGGAAAACTTTCTCTGGTGCAGGTAGTTTGAGTTTCATAACGAATAAGACGAGACTGAAGTTCAGAAAATCCTCCATCTCTTTCCAAAGCTTTTCGGTCATCCAAGCAATATCTAAAATGAGTGAAAGAGCATTAAAATGTAAACCTCCATGAGAGCAACAGACTTTCCCCTTTCAATGAGAAAATAGCAGGACATTTACTTTAAGCGTTCTTGTTTAATTTCCTAATAATTGCTGGAAGGTTGAGTGGCTGGCCTATTTCCCTCCCAAGTTCAGTTTTCTTCTAGTTTGCTATATGATATGGCAAAAGATTAAAAAATGTCTTTCACTTGTGTTTCTGGGCAACAGATTAAGTTAATCCTTTGGCTTATTTTCAAAATAATACAGTTGCTGTTTTAATGCTTTTTAAAACTCTACCAACCTCTGATTTCTCAGTATGGCTGATATATGACAACATGAACTGCTGACTTCTGTTAGAAAGGGCAAGTTTATTCTCAACACAAAGATTAAAAGGGTATAAAGGCATTCTAAACTGGCTCACCAAACAGCTTAGAACATTTAGAATTTTTTCTTTGAAACTCAGTTCCCACCTTATTAACTGATTGACAGATTTTCCTTCAAACACTTCGGCTGTCTGTGCATGTGGTTTCTAGCTGAATCTGATTCAGGGCATCAATGAAATGTCAGCTCAGTGAATGCTTCTGGACTCAAAGAAATCCTAGGTTGTTAAGTACAACAAACAAGGATATCAGGAAGATCACCTATGAGCTGTGTGACCTTGGACAACTCTTCACTTTCTTCCCTATCTACAACAGCATTAAAAAAACACAAATGGCTTCACATATGTGATGGTAGCACTGTACAAATTAAAACCTTTCTCTGTGATCTGTCATTTTTACCTGCAAAATTCTAAGATACTGCCTAAAATCAGATTTTTGTATCCAAAAGATTTAGTTCAACTCCCAAGGAGTGTATCATTTCCTGAACATCTGACTGCTTGATGGAGGTTTTAAGAACCTTATCTTTCCCTTGTGACACTTACATATTTGATACAGACTTACGGAGTCAGAGTCCATGGATTTAAATCCAGGCTCCTCTACTTATTAGCTGTGAGAACTTGGCCAAATTACTTAACTTTATCTATGATTCTGTTGCTTCATCTGCAAAATGGGAATTATAGTACTTATTTGAAAAAGCTATTGTGATAATTTCTTGAATTGTACACATAAACACTTAGAATCAGTGCCTGAAACATGCAAGCAGGGCAGTCAAGAAACGTATGTTACTATTATTGTTATCATCATCATTAGATTTATTTTCTACCACAGTAAAGCTGGCAGTATGCTGACAATATGTAGCACAGCCAGAATGTAAACCCAGGTTGGTGACTTCAGAGCCTGAGTTTAACCATTTTGGTATACTCTCTCTATGTAAAGTGTAAGAATCATCTTACTCCTGTTCAACACATGGCTGAGGATTAGAACCATCTGAAGAGCTTTCAAGAAATACTACGTGCTCAGTGTTTCTGATTTAATTGGTCTAGGGTAATACTCTTTGACAGTTTTAAAAATCTGCCTGGGTGATTCTTAAAAAACTACTCAAATCCATAGAAACAGAGTAGAATAGTGGTTATGGGGATGGGGAAGGTTATGGAAAGATGTAGATTAAAGGGTACAAAGTTGCAGAGTTATGTAGGATGAATAAATCTAGAAATCTAGCATACAGTATAAGGACTATAGTTAATCATATGTACTGTATATTGAAAATTTGCTAAGAGACTAGACTTTGGGTGCTCTTGGCACACAAAACAAGAGGTAACTATGTGAGATGATGGTTATGTTAGTTTGCCTGGCTACAGTGATCATTTCACTACACATACGTACATCAAAACATCTTATTATATTAAAATTAATTATATTTAAATATTAAAAATACACACTTTTAAAAAAGTCTACCTAGATGATTCTAAATTATAACTAGGACTGAAAAATCTCTGATCTACTCAGTTTAATTTAACTGGTGACAAAATTGATCTCTAAATCTGAATGTGAGTTGGTGGCAGAGTAGGGAGTAGAACCTAGGTCTCTGGCATCTCTCTAGCTAATATTCTTTCTCTAGTCTGTTGCTTAAGAAACATATTTCATTAAAAACCAGAAGCAACCCTAAGGGTTACTGATGAGTCCTACTTCTATCATGGGTAATTGGTAGAATCTAGAGTAAAATTAGAAATGTGAATTTCAAGAGTCTGGCAAGAGGCAATATAATGCCTGATGAGCTTGAATACAGAAAATTTTTGAGAGAAAAGACACATATTTTGATTCTAAGATGAATATTTCTTTCTACCTTAAGATTTTATTTCTAAGATGCAGATTTTTTTCTTCCGGTTTTAACATCTCTTGATCACAGCTGTTCATAATGTCATAGCTTCAACCGAATTATGCACACTGTACATGTTGATGCTAATTGCCATTTAAAATATCTTTAAAATGATTATACTATGATTTGCCATCGGAACAAAAATTTACTTTGTAAATTAGAGAAAAGAAACAGAGAGGCAGGGGGCAGGGTGTATATTTGATATTAGTGAAGTAAAAATTTATTGTTGGATGAATGACCACAATTCCATATTTTCTTACAAAACAATAAGCAAATGCTTTATGGGTCCTAACAAAGAAAAACACCCATAAGACAATGAAGCTGTTTTTGTTTTGTAACTAAGAAATACACAAAATACTGCCTATCACAAACCAACCAATACCAATTAAAGCAGAAGGAACTGCCAAATCTCTTGGAATAGATGAAGGAAGTTTCAAAGCAATGAGAGCCTGGTGTGATCAAATGATTGTCAGAGTATGACAGCAGAGTTTAATTTGCTGTTTAATAAAACAGTGTATTTTACAATTAATGGCATCTTAAATTCCAGGATAGGGTAAATAAGTGAAAAAACAAACAAGCCAACGGTGGTTAATATTTTAATTTGCCTTAAAAAACATTGTTTTGCTCCCATGCAATTAACACATTCTTTCCAAATATTCCTTTGTATCAGAGAAAGAGCTCCAGGGTTCTAAAGGCCCACAATAACGTAAGAGAACTTTCTTTGTAGTTTCATATTTACTTTAAAATGTTACTTGACTTTGTTTCTACTCCATAATCTATGTTGAACATAAATCGGCTCTCATACTATACACCCAAATCTTCTTGAAAAAAACGTTTCTGAATTCATGGTGCTCACCTCCTACAACTTTGTCAGCCTAGTCTCAATGTCCCCAGTTTAATGAGCATAAATTTACAGTAAAAAAAAGTGAGTCACAGATAGATTTGTTTATTTGTTTATGGGAGTAGGTAGGTAGTGGAGAAGAGAATTACTTTTTACAGTGAATCAGAATTTCATAACATTGTATGTGTATAAGTTAATAAAGCTCTGTGTAGATTTAAGCCCTTCAGGACATAGTACTCAAATAAGTCTTAATTTAATATTTTGATAAATGATCATGAAGAACATATCCTTGACAAATTTTATAAATTTGTATATATCAAGATTTTTTCTATAGTAAATTAAAAACAGCAGGAAAAAAAAGAGTAGCGAGATGGAGACACAGAATAAACAAAACTAAATTAAAATTTTGGGAGAAATAATCTAAATAAGATTATATGATGGACACTTTAGTCAGCAGTTAAAATGTAATTATTGTAGCTTATTTTATTCAAATCAGTGCTTCAGTGTGTTTATAGGGCCGAAGAAGTGAAAAACAGATGTGTCCTGGGGTATTCTGGCCATGTAGCAAAGCAAATGTTAATACTAGCACATTTTCTCAACAGTGAACGCTACTTTTCATAATAATAATATAAACACCGTTGACTGGTTTCAACTTTCACATTCAAATTAAATACAAAATACCTAAAATTTTTAATTAGTTTCCTTTAATAGATTAGCAGGTCCTAAAATTCTTATCAAACAAAGTGGGGGAGATACTGCTTTATAGCTGATGGAATAAGAAGGAGAAGTTTAAATGTATATATATTTAAAAACATGAAAGTAAATAGCGGAGAGCTCAACTTGAGAAGAAGAACCAAATCTTCATAGCAGAGTCAATATTTTATATTGTGACAGTTAAAAATATTGACATAAGGGTATTTTTTAAAATGAGAGATAACCACCAGGGAAACTAAACCAAACAAATAATATATATATTTTTTTTTTCTAAAAACTGGGATGCAGTTAGGTAGTAATAAGGAAAGGAATTGTTGGTTTTCATTATAAACTTTTCTATAATGTTTAATTTCTAAGTCTTTAATAAAATCAAAAGGGGGAAAACAGAAAAATATATCCTATTAATCAAATGTTTATATAGTAGAACAAGATGTTCCCACTTAAATTTAATAAACTTAGTATAAATGAAAAGTAAAATTTTGGGGTGGGTGCGGTGGCTCACGCCTGTAATCCCAGCACTTTTTGAGGCTGAGGCAGGTGGATCACTTGAGGTTAGGAGTTCAAGACCGCCTGGCCATCATGGCTAAACCCTGTCTCTACTAAAAATATAAAAATTAGCCAGGCGTGGTGGTGCATGCCTGTAATCCCAGTTACCTGGGAGGCTGAGGCATGAGAATCACCTGAACCCGGGAAACAGAGGTTGCAGTGAGCCAAGATTGTGCCACTGCACTCAGCCTGGGTGAAAAAGTGAGACTGTCTAGAAAAGAAAAAAGAGAAGTAAAATTTTGTAATCAATCCACAGAAGGGTATATGGCTAAAAATATAGTTTAAGTAAAAGCTTCAGCTAAATTTAAGGCTATTTGGGAAACATCCCTACCTTTTTCATGTTAAAGGGAGAATAATAATCCTCTCAAACAAGGAATCCTTTAGTCAAATAGCAGAACTAAAAACATGGATCAGGTGGCATATCTTATCTTTTTATAATTTAGTAGCTATCTCCGAGTTGCCGATCTGTTGTTCACAAAACAATTTAAAAATCTTATCTTACCATTTAGATTCAAATTAGCATTTCATGCAGGACTTCTTTTAGAAATAAATCACTATTGAATGTTATACTTCATATTGCTAATTTCAAAGTCTTCAAATTCTTTTTTTTTTTTTTTCTTTCTTGAGACAGGGTCTCATTCTGTCACCCAGCTGGAGTGCAGTGGCATGTTCATGGCTCACTGCAACCTCAATCTCCCAATATCAATCGATCCTCCTGCCTCAGCATCCTGAGTAGCTAGGACTACAGGCACACACATACACCACTATGCCCAGCTAATTTTTATATTTTTTTTGTAGAGACGGGGTTTCACCACGTTGCCCAGGCTGGTCTCAAACTCCTGGGCTCAAGCGATCCACCTGCCTCGGCTTCTCAAAGTGTTGGGATTACAGGCGTTAGCCACCGTGTCTGGCCTCAAATCCTTATTTCAAGTATTTTTCACACAGACAGATATTTAATGTTGCTGGATGTATCGATATTTCATTCCTTGTTATAGTTGAATAGTATTGCTTTATATAAATATACCATAGTTTATCTATTTTCCTATTGATATCCTCCTAGGCTCTTTCCAGTTTGAGGATATTGAGAATTAAACTATTATGTGCATACTTGTATAAGTCTTTCTCTTGGAAAAATATCTAGTATTGAAATGCTGGGCCCTATCTAACAATTTCTGAGCAACTACAATGTAATTGGTGACCAGGAAATATTAATGTGACCCATAGTGTGAATATACATTTATAACATAGGGACCAAAACAATTTTGATTAAAATATCTAGTAACTCATAATAGGATGCTTAAATGCTATTAAGCTGATTAATCATCAAATAACTTCTTCAACAGAAGACAAATTGTTTTTGTATGCACTACTTTGCTTTTTGAGGTTTTTGACATATCCTCTTGGTCTCTGTCTCAATTTATATCATTTTATTAAAGTCACTCTTCACACAAGACAGGCTGTATCAACAACATACAGAAGAGTAAAGTACAAATAAAAACTTACTCAATTCCATGATAATGACATACTGAGGCTTTCTCAAAAGGTAAGACCTGAAGTTTCCCAGGACTAAGTTCTGGTGTCAAAACAAAAGTCTTTTCCCTGAAACAAAAAATTTTTCATTTGTATTCAAAGTTTATTTACTGACAAAAAGAAAGTTAAAGAAAGTATCTAATGAAACAAATCTGACTTTTTCCTCTACAATTGGAATTTTATATGGGATAAAGGTTAAGGCACACCAGAAAGTATAATAAGGAAATGAAGCAAGGTTAGGCCTTGGCTTTCATCACTTAAATTTTCTGTACCTCAATAAGTTATGATGTTATTTATTGCACAAAACTATTCTGAGAAATGGGTAAAACAAAAATGCAGTATGATTTATAATGGAAATTCAAGAGGCAGTATTATTTCTTTCTTTTTTGGGGGGGGCGGTGGGGATGGAGTCTCACTCTGTCGTCCAGGCTGGGGTGTAGTGGTGTGATCTCAGCTCACTGCAACTTCTGCCTCCCAGGTTCAAGCGATTCTCCTGCCTCAGCCTCCCGAGTAGCTAGAATTACAGGCACCTGCTCCCATGTCCAACTAATTTTTGTATTTTTAGTAGAGACAGGGTTTCACCATGTTGGCCAGGCTGGTCTCAAACTCCTGACCTCAAGTGATCCGCCAGCCTCAGCCTCCCAAAGTGTTGGGATTACTGGCATGAGCCACTGCGTCCAGCCAAGAAGCAGCCTTATTTCTGGAAGATTTTCCTTGGTAGAGTAAACTAACGTTTAGGCATTTAGTTAAATCCTTTTCTGCAGGGGAATAATTAAAGTCAACTTGAATCTTTGGTAACAATAAAAGTATTTACTTCCTACTAAAACACGTGGGATCCAGATCTTTCTTTGCTTGAGAATGTAGTCACTGGCACCTACTTTAAGAGTCAGTAACTTTTTAAATATCAGAGGGTATAGAGACTAACTGCTGAGTTCAGTTCTTTTTCTGAAGTAGGTTTTCAATCAACTGGCATGTTAGAACTAATCATATGTCGAGTTTACATAAAATATTCATGCTCAAGCCTTTCCACACCTAGAACTACAGCGATATATCAAAATCTGGGAAAGAAGAAGGTCACTGCAATTAGATTAAGCTCTCTGGATTATTCCGATAGGTGCCGTCCTTCTCTGAGCTGGAAACCACTGTTGTAATGTAATGGATCATGGTCCTGAAGCTCAGAAGTTCAGGAAATGGGGAAATTATGCAACAGTGGTCTTTAAATAGTTACTAGGTAAAATGAAATACCAGGGGCTTGAGTTCGGAAGAGTTGGAAATGGTATGTAGAAGGGCAAGTAAATAGTAGAGTACTAAGAATAAATTTGCTATCACATTTTCCCCCCTATGGCATTGGTAATGAAAACTGTCCTGCCACTGAAAATTATCTAGGGTACTATGATAAGCATTTGAAATTATTACATTACAATGTAAAATTCATGCCAATTAATGAATCCTAAAAAGCAGACATTATATTCAAATGCATCCATTTAAATTATTCCACAAAAAGTAACATTAGTAAATTACAATGACCCCAGTATTTCGATGATTATTAAAATAATTTTGTAAAATGGAAATCTTTAACTATCTAGCATTTTACTTCTTTCCTTTACCATATTGTCTCTCATTTCTCATATCAATCGCCCTCAGCAACCTTACCTATTTTTGTTTAATTTCACTCACAAGTTTTTCTTTCTAAAATAAACATGTTGATAAATATGTGTTTCGTCAATGTTTATTATTTCCTTGGTATATACATAGGAGTCATGTTTGTACTTTGTTAAACACAGCATTTTGGATGGCTTCTTGTACAGGTAAACATTTAATAAGAGCATATAGGTTCCTGATTTATTACCATGAAAACTCATCCTTCAACTCTAATGTTAACAGAAGATACATTTGATAGCCATGCAGTTCTTTACTAACATTGAAGAATCACATCAAATTTTCCTAAATAAATCACCTACAATTAGTTTCCAGAAAGAACTAACTTTATCTCCCCTACAATGCATCTAGAAAGACATTCTGTCAAAAAGAGTACAACTTACATAAATAATTCAGTTTAGGCAAACCAACTGACTCTGCCAGTTTGTGCTTAATGATTTGAAAGGACAGTAATCCAATAACTAAATAGATGAAAACATGTATATTTCTTTACTTTCTTGATTCCCACAACAAAAGGTTATCAATCTTTCAAAGTTATGGGAAAAAAATTACTCCAAAATTATATCATTTTTATGTCATTAAAATCATTAAGTCATTAAGACTCTCAAATTTTCAGTTGCTCTTTATCTCTCTCTAGTGAACATGCACATAAAGCAATAATGTTCCAGCAATATTTCTGAGATATAACTGCCTTCAAATAACTCCTTTGCAAAATTCACCTTTAAAGGCAATATTTATCACAGTATAATTCCGATTAAGCTTATAAAAGTGATCAAAGTGATCTACAATTTTTAAGGTCTTTTGGAAGGTTTTCAAAATAATGAATTAACAATTAAAAAGACATTAGAGTAATTAGTAAATTATTCAATTCTCACAGGTATTTGATGTCACAATTTTACGGGCAATTTTGTCAAAGTCAGCAACATGCAGCATTTATTAACTAGTAACTTGGTGAAAACTGTCTTGGAAGTCAAATTAGTTGTAAATTATTCACGTAGACACTGAATTCTTACTTGGCAATGTCATAGTTTCCAAAGCATTTTTATTACACTTTCCTGTTCTTCAGGTGAAAGGCCATGCTTTTTGCTACTATTAGGCATGCCTGACAATGCTCATGCTGAGTAGTGGCAATATCAACACTACAGTAACACAGAAAAGAGAACTAAAAAAAAAATTTTGTAAGTCAAATTCCTATTTTTTATTAGAAAGCATTGTCCTTTGTATACCAAATAGAAGTTACTGACTTCTACAGGGAATATGGTGAGTTTGCTTTTCTTATTCCTGTTTCTCTTATATTCGATACCACAAAACAGTAGGACATTTTGATAAGGTAAAAAGTGAAGATTAAGGCCAACAGACAAACATTGGGATCAAACTTATAAATTTTCCCTGAGTAGCATAGGACATCAATTAATAAGGAAATGAGACACAATTTTATTTAAAAGTAATTTTTAAAAAGTTAACTGGAAATTATAAGTTTATAACCTACCCCTTTTGAATCGGTAAAGGTTGAAGATCTCCAACGGGTAATCCATCTGAGGTAAAATACTTCAGCAATTCTTTAGCATCCAATAATGTGATTGAGTCCCGAGGACCCTCTTTGTGGCCCAGCAACTGTTCAGATGAATGAGGTAATGAACCAGTTCTGGGAAAATAATGTTACGCAGATTTATTAAAAGTGGATTCAATCCACAGAGAAGCCAGAGTCAAAAAAAAAAAAAGCATAGTCGGGAAAAGAAGATGTGAGCAGAAACCAGAAAAACACACCAGCAACACGGGAGAATTAAACATTTAGGACAGATAATAAAGTAAAATATTTGCAAATAACTTAGTTTCTAACCATGTTTTAAAAAATCTTTAGGTCACAATAAAACTTGCAGTTATCATGTCAAGAAGTAGTATTTTAACTACTTAAAAGAAACATAATTACATTATCTATTAATGATGGCCTATTATTCAGTGGTGTGAAGTTACCAATTCTATAAAACTTAAATCTAAATTCTCTTGTATGTTCTGAAACCCCACAATACTATAAATTTTTGAGGGAAGTGACTGAATGTTCCAATTTTCCATGAACTGGAAAGATTACTTGAAGCACAACCGTGAAATGAGACAATAATCAGAAATCTCCCCAAAGTCTCTTGTAGCCATGATGATGACATTATGAATAAGCACTGAATCATTATTATATACCTGAAATACATGCAGGACTTTATATTTTTCAAACTACTTTACATATAATATATTCTCAATCCTCACAAGTTTCCTTGAAAAAGATGGAATAGGTCTTATCTCAAAATGAAATAATAACTAAAAATAAGTACTTTGTAAAGTGAAAATCGGCATGCCAAGCTTAAAAAGCAATCATTATTCCTACCTGTCAAGTAAAGATGCTAACATACAAAAGGTTACATTACAGACCCAGGGTGATACAGCTATTTAAAATGATAGAACCAGACTAACTCCAAATTAGTTATTATTTCTACTCTATGACCCTATAAATGAAAAAAAAACTCACAGAAAGTTTTAAATACCGGCAAGTGAAAAGCACTGTAGTTTCAGTTAGATGTTTCCAGTTAGAGGTTTCAGTTAGAGGTTTCACTATGCACTGAATCAGATCACCTTAGCTCTGTTACCACAGCATAAATAAAATATTTCAATGTCTGCACAGAAAATTAATTTCCTAACTTTATATTAACTCAACTATTTCCTGATTATTTTATTACTCAAATTAAACATAATTACTGATAATTACATGATTAAAATGTTGACATTACAGTTTTAAACATATTTCTGTACATTAAGGGTCAATAAAATACTGACAGTGCCTCTTTCCTCTTCCTATTCCTTTGTTTTTAAACTGAAAATATTAATCTAATAAAAACAGTCAACAAAACACTCAAATTTTCTCCGGACTTCATACTCCAGCAGGGTGGGAGCTATACAATGATTTTAATTTGTAAGGGTACAGTGCCTGTCTCAGTGTCAGTGGTGATGGCCCAGAATAAAGCCCCTGTAATTTAGTGCTGGGTGAAGCACCAATGCTTCCTGCCTGCTGATACCCTAAAGTATGCCCTAAAGTGAAGCCTGACAAACATTCTCCACCCCGGCTCTCCCTTCTCCTAACATTAATATAAGTGAGAGATGTGGGGAACGGGACTAAACCTATGGAAAGAAAATACATGCCAACTACCTATAGAAAGCAACAGGGCCCTATATTCCTAGTTATGAAGAGACAATCAAGGACCACCAGACACTGGAGAAAAATTACACATAAGAGAAAAACACCAGAAGAACAAATAAAACAGCTGCAAATGGAAATGAGATAATTCAAGAAACAGATAAAACAAGTTTAAAGAAAATTCTAATTAATATCCTTATAGTATCATCTCGTCTTATTAATAAAAGAATAGGTTGCTAGAAAAAATACAGCAGAAGAACAAGAGCAAATTATTAGAAATTTAAAATATGACTACCAAAAATTTTAACAGAAAAGATGAAACCAAAGGTAAAGGAAATTCCCCAGAACATAAGAGCAGAAAAGTTAAAGATATAGACTATTAAGAAAAAAATCAAATTAAAAAATATCAATCCAGAATGTTTAATATTAATTAAAATAGGTATTTCAGAGAGAAAGAAATAAAGAAAATGAAGGGAAGAATAGTATTGAAGAAATAATAAGATATTTCTCAGAGCCACAAAAAGACAAAAGACTTGAATCTAAAACATCTCATACCATGGCCTCTTGTAATTTCAGAACATTAAAGAAAATAGAAAATTGTAAAAGTTTTAGAGACAAAATAAAATACTTATTGAGGAACAAAAATCGATGTGGCATCAGACTTCTCTTTAATATATGAAATCCAAGAAAATACAGAACTAATCTAAAACGTAATCAAAAGAAATACCAGGATAACAAATATGCAGGTAGAGTCAGCCAAGTTAGAGTAGGAACTCAGAGAGAAGAAAAATAAAATTAAGAGTTGTATACTGCAAATAGCATAAGGTTTAGAGATAGAAGATAAAAAGGGAAGAAAAATAAGGGTGTTAATTACTCATCTTTCCCAGCGGGAAGTTATAAGATATCATCCAAAATTGGTAGGCAAGAAATTGCCTACAGGTTCTCTCGTGGGGAACCTGTCCTTTTCTCACTCTTCTTTCTTGTCTTCTCCTGCCTAACCTATAAACACCAGGGATTCTTAAGGAGTGGTCTTAGCCTCCATTTATTTTCGCCTCATAGTCTCACCATGTAACTCATCAACCATCATGTATTTGGAAATCCCTACTGATGATAACTCCAAATTGAGTGAGTTCCAGATATCCCCACAGTCCACTTGTTATTTCCACTTGGATAGATCAAACGTATCATCCCTAAAGAAGAATTCTTGATTTTTTCTCCCCAAAGCTGTCCTCACCCTAAGTTTCCACCCATCTATCCCAGAAGAACACCACTCACTCGACTGAAGCCAGAAATCTAAATGATCTTCAACATTTCCTTTCCCTCTATTCCACATCTAATGCATCATAGGAAGCTTTTCACCAGCTTACCACTAACGTTATCTCCCAAATTTATTTCCACTACTACTGCTCTAGTTTGAAATTACAGTCATCTCTCACTTAGCCTACAGATAGAGCCATCTGTCTCTCTGCTCTAATCTCTCCCTCCTGCAATTTATTTGCCGTGAGAGCAAAATTTTTGCAAAATCATATCCCATCACCCTTTCATATGAAATCCTCCCACCAATGCACTTAAAATGAAATCCGAACTGTGTATGAGGACCTGTTTGGTCCTGTGTGACTGAATGTACTTCACCCATTTATCCGTTAGGTCTCAGCTCAAATGTAACGTCCTCTAAGAGGTCTCCCTGACCATCCACCTCATCTAAGTGAGTACTACCACTTCCCTCCCCACAACAAATAAAATTTTTCTCCCCCAGTCTTTTTATTTCATTCATTACGCACAGAATAATTTACAACTATTACATTTACTTGTCTGGTTACTTGTTTTAATTGCTGCTGTCATTAAAAGCTAAGCTCTAGATGAGAGGGGCAGTGCACAGCTTGTTATTCCTCATATTCCCAGCGCCTGACACATGGTTGGTACTCAATAAATGCCTGTTTCATGTGTATGAAACAAAGCTATAGCAAGTAATAAAATACTACCCATGGAGAAGCTAAAAATAAAAATGTGATTTGTAAAGTAATGTAAGAGAGCTTAGCTTCTCCTCTTTTATTTCATCATTTAACAATTATGTACTAAGGGCCTACTATGTACTGAACCAAAATAACAAAAACAAAATAAAACAAAAAATCCTGCCTCATACAGTTCATTCATAGGCACTGTATAAACATATATGAATGTAAAACAGGAAAAGATCAAAGTGGTTCAAATGAGGCAAGTACTTCTACTTCGTTTTACATGTTCTTGTAGTAAGATTTTCTTATATCTTCATATACTGTGTATGTCTATGGAAGATGGTCTGAAAGGCTATACACCAAAATGTTCACTGTGATGACACAGACCTAGAAAGTACAAGTGCAGGGCAGAGCAAGATGAGCACTTCCCTTTTAATTGATATACTACTGTAGTGATTAACTATCTATTCACAGTAAGTATGTATTTCTTTTATAATAAAACTATAAACTGCTTAAATCTCATAAACATAATTTAACTATTTTAAAAAAGAGTTCATTCAAATTACTGAGCTATCACATGCTTTACTACAGATTCAAATATTACCTCATTTTTTGTTTAGTTTTTTCAAAAGTTTCCAAATTTTGAAGAACATGCCTTTCTGGCCATTCCAGAGGATTGGTTTCCATTAGACTTGAGGAATTAGGTTCCACTGGACTAAAATCTAAAGTGAAAGAAATACACATAAGTCTGAAAAGTATTAACATACTGAATTTTGCTAATAAAAATGTGTATTTACAGACACATACATACGTGTGTGTGTATGTGTGTCTATAAAGGCATACTTACCTTAGGCATTTATTAAAGACCTCTCTGATGGCCTAAACTGTGAAAAAGGCCATAGAAATGTTTGTTGCAAATAAAAATAAAATATCACCTCATAATAAATGTCATAAGCTAAAATTCACAAAATTGAATTAGCACTATTTAGGACTCCTATGGAATAAAAGCATAACTTTGCTATTTTGGGTGAAAACAGTTCTAAATGAAAAGAAGATAACTCTGTAGAGAATATATTGGATATTCTGTGTGATTTTCATACTAAAAATAGGAATTAGCACAAATAGACCAAAAAATTACATTGTTTAAAAAGAGATTACCTTATTCTCAAAACTACAATAATAATAGATAAGTTATGATGTTCTGATGTTCTCTCGCAGAAACCAAGATGGTTAAACACACACACCTTCAAATCACTAACATTCAGTGCTATTTTCTACTAATCAAATATTATGTGTAAGAGTGTGCTTATCTTTCTAGATAATACACTGCAGTGAACTATATTGAGATTGTTGTTAATATTGGGATTTTCAATGAAAACCTAAAGGGACAGTTTCTGTTCTTATTAGAAATTATTATAAATAGTATTAATATATTCAAACTGTTTTAACACTGGCAAAATTACTAACTGTGCTACTTTTTGGATTGCAAAACTATCTGGTTTTAGAATTGTTTTGAACATTGTTCTAATAAACTCATTGAAAATTATTAACATTAGCTATTTGATTAACTATCAACATTAACAAAAATATTCATTTTATATTTTTGAGAGGACTGAGAAAGTAATGATTTGGTAAAGGAATTTTCTTTTTTTGTTTTTTTTTTCTTTTTCCAGGGACAAGAGTCTCACTCTGTCGCCCAGGCTGGAGTGCAGTGGTGTGATCTCAGCTCACTGCAACCTCTGCCTCCTGGGTTCAAGCAATTCTCCTGCCTCAGGCTCCCAAGTAGCTGGGATTACAGGTACATGCCACTATGCCCAGCTTATTTTTGTATTTTTATTTTATTTTTATTTATTTATGTTTTTGAGACGGAGTCTCGCTGTCGCCCAGGCTGGAGTGCACTGGCCCAATCTCCGCTCACTGCAAGCTCCGCCTCCCAGGTTTACGCCATTCTCCTGGCTCAGCCTCCCGAGTAGCTGGGACTACAGGTGCCCGCCACCACGCCCGGCTATTTTTTTTTTTTTTTTTTTTTTTTTTTTGAGATGGAGTTTCACTCTGTCACCCAGGCTGGAGTGCAGTGGCGCAATCTCGGCTCACTGCAAGCTCCGCCTCCCAGGTTCACGCCATTCTCCTGCCTCAGCCTCCCGAGTAGCTGGGACTACAGGCACGCACCACCACGCCCGGCTAATTTTTTGTATTTTCAGTAGGGACGGGGTTTCACCATGTTGGCCAGGATGGTCTCGATCTCCTGACCTCGTGATCCACCCGCCTCGGCCTCCCAAAGTGCTGGGATTACAGGTGTGAGCCACCGTGCCTGGCCTATTTTTGTATTTTTAGTAGAGAAAAGGGTTCACCATGTTGGCCAGGTTGGTCTCGAACATCTGGCCTCAAGTGATCCATCCACCTTGGCCTCCCAAAGTGCTGGGATTATAGGCGTGAGCCACCATGCCTGGCCTGTTAAAGGAATTTTTAAACAAGAAACATAAATGAAAATTAATGCAAACTGCATCTTATTTTCCTTTTACTTATTAAACTATTTAACCTTGAATAGTTTAAAATATTTTCAATACCTATATTGAACTGCCCTATCTAACCATCCAAATACAACACTTCACATTTTTTAGTAAAGGTGGTGAAATGCTATTTTAAAAAGTAATGAGCTTTATAATAAAATAACATGCTGCTGAATGTTCATGCGGCTTTCCACTAAAAGCATAAAGAAAAAAATCACTTGCATTTCTGCACAGCTTCATGCCATGAGTTCATAAAAGAATATAAGCAATCTTAAATAACAGTAAACATTAAATTGTTCCTAAATATTACAATATAATATGCAACCTAAAAAATAAATTACATAGGCTAAATATTAAGAAATAGGTGGGAAAACATTCATATGTGTCATGTCTTTTGTGGAATCATTTAATACAATTCTCACAATAAAATAAAACACATTTCATTTATGTGGCAGTCATAACACTGGGCTATGCTGACAGCCAAAAAGCACAAAGGCTCTCTGAGAAACCAAGAACACTGCTTTAAAAAAAAAATCATTTTACAGGAAACACAGAAATAGAACAATAGAACCAACGCAACAGGGAAATGGGGAAAACTGACCTATAAAATCACAAATCACAGCAAACAAAAAGAGATGACATTATGTGGTTAATGAATTGAGGCCATTATAACCTTACATACTTAAATATGAATAAATCACAAAGAAAATGTTATATTGCAAATTAATAAAGCAAGAATTATAAATAAATGCCAGAAGATCCTTTTTAAGTGTTTGAAGTAATAAAATAACGATCTGATAGAATTACCTGGAAAACTTACTTATGCAGTGTGTTGATGTGTCCAATGGGCCCATGCAAAGGAGACAGTTATTGTAGTTATTGCATTATGAGTTCAGATATCACATTTGACTTTGTCAAAGTCTTTAGCAACTTTGTGACAATGTGTAAATAAATCGTTATATTAGCCATTTTCTACATACTGTCTTGTCACTTGTTATATATGCTAGAGTTTTTACCAAAAAATAAGCAGATTAAATAACTTTATTACTAATAACTCCTAATATGCATGCTTGCAAATGAGTCAGAATATGATATCTAATTGGCCTTAGTGTTTCTTTCATTATGTAATTTACAAGTAGATGTATTTCTTCAAATCAAAGCAACAAAAGATGTTAAAAATCACAACTTCATTCTTAGGAGTCATGTTCAAATGCATAACCTGTCTAATTTCAGTTCAGTTTCTAAAAATCTTCCAAGTTTCTTTCATTTATTCAATAAATGCAATCTTAAAATGTGATCCAATAATTTGAAAAAAAAATTACAGGGAGAGAGTATGACATAAAACAACTGAAACTGGGGAAGGTCTGGGAAAGCCTCTTTGAGAAAGTTACATTTAAATCAAGATCTGAAGAACGATCGTCAGTTAATCAGGTAAAGGCTGGAAGAAAAGAATTCCAGGCAAAGGACACTGCAGAAAGAAAGAAATGTAACATGTCCAAGGAAAGAAAGGACTTCCTGTGGTAAAAAGGAAACAGAAATGTACTGGTACTAGAATAAGTATGAAGCCAGATACCATTTAAGGTTTTTACAAACCATATGAAGGATGATGCATTCTATGTGCAATTAGAAGCAATCAAGAAGGTCTGGGCAAAGGAGTGACATAATCTGACTGTAGATTGTGTTCATCCTTTGCTCAAACCTTTTTGATTTTAAGATGAGTTCTCCTGCAGCTCAGTGTGTCAAGTGTCCTTTGTACAGGTAACCCTAAGATACATACCCTTAAACTTATATAAAAGCCCTAGCAATTATTTGAGCCCTTCCTATCTTTCAACCCTTATCTCCCATACACATCCTCTGGTAAGCCAATCTCTCTCTTGATCTCAGTTTGCCTTTTCTTACCTCCATGACCCTGAATATGGTGCTTCTACCTGGCAAATCTTATCTTCCCTCTATCCAGATCTTATGCATCATTCAAGACCTACATCAACTTCCTTGGCTCCTAATCAGCCTTCATGACTATTCTACCCTACTTGTAGTTCTCTCCTCAAAATTCATATTTATTTAACCAGCACTTACTTTATACTAGGCAACTGCCTAAGCAATTTAGGAATAATTAATTTAATCTTCATAACTACCTATGTCATCCCTAATTTAAAGATAAAGAAGCAGAGGCACAAAGATCAGAAAACATGCCCAAGGTCACACAGCAAGTAAGCTGCTAGTCTTTCTCCAGAGTCCATGCTATAACCATGGAGCTATGGTCTCTCACTTATTGAACACATGCCCCATTTACAAGTAATCTAAAAATGTCTCCGGCACCTTTCAGATAACTCTGTATGCTATTTAACTTGGGTACTGATATGCGATGGTGATGATAATGATAAAACAAATAACATCTTTTTTGGTACTTGTGTTCTAAGTGTTTTACAGGTATCAACTCATTCAATCCTCACAATAACCTACTAATCCTCACAATAATCCTAGTAAGTGGGTTATATTATTATTCCCATTTTAAACATGACGAAACAGGCAAAGAGTTGAATAACTTGCCTAAAGACATTTGGTTAGCAAGTAACAAAAGTGAGATTTGAACCCTGACCATTTAGCTCCACAGCCTGTGTCCTTAAACAAGGTTATTCAAATTCATCACAACACTGGAACTCAGGAAAGCGGAAAGAAATACAACTAAATAATGAAATGATTTCCAGCTGTCTCAGTGAAGTCTGACTGTTCCTCCCCTATTGAATGTTAAATATGCATCATCTTATCATATGGACTTTTACCTCTATTAAATTTACTATGTAGATTTTGCTTTCCACACTTTATGGAAATGTAGCTTAATAGAAATTCACACATTTCAGCAGCTTAGTAAGACTAAAGAGAGGCATCATCTTAAAGTGCTTCTTCCTCTGCCCACAAACAATTACACTGAACATACTTAATGAAAAAAGTTACTAGAAAATTTATAATGTTTAAATAATGAGTAATACAGTTCATCACATATACATACATACTTGTATCTATATAAGTATCTATTATTATTTAAATTTGTGAAATACATTTTGATTTGACCAATACATTTTATAAGTTTTAATAATAAATGTCATAGTTGCCACACACACACGAAGAACTAAAATTTAAAGTAATAAAAAACTTACCATTTAATATATTGAAGGCTTTAATTTTGTCCATCTTTCTTAGAATCATTTTAGGAATCACAGCATCAAAATAATCTAAAAAGTGTTTCCTTGTGAGTACTAACAGACTTTTGAGTTCAGCAACAGAAACTGTTTCAGGCTGCTTTGCCAACTTTCGTCTTTCTATAAGACAAATCAATACAATTGACTTATTTTGTATTCTCTTTGGAGCTCATCTACTAGTCTTTTGTGGAAAATATTTTCAGAAGTAAAACAAGTGAATTTCTCTAGTAAATCAACATTCCTGTTTTCAGGATTGTAGGCCTTCTTTCACTTTAATCCTATTTGTAGATAATGGGAGAATTTCCAGTTATGTGAGACAAACAGAAGTAATTCATTGATACTATAAGTTGATAACAGATAAAGGCAGGTTTACTAAAGCCTTCAGAAATATATTGCAGAGCATTAAAATGGTCTTATGTTCATGGTTATGTAGAAATAAAACCTGTTAGACTTTCAGTTAAATATGGTAGCTTGGCCACTTCTGTTTCTTCTTCTCAAAACCTAAAATCACAGCAAAGAAATAAAAAGGGAGAACAAAAGAAGGAATGATAAATAATGACATTTTTCAACAAATTTTGGAAGACATAAATGACCGAGTGGTAACGGAGTCTGCAAAGCAGAGGAAGAGCCACCTTGGATGCCTGTAGAGAGGCACTACCGAGGAGTATAAGAGCTGGTGGTGAGATGCTGGACTGAAACAGGACTGGATATAGCACAAGAAGTCAGAACTGCAGGTCCTTCCCCTATGCAAGCTATTCCCATTAGATAGGCAACACTGCTTGCATTTTTTTTTCTTTTTTTTTTTTTTGTATGGAACATCAGGTATACGAAAAGATAGTATTGAGGCTGGGGTTAAAACTAAGGGATTAAGGAAAAGTCTATTCATTGAAAGGTTGGACTCCAAGCTTTGATACCAGAAAGCTAACATCCACAAATGCCCCACTGGAAATATCAGAGGATTCTCCTTTGGTTAAACTGAATGCTGTCAGAGAAAAGAACTCTAGATAGCAAGGGGTGGAGTTAGGGGTAGAAGCTCATGAACAAAATGTTGAATTGTCACTTCACCATACTATAGTGAAGCTTGACAGATATTACTTTAGAAGTAAGCATACAAAACTTCCATTTCAAAATAGGATGGAAACAAAAGAATCTCCAGACATTTAAGGAAAGGTGTTGAGGGGGAGAGGCAGCTCTTTATTTCCCTGTGCAAAGATTTGATTCAGTTAACACTTTCAGCTCCCCTCTTCCTTCCCATCACTCACTGAGCTAGTCATGAACAAAGCATGCTCTGATAGATTCTTCTGACTTTCATCTGAGTGAGCAAGTCTTCAGGATGTATTTTCTCTGCAGACTTCTGCTGCAGGGTTGGTCTGCAGTTGCCTAGCTCTGACAGCCATTCAGTGGCAAAATTCGATGCTGGGTGTATGTATAAGAAGGCCAACTTGGCCATAGATCTAAAAAGCCATATCCTTTAGTACAGCTTTCATCTATAATTTCTCTCCATCTGTATATTTCTTACATTTATTTTTCAGTTGGTTCAAATGTTGGGGGGAGAAGTGGGTATTATTCATTGGAATCCCAAACTAAAAAGCATCCAAAAGAGAGACTAAGGCAAACAAACAGAAAAAAGGGAGTCCAGCAGAAACAAAAGCATTGTAGAAAACTAAACAAAGTTTGCTATAATTTTCTCATAGACATATGAGAAGATACTGCACCCATGAAATAAGTACAGGATGCTTTGATAAAGAAAAAAAAAATCAATGAACAAAAAATGACTCTAAAATTAAGCACACGAGACATCAGATTTCAAAAATTCCATAGAAGAGCTGCAAAATAAAATGGAAGATATCCCCCCAAAACTAGAACAAAAACATAGTAATATGAAACTAGGAATGGAAATCAGGCATTCTGTCCAGAAAAGTCAATATCTAGTAAGAGCTCCAGAGCTCCAGAGAGAGAAAGAGAGAGAGAGAATGGGAGGAAGAAAATTATTTAAAAGATAAAAAAAAATTCAGATTTCAAGATATGACTCTCCCATTTAAATTGCCAATCAACTACACAGTTCAATAAATGGGGCTGGTGGGGAAGAGGGGAAAGATAAACACAGTGTGACTCAGAGTAAACCTTCTAGAGACAATGATTCTGGAGACAAAGTTTCCAGAAAGTGGGTAAAAACCAAACAAACCAAAATTAGATTACCACAAAGAATAGGAATTATATTTGACTTCGCAACAGAAACATAGCAAAGCAGAAGACAATGAAGTAGTATCATTGAAATTCCGAGGGAAAATGATTTTTAACCTAGAATTTTATTAGTGAAGTAAATAAATTTTCAGACATGCAAGAACTCAAAAAATTTATGCTCCATGAACTTTTGTTCAAAAAGTGACTGGAAGAAGTGCACCAACCGAACAAAGGCATAATCCAAGAAAAAGGAGAATAAGGGGTCTAGGAAAAAGAACATTCCAAAAGAAGAAAAGAGGAAAGGGAAATCTTCAAGATATTAGCAAGATATAAGCAATCAGTCCATAGTCGAGCAAAATATGAAACACTCCAGGAAAGAAAACAATAGAGAAATAAAAAGGAACTGATGTATTTGAATACACAATGAATGTTAATGATAGGAGTGCAGCAGAAATGTTGGAGCCTCTGGAAAAACATAACAATGTTTTGTCTATACAGAAGAGTAGGCAAATTTAAAATAAGGTGATTATCAACCATAAGAGAAACAAAGAATTATATAAGAGAGATCTGATCATCATCATTTATTACATGGCTCAACAGTAAACTTATTTATAAAATTATAATAATATTAAAGCCAACCACTGATTTAACCAAAATTCATGATTTCACTTGAAGAAGCAGAAAGAGAAAGTGAGGATTATGTGGGAAAGTGAAGTTTTTATCTTCCATAGTTAGATGTTAAGATAATGCCTGAAACTGGTAAATCAAGAAATAGCAGCATATGTACATTATTTGTATAGGGGTCCACCTGGAAGAGCTGAGGATAGCTGTCTATAAACACAGGGACTGAAAGATGGGGAGCCATGGGTAGTGCATTGCTGTTTGCCACTTGAAGCTTTTTCAGTATCATTTGATTTTTCAAACTATATCCATGTATCACTTTGATAAAAATAGTCCATTTTAAAACACTTCTAGACTAGTAACATTTTCTTCCACAATAAAATACTAACCTAGAAGTTCATAGAGAATTCAACAAAACACACATTTATTAATTTTAAGAGCTTACTGCCTAAAAAGCACTGTACTGTGTCCTTAGACACAGAGGATTAAAGCATTATTACATTACACTACCTGAGGTCAGCACATAAATAATGCAAGGGAGTAGAATAAGAAGGAGGCAACCAGTGTCAAGGTTCTACTTTAGAACATCAGCTTCATGATACAAGCCTCTGTAAAATCCTGCATCACCAATGTGGACATTGGTAGGGTCCTTCCAAATCTGACCCAAGATAACTAACATTCCTTCCACAATCAAGAATATTAGTAACAGTAAAATGAGAGCTGTAATATATTCTGCCTCTATTACATCCTCTTAGTGAGAAAATCATAAGGTTCATTGTCTTTTTGTGCACAGTCTGCTGGGAGCCATTCTAAAACAAAAAGTTACCGATGGTTTGGTTTTATCTGGAAGATGTACGCAGTAATCTGCTTCAGAAATTAGCCCCTATGTTTTTATTAATGTTAAAAATATACTCAAATCTGGCCGGGTGTGTTGGCTCACTCCTGTAATCCCAGCACTTTGGGAGGCCGAAGCGGGTGGATCACCTGAGGTCCAGAGTTCGAGACCAGCCTGGCCAACATGAAGAAACCTCATCTCTACTAAAAATACAAAAATTAGCCTGGCGTGGTGGTACATGCCTGTAATGCTAGCTACTTGGGAGGCTGAAGAACAAGAATCACTTGAACTTGGGAGGTGGAAGTTGCAGTGGGCCAAGATCATGCCACTGCACTCCAGCCTGGGTGACAGAGCAAAATTCTGTCTCAAAAAAAAAAAAAAAAATTATATATATACACCCACACACACACATACACACACACACTCAAATCTGAACCTGAACCTGACCTATATTTATTAAACCTGTCAATTATATTACAATTTGAAGAAGAGAGTAAGAATCCATATTGACCTTAATGATTAAGAAATGGAGACAGAAAACAGATAAAGTTTACAAGTTATGAGCAGGATAATTTACCTAGGTAAAACATAGTCTTCACACAAATGAGTTTGCATATAAGTGGCAGATAAATATTTGAGAGAAAAACATTGGACTAAAGTCTAAAAATGAGTTAGCATAAGAATGCTATTTTCCTAAGAAAGCTAGTAATAACTAAGGATTTATTAAAGAAAAATGTAGAAGCAGAACATCCAAAGGAATCAGCAGATCGAGCATAAGCTTTGCACTGTGTTTTATAAATTTAACAAAGATGTAGGGAGCTCAGAGTAGAGACTGCAATACTGGAGCAAAATGGTAATACTGCTGTTTTCATACTTATCTTGCATCATACTGAACAGTCTTTTATTTAAAAATTGTTCAGCATTCTTCAGCCTTTTCTTGAAAAATCAGTGAAACAAGATTTTTAATATTTCCAAATACAAAAAGTCATAAATTACCAATAAATTTGGTAAAATATAAGTCACAAGCTTACAAATTTTAAATATCATTCTAATTAAATAGTATTAGATGTAATTTTCAAAATAAAATTAATGAAAATAAACTAATTTTAAAAAATAAGCCCTAACAAATTTTATTTCGTGTTATTTTAAAAAACAAAGTGCCTCAATAGTGTTATTAGTGAGTACATTTTTGAGTAAATTTTTGTGCAAATTTTTCTAGCTATTCTTTCTAATTTAGTATTAGAGAAATAGTGGAAAAAGAGTAACAAGCCTACCCCATGTTTTGTTGATAATTTGAGGAAATCTTTTTGAACAAATTTTGTTTTCCTGTAAACACTATAATCTCTGTATGGATATTGAACCACTATTTTTTTTTCCAAAGAGAGCTGTTCCCATTCTATTCTTTACTTTTTATCATGTACAAATAAGTTAACTGCATTACTTTAAGTACTTTTATATTCACACTTCACTTATTTGAAAATCACTGAAGTAGACACTTAAGACATGCTTACATTGGAAACTTTCTTTTGCTGTTGTTTGCCTCTGCAAATGCCTCTGCAAATGCCTTTTGAGACACAGGCATTCTAAACAGATGCATCTTTGTCTCCAAGTTTTTAATCCAGTATTAACTCTCTGGGTAGAGAAGAGATTTGTTCAGTAAGTATTTTCATCATAAATAGATTAACTGGATCATTTATCTGAATCAAGATTTAATGCTTCCGATCGCAAATTGGCCATTTCATGGACATACCCAGAGCCAGTGTCTCTAGCAGCAACTAGCTCTAAGGTTGTCTTCAGTTTCAGGTTCCCACCTTACTCTTTGCCCAGTCTAGTGGCATCCCTGCGATTTTTTATTTTTTTTATTTTTTTTATTTTTAGCATTTCTGTACTCTCTCCTGCCCTCTCACCAACTCTGTTGAACTTTTCACTCACACCTCTAGGCAGCAACCTAGTTATAGCTGTCATATTTCCCTTCCCACACAACCAGGAGGGATGGCCCTCTTGGGGTTAAGTCTTCTCCTTTCACAAAGAAGAGATGCACCAGCTTTAGAGAGGTCCCTGCTCTTCTGAAAGTTTTTCTGTTTGGAAAGGTGAGGAACAGAGGTGAAGATGAATCAGTGCAGATGTTGAAGGAACTGAGTTATAAAAGCTGCCAGAGGCATATTGGCAAGGAAATCAGGGCCTGACGGGTTTTTGGCAGGAATAGAGCAAAGTTAAAAAATGAATAATACAGCTGGCTGATGTCTGAAATAAACATTTTATAACCATAACAATACTGGTATTTCAGTATATATGTGTGTGTATGTATTTATGTATTTGTTGGTTATAGCATGTACTACACTTTATTAAAAATGATTTGCCTTTCTAATTACACCTTCCTTGAGCAAACATCATTTTCTTGGTTAAAAAAACAACACACCAATGGTTAGAGGAGCTCAAGACTAAACAGTTACCCTGGATTTTTACAATTGAAAAAGTTTGCAATCTTTACATGAATAATTGAGACCAACTATTCTAAAATTATCTTCTATTGAATAGGTAGGCTACTGAATTCACAATTTTTAATACGTTTTTAAAGAAAAGAATGATAGTTCTTATTTTATAATATATGTAATACATAATTCAAATAACTTTTTTTCTACATACAACTAAGGAGAACTCACAATTTGAATCAATTTCTTAGAAATTACATAACAATAAATAAGTTCAATTAGGCAACAAATGAATGCTTAAAATTTGTATTAAAAAATAAGACTGATAGCCAAATTAACTGTAAAAGAGAAAAAATGTGAAATTATGACTCTTTTCTGAATAAGATAAATCTATAATGCCAATGTCACTTAGTACATGAAATGTTCTTACTTATTATTGATGATCATTATTAAACTCTAAGAATCAATGCTCAAGGTAACACATTAATTTCCCTAAGACTTGCATTTTTTCCTATTTGTAGCACCCAACTTCCGCTACAAAAATATATAAAAAGATATTTTAACAAGAGTTATACATATAAAAATAAAACTTACATACCTTCTCTAGCATACAATTAAAAACAAATTTTGAAATACAAAATTTGCCTGTTGAAATACTTTTACAAATGTTAACAGTGATGTACAAATAAACAGAAATATTCTGAATCTAGTGAAAATATCTCTTCTACTCTACATCATTGCTTTCAAAAATAGTTCTATAATTAAGTAGCATAACTAAAAGATAAACTATATAAGAAAAAGTGTGCAAATAAAGGTAGCTTATGTCCAAACAAGTCAACATTTTTAGGGTAGGATAAAATACACAAATTGTTACTTACTTAGGCATTCTTCCAAAACTAAAACTTGAACATTAGCTAACTGTTTCTCTCTCTGTACAATCTGCTCCCCAGAAAAATGTGGAAGTGATAATAAGTCAAAAGGAAAACCTGAGAAATAAGGGGAAAAAAAGGTCAATATTAATGATGCCCTTTGCCAACAATTAGTACTCAGTTCCTGGGAAATGTGTTATAGCAAGGATTTAACAAAAAATAAAAGTCAATCACTTACCTCTCTCGACCTTACATATTTCAAAGTAAATAATAATAATAATTAAGCAGCAGAAAATAAGCATACTCAATTATTTTGCATTTTAAACATTGACCTGATTTTTAAATTGAGGGAATTTAGATAGCAAAGTAGAATTCCCTGAATCACATTTTCTTCTACCTGATCAGAAATCACAGATAGGGAATGGTAGCTAGTCTATAAAGATATCCCCAAAAGCCATTGAATGAACCACATCTCCTGTTATTCCTTTTTGTGCAGTCCCCTCCACAATGAATCCAACCTAGATAAATGTGCTGGATGGTCCCATGATAGCCTTAGCCGTGTCTCTCTCCCCATTCTTCATGCCCATTTTACTCAGAATAACTGCAGAATGCACTGGAAATGTACTATCTTGAAATAGGGAGGAACTGCCCAGGATAGCTTGGGTTTTTTTCCTCTGTCCCCTAAAAGCAGGATGTCCTTCAAAGCGTTGCCCAATGAGTCACATGGCCCCTGAAATATAGAAGCCAGGTCAGGCTACCTTTTGGGGTCCCTTAGCTGTGGTGCAAATGGCGTACATGCAGTCAAGACTCCATCTGCCCTGGGAAGCTTTCGTGAGCCTTGGGGGCCTGGCTCACAACAGATCCTAGGCTTCTTTTGTTCCTTGCTGCCTATCTGTAAGTAATAAATCTGCTTCATATAACTTGCATGTGAGTGTGTTCTGTCACACCGGACTAGGACAAATTGGTAACCAGTACATGGTGGACCTAAATAGTAGCCCATGGGGCAACATAAAGATGTATTTGGACTCCCGTTACTGGTGGCTGGCATAGTGATGATCTTCCCTATTCTCCACGCTGTGGCAGTCCTCCCTTAAGATTGCTAATTATTGGACATGCTTCACACTATGTAACAAATAATGTAACGTAAACGTGACACTGAATGACTTCTAGCTAGGAAACAGAAAGCCTTGTAGCTTCACAGAACAATTGCTGTAAGTCAGCAACCATATAAGAAGTCAGCCTAGGCCGGGCGCAGTGGATCACGCCTGTAATCCCAGCACTTTGGGAGGCCAAGGCAGGCAGATCACGAGGTCAAGAGATCGAGACCATCCTGTCCAACATGGTGAAACCCTGTCTCTACTAAAAATACACAAATTAGCTGGGCATGGTGGTGCACACCTGTAGTCCCAGCTACTTGGGAGGCTGAGGCAGGAGAATTGCTTGAACCTGGGAGGCAGAGGTTGCAGTGAGCGAAGATTGCACCACTGCACTCTAGCCTGGTGACAGAGAAAGACTCTGTCTCAAAAAAAAAAAAAAAAAAAAAGAAGTCAGTCTGCCCTAACACCATGATATTGTAAGGAAGCCCAAGCTAGCTGTGAGGAAAGTGCCTGTGAAGAGAAAATCAGACCTCATCTGTTCCAGTCATCCTAGCCCAGGCACCAAACATGGGTGTGAAGAAACTATCTTAGACATCAAGTCCTGTGGAATCTTCAAATGACTGGAGCCACCGTTGTATGTGACTGTAATCATATGCAGGACCTCAAAATAGAAACATCCAACTGAGCTCATTCAACCCACAGGATCACGAGAGATAATAATAAACTCCTATTTTTAAGCCAAATTTGGGGTAGTTTGTCATGCAGCAATCAATAACATAAATAATAAAGCCTGGGAAGAAGAGGGAAAGATGGGCAATAAAATAGAACATGTGGCTTGAGACGATATAAATGAAAATGGGAAATATAGCAAAATATATGTATTTAAAGTGGAAAATACTAAAAATTTCATTTTTAGAATTGAAGGCTGATCTACTAAACTTTACTAGGTATAATGTAAAAGCAATTTGCTCTTTGCACATTAAATTGTAAAAATATGTCATAATATGTTTTAAATAAAAGGTAAATTAATGAAAGAGAATGGAGTTGGGCGAAAATAAATTCATTAAATGTTTAGTATTTCTTCTACTTAAAGCCACATATGCTAACCACACACACAAACAATGTAAACATGTTTTTCTACCTGAAGTTAACACTTACTCAATTTGGCTTCTTCTGTCTTTGTTTTCATCTTTCCATGAATTAAATTGAGTGCAAATGAGCCATTGATCTGGTTGGCTGAGTGAATCAATGTGGCTTTACATCTTCTATTGCCATTACCTTGTAACAAGAGATAATAGCTAGAACACTCTCCTTTCACTTCAACATCTGGAACTAAACAAAAACAATTATCTTGTTAAGTATGTGAAAATTCAGCACACAACACAACAGAACCATACATTTGATCCATAGGATATAATAAAATTTTTTGTTATTTTAAAACAAGCTGTTAATACATTCAGGGCTAGTAGTTGTTCATTTAATTGAGAAAGCTGTTAAAGCAAAAAATCATAACAATTACAAAGCATAAATCTTTTATTTTAAATTAAAAGTATGTGTACTCACTCTTTAACTTTTGATATGGCTTATCAGAGTTCTACAGTATATTTCTTAAATAACAACATCAATAATGTTTACAGCTTCCATTTCTTTAAAGAAGAATAAACTGATTCCTACAAACACCAACTTAATTGGTGGGAGCAGAAGGATACAGCTATACTTGGGAGCTGGGAAGCTTTTTGCTTCTTGCCCTTTTTGCTTCTTGCAGTGGGCATCCATAATGTATTTTAAAGAGGGAATGGAGAGCATTCATTAATCTGGCATGCCAGTTATGTGAAGGTCAGTTAAGACAGCGTCTAGTATATTTTAAAAGCAAATCAAGTGAGGGTTATAGTGAAGGTTGAAGAAAAACTGTGAAGCCTTTGAGATTAAAAATAGAAGTAGAATCTTTCTTTGTTGAAGATGGTGAGTTGGACATAAACATTTATATTCACTAGCTCCTGAAATTCCACTAAATGAGAATAAAGAAATCTTAAAAATAGCATAAATCTACAAGAACTAATATCTGGAAGAGACAACGACAACTAAAATTTGAAAGCAGAAAAGCATATGAACAATTGGTAACAAACTTCAATCTCTCCACTGCTAAGGAGCTGAGAAAAACAGCAGAGAAAGCCCCAAAGCAACACAATTTATACACGCGTCCTCAAGAGGCTCTGGAATGGTGACCCCAGATGGCACTGGAAGCAAAATGAAGCTGGAATAGGAACAGAGTTTGAAAGTCAACTTGAGAAACAGGCCTTCTGATCCCTTATTCTATTCAGGCAAATGACTGTCAGAAGATTAGAGGCTTATTCTCTGGAGAGGGTAAAACGAAGTGTCTTTGGCTTGAGATATATAAGGCAGAGTTAAGGGTTGATTGATTATCAGGGAATCAGAGTGAATGCTTACCACTTAAAAAAGTTATCTATGTCTCTATTTCCCTTAAGTTTATTTTAGGGGCTATGAGGATGGCAGGGTGAGAAAGTCTGTGGACCCACTCCCCAGCAATACAAGCACAAGCGGTGAAATGATCCTAAGGGTATATACCAAATTAAGAAACATTTATTCAGGAAAATATACTAAGATTAGGATTGGGAAGAAGCACGTTGGACAGATTGGAGCTTCTATCCATTGAGTTGGGAATGGGTTGGGAAGAAGCAGGTTGTGGCTTAGTTTTTAAGAGTCCGAAGCACTTCAGCCGCAGCCTGCTTTTCCCCACCCATTCCCAACGCAGATGGACAGAAACTCCAATCCAAGCGGCTGTGGCCAAAAAGATGGGTCTCCCTCTTCCCTCGGCTTCCAATAAAGGGTTACAGCATCTCACGGGAAGGAGCAGGCTGTCAGCAATTTCTCATCCCCTCATTCTGAGTTGAAAAGACTAAATTCCTGATGCATATGATGAGAATTCAGGGACTTCCTTTCTCCACCTAGCCCCTACTCATAAGGCAGAGGTTCTACCCCAGGATAGGAAAGCTGAGAAAATAGGCACCCAAATGTCTTCACCTCAGCGCATTCACAGGGCAGTTTCTACACTGGGAGAGGTATATAAAGAAGACCAGAAGCTACATGCTGGCCCAGCTACCGAAGTAGTGGCTCAGAGATTTTGCCCAGGGGAAGAGACCTTAAAACAGAAGGCCCTAAGCACTACCCAAAGAAACTGACTTTATCTGACTCAGATTGCGGGTAAGTTGGAGCCTAAAGGTGGTCTCAAAAACTACGGAGACTTGGTAATAAGCAAATAAAAGGAGGCTAGTAGTTCACTTAAGTAAGAGAAACAAGCAAAAGATCTAGTTCATTAGAGAGAACCTGGGAATGAGACAGCTAAGAAGCGTCATCTTGGTGTCAGAATTCAAATCGAAGAATGGCCACAAAAATGAATCAAATTTAAATGGATGTGGAACAATTTAAGCCCCAGTGCATTGTCAAAAACAATAAAGCAATGAGTGAAGATGGCAATTAGTGAGGTATAAAGTAGCTACATGTAATAGCAAATGAGGCAGACAAAGAAGGTATCAGGGAAAGGCAAAGTGAGTCAGGTTGAGACCACTGGATTACCAGGGTGAATGTGGCCACACTGAAGGCCGCACCCTCTGAAGAGTGACACCGAAGTCAAACAGACTTCATTAAAATTGCCTAGCCAACTCATACAACAAATAAATATGCAAACAAGAAAACAAACCTAATAAGGGGGGAGATAAATTATTAACCAATAGCTACAATATATTACCTAAATTGTCATCTTTATCAAGAAATTATGAGACATACAAAGAAACAGGAATGTGTAATACCTACAGAAGGGGAAAAGCAAGTGACAGAAAATACTTGTGAGAGGTCCCAGAAGTTAAATATAACAAAGACTTCAAAGCAAACATTATAAATACGTTTAAAGAACTAAAGGAAACCATGCTTAAAGAAGAAATGAAAGGTATGATGACAATGTCTCATCAAATAGAGAACATAGATGAAAAGATATAAAATAAAAACCCAATGGAAACACTGGAGTGGAAAAGTACAATAAACTTAAAAGGACTAAAATCATTAGTCCTTTTAGACACTAATAATTCAAAGAAATTTGGGGAATTAACAAATATGTGGAAATTAAACAACACACCAACAAATAACCAATGGGTCAAATATGAAATCACAATGGAAATTTAAAAATACTCTAAGATAAATGAAAGATATAAAATTTATCAAATATAGCTGAAGTAGTATTAAAGATCTCAATCAATAAGCTAACCTTCTACCTTAAGACACTGAAAAAAAGACGAAGCCCAGCAATTCCACTCCTAGATTTATACTGAAAATAATTTTAAGCCTGTACCTTTATATTCAGAGCAGCATTATTCATAATAGCCTAAAAGTGTCAACATCCCAAATGTCCATCAACTGATGTGTGGATAAATAAAATGTGGTATATCTAAGTGATGAAATATTATTCAGCAATAAAGAGGATGATGTCCTGGCATATGCTACAGCATGTACAGCATGGATGAACTTTGAAAACATTATACTAAGTCCAAGAAGCCCGTCACTAAAAACTAAATATTATATGATTACACTTCCATGACATGTCCAGAACAGTCAAATCTATACAGACCAAAATAGATTGCTTAGGGGTAGGGAGGAGGAATGGGTGGTGGAAATGCGCAATGATTGCTAACGCGTATGGGGTTTCTTTCCGGGGAGATTAAGATGCCCTAAACTTGACTGTGGTGATAGTTGCACAATTCTGTGATTATATTTTAAAAGCTACTGAACTGTAAACTTTAAAAGGGTAAAATGTATGGTATGCATTATATCTCAATAAAACTGTATTTTTAAAAATTATCTTAGGAACGTAAAGTTCTGCTCACAAAAAGAAAGTTCTTGACAGTACTTCAGTTCCTTATAGACAACCACACAGCAAATAAAAGATTCTTTTATGTAGTATATAGAATGTAATATATACACACATATATATATATACATCCCAAAATACTAAGAAAGTACTGTAATTTTATTACAATAGCTACAGTTTATTTCATAGATAGGAAGATACCGTGGGTTATAGTCTATTCCCAAAAACAATGATGAAGTAACAAAAACAATTTTTACAATTAGATAGCTAGAGTGACATTAATTCTGTTCATAAACTGCAGTTTTAGAACATGAATTTAAATAAAGGTTATTAGAAAAGAAAAACACTTGTTGTTACCAGTTTTATTCAAAATTAAGGTTTGCCAAAAGATACAGTGACCTTAATTCATTTACCATTTTAGCTGCTTGCTGATTCAACTTATATATATATCTCTTCAATCTATGACATTCTTTCCACATTTATTTTAAATCTCATCACCTTTATTTGCATTTTAATCACTGAAGCTTGTAATTACAACAATCTTATTTTCCTCAAAAGAAAAATATTTACTGTAAACAACTCTCTTAGCCATAATGACTCTGCAGTCATTTAAAAAATGTTGCTCCAGATTTGGCAGGTGTTAATTGAAGACTTATTAAATAACTTTTATGTAAATGCCACAGAGAGTAACAGATTTACAATTAGCATACTTATTCCAGCCTCATCACTCTTCCTAAAGTAATAAGGGAAAATGATTACTAAAAAAAAGTCTGTCTATTTTCAACTGTTATGTTTACTTACATTATCATTTGATAAGGTGTTGGCTTGTATGCCCCTCTCCACCAAAAGCATACGTATATTTTGGATATACTATACAGATAAAATGGGAGAAGCAGAAACTACCAAGTGTCTATTAGTTGCATCAAAGTTTACAGATAACACATAAACCACAATAAAGTCTTATGTCTTTATTAGTATTAGCAAAAAAAATTCTTATATAACAAAAATCAAGTTATATTCTTTGTCAATGTTTCTTAGTTGTTCTTAAAACCTTATAATACTCATTTTTAACAGCTAATATGTAAACAAAATTATAATAATCTAAAGGATAAATAATATTCCACATGATGGAAGGAAAAAATATATCCCAGGACTACAGGGGAAACAGGATATTCTGGGTAAGTGAATATTCCGACTTACTGATAGTTATTATATATGTTCATAAAGAAATGGCAAAATAATATAACCAATTATTTTAATAATCATTCCAAAAATGAAATAATAAAACAAAATCTAGTTTCCAATGTAGGCATCTTAGGAGGCTATACTCTTTTCAACTATGAGATCACTGTTTACTTCTAGACTCAACTTTTGAAACAGCCCTTAGTGCCAGCTGGGGAGGCACAAGAAAAAAAAAATAAATCTAATTACTTTATATTCATAAATCATCTTCAAAAATGTATTTCCTAGCCTGATACCCCACCCTATTCATCAGACTAAGCTTTGAACAATTTAGCGTAAAACTAGACTGCCACTGAAATTGTTCAAGAAAATAACTGTGGCTCAATTTTAAAAAGAATCTAAAATAGTTAAAAAAAAAAAAAAAAAGATAGTACTGTCCGGGTGCGGCGGCTCATGCCTGTAATCCCAGCACTTTGGGAGGCTGAGGTGGATGGATCACGAGGTCAGGAGATCAAGACCATCCTGGCTAACACGGTGAAACCCCATCTCTACTAAAAATACAAAAAATTAGCTGGGCGTGGTGGCATGTGCCTGTAATCTTAGCTACTCGGGAGGCTGAGGCAGGAGAATCGCTTGAACCCAGGAGGTGGAGGTTGCAGTGAGCCGAGATCACGCTACTGCATTCCAGCCTGGGCAACAAAGCAAGACTCCATCTCAAAAAAAGAAAGAAAGAAAAAAAAAAAGAAGAATAGTACTGTTGAATAGGTGTATAACTCACTACTGTGAAAATTATAAAAACACAGGATTTATAAATTCCACCATGACTATTTTAAACAATTAAGTAATATTAGGATCATAAACTATATACATTTCCTCTCAATTACTATATAATAAAATACACAATTCGAAAGCTACAATGAATAGAGAAGCCATTCAGAAGATATTTCCAGATCTTACGCATTATGAACAGCAATGATTTCTTTATTGTTCAACAGACACAGAAGCATAGAAGATTGGACCGAATAACAAAAAGCTACTGCAGAATTTAGAAAGTGTGTACCTTCATTACCAATTTGATTCAAACAAGTTTGAGATACAATAAGGAAGTAGTAGTATTCTCATTTTCTAGATAAGGAATTAAAGGCCTAAAGTAGTGATTCTCAATTTTTTTTCTGCCTCAAAGCATCTAAAGGATTCTTTAGTGACAGTGATTTCACCTCGTGTTGGGGAAAGCACCACCTAGGGCAGAGGTTCTCAATCTTGGATATACATTTGAACCACCAAGGATGCTCTAACAAACCACTGACACCCTGGGTCCACCCCAGAGATTTGGGTTGAATTATTTTCAGGTGGAGCTCAGCTTGACATTTTTAAATAACTGTCAAGGTGATTCTAATTTGCAGCTGGTGTTAAGAATCATTGAACTAGAGAGAGAAACAAAACTCTGCATTTAGATTGAAGGACCTAAATGATTCTTAGAAAAAAAGTGATTCTTTAAATAACTGTAAATAACTGTCAAAATGATTCTAATTTGTAGCTGGTGTTAACAATCATTAAACTAGAGAGATAAACAAAACTCTGCATTTAGGTTGAAGGACCCGAATGATTCTTACAAAAAGTGATCCTTATAAAAAACAAAAACCTTTAATGATGTAAAATTACATATGTATTTACATAGGTACATATATATTAAAGTCTAACTTTAACAAATTTTGGGAAATGTAAACAACTGTGCATCCATCACTATGATCCAGTTTTGAGAAACTTCCATCACACCTTTGCAGTCAATCACCCTTCTACCCGTGGCCTCAGACAACCATTGATCTGCTTTCTGTCTCCTTCTGCCTTTTGTAGAAATTTCATATATATGATCTGACAATAAATAATCTAACCTTGTCTGACTTTATTTATAAACTTAGCACAATGTTTTTCAGGTACACCCCAAACTTTTCATGCCTTCTCATTCCTCAGTATTCCATTATATGCAAAAAAAAGATCTCTTCACCAGATGATAAATATTTGCATAGTTTCCAAGCGTTGGCTATTACAAATAATGCTTTTATAAACACCTGCATATAAGCCTTTGTGTAAACATACGTTCTCATTTCTCCTGGGTAAATATCTAGGAATGAAAGGGCTGGGTTGTACAGCCAAGTGCAAGTTTAACTGCCAAACTGTTTTCCTTACTAGCTGTGCTATTGAACATCCCCAGCAACAATGTGTGAGATGTGAAGTTTCTCCACATCCTCATCAACATTTGATAGTCACTGTTTTCAATTACAGCCATTCTAGTGAGTGTGTTGTAGAATCACATTTTGGTTGTAATTTGCATCTCCCAAGAGACTAATGATGTTGGGCATCTTTTCGTGGAGTTTACTAGTTATTCGTGTATCTTCTTTGGTGAAATGTCTAGTCAAGCATTTCACTCACTTATTAACTGGGTTGTTTTATTATATATAAAATTGGGAGAATTTTTCAAATATTATCTGTCCATTGTCAGATATACGACTGGAACTATTTTCTTTAAGTAGATTGTTTTTAAATGTTCTTAATAATGTTTATCAAAAAGTAAGCATTTTGAACCTTGGTGAATTCTACTTTATAAATTTGTTTTCTTTTTCTAATTTATAGATTTGTTATCTATGTTATCTTACAAAAGCTTTATAATTTTAGCTCTTGAATTAAGTTATATGATCCATTTTGAGCTAATTTTCATTTAAAGTAAAAGTCTAAATACATATATAAATATATATACATAATTTTTACATATGCATATCAATTCTTCCAGCAGTGTGTTGAAACTGTCCTTTCGCTATTGGCATCTGACTCTATTCTGTTCCATGGATCTATGTATTCTTAGCCCAATACCACAATGTCTTGATAACTGTGGCTTTATAATAAGTCATGAGATCAGGTAGCATAAGTTCTCAAATGTTGTTTTTCCTTTTCAAAATTGTTCTGGCCATTCTAGTTGCTTTGCTATTCCATATAAATTTAGGATCAGTTTGTCAATTTATTTTCTTTTTTTTTTGAGACGGAGTCTCGCTCTGTCGCCCAGGCTGGAGTGCAGTGGCATGATCTCGGCTCACTGCAACCTCTGCCTCCCAGGTTCAAACGATTCTCCTGCCTCAGTCTCCAGAGCAGCTGGGATTACAGGCGCCTGCCACCATGCCCGGCTAATTTTTGTTTTTGTTTTTGTTTTTGTAGAGACGGGGTTTCGCCATGTTGGCCAGGCTGGTCTTGAACTCCTGCAGTTTGTCAATTTCTATAGAAAGTCCTGCTGCAATTTTGATAGGCATTGGGTTCAATTTGGAGTTCTATCTTAATAATACTGAGTTTTCCAAACTCTAAATATGGTACATCTCTCCATTTACCTATATCTTCTTTAGTTACTCTCAGTAATGTTTTGGGGTTTTCAGTGTACTTCTTTTACTTCTTTTGGTAGACATTCTTCAATATTTTATTCATTAATTTCTGGTCTATTTCTTTCCTTCTACTCATTTAGATTAGGTCTTCTTGCTTACTGAGGTTGATGGTTAAATTATTGATTCTTGATCTTCTCTCCATTCTAAGATAAGCATTTCAGATATTCTTAGTACTGCTTTAGCTGTGTTCCATACATTTTATGTTTTGTTTTTATTTTCATTCAGTTAAAACTATTTTGTAATTTCCTTTTTGATTTTTTCTTTGACCTATAGGTTATTTGGAAGTGTGTTAATTCCCAAATAGTTGAGAGATCTCTCAGGATTCTTTCTGTTGTCGATTTCTAACTTAATTCCATTGAAATTGGAGGATATCGTGTGTATTATTTCTATCCTTTTAAATTTACTGAGATTCATTTAGTGGACTAGCATGTATACGGGTCTGTCCTGAAGCATGTTTCATATGTGCTTGAAAAGAATGAGTATAAAGTTAAGTGTACAATAAAGGTTGGTAGTCAAGTTACTTGAAAGGTTTACCACTGTATTCCTAGCACCACAGTAATACCTTGCACACAGCAGGCACAGAAAAATATTCGTTGACTAAAAGAATACTTTGTCTCTGTCAGTAAAATTTCTTTCAAAATCCTATCAGTCCTTTATTTCTCAAGATGAAATTTATAGATCACTTGTACTGTGCTATTTTAACCTTATCTGTTTCAGCCCACTATTTTTTATTTGAACTTTGAGTGTAGATTCAGGAGGTACACATGCAGGTTTCTCATGAGGGTATATTGTGTGATGTTGAGGTTTGTGCTTCTATTAATCCCATCACCCAGACAGTGAACATAGTACACAACTTCTCTCCTTTGGAGTCCCCAGTGCCTACTGTTCCCATCTTTATATTTGTGTATATCCAGGGTTTAGCCTCCATTTGTGAGAACATGTGATATTGATTTTCTGTTTCTGTGATAATTTGTTTAGGATAATGGCCTCCAGTTGCATCCACGGTGTTGCAAAGGACATGGTTCCACAGTATTCCATGGTGTACATGTACCACATTTCTTATGGCTGCACAGTATTTCATGGTGTATATGTACCATCTTTTTATGGCTGCATAGTAGTCCATGGTGTTTATGGATCATATTTTATGGCTGCATAGTATTCCATAGCATACGTGTACAATCTTTTTCTATGGCTGCATAGTATTCCTGGTATATATGTACCACATTTTCTTTATCCAATCCACTGTTGATGTCAGCCCACTATTTTGAAATACTTTCACCATGGTGATTTGAATGTGGAAAAGGCACATGCTTCATCATTTCAAAACATTTTATCAGTCATTATCTAGTCCCTCTAAAAATATTTTTATTAGAAGAATTGTTAGTCAACAAAACAATCAGATATGATTTTCTCCAAGAGTGCCTTTAACACGTTTCTTTTCAAAAGAATTCCAATTTTAAAAATATAAGGCAATATTGGAGTTTAGAATTCTAAAATTATCAAACATCTAGAATTATAAAATTGTCAGATACTATTATTCTGCTACACGAGAATAAATTATTTCCACAAATATCAAGACATAAAATTGAAAAGACCAAATTTTTTTTTTTTCTTTATTATACTTTAAGTTCTGGGATACATGTACAGAATGTGCAGGTTTGTTACATAGGCATACATGTGCCATGGTGCTTTGCTGCACCCATCAAACCATCTACATTAGGTATTTCTCCTAATGCTATCCCTCCCCTAGCCCCCCATGCCCTGACAGGCCCCAGTATGTGATGTTCCCCTCCCTGTGTCCATGTGTTCTCATTGTTCAACTCCCACTTATGAGTGAGAACATGCGGTGTTTGATTTTCTGTTCTTGTGTTAGTTTGATGAGAATGATGGTTTCCAGCTTCATCCATGTCTGTGCAAAGGACATGAACTCATTCTTTTTTATGGCTGCGTAGTATTCCATGGTGTATATGTGCCACATTTTCTTTATCCAGTCTATCATTGACGGGCATTTGAGTTGGTTCCAAGTCTTTGCTATTGTGAATAGTGCAGCAATAAGCATATATGTGCATGTGTCTGTATAGTAGAATGATTTATAATCCTTTGGGTATATGCCCAGTAATGGGATGGCTGGGTCAAATGGTATTTCTGGTTCTAGATCATTGAGGAATTGCCACACTGTCTTCCACAATGGTTGAACTAATTGACACTCCCACCAACAGTGTATAAGTGTTCCTATTTCTCCAGATCCTCTACAGCATCTGTTGTTTCCTGACTTTTTAATGATCGCCATTCTAACTGGCATGGGATGGTATCTCATTGTGGTTTTGATTTGCATTTCTCTAATGACCAGTGAGGATAAGCTTTTTTTCATATGTTTATTGGCTGCATAAATGTCTTTTTCTGAGAAGTGTCTGTTCATATCCTTAGCCCACTTTTTGATGGGGTTGTTTGCTTTTTTCTTGTAAATTTGTTTAAGTTCCTTGTAGATTCTGGATATTAGCCCTTTGTCAGATGGATAGATTGCAAAAACTTTCTCCCATTCTGTAAGTTGCCTGTTCACTCTGATGATAGTTTCTTTTGCTGTGCAGAAGCTCTTTAGTTTAATTAGATCCTATTAGCCAATTTTGGCTTTTGCTGCCATTGCTTTTAGTGTTTTACTCATGAAGTCTTTGCCCATGCCTATGTCCTGAATGGTACTGCCTAAGTTTTCTTCTAGGGTTTTTATGGTTTTAGGTCTTATGTGTAAGTCTTTAATCCATCTTGAGTTAATTTTTGTATAAGGTGTAAGGAAGGGGTCCAGTTTCAGCTTTCTGCATATGGCTAGCCAGTTTTCCCAACACCATTTATTAAATATGGAATCCTTTCCCCATTGTTTGTTTCTGTCAGGTTTGTCAAAGTTCAGATGGTTGTAGATGTGTGGTGTTATTTCTGAGGCTTCTGTTCTGTTCCATTGGTCTATATAACTGTTTTGGTACCAGCACCATGCTGTTTTGGTTACTGTAGTCTTGTAGCATAGTTTGAAGTCATGTAGCATGATGCCTCCAGCTCTGTTCTTTTTGCTTAGGATTGTCTTGGCTATATGAGCTCTTTTTTGGTTCCATATGAAATTTAAAGTAGTTTTTCTAATTCTGTGAAGAAAGTCAGTGGTAGCTTGATGGGGATAGCATTCAATCTATAAATTACTTTGGGCAGTAAGGCCATTTTCACAGTATTGATTCTAACTATCTATGAGCATGAAATAGTCTTCCATTTGTTTGTGTCCTCTCTTATTTCCTTGAGCAGTGCTTTGCAGTTCTCCTTGAAAAGGTCCTTCACAGCCCTTGTAAGTTGTATTCCTAGGTATTTTATTCTCTTTGTAGCAATTGTGAATTGGAGTTCACTCATGATTTGGCTCTTTGTCTATTATTGGTGTATAGGAATGTTTGTAATTTTTGCACATTGATTTTGTATCCTGAGACTTTGCTGAAGTTGTTTATCAGCTTAAGGAGATTTTGGGCTGAGACGATGGAGTTTTCCAAATATACAATCATGTTGTCTGCAAACAGAGACAATTTGACTTCCTCTCTTCCTATCTGAATACCCTTTATTTCTTTCTCTTGCCTGATTACCTTGGCCAGAACTTCCAATACTATGTTGAATAGGAGTGGTGAGAGAGGGCATCTTTGTCTTGTGCCAGTTTTCAAAGGGAATCCTTCCAGGTTTTGCCCACTCAGTATGATATTGGCTACGGGTTTGTCATAAGTAGCTCTTATTATTTTGAGATATGTTCCATCAATACCTAGCTTATTGAGAGTTTTAGCATGAAGGGGAGTTTAAGTTTATCGAAGGCCGAAAAGACCAAGTTCTAAAAATTATTTTCAACAAAAGTATACATGATGTGACAAAAGAAATCATGCATGGCCTTTAGATACATTCAAAATTAGGTAGAAATTCTAATTCCACCCTGTGACATTAGATAAGGTTCTTGGTTTCCTTGATTACCTTATTTTTCTCAATTGTAATATAAAGGTTTTTTTAAAAACCTACTTCTCAGTATTGTTTCAAGAATTAAAGATAATGAATCCACAGCATATGGCACATAGTAGGCTTTCAATAATGGGAGATAAAATTTTTTATTACTTATCTATGATTTGTTTAGGTTGCAGATGATCATTCAATTTTTTGACAATTTCATAAAATATCTCTGTAAACACGGCAAGCCAGCCATTTTTCACTATTCATCTGTCTTCTCAATAAAAGTTTTACATATAGGCATTTTTCTTTTGAAATGTAATAAGGTTGACTTAATTTCATTTGTTTGTACAGTGCTTTTGCATTTTTCCTGTATCATCATAATTTCTGGGTATTTTATTGAATACCAATTTTAAAAGGCATTCATTTGCTATTATAATTAAACCATACTTCAAATTGGGCATTGTTTGTCCATTTAAGTTCAAACTATATGAAATTGCTGATACGTAACAATTTTTGATATATAAAAACAACATCAGATGGTTCAAATTAATACATATATATTTTTTATTTCATCAAAGGATGAAACCTAGGAAACTGATAAAAATTGGAGCACAAATTTTGGTTCACACTACATGGATGGAGTCCATTCAAAGTCTTTCTTTATCTGTCTGGAGAACAGTTATTACTACCTAGAAATATATACTTCACTCATTATTTAACAAATATTTTTGAGTAACTGTTAAGCGTCAGGTAGACACACATTTAGTATATTAGACAGCATGAGTACTAAGGTAAAAAGATAAAGCTAGGAAGATGAATAAGAGGTCAGGAGAAGAGTCTGTTTGCAACTTTAGATGGGCTGGCAAAAAAGGTCCTAAAAGAGAAAAATGATTTTGGAGTAAAGACCTGAAAAAATTAGGAACTAGTCATATTGCTATCTGGGGGAAAAACTAAACCTGTGACCTCTACCATAAAGTAAACTCCATTAGGGCAAGGATTTTGTTCTATTTACTGCTTGTCCAGCATGTAAAACGGTGCCTGATATATTGTAAGTGCTCGATAAAAATATCTGTTGAAAAAGCGGATACTTAATGCATATACAAATATGTTTAAATGCTAAATACATACAAACTTGTTTTTACCATTAATAATACCATAACTATTGCATACCTTGCTTTTTTCATTATGTCTTGGGGATTTTTTCTAGTCAGTGACTACTAAATACAATGTTATAATAACTTCTGAATATCTATTTTCTGTGGTACAGTGTAAATTCCATTAGAGGAAGACTCAAGTCTATCTCATGGATCAGTAATCCCAAGATAACAGTACCATGCTTGATACACAATATCTGCTGTATATTCAAATACATGAATAAAAGCTATAACTGACTAGATGAATGAATGAATAATAAAGTCACAAAGGAATAAAATCAGGGAATACTTTTAGGAAACAGTACAAAGTTAGAATGAAGATTCTGGAATATATGTGGCAACAATAGAGGACAGTTGGGCATAATTCAGTAGATTGTGGAGAAACAGAGTCATGGTGTAGGAGAATGATCTGAGAGTCACTATATGATTTGGGATAGTGAGAAAGGGTATTGTTAGTGATGCTAGGAAGGGATAGGAAGTTTTCCAGGTGTGAGTTATTGAAGCTTTTACATTAGCTAAAACTCAGCTTCTCTATTTTTACAAAAAAAAGTTCCATCAATGGGTAAGAATTTATCCTACAGAGAGGATTATGGGTAGAATAGAACTGAATAATCAACTGTCCAGTTTGATTTTATTTCTACTTCTAAGATTTTTTTTTAAATACTGTTAAGTGTCAGCTTAATCAGCCCTTAATGATCCAGCCTAATCAGTAATCAACAATCTGGTTTCAAAGATTATGTGATCTGTGTCTTATTATTATTCACAAGTTACCAATATTAATGCTCAAATTTCAAGAGGAGATAATTTTAAAAAATCAAATCAAGCCACATGATATATTCTTAAAATTACAATGGAAATCAGGCCAAAAAAACCCCCATGCCTAAGTTAAGAGTAAATTACCTTAAAATCAGAAGTTCCAACATAATGGTAGTTTGAAGTTGGAGAAAGTTACGAATGGGTTGCCAAATACACTCAAGTTTATTAAGGAGATGTTAATATTATGATTAACTGATTGCATATGTCTACATATGTCTAATCAATTTTAGACATATGTAAAGCTGAGAAATGGATCAGTATTATCCCATGACTATATGTAGAATAAGCGAAATTGACTATATTGCCACTCAGAAAATCTATTTCTGATTTTGTTTTAGCAAGTGCCAAAATTACCAAATATATATTTGTTCCCTGTGAGATGAGAAGGGTTAAAAGCTGCACTTATTCATGTATTAGTATGGTGCAGTAAGTTACAGTAATAATGTCTCCTCCTATAGGAAACTTTTCTTGAGCTCTTAAGGCTATGTTAGGTCATACATTCTGGAAGTACCTTCCATTTTGCCTTCACAATGTTGGCCAAACAGACTTATAATTATTGTCCTAGGTACATTCCTCACTTGAGTATAAATTTCACAGCAAAAAAGACAATGAATCTACTTCCTTAAGTGTAAAAACCCAGTTTGATGCTCCTTTATTTCCCACACTTTGCACCACGCTCTGTATAAATGGTATTTTAATGCTGATGTTAACGATAACTTGCTAGGGTCTTCCAAAGACCATTTACCATATCATTTCCTAACTTTTCTCCACTTTCACCTTACATGCAGGTACAATTTGCCTCTACATCCATGGGTTTCACACTGTGGATTCAACCAACCATGAATTGAAAATATTCCAAAAAAAATTTAAAAATAACAAATTAATAACCAAGAAGAATACAAATTTAAAAAAAGAATATAGCATAACAAGTATTTACATAGCATTTACATTGTATCAGGCATTATAAGTAATCTAGAGATGATGTAAAATATACAGGAGGATGTGCAGAAGTTATATGCAACTCCTACTCCATTTTATATGAGGGGTTTGAGCATCTAGGAATTTTGTTATCCACAGGGGTCCTGGAACCAATCCCCAGTGGATACTGAGGGATGACTGTATTTCTAAAGATCCTATCCTTGGCTCTCTTCTCTAGCCATGTTCTTTATGTATTGTTGTTTTCAACCATTCCTAACTAACATTCTACATTCCTAACTTACAGGCACCTATGGTAGACTTTTTACATTGGTGGCTTCCTATTATTCACACCTTTGGATAGGTACTTCCCCCTTGAATTTAGACTATTCTTGTAACTAGCTCTAAATAACGGAATGTAATAGAAGTAAGACTGGGCTAGTCCTGGGATTAAGCCTTAAAAAGTCTTGGTAGTTTCAAGTTCTATATGTTTGTCCTGAGCCACCATGGAAAAATTCCAGCTAACTTGCAGGAGAGATCATCTGAGAAGACCATGTGGCAAGGAAAAGGCTCTAAGACTAAACGGAGAGAGAAAGCCAGCCAGCTCCACTGAACCCAGCCTCCAAATCATCTGCAAGTTCAAAACACCCACATCAATGACCTCTTGTGAGATCAGTAGAACTACTCTGCTGAGGGCAGCTCAGACTGCAAAACTATAAGCAAATAAAATGTTTGCTCTTTCAAGCCACTAAGTTTCGGGGTGGCTTATTACGCAATAGATAAACTCAAAATCTAGATCTCCAGCCCTATTACCTAGAGATCTGTATCTAAATTTCAAACTCTACATTTAAATTTCCACATAGATATCTTACCTACATTTGAAATTCAACATCTGCTAAAATAGAATTCAGTATCTCCCGTTTCTTATACAGAAAAATAGAAAATCTGTACTGTATAAGCTACTGATTTTAAAACTGTATTCCTCAAAATTCAAGGGCCCTGTGGAGTATTTCTACAGATTTCTTCATAATAGTTTCAATTACAGTTCTTAGTCCCATCACATTATGGGTCACAAAAACTGTAAGCTAAAAAAAAAGTAAACAATTTTTGTTCAATTTAAAAAACACACATCAAGGCCAAAGTATGATGGAACACACTTCACCAATGTGACTTTGGGAAAGCAATTTTAACATTCTAAGCCAGAATCACCTCATGAAATACTAGGGTTTGGACTTAATCTCTGATTTTATAACAGAAATTTTCATTTGGATAAAGACATCTTGAACATACTAGAGGAACAGAGTGGAAACACAGTGTAGTGGTAAAGAGCACAAGAGCACAGATTCAAACCCTTGGAGAAGTGACAGAGCCGTAGGTTCTGCCAATTAATAGCTCTGTCACTTCTCTAAGCTCCAATTCCTTCATCTGTAAAATGGGGATAAAAATAAGTATATGGGGTTATTACAAAAATTAAATGAATCAATATTTCTAAAATAGAATACTTGGAATACTGTGTAACATACAGTTAAACTGTTAAATAAAAAACTTTAGGTCAAGTGCGGTGGCCCACGCCTGTAATCCTAGCACTCTGGGAGGCGGAGGCAGGTGGATCACTTGAGGTCAGGAGTTCGAGACCAGCCTGGCCAACATGGTGAAACCGCATCTCGACTAAAAATATAAAAATTAGCCAGGCATGGTGGTGGGTGCCTGTAATCCCATATACTTGGGAGGCTGAAGCAGGAGAATCACTTGAACCCAGGAGGTGGAGGTTGCAGTGAACCAAGATCGTGCCACCGCACTCTAGCCTGGGTGACAAAGCGAGACTCTATCTCTAAATAAATAAATAAATAACTTCTAATTTCTTCAAAAAATTATCACAGGTTTTTTATGTACCATATAATAAATGAACCGCTCTTTTCACAAATTTGATTCCTGAAATGTCTCTAAAAAACCCATGTTCAGTATAATTAGCTATCTAATGAACCAAGAGTTCTGCCTTTAGATCACTAGCATTTTAAATGAATATGGTTAGAGATACTTTATGTTACAGTAGGTTGCAATTAAAAATCTTAAAATGATGTGGACTCCTGGTAATCAGTAGCAATAATATGAAATCCTGTTTTCTCATATAGAAATGTTATCTTCACTTCAAATTTGATACATACATTAACTATGCTGCATCATTAAAACAACTGAAACATGTAATACTTACCACTGATTGTTTTAGGCTTTTTAGCTATATATTCCTTCCATTTTCTTGAACTGAGTTGGTTGGGAGGTGGAATCAGTATGTTACTAATGGTACATGGCAATACAAAAAGAGCACCAACCTGAATAAAACAGACCATATTTTTATTGATTGCACATTGAGATTCATTCTTGAATAGTGCCAGTTGACAATTTTCCACTCATATTTCACCAATGTAACATGCATTTAGTAATGCCCTCTCCCAAAAACTCCACTATAAAAACTAAAAAGTAAGAACAATGGCCCACCCTCTGTCAAAACAAAACAAAATAAAAGCTAAAATGCAGACAAACAAAAACAGCAAAGGCACTCAAAGCTACAGGCTTCCCTTTTCCACTGAGGTATACATCTCTGAAAAATTCACAATATTTGCTTCAAGTTCAGGTTGTGGACATAATTTATTTGTATATATACAAAACAGTGTAAGGCTGAGTTCTAGCACCAAAATATTTTGTTATATTCAACCATCATCTTATAACTTCTTGACTAGATGAATTATTGTTCTAGTTTCAAAATTAAAATACATTTGAAGGCAACTCAGAAACTTTGTTCCTGGAAATCAGAGATTTAATGCTAATAGGTAAAAACTGAGGAGAAGACAATGAATTATATGCTAGAAAACATACAGCAACTTCTGACTGATTTATGAGCAAACTCTGCTTATTCATCTTTGTATTGCCAGGGCTGGGGATACAGATGCTTATTAAATATTGGTTCAACAAAATCACCATAATCTATTTAGGTAAATTCTCAGTTTATTAAGGGCTGAATAAAACAAACCACAGTTCTGAAAGCTATATTTTTCCTGTTATTTTAGAAATGCAGCTACATCAATCACATCTCAGTAAAAAGTATTTCATTTTAAAACTTTGGGAAAATTTAGGCAAAGCATTTGCCAAAGATCTTAAAGCTAGTGCAAAACCACTTTTAACTGTCCTATATTGATGGACTAGTTACATGAAATACATGATCACTAATATTTTAATGTTTTGTTGCTATTATTTTTACTTATGCATTCTTAATTCACAGATATAAAAATAAATATTAAGGTTGGTGCAAACGTAATTGTGGTTTTTGCACTGTTGAAATTTGCCGTTTGATATTGGAATATGTTCTTAAATAAGTGTGGTTATGTTATACATCATTTTAATGAGCATTTCTCGCTTTATGTTTTCTTGCTAATAACTTATTACTTGCTGTTTATGTTTATTTTAGACTATGGAAATGATGTTAGACAAAAAACAAATGTGAGTAATTTTCTTATTCGAGTTCAAAATGGGTCATAAAGCAGTGGAGACAACTTGCAACATGAACGCATTTGGCCCAGGAACTGCTAACGAACATGCAGTGCAATGGTGGTTCAAAAAGTTTTGCAAAGGAGACGAGAGCCTTGAAGACGAGTGGTATAGCGGCCGGCCATAGGAAGCTGACAACAACCAATTGAGAGCAATGATCGAAGCTGATCCTCTTGCAACTACACAAGAAGCTGCAGAAGAACTCATTGTCGACCATTCTATGGTCATTTGGCATTTGAAGCAAATTAGAAAGCTCAATAAGGCCAGGCACGGTGGCTCATACCTGTAATCTCAGCACTTTGGGAGGCCGAGGCAAGTGGATCACCTGAGGTCAGGAGTTCGAGACCACCCTGGCCAATATGGTGTAACCTTGTCTCTACTAAAGATACAAAAATTAGCCAGGCATGGTGGCATACGCCTGTAGTCCCAGATACTTGGGAGGCTGAGGCAGGAGAATTGCTTGAACCTGGGAGGCAGAGGTTGCAATGAGCCCAGATTGAGCCACTGCACTCCAGCCTGGGCAACAGAGTGAGACTCTATCTCAAAAACAAAACAAAAAAATAAATAAATAAACCCCCAAAAGCTCAATAAGTAGGTGCCTCATGAGCTGAGCAAAAATTTTAAAAATTGTTGTTTTGAAGTGTCGTCTTCCCTTATTCTACACAACAACGAACAATTTCTCGATCAGATTGTGTGACGAAAAGTGGGCGACGACTAGCCTGGTGGTTGGACCGAAAAGAAGCTCCAAAGCACTTCCCAAAGCCAAACTTGCACTAAAAAAAAAGGTCATGGTCACTGTTTCCTGGTCTGCTGCCATTCTGATCCATGACAGCTTTTTGAATCCTGGTGAAACCATTACATCTAAGACTTGTGCTCAGCAAATCGATGAGATGCACCAAAAACTGCAACACCTGTAGCCGGCATTGGTCAACAGAAAGGGCCCAATTCTTCTCCATGACAACGCCTGACCACACGTCACACAATGAATGCTTCAAAAGTTAAATGAACTGGGCTACAAAGTTTTGCCTCATCCATCATATTCACCTGACCTCTCACCAACTGACTGCCACTTCCTCAAGCATCTCAACAACTTTTTGCAGGGAAAATGCTTCCACAGGCAAGGCAGGATGCAGAAAACGCTTTCCAAGAGTTCGTAGAATTCCAAAGCATGGATTTTTATACTACAGGAATAATAAAAATCTTAATTCTCATTGGCAAAAATGTGTTGATTGTAATGGTTTCTATTTTTATTCATAAAGATGTGTTTGAGCCTAGTTATAACGACTTAAAATTCATGGTCTGAAACCATAATTACTTTACACCAACCTAATATGTTAGGAACAAAATAAGAAAGGTTAAAAGAAATATGCTTATTTTTCTTTATTATTATAGCCATAATCTTTTTAAAGTCAAATATATTTTATGTAGTTAAGAATTAGAAATTAAAAATAAAAATATTTAGCAATAGAAAATAATCATTAAATATAAAAAAAATATCTAATTTTCTCAACATTAAATCCTAGTTCTTCTTTCTCGCATACATAAGACTTCATAACCCAAAAAATGTGACCAGACTGTATGGTTAAAAAGGTGGACAAGGCTGTAATGTGAGTATGCCAGACTGAGTCCCAGTTATAGCTTTCTCAACATTTTAGGGATGCTAAATGCAGTTCAATGCATTACTTATAACCTAATATAAATGTGGTGGGACCCATTAGCTGAAATGGCCACACTTTTGAGACAGACTGAAATTGACTAGACATTTGCTACAAATATGAAAATAAGTATTTCTAAATCACACAAACTATAATTCCCTACAAAATAAAATTGTCAGTTGTTTATAATGCATTCTTAATACACTTAGGTGCTGATAACTTGTTCTCACCCATACACTAATCATTAGATAACCTCTGAGAGACTTGAGGATGATCTGTTCAAGCTATCATTCTATCTCCAGAATATAAATGCCAAATAACATTTCAAATCTGAGTTTCAAAATCTTTTTTTTGAGACAATCTCACCCTGTTGCCCATGCTGGAGTGCAGTGGTGTGATCTCTGCTCACTGCAACCTCTGCCTCCCTGGTTCAAGTGACTCTCCCGCCTCAGCCTCCCAAGTAGGTGCATGCCACCATGCCTGGATAATATTTTCTATTGTTTTAGTAGAGGCGGGGTTTCACCATGTTGCTCAGGCTGGTCTTGGACTCCTGACCTCAAGTGATCCACCCGCCTTGGCCTCCCAAAGTGGTGGGATTACAGGCGTGAGTCACTGCACCTGGCCTGAATTTCAAAATCTTGATTAAATCTTTTCAGTAGGTCCTCTCCAACAAGCAGTCATTGTGGAAATCATGTTTCTAGCTTGCAAATTCCTCTCTTTGAAGAAATATTTCCCAGCCAGAAGATTAGTGAACATCATAACTCCCTAACAATCCTATCTTGTCTTTTCCTAATCTAGCTTAATTATTAGTAAAATAAGCTTTACTCCAAGAAGTTTTTACTTATATTCTGGGGCTAATCATAGTTACATAGATAAATAATTTGTTTAAGCTAAGATGCTGACTGAAGATCACACAAAGCAACAGAATTTAAGCACCATGAAAGTTTCTTGAGAAAGGGCCTGTCCATCTTATTCTATCCAATATTACAAACAAGCATCTGGCAGATAGCAGCAGTAAAAACATTAAAAAAAGAAAAAAAAATTGTTTAATAAATGAAACCCAAGTTATTTATTTATTTTTATTTTTATTTTTTTTTGAGACGGAGTCTTGCTCTGTTGCCCAGGCTCGAGTACAGTGGCGCGATCTTGGCTCATTGCAACCTCCACCTCCTGGGTACAAGTGATTCTCCTGCCTCAGCCTCCCGCATAGCTGGGACTACAGGCAAGCGCCTCCTTGCCCGGCTAATTTTTTGTATTTTTAGTAGAGATGGGGTTTCACCATGTTGGCCAGGCTGGTCTCAAACTCTTGACCTCAGGTGATTCACCTGCCTCGGCCTCCCAAAGTGCTGGGATTACAGGCGTGAGCCACCGCGCCCAGCTGAAACCCAAGTTATAAAGCACTAGATTTCAAAGAACTGGTATGTAATTAAACACTTTTTCAAAAATGTGAAAAATGACCAGGTGCAATGGCTCACACCTGAGCCAGCACTTTGGGAAGCCGAGGTGGGTGGGTCACTTGAGGTCAGGAGTTCAAGACCAGCCTGGCCAACATGACGAAACCCTGTCTCCACTAAATATACAAAAAAAAATTAGCCAACCATGGTGGTGTATGCTTGTAGTTCTAGGTATTTGAGTGGCTGAGCCAGGAGAATTGCTTGAACCCAGGAGACGGAGGTTGCAGTGAGCCAAGATCACACCATTGCACTCCAGCCTGGGCAATAGAGCGAGACTCTGTCTAAAAAAAAAAAAAAAAGAGTAAAAAACAAATCATAACTCAATGTTTAAGAAAAACAAATTACTTCATATTTAGATTTGTTTTCTAAGTTACATAATATACGGCTTCAAAAATAATCCCTTTTGCTGCATTAAACTGGGAACATAGTTATAAAGTCTCTATTTCTTACTAATAAAGTATGTTGTAATATTTTACAATTATGGTTTGAGAAGAAAAAATGATAATCTAATACAACAAATTTAAAACAAAACAACTGAAAATATATTATTAAACATTAATAGTTTAGGGTGCTTCTAGGATTAGTGTTGCCTATCTTCAATAACTAGATGGACTAATGCTTATGTTACACCTGTGTTAAACTATAGGTACAGATCTCATTTTGACTTGAAATAGTCTCTATAAATTAGCCAGGCATGGTGGCACATGCCTGTAATCCCAGCTACTGGGGAGGCTGAGGCAGGAGAATCACTTGAACCCGGGAGGCAGAGGTTGCGGTGAGCTGAGATCGCGCCACTGCTCTCCAGCCTGGGTGACAGAGCGAGACTCCGTCCCAAAAAAAAAAAAAAAAAAGTCTCTATAAGATTTCTACAAATTTCTCTGTAAAATTTCTATAAATTTCATCACACCTTCAAATTACTTAGAGAATATCTAATATCTAGTGCTTTATACTTTTAAGGAAACTGCTTCACATATGTGTGTCCATCATTTGGGCCACATAAACTTCAAAGACAATAAAAAATTAGTTAGCAACCATCATTTATATCATACTTGGTAGTTTATAAAATACATTTCAATTTGGTTTTTATTACAACTCTGAAATAGGTAACAGAGGGATTATTATTTCCAGTTTACAATATTAAGAGCTGTAAGCCAGTGAGTGGCATAGCTATGGCTTAAAGTCAAGTTTTCTAAAAAACATGCTCTTCTATTTAAGACTTTCTACTATACCATCTATATTCCTTTCCTCCCTTATTTGGCAATATAGATAATTAATGATAAATAATAATTTTCTCAATCCATACAAGGAAGCATCTCCAAAAAATTAGGTGACTGGACAGGGTTATACAGAGAGCTACTTGGCTACCTGGATTAAAATAGAAGCAGGGTATTTTTTATTCTCAGTGCACTTAAAAAATATATACTAATTCATAAGCTGTCTCTGCAAATAGTTTGGAGAAATGTATGGCCTTATTAATCTCTATCTAAAGTAGGGTCTCTTGACTTATTCCCTATCCCAGGCTGTTTATTTCTTCATAATTCTTATTATGTCTGCAGTTATTTATTTTCTGTTGGTCCCCTAAAATGTAAGTTCCACAAATATAGAAGCTTCTTCTGTACACTTCATTACTGGGTTCCCGAAATCTAGTATAGTACCTCATACACAGTAGAATATATGTTGGATAAATGATAAAAGATAAATTTTAAAATTTCAAAATTTAGCAAATTAGTTATTCTTAGAGGATGAAAGCCAGGTTAATATTGGTAAAGGCCACTTCATCAAATAAATACTTTGGCGTCCTATTCAAAGGACTATTAAATTTATGGAAAAAGAGGCCAGAAGCCAAAATTTTAAGTTAGTATATAGTCAAATATACATCTTAAGGTCAAAATCATTTTTCCTTTACTATATCGATTTTCTATAGGAATTATAACCAAGACTTGATTATAGCACCATAGGGAAACTGTTATAATTATAATAATCACTTTCTCCCTGCAGGACTATTTGCTAGTCTACTTGTTATTAAAACAATAAGAAAATGTAATGTAAGTACTGCCAATAAAGATTTTGTGCATTAAAAATTGTTTTCACAGAAACATAACAGTTGAATAAATAACTAGAAAAAAAGCAAACTTTCACTTTTTCCTATTAGAAACTGAATTTGATTTCAAATAGATGAGTCCACTTAAAATTCTTTATATTGTAATTTTTTTAAAGTTAAAAATATACCAATTTTACATCATTATATATACAAAATAATTGTTAAAGTAGCCATAAATCTCCTAAACATCATCAGAATTTAGAAAGAAAAACTGAAAACTCCCAAATGACAATTTAGTAGAACTTTAGCTTTTTCCACTTTCATCCCCTGCCCTACAATGAGAAAAAGAATGCAAGTATATGAATGTCTTCTCATAGAATTGAAATCGCATGTTGAAGAAGTAGGTTAACAATAACATGTTATAAAATTTTAAAACTTTAAAGCAATTACCAGTCATAAAGCTTATTTCTGAAAATATCTCCTAAAAACAAAATGTCACTTATGTTTGCAGAGTACTTTAACAGTTATTATGAAAAGTCCAAAGTATCTTAATATGAGTTAGGACCAAAATTATCCTATATTACATTAAAGAAGCCGAGTCATCAAGCAAACAGATTAATAAGTTACATTCCCTTTTCTTACACATCCTTAAATGGCAAGTATAAAAACAAACAAACAAAAAACCCCCAAGAAACCCTCAATACCTTGCTACACAGAGAAGAAATCTGCTCCAACAGCAACATAGAATTCTGTTTGGTACTGTTTGTCAATCCTCTGTACTAAGGAGTTAAAGAAATGATGTAATGGTACCCATGAAACAATGTACTCCTTAAAATAAGTTTCATTATTTCAATTCTTCCACAGTTGCTTAAATTCATCTATTAAAAAATTTAACTGTAGCAATTAACAATTACGCCTTTCCCTAAGGATAAGTATTTTTCCAATTATTTGTTTGATTCTGAAAATATGCTAAGAAACAGTGCTACTATATAGAGCATTACTATAAACTGTAAGAACAAGAAATTTATAAAAACTGTAGCTTCTAAATAAAAATTCAAAAACACTATGCTAGTGTTTCATTTCCAGCCAATAACAATTTCTTTTTATATAAAATGTTCTGTTCTTAGGTGTATTTCTAAACATGCTTATATATTTTTAAAAGAGAGTTTAAAATATGTTGAATATATTTGCAGATACATGTGATACCATTTATATTTACTTAAATACATAAAATGATACATCAGCTGACTGACTCTTAGGTTTCTTCATGCTGATGGCAGGAGAAACATTTAAACATTTTTTAAGTTTATAAATTACTTGTTTTATTTTCCACAGATTCCTAACATTTCTCCCTCCTCTCTACACCATATACCAGGAAGTCCTCTGCCTATTCTAAAAGCATAAATACAGTATTTGAGGGAAGATTTTTTTTTTCAAGTTGTAGAACTTTTCTTAACATAATGGTAGCAAAAAGTATACTGAATATTAAGTAAAAACACGGCCAAACATCTAAGTGTTGGCTGGTACCATGAAAACAGTTTACAGTGCACTTTGCAAACCTTTTTAATGCAGAAACTTTTTGCAAGTGACGTTTTATCTGGAAACCCAATATTTAGGGTAGAACAGGTGCTGCTCTGGTTGCAGTAGGAGGGGGCCAAGAGCCATGCCCACTCAACTTATCTTTCAATCCCATTATCTGAAGAACTCAGTCCTCGACTTTCCTTGGAAGATAGTTTGAAAACCATTGGTCTAAGACAAGAATCTAATATAAGATAAAAACATCAAATAGCTTCTGACCTACAAGCTGCTAACAGATGAGCACAGAGAAAAGAAGTATTAATAATAGATTATATCTGAAAGTAACGTCTAGTTATACCGCCAGGTAGCATGCTGGCTAAATGGTTCTCAACAGTAATGTACAATGGATAAAAAAATTTTTAAACTACCTATTATGCTTTTTACTACAATGTACATTACCACTCCAACTACCCGAACCTGAATTCCTCTTTCTCTGTGAAAATGGCTCACCTCGTTATCTCAACTAGTGACACCAGTTTCAACATAGGGAATCAACTACACTCTCTGGCCTTCTCACTTTCTCCGCATGTAATAAATAAATCATAATACCGTGTTGATTTTACATCTTTAACACATCGTGTACTTTTCCTGGCTCTCCATTCCAAATGCCACTTGTTTAGTTCGAGCTTTGCTCAGGTTTCCAAAATCCTACCAGCATGATCTAAAATTTACTTTTCATTAAGCTATGTCTGGCTTATAATCCTTGTATGATTCCTCATTATCTTTAGGATAGAATTTAACCCCAATCATGATATGTAAGGTCTTTTAGGACCTGATTAATCTGAAAAGGCTCTCCAATCTGATCACTTAGCAACTGCCCTCAACACCCCCAAGCCAAAAAACCACTACTCTTTAATGATTCTAGACTACAAACAGTTCTCAGCTGGGTAAGGTTCTCCTATACCTTTGTATATGTTATCTTTTCTGCAGCAAAGAACTTTCAATAAGAAAATAATGAGTATTTTGATTTAGGCTGACATAATCCAAAGTCATTCATCTGACAATATTGAGTGCTTACTCTATGCTATGATATATTGCAGTTACAGACTTCTTCAGCAGAAACATATTGAGTAAAACACAGAAGTCATGGAGATGTATTCCTGGATTTCAGGAAAAGGGAAATTATTTCCAAAAAGCATTAAAACTATAAAAAATAATAGTAAAGTTAACAAAAGCACATAAAATATATACGTGGTGGTGTCTGGGCAGTGGGTGGGAAGGACAAAGTTGCAGTTAATGCTAGGCTAGGTGTGAGAGTAGATCAGTCCTGTGCTCAAGCAGAGAACATTATAATTGCATTAAAGAAGCAAGGCTCAATCACTTCTGTATTATTTCCATAGCCCTATCCATAGAAAAGTCTCAACAATACTGAACAAAAATAAAGATGCTTGCATAGGGAGGAAGATTTCTGATAAAATAGGTATAGGATCCAGGTGGTGGGAAAAGCAAGAACTTCCTTCCCCAGCAACTCCAAAAATAAGGAGTCCAGCAGCCTACTTGAACATCAACATTAAAACAGTGAATATAATGAAAAAGATATACCTAACATGTATATTTACCTGACAATACCAGAACATTCTACCTGACACAGAAAATGTAATCTAAAATGAACATGTAAATGAAAGGATACAACTCAAATTCAATATCCGACATATAGCAGGAGGGTAGATCTGATAATTTTATCATCTGCACAAATTCTAAAGCAGGGCCATAATAATGGAAAACCTAGAAAAGAAATTAAAATTGTGTAATATTTAAATACCATAAACAAAAGTAAACAAATTAGTGATTAAGGGTTTAAAACTTTAAAATGGATCTTAAAAAGCAACTTTTTACACATTAAGCATGCCTAGCATTTAATCCTCTATAGCAGACCAGAATTTCTTCAATTTCAATTCTACCTTTCAGGGTACAGAAACAGACATGGAGATCACTTAGTAACCAGGAAGAGCTTTCACAGGAGAAAATAAGTATGGGAAGAGGTAAGCAACAGAGGACAAGCGTTCTCAACTTTTGCTGTTTATCTTCAACGACACAGACAGGTGATACAATAGGCTATAGTGTTGAAGAAACAAATTAGCAACCTACCTCTGCAGGTGGAATCTGCAGACTAAAAAAGTGAAAGAAAAGACACTCCAGGATGAACTTAGGCTGAGTGGTACACTGACATTTAAAAAAAAAAAAATTCTAGCGAAAAGACTAAATAAATTACAGAGAGAGATAGTGAAGCCAGCATGTGCTAATTAACATAGAAAGCTCCATTCAGAAAAAATAAAATTTCGGTACTGTATTTCTTGGGTAAAGCTTAAAACCAAATTAGAGTTTGTTACTGAAGGGAGGCTATTTCAGTAGTTGGAGCCACGGTGCTTCACATGAAAGGCAAAGAAAAGAGCACACTTCTTGAAGAGGTTACACAAAGTTTTAGACTTGTAAAAAGCGGAGTAATTTCACCATACATGATTAAGTGTATATATATCTATAATCATAAACATATGTGTTTATACGTTGTGTGTGTCTATACATATACAGAGAGAGAATATGAATTTTACATTATTGAAGAAGTTGTACCCTAAGATTCTCTTCAACAGTAGCAAAAATTTGGACACATTATTCATACTTGACGAAAAGTTGAGGTCATGAATCTTACGATTCTAATTTTTAGAAAAGAATTTAATATTCCTGTGAAAGATGGCCATAGTAAGTTACTAAAAGTAAGCAATTCTAAACAAATATTGAGAAATGAGTTCAAATCAAATGATACCCTCTTTTTGTACCACCCTTTGATTAGAAAATATTAACCATCAATTTGACATCCTTTTAACTTCATGCCCACTGTTTTCCATGTTCTTAAATTAGTTCTTTTAAAGTGAATTCTAAGGTACCTTCATATAAATATCTCCTTAGATTATTTTTCCAATGTTAAAAAGCCAACTAAGCGTTTTCCTAGTTATTATATTTTATAATTACTTGCATTTTAAGAACAAATGTATAGGAGATACAGGGCAAGAACTGATACTTCTTACACTATAAGTTAAGCATATGTCAGGTACTATGTCACATATTAAACTCTCACCTCATTTAATCCTCATAACTTTGTAAGATAAGTGTGTTACTATTGCCTCCACTTCACAAATGAGTTAATCAATCTACCCAAGGTTATAAACAACTTATAGGTGACACAGTTAGGTTCCAAACCCATGTTTACCTAACATCAAAACATATCCTCTTTTCTCTATGTCATATTCTCTCCAAATTGAGTCTTAGAAAGGTCACATAGTAAAGTCCAAACCAAAGGTGGTTTCAGGACTATACACATTTAGTAGCATTACATTTTTTTAAACATCTAAAACAATGACACTTTCACCAAAATTTAATGTTGATGACATAGTATAACTTAAGTACTTAATTATATTAAAAATTATGCTAGTGAGCACACTTAAGCACATATATTAGTAATATTAAGTCAAGATTCAAACATATTTTATAGGAACAAAAATACACATGAATGATCACACAAAAAAATTAAACACGATTACCTTTGGCAAAATATTCTTATCCTTTGATGGTATGATCTTTTTGGCAAGGAAGTCAGTATTTAAATTAGATGTACTAAAATTCTTAGGTGTGACTCCCTTTAAACAAAATTCAGGAAAACTAATTTCAAATCCAAACTGAAAAGAGACCAAGAAAACACAGTTACAAGTATCATGAATAATGCTATAAAGATTAATACATCTTATTACAATGTAAAAGTTGAGGGGAAACCCATGTATAAATTTATTTTTGATTCCTCAGCTCAAAAGTGTGCTTCTCACATTTAGGCACACATCCTGTTTTAACTTAGACATCAATTTTTCAGGTTTTCATGAAAAGCTCTCGTTGGTCCTTCACCAGCTGGCAAGAGTATGTTAAGCTCATTCTATGCAGCCACAGGACCAAACAACCTCTTTTGCATTGTTCAATATCTGGCTTCCTACCAGTCTGTAAGTTATGCAAAGACAGAAGCTGTCTGTCTTGTTCCCTTTTTTTTTTTTTATTTTGGCTTTGAGATGGAGTTTCACTCTTGTGGCCCAGGCTGGAGTGCAGTGGCGCAATCTTGCCTAACTGCAATCTCCACCTCCTGGGTTCAAGTGATTCTCCTGCCTCAGCCTCCTGAGTAGTTGGGATTACAGGGACCTGCCACCATGCCCAGCTAATTTTTTGTATTTTTAGTAGAGATGGGGTTTTACCATGTTGGCCAGGCTGGTCTTGAACTCCTGACCTCGGGTGATCCACCCGCCTCAGCCTCCCAAAGTGCTGGGATTACAGGCGTGAGCCACCGCACCTGGCTCTATCTTATTCTTTACTAGATCCTTAGCACAGTGTCTCACATAGTTTGTCTTTGATAAATGTTGCTGATAAGATCAATTGCTGCAGAAGTAGTAATAGTAAGGATGCTAATAATAGTAATGGTAGGCACAACAACAGTGATAGCTAATGCTTACTGAGTGGTTACTCTGTGCTTTAAATAATTTAATCCTCACAAAAATCTATGCGATAGGAACTATTATCATCATCTTACAGATGAAGACAACTGCAGCACCAAGAGGCTAAGCGTTGCACAACATGCTACGTTAAACTAGAAAGAAAAAAGAGTTGGGATTTGATTGTAGGCAATATAACTCTAGAATCTATGTCCTTAATCACCATGATACCTCTTGACTAAAAAGCTGTTCTCTACCAAAAAAAGTGATTTCAAGTTTTAAATGCATCCAGTGGAGATACGGACATTTAATTTCCTATTCAAGAGAATAAAAGAATCACATGAAAAGAACTCTGCCATTATCTCTCTGTATGTAAGCATGCAGTTTCAGAAAACATACAAAAGCAATTCTAGCAAACTGTATCTTCCACTCTTCCACTTGGCTATGTGGGGTTTTTTTGGGGTTTTTTTCTTTTTTTGAGACGGAGTCTCACTCTGTCACCCAGGCTGGAGTACAGTGGCGCGATCTCAGCTCACTGAAACCTCCGCCTCCCGGGTTCACACCATTCTCCTGCCTCAGCCTCTTGAGTAGCTGGGACTACAGGCACCTGCCACCACGCCCTGCTAATTTTTTATATTTTTAGTAGAGACGGGGTTTTACCGTGTTAGCCAGGATGGTCTCGATCTCCTGACCTCATGATCTGCCCGCCTTGGCCTCCCAAAGTGCTGAGATTATAGGCTTGAGCCACCCACTGTGCCCAGCCTATGTGGGATTTCTTTATACTAAAACATTTGCAGAGAAAGTTCACCTGCAGATTTAACCTGTCTGAGATTAGGATGAGCAAACATGCAAAGCAACAAGACAAATCCAGCCACACTGATTCCTGTTGTCTAATCAGAGATTTTATTAAACCATTATTAAGGGTGAATTAAAAAGGAAGAAAAATTTCTAGTAATTAGTGTAACAAAACTTTAGAGGAACTCAAAAGTCTACTCATGCTCCCATGCTACCCTAAATAAACATTAAGAAACTTTCTTAGTTTAGTTTTGCCTATCTACAAAAATACATAAATTACTATGAACACTTATTTCAAAATGGACATAACTTACAAAACCCACAAACATTCTTTCATAGTAAGAGACGTCAAAATGAAATAGAAATTTCATAGAAATTCAGGATTAGAAGAGTCCACCTAATACAACATTCTCATCTTATAATTGAGAAATCTGGGGTCCAGTAAGATTAAAAAAATTTGTTCAAAATCTGAGGGCTGGTTAATAAACAGCAAAGATCACCTAAGGTAGTATTATGGGAAGACAATATGCTCTAAGCAATTTTTCTAGTAGTTTACACATGCAATAAAATAAAGCAGTTTGGATAAACAACATGAACTCGATTAAAAATTCTATATTTTAAAAGAACATTACATTCTGGAAACAGCACTCGAATATAATCACATTATTATGTGATTAAATTAAAGTTAATTAAAATCAAATAAAAATTCAGTTCATTGGTGGAACTACTCACATATAAAGTGCTCAGTAGCAATAAGTGGTTTGTAGGCTAGTGTATTAGCACAGATATAGAACATTTCCATTATTGCAGAAAGTTCTACTTAGATAGTGCTATTCTAGAATATCTTTATAAGGTACATTTTCATTAAGATTTATTTAAATATCTCTGTTGTAAATAAAATTGAAAGGCCTACTTGGCAAACTGTGAATAATTCATTTACCTTTCTTTCCCATATCTGTATTTTCCCCCTCCATAATTCCTTTGAGTCAATAACATTTCTGAGATCTTCTAAAGATACAACATTAGCAGAAAGGTATTCTGCAATTTTCTGACAGTTTCTATAAAAAAAAGATTACAACAATTAAACACAGGGTTTTATATTTCACTGATTTAATCATTATAGTTAACTACAAGCCTAAGAGGCAAAATTGCAAAATTTATATTGCTGTATTTTTCCTATTAATATGAAACACCCATTAAGTCAGTCTCTAAGTGCATTGCTGACACATGTTCATTTAGTCCCAACATCCTCACAAATTTAGAGTAATTATCTTTAGTACTAAGGATGAAGAAATAGACTTTCCTCTTACTATTGGCTTAAAGGTGTCAGATGTACATAAACACACACACAGGCACAATGTCACTTCCTTATCTTCAAAAAGAGAACTGCTCTCCTATATTGTTCCCATACATCTTTGCATGGAATTCTGTAACAGCACTTACCACAGACTTTCTTGACTGTTAGCATTCCTGTTTCTCCCTGCACTTCAATGAAAAAGATCATGTCTTCTCACTTTCTTAACTTACAAGCATCTATTGCTATGCTTGCCATAAAGGTATTGCTCAATAAACATTCGTTGAATGAAAACAAATCATGAAGTTATTAAATCCAACTGAATGTTTAAGGATCAAAATTGTAATATACAATTAATCCTTGCTAAAATATCATAAAACACAACAGTGTATATTTATTCCTACATTGGCACATAACAGAAAACCAAATACAACATGACAAATCCAGTGTATCTATGTTCAAAAGCACACAGTGTGCTTATAGAATTAATCCTCAATAATGGTTGTAAAACAGCATCAATAATATTTACTAAAAACTTAAATATCTCAGAAACATAAATATAAAATATGAAACATCTAGATTCTTCTCAATACACAAATTTGCAATCATGGTATAACATAAAATTTTATGTTGTCATATTAAAATAATTTTCAAACGCTGAGTCTGAAAAGAGAATACTATGTTAATTGTGAAAACAGACAAGGCAGACAATAATCAAATATGAACAAAGAAGCTTACATTTCACAATGATTTCCTGCTATAGTGATCTTTGCTGAATACCATTCTCTCAAATGTTTTAATGCTCCTACAGTAGGTAAACAGTCTTTCAATTTAGGAGGATCTTTGTCAGAAAGCAATAGTATTATATCTACCATTGCTCTACCTAGAAAGAGAAAAAGGCATTTTTGTAATTTTTAAAAAGTTAGATCTGAAATGTCTCAAAATAGTACCCTGAAGAACTGAATTTTATGTTTATTTAGAAAAATTAATTTTATATTTATTTAGAAGACAAAGGAAGCTTTTAGTTTTAATTTCTGAAATTCTCCAAAACAATATACACCCTTAGGAATTCAAACTTTTTAAATGTTCATCATTTATTGAAAGCCATGTTATCTTGAAATAGCTAGCATATACTAGAAAACAATAAACTATATCATAATTACTTGCCAATTCTGCAGCAGTGGTTAATTACACACATCGCTCTTATGATGATCAATGCTATTGTACTCAACAGAGAAAAAAAAAAAACCTGTGCAATTTCATTATATTTTTCTAAACATAATTTTGTTATCCAAAAGAGAATTAATAAGTGCAAAACTGTAATGTTCAAATAAATGATGTCTCTTTTATAAAGGACAATAAAACACTCTGAAAACCAATTATACTGACATCATCATTGGATCCTGAGAAAAAATAACTTCACAAAACTTTAAATTTTATAAAATTATACATTTCCTGAAGGACTACAAAAATCAAAATGAAACAAACTGGAGATAAATTTGATAATGAAAGTATTCTAATTTGCCAAAACAACTATGTAATATTTCAGTGCATACTTTGAACTCAACACATTTCATTTTAAAAGTTGATACGTTTGTCAACTCATTCAGTTATTTTTCTATGTGGGGCTTATTGTACTAATATATGATCTCCTTGAATATAGAGATCTGGCTGACTATCAGCTAAAAGCTCCTTTATGTTAATCACAGATGCTTTATTCATCATGGTACACTTGGCTCCTAGTACAAATATTTACTTAATAATGACCTTCAATAAAGTATTCAGAAAAGAATACTCTTCAAAGTATTTGCGGATGCCAACTGTACCAAATATTAGATGACAGCTACTTGATTAACACAAAGGAAAAAAGAAAAAAACCAGTTTTAGGAATATTATGATACAGTATGTCACAGGTATGCTTCCCACTATGGGGAAAAAAATAGGTTCTATAAAAAAATGCTGAGGAAACACTTTCTTTTATGGTATGACATTCCATTTGACAATGCATATAGTAACTTCACCATAAAAGAATGTTATCCAAATCATCAAGGCTAAATAATCTCCTTTTTAAAGAGCTGTTTATAGGATTAGTCTTCTATAGAACATACTCTGAAAAGCAACAGTCTGTAGCAGGAAGATTCTTCTTCAGCAATAACTAAAGAAACAGAGATAGTTATTTAATGTCCAAAGTTCTAATTTTTGCCTAACTAAATGAAAACAATGAAAAGAACTGCTACATCTCGGTAATGTACTCTCATGGATACATTCTGTATCAACTTCAATTAAAAATTGTTTTGCATTTTTTAATTTAAAGATTAGAGTGAGAACACTAACATAAAGAACAAATTTATCATTTATTCATAAAGTGTAATAAGATAAGATACAAATTATTGAAAGCAGTCATAAAATATTACCAGGAGCAGGAAGCTTGTCTGATAACTGATGCAAATTTTCTGCAGCTTCTTCATAGAGACTAAAATAAAAGGGTAAGTTAGGGAAAGAAAACCCCATAAATATATTTATATATAATCATAATAGGTAATATTAACTAAAAAGATTGTTGTACAGACACTGTTAAACATGTTAGATGTATAATCTCATTTGATCTTTATGACAATTCCAGGAGGTACTACTATAATACTATTATTATCTCAACTTTAAATAACTTGCCTAAAGTTACATAATTAGTATGTATGGAAGCTAGGATTCAAACCCTGAATACAAGTTCTTACCCACACCCCAAAAACAAACAAAAAAAGGAAATAAAACTCCCTAAATTATAACTAGCATATTAAATATAAATCATAACTAACAGATCAAACTTTTTTTGGAACCTTTTATTTATTTATTTATTTATTTTTGGTTTTTGGGTTTCTTTTGAGACAGGGTCTGACTCTGTCACACAGGCTGGAGTGCAGTGGCATGATCACAGCTCACTGCAGCCTCAATCCCCCAGGTTCAGGAGGTCCTCCCACCTCAGCCTCCTGCATAGCTGGGATAGCTGGGACTACAAGCACACACCACCATGCCTGGCTAATGTAGAGACGGGGTTCTGCCATGTTGCCCAAGCTGGTCTCAAACTCCTGGGCTCAGGTTATCCGTCTGCCTCAGCCTCCCAAAGTGCTGGCATTACAGGCATGAGCCACTGCACCCAGCCATTTTTCTGAATCTTAAAAGTAAGAAAATCCTAAGTGTTTAATAAAAAAGGACATGATTTTTCTCTGAATGGTATTTAACAGTCTTGACTAAAGAATATGACGCCCTCTTCAGATTCTTCAAAACTTATTAGTTTTATCTGTATGATGCAATTTTTTTCTCAAAAAAAGTTTATTATATAGCATAAAGGTACTTAAATCCTTTACTATAAACCCACCGTCTTAGAAACTTAAGGCATCTTATGTAAACTCTAGTTTTCAGGCTCCCCCTTGTGGAAATAATTATTAGGTCACTTATCAGAAACTTTTATACTTGCCTTTTCTTTTTTTTTTTTTTTTTTTTTGAGACGGAGTGTTGCTCTGTCGCTCAGGCTGGAGTACAGTGGCAGAATCTCAGCTCACTGCAACCTCCGCCTCCCGGGTTCAAGCGATTCTCCAGCCTCAGGCTCCCAAGTAGCTGAGATTACAGACACCTGCCACCACGCCCGGCTAATTTTTTCTATTTTCAGTAGAAAAGGGGTTTCACCATGTTAGCCAGGCTGTTCTTGAACTCCTGACCTTGTGACCCACCCGCCTTGGCCTCCCAAAGTGCTGGGATTACAGGCGTGAGCCACTGCGCCCGGCTATACTTGTCTTTAATAGTGGTAGGAAAACATATGGGATGATAAGAGTTTTTAAGGGTAAATGAAAGCACCTAAGAAATTATCTAAAAGTACTTCAATACTTTATGGATGAGAAAACAAACGACCAGAGAAGTTACGTGACTGGCCTAAGATTGTGTAAATAAAGTCTACCTCTACTAATCCCTGGTTCAATGATATTTCTCTGGTTTGGAAAGGTCTCCTTTTATTAATCAGTACAAACAAATATGATCTGGAAAAAGGAAAATGCAATTTTTTAAGTCTACAGCTACTTACAGATATAATATGTGAATACTAAAATAAGAGCAGTTTTGTCATGAAATGTTATGAAAGACTAAAATAAAAGGTATTAACTATAAGAGGTGGGATATTTCATGAAGAGAAAAATTATTATCACAACTTACGTCACCTGGATCAACTTACATATTGTACCACAATTGAAAAAAACCTAAAAGTGAACTCAATCATGTACATATAATCCTCACAAACTCTATGGATTTTAAAAGGTACCTGAAATGCTGCAAATACACATAAATTAAAGAAGTCACATATTTCAGCCTCAAATAGCAAAATGAAAATGATACTTTGGTATGAATGCTAGCTATTAACATTAAATAACATTTCTATTCAAGCTTTTAAAATACATTATTGGCCAGGCACGGTGGCTCACAGCTGTACTCCCAGCAGTTTGGGAGGCCAAGGCAGGCAGATTGCTTGAGCTCAGGAATTCGAGGTCAGCCTGAACAACATGGCGAAATGATATTTCTACAAAAAAAAATACAAAAATTAGCTGGGTGTGGTGGTGCACACCTGTAGTTCCAGCTACTCTGGAAGCTGAGGTTGGAGGATCGCTTGAGCCCAGGTCTAGGCTGTAGCAAGCCGTGACTGCACCACTGCACTGCAGCCTGGGTGACACAGCAAGATCCTGTTTCAAAAATAAAATAAAATATTAGGCAGAATTTATCTTCAAGAAAGGAACATGTTTATTAAAATATCACTTTTTATGATTCTTGACATTATGTAAGCTTAAGAAACATGCATTTTAAAGAATTTTATTCAAATAAAAGGCCCAAATTGAGAGTCAAAAATTTCAATTAACTAGAGTTTCTTCAGTAAAGATGCTAAAATATATAATCTTCATTCTCATGGATTAAAATAACTGTCTAATATTAAGTATTTTAATGATAATACAAAAACCATATAAGCATACTCAGCCAAGGATAATGATTCCCTGCTATTACTGTCTTCTTCTTCAAAACACTCAACAGCACCCAAACATTCTTCGATATTCGTTTGAAGAACATCTTCAATTTTATCTTTTTCTGTATCAAAATGTATCTCTTGCCAATCAGAACTACAAAACTAACAAATCAAAAGATTGTATTAAATAATGGATCAGGAAATTATTTATATTAGTAAAGACATTCATTAGTAGCTATTTTTAAATTTATATTACCTGATAAAATCCATATATTGCCTGCACTGCAAAGAACCACTTCTTGGAACCAGGTATACCTCCCACTGAACAGGCTTGAAAATAAAACCACATTATTATTAAAAAGGCATACCATAAATAAGCAGATGACACAGCATATATACCGTACTTACAGACCATAACTTTGAAACATATTACATAATTATCCAACATATATATGTGGATCTTTTAAAAATCCCTACTAAAAATTCAAATACAACAATCTACCTAAAGAGCAAAATTCTTTACTCACAATAAATACTTGCCTTTCATTTGTCACAATTCAGAATTTCGTATTATTATTTTTTATTATTTTAATCATCATTTCACACAGATTACAATCAACCATAAAGATGTTGAAAATACAGCTACTCAATTACTACTGAGTAAAGCAAAACCATGTAAGTCATTTTAGTGAAAGCAATTCCCTCTCCAAAGACTATGCAGGTTGGTTCAGCCTGACTAGAGACAGAGGCGTTAAAGAGCAAACCCAGTCTAAAGATAAGGAAGATGCTCTTCTTGGAGAATGGAGTATTATATGAGGATATAAAATTAAGGGTCACGCCAGGGTATGTGTCAAGGCATCATAAAGAATTTAGAGCTATGTATAGAAATTAGACTCAAAACAGGAAGAAGAAATGTAACTGAGGCTTAACTAATGGAAGGAAGCTAGGTAAGATGCTAAATTCTTATTACCACTTTCTTCCAACAATCTCAGCAGAAGACTCCTCCTGCCTTAACAAAATAGAAGCTATTAGGTAATAATCCCTGTAACATCCTCTCAGGAAAGATACAACTCAACTTGTATTGCCATTAATCTTTCCTCTTTCCTCCCCTTTAACGTGTAAGAGGCACTGTCCTTCTAATTCAGTGTTATCCCCCACACCTCCTCTGAGACCACTGATTCTATTATCTAGTCCACTGATTATCTTTCCTGCATTTCAGTCTGCTCCCTTCTGTCTGTTCTTTGTCACTGCCATTTAAATACACACATGTGTTTCTCAAAGTATTTCTTTTTTTAAAAAAGGGGTCCCTTTAAATTCATCTTCACTTCACTTTCTTAGCTCTTCCTCAAAGATAAACTTCTGAAGGTACTGTCCACACCTGACTGTCTCCATTTCCTCATCAACTTTTCCACTTCCTTCCAAATGCATTTCAATCTGTTTTTTGTCTCCAATATGCCACTGAAAGAACACTCACCAAAGTCACCAATAACTGACTTGTTACTAAATCTAGCGGTTTTTAGTTCTGTTGTTATTTGACCTCTCAGCATAAGAGAAGAATCAAAGATGACACATTTTACTACTTTCTCTTTAAAACACTTGGCTTCTGTGGCACCCATCTTTCTGGCTGCTCCTTATTCTTTTTAAAAACTGGTGTTCAGTTCTTCTAAATACTGGGATTCAGTTTGAGGCTTTCTGTTCTCCCTACTATCCGTAAGCAATCCCATCCTTTCTCATGCCTTCACCTGACATCTATAAATTGGTTCTATAATTTGTATTAATTGGTGCAAAAATAATTGGGTTTTTTTGCCATTATTTTTGCACCAACCTAATATCTCCAGCCCTCTCCTACATTTTGAGTTCCTGACACAAATATCCAACTTTTATAAAACATTTTTACTTTATTTTTACATTTTATTTTAGTAAACATGTAAAACATTTTTACATTTTTACTTCTTACTTTGCATCTTACAGGCAACTATTAACAGGTTCCAAACTGAACACGTCATATTCCCTCCAAATCTGGTTCTTTCTCACTAAATGCCACCATCATGCCATTACCCACACCAGAAACCTAATGTCATCCTTGATTCTTTTCTCATCCTTTCCTTCTTCTACATCATACCAATTCAACGCTAAGGTAGGTGAATTCTACCCCCATAATTTCCTTCAGATCTATCCACTTTCCTCCACCCTGGCTGCCTCTCCCATTCCTCATTTGGTCTTCTACAGAATCCCCCAGTACAGAAATAGCTATACTTTTCTCTAATCCATCTACTATACTGCAGGGAGAATACCTCAAAAGCACAGATCTGATCATGTCTCCTCCTTAATTAAAGCTTTTAATGGCTGCTGATTACCATTAGGAAAAAATCCAAACACCCTGACACTATTTACAAAATCCTCTAAATAGCCATGCCTACCTCTCCACCCTTATCCCAATTATAATCATATTGTACTTTCCATCCCTCAAACTTGCCATATTACTGAAATCAATAATCCTAGTATGGCAGGAAATTCAGCGCAGGCAGTTTCCATTTGCATGGTTCGGATATGCACAAATTCCAGTTACTGTAGCTTAAATAACACCAGTTCCCCAACAACCTGGTTCAAATTTCAGTTACCATGGTATATTCACTAACTATAATTGCATAGTTTAAGACTTCATTGCAAGCTTCTCAGTCTACAAAACCACTGTATACATAAAAGATGTGTGTCATGATCAGTAACCAATCATGTTACTACTTTTAAAGTATGTCATTGATTGGTCACTGCGCAAGTGCCATTCAGTTCACACACAGGTAGCAAAGGATGTAATTGTGTTGCTTTCTGGTTTCCCAGTGTAAACCCATGTGATATTTTATAAAAATGGATAAATGGATGAGGGAATTTTTTAAAAAGAGAGAGATAAAGAAACACCAAAGAAACAAAAAGTGCTAACACTGAAAGCAATCTTCAAAGCTAATGTAAATAGAGTTCTAAAAATAGCTGCTGTGACAAACACCTTTTGATCAAAAAGGTGAAGATGTCCCAGAGAAAATGAGGCTAGCAAAAACCTTAATATTAAAGGAACTCAGAGATATTTCACAACATTGAAAGTCCAGGTCGGGCACAGTGGCTCACATCTGTAATCCCAGCACTTTGGGAGGCCAAAACAGGTGGATTACTTGAGCCCAGGTGTTCAAGACCAGCCTGGGCAACATAATGAAACCCTGTCTCTACAAAAAGTTAAAAAATTAGCCAGGTGTGGTGGCTCATGCCTATAGTCCCTGCTACTCAGGAGGCTAAGGTAGGAGGATAGTGACACTTGAGCCGGGGAGGTTGAGGCTGCAGTGAAGCATGATTGAGCCACTGGACTCCAGCCTGAGCAACAAAGTAGGACCCTGTCTCAAAAAAAGAAAAAAAAAATTGAAGAATAAAACATTGGAAGTTGATACAACTGGAATATGATAATTCGCCAATAAAAGAAAAGATGTTCATTCTGTATCGTAAGTTACGTGATGATGTGAAGGTGGCAAGCACTGCTCAAACTACTCTTGGTAAGGTTTTTACAAAGAAATAAAACACTTCAATTCTCAATGTACCTAAGGTTTTAAAATTACAGGGTACAAAATAAATTTTATTTTTACTAATTTTTTATTTCCATAAAATTTTATAACAGTAACAGAATTTTTAATGTTTTGACAAAAGATATTAAAGGTCATGGGACAATTCTAATTTTTCTCATTGATTATATTAGGATTGCTTTGCACAATCAATTATAAAGAACAACACTATCATACAAAACAAGGACCGTGTGTATAAGAAACCCTAAACACGCAAGGGGGAAGTAAAATTTATCATGAGAACCCCTGGAATACTCCCAAGAGCTCTTTTACATATACATTTGAGGTACAAATCAAAGAAAATCTTTCCTGCAATAATAGTGGTATTGACTAAAATTATACCAACTTGAAAATTAATGAGTATTACTAGGCCTTGGAAAACAAGCTAGAGTAGCATACACATATTAGAAATCATTCCCCAATGGTGTTATTTGACACCGAGAGACAAGAGGTTCTCTAATGAAAGAAGAGAAAGGTGCAGATTGTACAGTCACGGGAACTACAAAATTATCAAAAGGAGCAGACCCTTCCTTGCATGGAAAGAAACTTCCTTCAGTTTTTAGGTATTGGTCTGTTTTGGCATCTCCATTTTCAGAACGTTTAAAAGACATTCTCCAGTAAAGGACAAGAAGCAGGAATAAAAGAAAAGATAACTATCAAAGTCAGTAAATGCATTTGTATAATGCCAGTAGAAGCTAAAGGAGGAAAGATTTTTACAAAGTACGGTTGGTCAAAAAAGCGAAATACTTCAAAAAGTCAAAGCAGATAAGAACTGAGAAAAGCTCATCGTGTTTAGTAATTATTAAGTACTTTTAAGAGAATCAGAACAGAAATAGGTAATTAAGAACAGAAATAAATAAATAAATAAATGGTAAGGAAATCCGTGTGGGAGCATTATTTACATATTTTTACTCATGATAAAATCATCCTCATAAAGCCACACTCCCCTTAGTTATACAGAACTAAGATAGGCAAGAAAATTTCATAAAAGGAGCAAAATTCAAGCTGAGAACCTAGAATAATTTTCATAACTTTACTATATTCAAGCATCTAGAAGAAAGGGGTAATTTATTTTTCAGTTTTGTACTCCCTTAGTTACCTCTGTAATTCAGTGCCTTGTACACAGTCAAGAAGTATTTCCTTGTACTCCTTAGGGTCCAAATTAATTAAGTTAATTTCCAGTACAAATGCTGTGCCAGAGAAAAGAGGAGTTTATTATACTTACCAGGGAAAGTACTATCTTCTGGATTAATTGAAGCACTAATGCTTCTTTTCAAGAGGTGATAAACATTTGCTGCTGTGAAGTCTGAAAAAGAAAAGACAGACTAACTCAAAGGGCTCTAGATTTACATAATCTAACTTAGTCCAATTTCACCATCAGAGACTCTCAAGACCAGTAGGTTGTACACAAAAGTACTAAACGGTGCTCAAGATCTGTTCAAGTTTTGATACAGAAAATCTAAAGCAATCAGAGAAAATAGAAAAGGCTCCCGATCTGTACATGCCAGTCAGTTAGCACGAATGCAAAATTCCCCTCAAAAGAATAATTTTAAAGAGAAGGGAAATTCTGTGACAATACCTTATACACAACCACATACATTTACCCCTCAAAATGCCTGTTTGATCGAAACAAATGAACACATAAAATGCAATATTGAATCTAGACGGGTGCACCAAAAAGCAGTGCAATCGCAAACAATTAAAATCATTTAAAATTCATCATTTGTTTTTAAAACTTAGGTTATATGTGGGATGTCTCCTCCCATTAGATGTAAATTGTAGGACAGCAAGATCTTTGTCCATCTTCCTCCTTTCTGTATTATTTGCATGTGAAACACAGGAGCAGAAATAATAAATGCATATATTTCCAAAAAGCAGGAAATTCCATTACTAAGGCATAGAAAATTTATTAAGTTAAATATTTACTATGCCAAGAACTTCTAAGGGCTGGAATCTTGCATCCACAAATTTGTCCCTGTTTTTCCATGAAGATGCTATTTTTGCAGCCCTCATTAACTCTATCCCAGATAGAGTCCCAGCTTCGTGGGACAACTACATATTGATCCCTCTTCAGCAGAACTTGATCACAAAACTCAAACTTCTTCCCCTCTCCACAAGCCGTTCCCGCTCTTTCTCATCCCAGCGCTTACCCGGCTGATTCTCAGTACCCTCACCCGACGACACCTCTGGCCCATGTTCTGCCTCCCTACTGGCCGCCGACGGGAATTTTCCTTCCCCCCAGATCACCAGCAGCAGGTACCGATCCATCACCTCAGAGATCACCCCCCAACTTTAGGTCTCGGCTTCCACATCCAAACAGACGCGCGCTATGACGCATTTCCGGTTCCCTTCGTTTAGGTCGGCTGGAAATTATGTCCTCCGTTGGTTTTCCGCAGTTTTTCCACCAAGCGAGATATTTTTGGGAGTTATTCCCTAAATAACTGCATTATATGCTCCTTTCATGACGAAATTGCTGCCGTGGAGAAGACTGGAGGAAACTCGAGGAAGAGGGAGAAGCCGACAAGTGCTCGACGGGCTAGGAACTGTCCTGCTTGGGTGTTAGCGTTTCCCGCCGGGCTAGTAAGGCTGAGTGACCCGGCGTGGCTACTAGGAGAAGGACGTACGGTCCTGCTAGTAGAGGAATATGTCGAGTTTCTCTAGGGCGCCCCAGGTGAGCTCGGACTCTTATGGCTTGATGGGGTTCATTATACTGGCAGAAGGAGAGCGTTGGTTCCGGCAGATTAAGTAGTGAAGCTGGGGCGGCAGGGAAGCCGAGACCCTCGGCCAGGAGGTGACTTGGGAAAGCACAAGAGGGTCGTCAGTCTGGCAAGCACTTAATGTCGTTCGTCTGTTACTCGTCCCCTCTTCTTTTCAATCTGCCCTTTTCATGTCTTTCTTGGGGGGGCGGGGGGAAGAGGATTAGAGCAGGTCGGAGAGGTAGTAAGGTGGATCACATAGGGCATTGTAGGCCCTTGCAATAATTTGTTTTTTGACTGAGTAAAATGGGGACCTTTTGGAGGGTGTTGATCCACGGAGTAACAGGATCTGACCTGGTGTCAAAAGGAGCACTCTGGCTGCTGGGTCGAGAATAGACTGTTCAGAAATAGGGGTTAGTAGAGGACAGAAGCAAAGAATATGTTTGGAGGGTGTTACAGTAATCCAGGCGAGACGTGATGGTGCAGAGGCCACGCTAGAAATACTATGGAGTGTGTTGAAAGTGGTCAGGTTTTGTTTGAAGGTGGAGCCAGTAGGACTTCCTGAAGATTGAGTATAGGCCAACAGCAAAAGAAGAAACAAGGATTACCCCAAGGTTTTTTGGTTTGTCCAACTGGAGGGTGTGTCATCAACTGAGATAGGGAAGGCTGAGATTGAACCAGGTTTCAGGTGGAAGAATAGGAGTTAGTTTGGGTTATATCGGTCTCAGATGACTCTCAACTCAGTGCCGCTCCAAGTATGGTTCCTTCCTTGGGCTGTTTGTTGCCTCTCTGTGATGAGATAAATACAGGAAGTAAAATAAAACTTTTAAAACCTTTTTTAGCAATCTGACATCGCCCAGCATTTGTATTTTTTTCATTAAAATTTTTTTTTTCTAAGTATCAAACTATTAGTCTACAATGGATGGGGACAAAAACTGGCCTTTTTCTTATATGTAGACTAGTTTGAGGTTGTGATAAGTAAATTTAAAATAAGACCAGCTAGCCTCGTTCTATTTTTCCAGCATTGTTTAGCCTCTTGTGTATATGCATAGAGAAAGCATCTGGTGGAGATCTTTCTGGCCTAGAATTTTCTAAGAATTTGAATACATTGATGACGACTGTAAAAACAATGCTCTATTCCTGAGGCAACCTAAAGATACCTATTTCAGGCAACTTTTTAAAGTTGAAATTTATTCCACATCACCCATCTGTACTTTCCCAACTACATTGTTCTATTTAACTCTCCCCAGGAACTGAACTCCTGAATCGTCTTCAGTTTCCAGTTGGCCACTCAGCTTTCAATATAATGTACCTACTAATCTCTAAATGTTTTTGAAGACCTTCATAAACAGCTTCTACTTTCTTACAAGCTTCTCATTGCCCCTCCAGATTCTATTATGTGTTATACAAAAAAAAAAAAAAAAAAAAAAAGTCATACCGTAAAGGGAAATATATCTTTGGGATATTTATAACAAAACATAAGTCAAATTGCTAACAGGAAACCAGGAAGGAATAATTACTGTGTTTGTCTTTGCAGAATGATTAGAAAAAACAACCCTTTTCCAGAAATAGAAATGAAAACAAAAATTCTTTAGCAATAGAGTTATTTTTCAAAGAAATTATTGACATTAATTGTAGAAACATGTGATGATATATGATAATAAATTTAATTACTGTATTTCCATTTTAATGATAATTATCTTTATTTTTTCCTCTTTTTTTTTTTTTTTTTTTTTTTCCCCCAAGCAATGGGCCACTTTTGCTAGAATATGGTATCTCTTAGATGGGAAAATGCAGCCACCTGGCAAACTTGCTGCTATGGCATCAATAAGACTTCAGGGATTACATAAACCTGTGTACCATGCACTGAGTAAGTATTATTTTAGACCTGTCATTAACCACTGTAGTTTTCATGCCAGAATAGAATCTTGATGAAGTTTGACAGGGCTGAGTTAAAGGGCCCTTTTTATTTTTCCTGAGGATCCTGTATTCCATTCTTGCTGAAGCCATACTAGCGCCCAAAACTGAATTTGGCTTATTCACTGGAAAACCATATGGATCAGTTTACCCGGAACAAGGCTATTTTATGCCACTGCCCAGCGAAATTATTAGTAGCCCTTCTTTTCACACTCAGAAATAACCTGATTTGCCCCATGACTTAAACTTTCACTTTTATATATGTCTTTTCACGTGATGACATCCATATAAGGAGTTTTTAAGGGAAATAATTTTGCCCTCTCTTCTAAAAAATTTTTTCCCCTAGAAAAATATATGGTGCTAGCTAGGTATGGGAAGCTTATTTTCACTAATAAGATTAATAGACTTGCTTTTCTGTATCCTTTTTCCAAAATAAAATTAAAAAGTTGTTTTCGTTCTAGAAGATTTCTGCTTACAGATAGTTTTTGATAGACTTCATTTGCCCCAGCACTTCATGGCCAGATCCAGATGTCAGTTTTTAGTCCTCATACTGGTTGACTTGTCAACAGCATTTGCTGCAATTGATCACATTTTTATTTAGCTTTTATTGTGCAATATATTAAACATACAAAGATGTATATATAAAAATATGTGATATTTTAAAGAAAATTAACCATAACAATTATAATGGTGAAATGAATATACTCAGCATTGGTTTGTTTCCAATTTTTTTGGCATTATGTTATATTACATTAATGTTGCTATCAATATTCTTGTGCCATTTTCTTAGCACACATGGAAGAATTTTTCCAAGGTATGCCCAAAGGACAGGAATTACTGGGTTTTAAGGTGCATAGCAACTATTGAGTCTTTATCATGCCAGTAGCATGCAAGTGTTTCCATTACTCCTCATCTTCAATAACACTTGATATGTTCATTCTTTTTAGTTTTGACTATTCTGGTAGAAATAAAATGCTTGCTTTGTGATTTCAATTTGCATTTTCTCGATGACAAATATGGCTGGCTGAGTATCTTACCACTTATTGGCCTTTACAGCTTCCTGTCCTGTGAAATGTCTGTGCATGTCTTTTGTCAATTCTTCACTGAGTTGTTTGTCCTTTGCTTTTTTCTTACTTTTATTACAAAAGGTTTCAAACTATCAGAAAAGGTCAAAGAATAGTACAATGAATTTCTTTATACTCTCCACCTAAATACAGTTAACATTTTATCATATATTTTTTATTCAACCATTTGAAAATAAGCTGCAGATGCCATTATAATTCCCCCAAAGTACTTCAGCATGCATTTCCTAAAAATAAAGATACTCTCTATGTAACCAGAATGCCATTGACACACGTAAGAAAAGAAACAGTACTTTATTTAGATGGTCTAATATTCAGTGCATTTTTAAATTTCTTTGGTTTTCCCAAGTATGTTTCTTATAGCTATTATTTTTTTGAACCAGGATGCAACCTAGGTTTATGTATTGTCTTTAGTTGTTATGTTCCTTTAATCTCTTAATCTAGAATAATCCTTCTTTTATTTTCTTCTCATTAACCTTTTGAGGAGTCCAGGCTAATTTTCATCTGGAGAACTTTCTTCTTGAAACACATTCTTCACTTGTTTCCCTGGATTCACTTGTTTCCCTGTTTCTTCTCCCTTTCTTAGTACCCTTGGCTATCCTCAGCTTTCTAAACTCTCAAATGCTCTTCTCACCAAAAATTGGAAGTGCGTCAGGGCCCAGTCCTTGAACCTCTTCTCATGCCTTAGATGATTGCATTTTGTCTCATGTATCTAAAAATCATCTATATGCTAATGCCTCCCAAATTTAAATCTCCGGTTTTGACTGCTTCCCTGTATTCTAGACTCACATATACAAATTTCTGTTAAGCAAATTCATCTGTTGTCTAGTAGACATCTCCAATGAATAAGTCCATTTGGAGATGTCTTGCTTCTTATCTACTTCACCCAAACCAACCTGTTCCTTCCCAGTTTTCCCTCTCTCAATTAATAGCATCACTGTTCTTTTTGTTGCTCTGGTTTGAAGGCTTTGCCTTATCTGTGACTCCTCTTTGTTCAACCAAAAAAATTAAAAAAGTACATATATACACACACACACACACACACACACACATATTTAAAAATATATTAGAAAAAAGTATATCTGAACTCTGGCACGTCTCATCATCTCTCCCTCTACTCTGATTTTAAGCTGCTGTACTCTATCCTGTTTTATTCCAAAAACTGCCTCACTGTGATGTTTTCTTCTGCCATTGCCTCCACGTAATTCTTTCTCCGTAGATCAACTACAGTTATCTTTTCCAAATGAAATTTCTGTGTGTCCTACAAGAACCTAAATAATATGGTCCCTGTTACCTTTCTGACTTTCTTTCCTTTATTTATTTATTTATTATTATTTTATTTATTTTTTTACTATTAATTATTTCTGTCAATCCACTCAGACCTACTGTTCCATTAACTTGCCTGCTGAGCACATTTTTGCCTTATGCCTTTTTTTTTTTTTTTTTTTTTTTTTGAGAGAGAGAGTCTCACTTTGTTGCCCAGGCTAGAGTGCAGTGGCCCAATCTTGGCTCACTGCAACCTCTGCCTCCTGGGTTCAAGCATTTCTCCTGCTTCAGCCTCCCGAGAAGCCGAGATTACAGGCATATGCCACCACACCTGACTAAGTTTGTGTTTTTAGTAGAGACAGGGTTTCACCATGTTGCCAGGCTGGTCTGGAACTCCTGACCGCAGGTGATCCACCCACCTTGGCCTCCCAAAGTGCTTACAGGCGTGAGCCACCATGCCCAGCCCTTAGGCCCTTTTCACACACTGTTCCCTCTGCCTAGATATTCTTTACCAGATATCTGCATAGCTTATTTCTTCATGTCTTTCAGATTTCTGCTCAGGCATTTATATTCTGAGAGAGGCCTCCCCTGATTCCTCTGCTCACCCTTTCACTCTATATACCTTTACCTTGCTTTAAAAAAAATAGTGTTCATGTATCACCTGAAATGTTATGTAAGTATCTGTTTATTATCTACCTTCTTTCACTAGACTAAGTTCCAAGAGCACATAAAATTTTGCCGGTTTTGTACACAGCTGTATCCCCAGTACCTGTAGTAGTGCTTCACACATAGTTGGAATGTAAGAAATGTTTGTTAAGTGAATACTGGCATTTATGAATTCCAGTTGTGAAAATGAAGAAAATACTTTTAGTCAGGGCTCTGGCATTGAAGCTAAGTCAGATTTTTGGATCTATGGAGCTAAGAGGAAGAGTATTCCAAATGATTTGATTTGAGCAAGAGCAAGGATTTTCTGTAATTTCTTATACTTGCTGCTCTAACCTTTTTTCTCTACCTAATGAAAATTTCAATAAGATATCAAAATAAACCCATACTCTGAAATCTGTGAGTATAGAATATGAATCTGAGGTTTCGTCTTTTTAATCTTTGTTTTTCAAGCACCCAGTACAATGTCTGGCCCATAATAGATGCTTGCCAGAAATCATTTGTAGAATGACACTTTCAAACAGATGTTTTGTGAGTAGTCTGTTCTTGTTCCCTGTAGTTATCCTGTGAACACTGGATTAGTGAATACCGAACCATTGCTTCTGGGGGGAAATACAGAGTTAGGTTCCTCTGAACCTCTGGTCACAGCATTTTCATCAACCAATCAATACATAACCTTGTTTTATGTGTGTTTCTGTTTAAAGATATCCTAACACTGAACTTGTGACCAACAGCAGTATAACAAGCTTATCTAACACACATATTATCTCTATAAGGCAACAACACAGCCTTCTTGTATTTAGGAACACTAAATAGCACTCAGTATACCAAGCTTGGGGGATATTTTAAACAGTGAAGTCACTAAGAAAAAGTCCACAGATGCCAGAAACATAGCACTACATAGAAAATGAAAAGGATGCTTGTTTGTTGTATGAAAGGTGAAAGAAGGCAGAGCATCACCTTGTTCAGCCTCAGCTGGGAACATGTGCGTCAAGTAACACAAATTTATTTCCACTCTGAGCATGTCCATGAATGACTGCAAAAGCACTATGAGTATTGATTTTGGGGTAACAAATAAATTTTAACAAGTAGGCAAATTTGTAAATATGGAATCTATGAATAAAGAGATCAACTGTATTTTGAAAGTAAATAGTGATCAGGAGACTTACACTTTCACTTATAAACCTGTTTACTTTAAAAATATTTTTTGGCAGACCAGAAAAATAGTCATAGAATTACCAATTTATAGAGTTGTTTAATTCCTTAGGACTTTAGATATTTTGTTTAACCACCTCATCTCTTCATTGACAGTCGAGTAAACTAAAATCAGGATTTCATTGCTATTCAGCTATATTATAGTAGAACTGGGACTAGAACTTAGGCACCTGTTTCTTATGTAGGAAATTCCCCATTCCACTTCAGTCTGGTGATTCTTAACCACTTGTACTGAGTTTTCTTGCTGCTTTTTTCCTTAGCAATGGTATCAGCAGATAATAAATGAGATCTCTTAGGTTGTCTTTGCAGAAATGCAAATAATACAAAATTTGAGGAAAAGTGCAATTAGTAGCAGTCACCTAATTTCCATCTCCAAATATAGCACTAACTGTCCACTCAAAGTTCTGCTTCCTTATAACCAGGTCATCATTGCAAAAACATACCTTAGATATGGATGAATAGGCATTCGGCTAGGATACCAGAAGAGCTGTTGTGGCTGCCTATTAGGTTTCTGTGAAAGTAGAAACTTACTTTTTAAAGACTGAATTGCATTTTTGTTTCACTATGTGTTTTGAGACAGGGTCTTACTCTGCCATCCAGGCTGCAGTGCAATGGAACCATCACAGCTCACTGCAGCCTCCACCTTCTGAGCCTCCCAGGTAGCTGGGACTATAGGCGTGTACCATCATACCCAGCTAAGTTTCTTGTAGTTTTCGTAGAGACATGGTTTCACAATGTTGCACAAGCCGGTCTTACTCCTGAGCTCAAGGGATCCACTCACCTCAGCCTCACAAAGTGCTGGAATTACAGATGTGAGCCACCTTGCCTGGGCATGTTTCAGTGTATTTAATATGTAACATATTAGCAAAACTTCTCGTGTCCAGAAGATGTCACTAAAATCAAAACTTAAATTGCAAACAATTTTCAATTTATAAATATGTTGTGTTTTAAGAGTTCATTCTAACATTTAGTGGTTTAATAAGCATTTATTGAGCAGATATTATGGGCTTATAATCACTGTAAACATATTTTTTTTGAAAATTGACCTACAGTTTCCCAGAAAAATAATATTACAAATGATGATCATTGTTCTACGAATGGTTGTAAAAATTAACAAATAATGTACTGAACATAATGTATACAATATTTGAACTACCTTATTTGTCAAATGGATGTCTGTGAAGTGTTGTGGAAACCGACTTTTCATTATAAGGTTATTTTTTATGGAAAATGTGGGTTAAGGTAGAAAGGATGTGGAACTGGTAAAGGAATCCCTCCTTCTAATTAGAGCTGCCCTCTTGAATTTGGGACTTGAGAACTTTTTGAACATGTTTCTGATAAATCAAAAAATAGGTTATATATGGTGATTAGTGGAGTATGACTTATTCTTTATGAGGATTCTACTCCTTTCACTGCCAACTGAATTAATGAATTAATATTCATTGAGGAGGACTATAGGAGTATTTAAAGGAAGCAGAGGAAAACCTTTCTTTAGCTTTGCTAAAATTAGATTATGTTAAAATATTTCTGTTCTGCATTGAATGAAACAAAAGTTGCACTCAGTTTATAAAAATTAATGCTATGAATGCTAACATACCAAACAATTCAACAGAGATCAGATTTATGATCTAAATCTACTCTAGTATTCTGCCTTGTAAGTTTATGATGCTGTTCTTAAAGTTGCTTAGCTAACATTTTTCTCTTACTATTCAGTTAAATGTAAAAATGTATTTCAAATGTTAATATCACAGCATTTTAATTTTGCAATCTAAATTGTACATTTATACTTCACCTCACTCCTAGAATATCATCCTACAAAGCACTGAAGGAGATTTTTGCTTCAGGCTATATCTAGAATACGTATCTCCTTTGGAAGTGACTATATCGATATTGTCAATAAATTAAACAATATGCCTTGTTGCATGTTACAGTATCTATACATTCAGCAGATTTTATGGTAACCTAGCTGATCATTCATCACCTTGGCTGTGCACAAGTTCAGGGATGCCAAAAATAACACTGAAGTAGCCATTTGGACGTTTGTCCTTCCAAACTTAGAAACAAACATAAAGGCCAAAGCCAAACTTTGTTGTTTATCACTAATTCCGAATAGCTATTTTTCAAACATTTCTCAAACTAAATCTTCAAGGAAACCCAATAAATAAAAGCAGTACTGTCCTAGTTGAAGGAAAAAGAACCTGGATCCTTGTGCCTTGAGTCACCTTTTAGAAGCCTAAGACTGAATCACCTGAACTTTAAAAACCACTATGCTAAATCAAACAGCTTATAAGGAAGGATTCAACCCTATAAAGGGGAAAAAAACAATCTACAGACTGGAAGAAAATATTTGCAAACCACATTATCAACAAAAGACATATCTAAACTATAAAGAACTTTCAAAACTCAACAGTAAAAAAACAAACAATCTAATTAGGCTATGGGCAGAATACATGAATAGATGGCAGATAAGTACATGAAAAGATGTTCAATATAAGTAGCCATTAGGGAAATGCAAATTAAAACCGCAGTGAGATAATACTACACAACTATGAAAATAACTAAAATAAAAAATAGTGACAACAGATGCTGATGAGGATGCATAGAAACTGGATTACTCAGCATTGCTGGTAGAAATGTAACATGGTACAGCAACTCTGGAAAAGAATATGGCAGTTTCTTCTAAAACTAAACATGAGCTTACTGTATAGCACAGCAGTTTCATTTCTCTTGGACATTATCCCAGAGAAATGAAAATTAAGTTCATGAAAAACCTGTACCAATTAATCGCTTCACCCTATTACTCTTTATCTTCCCATGTTCATCAGCTCCTGGCATATTGCATATTCATTTATTTGTTTGTTTATTGTCTGGCTTTTCAACTAGAGCATAAGATTGATTAACAAGAATTTCTTTGTAAGGAACTTAAACAAATTTACAAGCAAAAAACAACCCTATAAAAAAGTGGGCAAAGGACATACATAAAGAGACACTTCAAAAGAAGACTTACATACAGTCAACAAGCAAATGAAAAGATGCCCATATCGCTAATGATTAGAGAAGTGTAAGTCAAAACCACAATGAGATACCATCTCACACCAGTCAGAATGGCTATCATTAAAAGGTCAAAAAATAATAGACATTGGCAAGGCTGAGGAGAAAAGGGCATGCTTTTACACTGCTGGTGGGAGTGCAAATTAGTTCAGTCATTCTGGAAAGCAATTTGGTGATTTCTGAAAGAACTTAAAGCATGCACATATGTTCATTTTAGCACTGTTCATAATAGCAAAGATACATCATCAACCTAAGTGCCCATCAGTGGTAGACTGGATAAAGAAAATGTGGTACATATACACCATAGAATACTGTAGAGTCATTAAAAAATGAGATCATGTCCTTTGCAGCAACGTGGGTGGAGCTGGAGGCCATAATCCTAAGTAAACTAACACAGGAACAGAAAACCAAATACTGCATGTTCTCACTTATAAGTGGGAGTTAAACATTGGGTACTCCTGGGCATGAAGGGAACAACAGACAACTACTTGAGGGTGGAGGGTGGGAGGAGGGTGAGGATCAAAAAACTACCTATTGTGTACTATGCTTATTGCCTGGGTGACAAAATAATCTGTATATTCAACCCCCATGACATGCAATTTACCTATATAACACACCTGTACATTTACCCCTGAACCTAAAATAAAAGTTTAAAAAAATAGAGGTTTTTCAGTTACATTCATTGCTGTATTCCCAGCATCAAGAATGGTACATGGCATTAGTAAGTATGTAATACATAGCAAGTGGATTTGTTCCTCAATGGAAAAGGATTATAAAGCAAATTTTAAAAGAGCTGGAGACTCCCAGCAAGCTGAATTGGTGTCTCTATCCGAATCTGCCCTTGCATGGAATCTGAATATCTCAAACATAGTTAAAAATGAACACTAGGGATTTTTGTAAACACTTACTGTGTCTGGTAACTCTATGTGAGGGATCTATAATTAAGAGTCTGCAGCAAGGATCTAGGACCAAAAAAATTATACAAATGCTAGAACAAAGTAGAGTTTGCCATTTCAGTGGCAAAAACTGCAAATACTTTTGCACCGACCTAAATGGCATGGCTTACCTGGCCCAGACAGTAGTGTTGGAAAAACTGGTAAATAAGGCTACAAAAAGTTATCCTATACTCTAGGTCTCCTTGAATCCCTAATCAAGGAGTTGGTACATGGGGAAGTACAAAGATGGCAAATAACTGTAACCTGTGAGCAGTTTGCTGAGAAGGACTTCTGAGATCTTAGAATTTAGCAGAAAAGAATACGTGATCAATTAGTGAATGATATCATTGTCTCCTTATGGCATTTTAACTACCACTTTTTGCCATCTGGTTGTGGTAGAAATGGTAAGATCTGCCTTTGAAGTTTTACTAGAGTTGTATTTGAAACTTAACTTTACCACTTATTAGCCATATAATTTTAGCTGAGTTGAACCTCTGACTCTGTTTTCTCCGTAAACATTATTAAATAGTAAAAGTGGTAGCAGGCAGAGGGAGTACGTTAGCTTTACCTAATAAGATAGTTGTGAGACTTTAAGTGTTAAAAGTGAGTATAAAATGCCTAGCTCAGTGCTTTGCATGTAGAAGATGTTGAATAATTATTACTTCCTTTCCTCCCAGGCAATTTTGAGGAAAAATTATGACTTCATTCTGGCTTAAGGGAGAAGGTGGGCCAAAACATTGAGGCGGTGTAGGACTAAGAGGTGCCCCGATGGTGTAACCTATCTGAGACCTTAGGTTTCCTGACATGAAGCTGTTGAGTTTTCACTTTGTCTGAATTAGTTTGAATTTATTTGGCCATTTAATTGAGCACCTAGTATTATACTGAGGAGTCAGATAAAGTTAGAAGTTTAAGGTTAGAATTTTTGTAAATAAACTCACAATTCCTATTTCTAAAAATTGCTTACTATTTTTCAACTTAATTTCTCTTCAGAACATCTCTTGATCAAGCACTAGAGCTATGATGTATTTACATTTGGTACATATATATTAAATGTGCAGTTTTAAATTAAAAATTATAAAATGAAACTATATGTATTTAACTTAATAGAAATTTAGACAGAAACAACTGTGCTATATCCAGGGTGACAGTCTTACAGTAACACTGACTTTAGTGTTAATGAAATACAGTTAAAAGCATGTATTTAATTGCTGGTTAGTTTTTGTTTAGAGTTAGTAGAGAAATGCTTCTTAGAATGAATTTACTAGAGATTTGGCATATATTATTGAGGAAGAACAATTTTTCCCAGATTAGATGTGATACCTTAGAACTGAAAGAATATGATTTTCAGTTGCTTTGTGGCAATCTGTCTAATGCCCCTTGGAAGATCTTTTTTGCTCTCTGTAGATATTTTTTGAGTGGCTCGAGATGCTTTACCTATATTTAAAACTTAACAATTTAAAAATAAATTCAGTTTTAATGGAAAGTTTAAAGATTCCATTTTTTCCTCCAAATAGATGTTATGGAAAGAGCCTACACCGGGTGTTAGGTAACTTAGCGTGTGAGCCTTTGCAAATCACTTAATCTTCTTCTGCTGTAAATGTCTGAATGTGAGCTAAAGTAATTTCAGTGTTTTTTGAGGTTGTCTGGTTATCTTCCCACCGTCTTTATTTGCTGTTCTGCTGCATTTGCCCAACTGCCTGAGTAGCCAACAGGGTATAACTTTCAGGAACTTCAATCATTTAATTAAACATTGTCAGACTATTCTTTTCCATCTAATAACAGCAAGCTTCCCAGGTCTTTCATTCATACCTCTGAATTTCCTTTCACTCTAGTGATGAAAACCCACTTGCTTTATCTTCTTTTCTTTATTCTTATCCTATATAGACTATGAACGTCTGTGAAAATTCTGCCATTCAAATTTAGAGCTCTGCATAGAATCTTATAATCTTTAGTTTTCATATATATTGTACTTGTATTTCTTATTTTTAGTACTTTTTTTCTTGAGCTTCTAGAATATCTTGGTTTGTTTTTTCTATTAGTAAAATAGGTATTTTATAAATGTTTCTAATTACTTGATTTTGTTATGTATAGTCAGTTATTTGAAAATGTACATGTTAACTTTTTAGTTTGTTTTTAGATGAACAGCCAAACTTAGGGATAGAAAATGAATGCAGATACACATATTTTGATTTTCAGGTCATCTGTCCTGTCAAATATGTTTATGTAGTCATAGTTGAGAGTAGCAGTTTAAATTTACTATAAACATGGTTGGAAAGAAACCTTTCCATGGTAGTTAATAAGATCAAAGCAGTCTATTCTCTAAATTTGCAAAAAATAATAATTGTGATGTTTTACATATGTTTTCAATTTACCTGTAGGTAAAACATACTTTTTTATATCTATATACATACTGTTTTCATTTTCTTGGCTATTTTTCAGGGAAATTTTGTATCAGACATTTAAAGGCACTTAATACAAACATTTTTACTGAAGTGTAATTATTAATGGGAAAAGTCACAAGAATAACAGTAATTTGCCTTTAAAAGATGTATTGTTGTTATTGGCAATCTTATTAAATTTCTTTTACTTTGCAGTGTTGAGATTTTCCAAATGGCCAGCCAACTCTTTCTATACTTAGATGTTATATTAAAAAGTAACAGAAATCTATTCAAGGATTTTTGATGTTGCACTGACTTGCTTTTTATTTTTTAATATGTTGTTTGAACTTTGATAAGCTTTATAAATAACCAAGGCCACTTTTTCTTAAGGTTTTTATTTTTCTTACAAAATCTTGTTTCTTTTTAAAATGTAGGTGACTGTGGGGATCATGTTGTTATAATGAACACAAGACACATTGCATTTTCTGGAAACAAATGGGAACAAAAAGTATACTCTTCGCATACTGGGTAAGATAATGCCATTGTCAGGGAAATTAGGTAGTTAAAATATATTACTTTAAGAATACAGTTGTTCTTACTTAAAAGAAAAAAGATATTTTTAAAAATCGGCATTTATTACTAATTTTACTCATGCCACGTATATAATTTACTCAATTTTTAAAAACCACACAACTATACCAAATATAGCTATTACCTGACAGTATTTGTTTATCCTACAAGTGTTTCATATAACCTGTGGACAAGATTATTCTCATGTTTTAGTCACTCTTTTACTTTGTATTTCTGCTTCCTGTAATTCATCTTACTGCTGTTTTCAGAACCATCCCAAACCATCTGAAAGTTAACAAGATGTTTAAGGAATGGTCACTCTTCTCTAGATAAAATCTTGTTTGTCAGTATCTCTCTTAAGTAAATACACTCACCTGGGTGTGTTCTGCTGGTTTCCAAATACAACGTGACTCTCCCCCATTTTTCAGTTAGGCAATCTTCTATTGCAATAGAACTTTTCTTCAAGGCCATAGTATTTCTGTATTTGAGTTTACTGTCAGCTAAAACTCCTAAGTCTTTTTCAGGTATATTCCTGTTGAATCATGTCTTCTCCTTCCTGTGTGCTTTAGTTGTAATTTAATTCAATTGCAAGACCTTAAGTTTACTCCATGTTAAATTTTATCTCCAGCCTTTTAAGATCCTGATTTTATCATCTCATGTATTAGTTAACCCATAGCTTCAGGTCATGTGCACATTTAATTAAGTGTACTTTCTATACTGTTACTCAAGTTATGGTTAGAAATGTTATCTTTTATTCTTGATCAAAATCACTATTTTATTTCCAACTGCATCTTCGCCTTTGATGTTCCCATTTGTTACTTTTCATCTCTTGCCCCAAGTGCATCTTAAATATTTGGAACAACTGTTTTGCTTCCTTGAGCCAGCCTTTGCCCATTCCTCCCCTTAAAATACATTCATGAAATCTTTATATAATTTAACAAAACTGAATTTACATCCGTCTTTAGTAATTTCAGCTATTGGCAGATCTCTATGTATAAACCAAGTTCTACAAAATTGAGAGGTAATTGGGAAAGAAATATTAAAAATCAGAATAACATAATGTGATAAAAGCATAAAGGGAATTATTGACACAAAATGCTATGGTAATTACTATAGCAATAATATGTAGTATTACTGCAAATGAAAGAAAATGACAGCACAGCCAGTAGTGAACAGCTACCATAATGTGTACGTCAGCTGGTAGTGTCCCTGTCAGTAGTGCTTTCTCACTGATAGATGAAAATTCAAACTCCTTTACAAGTCACTGGAAACCAGTTCCCACTGCTGCTTCATAGTTCTTCTTAGACAACATATTGCTATTTCATTCCTTTCTGCCTTTGCATGTGTTGTTCCCCTGACAGTGAGGAATTCTCCTATTTATCCATTAAAAATTGACTCAGATGTCACATTTTCTGGGATACCTTTGCTATTTCCTCATCACTCAAAGAGTTGATTGCTTTTTGTTTCTGTTGACTCTTCACTTACACTTTGGACATACTACTTTATTATGCTCATAACACTGTATTACAATTACATATTCAAAATTTAGCTTGCTAGTTGTAAAATTTTTAGGACATACTAATTTTAGAAAATATAGAGAAGTTTAAAGAGGGAATTAAAATTCACTCCTGATCCCATGACTTACCATTTTAATATACAGTCAGCCCTCCATATCTATGGATTCCACATTGTGGAAATGTAAAATTTTCATTTTGTTTTGTTTTTTGAGATGGAGTCTTGCTCTGTCATCCTGGCTGGAGTGCAGTGGTACGATCTTGGCTCACTGCAACCTCCGCCTCCCAGGTTCAAGCAATTCTCCTGCCTCAGCCTCCTGAGTAGCTGAGACTACAGGTGTGCACCACCATGCCCAGCTAATTTTTGTATTTTTAGTAGAGACAGGGTTTCTCCATGTTGGCCAGACTGGTCTCGAACTCCTGACATCAGGTGATCTGCCTGCCTTGGCCTCCCAAAGTGCTGTGATTACAGGCGTGAGCCACTGCACCTGGCGTGTTATTTTTTTGTATTTAATTGTGTCAATACTGAACATGTACAGACGTTTTTCTTGTCATTATTCCCTAAACAATATAGTATAACAACTATTTACATAGCATTTACATTATATTGGGTATTATAAGTAATCTAGAGATGATTTGAAGTATACAAGAGGATGTGTGTAGGTTATATGCAATTACTATGCCATTTTATATCAGGGATATGAACATCCCTGGAATTTGGTATGCTCAGGAGGTCCTGGAACTAGTCCTCCACAGATGGAGAGGGATAACTGTATATACAAGTTTATATCCTTTTTCACTTAATAGAAAATTCTCAGAGAACCTTTTTGTAAGTATTATTTTTGGTTACTAAGTAGTAGTGCACAAAATGATTTACGATACTTGATCATTGTTCTGTTTTTTGAAATGAAAATTTGGGCTTTTATAAGCAGCTGATAAACATCTTTTTTTTCAATTCTTGTTTTTTGTTTTTTTTTTTTTAACTCCAGTTACATGTGCAGGTTTGTTACATAAGTAAACTTGTATCATGGGGGTTTGTTGTACAGGTTATTTCATCACCCAGGTATTAAGCCCAGTACCCATTAGTTATTTTCCTCTCTCTACTCCCACCCTCCACCCTCCAATAGGCCTCAGTGTGTGTTGTTCCCCTCTATGTGTACTTGTGTTTTCATCATTGAGCTTCCACTTATAAGTGAGAATATGCAGTATTTGGTTTTCTGTTCTTGTGTTAGTTTGCTTAGAATAATGGCCTCCAGCTGCATCCATGTTGCTGCAAAGGACATGATCTTGTTCTTTTTTTTATGGCTATGTAGTATTTCATGGTATATATGTACTACATTTTCTTTATCCAATCTACCTTTGATGGGCATGTAGGTTAATTCCATGTCTTTACTATAATGAATAGTGCTGCAGTGAACACACATGTGGATGTGTCTTCATAATAGAACAATTTATATTTCTTAGGGTATGTACCTAGGAATGGGATTGCTGGGTCAAATGGTATTTCTGTCTGTAGGACTTTGAGGAATCGCCACACTGTCTTCCACAGTGGTTGAACACTCCCATCAACAGTGAAAAATTCCCACCAACAGTGTAAAAGCATTCCTTTTTCTCTACAGCCTTGCCAACATCTGTTATTTTTTGACTTTTTAATAGTAGCCATTCTCACTGGTGTGAGATGGCATCTCATTGTGGTTTTGATTTGCATTTCTCTAATGATCAGTGATTTTGAGCTTTTTTTCATGATTGTTGGCCATATGTATGTCTTCTTTTGGAAAGGGTATGTTCCTGTCCTTTGCCCACTTTTTAATGGGGTTTGTTTTTTCTTCTTGTAAATTTAAGTTCCTTATGATGCTGGATATTAGACCTTTGTCAGATGCATAGTTTGCAAAAATTTTCTCCCATTCTATAGGTGTCTGTTTATTCTGTTAGTTTCTTTTGTTGTGCAGAAGCTCTTTAGTTTAATTACATCCCATCTGTCAATTTATGCTTTTGTTGCAATTGCAGTTTGCATCTTTGTCATGAAATCTTTGCCCATGCCTGTGTTCTTAATGGTATTGCCTAGGTTGTCTTCCAGGGTTTTTATAGTTTTGGGTTTTACAGTTAAGTCTGGAATCCATCCTGAGTTAATTTTTGTATGTGGTATAAGGAAGGGGTCCAGTTTCAATCTTCTGCATATGGCTAGCCAGTTCTCCCAGCACCATTTATTGAACAGGGAATCCTTTCTCCATTGCTTTTTTGGCCAGGTTTGTCAAAGATCAAATAGTTGTAGGTGTGTGGTCTTATTTCTGGGTTTTTTTCCACTGGTGTATGTGTCTGGTTTTTTTTGTTTGTTTGTTTGTTTTTTATCAGTACCATGCTGTTTTGGTTACTGTAGCCCTGTAGTATAGTTTGAAGCTGGGTAGCGTGATGCCTCCAGCTTTGTTCTTTTTGTTTAGGATCGCCTTGGCTATTCAGGCTCTTTTTTGGTTTCATATGAATTTTGAAATATTTTTTTCTAGTTCTGTGAAGAGTCTCAGTGGTAGTTTAATAGGAATAGCATTGAATCTATAAATTGCTTTGGGCAGTATGGCCATTTTAACAATACTGATTCTTCCTATCCATGAGCATGGAGTGTTTTTCCGTTTGTCTGTGTCATCTCTGATTGCTTTTTATTATTAAAGTTTTTTTTTCTTTTGAGATGGGGGCTCACTGTGTTGCCCAGGCTGGTCTTGAACTTGTGGGCTCAAGAAGTCCTCACACCTCAGCCTTCCACAGTACTGGGATTACAGGCATGAGCCATCATACCCAGCCTTCATCTCTGGTTTCTTTGGGCAGTAGTTTGTAGTTCTCATTATAGAGATCTTTCACCTCCCTAATTAGCTGTATTCCTAAGTATTTTATTCTTTTTGTGGCAGTTGTGAATGGGAGTACATTCCTGATTTGACTCTCCGCTTGACTGTTGCTGGTGTCTAGGAATGTTAGTGACTTTTTGCTAGTGATTTTTGCACATTGATTTTGTATCCTGTGATGTCTTTGTCCATTGATTTTTTTCATATATGTAGGATTATTTAAAATAAATCCCTGGAAGTGTAATGTGTTTTGATATCAAAGGAATGATCATTTATAGGTCTTTTGATAGGTATTTTCAATCATGAGTTTTCTAATCCATAGAAGAGCATACAAATGTTTGTTATCCCAAATCTGTGCAGGCACAGTATTATCTTTAAAAATAAGGCTGTTGTCTTTTGATATGCAGCTGAATATTTACATTTACTTAATAATGAAGTTTCAGTGTTACTTTATCACTTTCTATGAACATTTTATCTATTAAGATTATTAATCCACTTTTGTTTTTTACTTTTAACAAAATTTTTATGTCATTTACTGTAGTTATTTAATTTTATATTATTACATGCCTTTTCCTTTGTAATTTCTTCTGTTTTCCAGTCTCAGAAATTCTTTCTTGTTCAGATTTTCATAAACATTTACTTCTAATTTTTTAGGGGTTGGTTGAATTGGGTGTGTGTGCACCTTGAACTTTCACATCTAAGTCTTTAGTCATCTAAAATACACTGGCATGAGTTAGAGATACAACTTAACGACTAGTTGTATCAACAGAATTGTTCAATTTTAAATAGGACAGGATTTTGTCATATTTATCTGTGTGTCCCCAGTTCCAGCATGATACACATTTAAGTGTTTATTGAATTAATTTCAATGAAAAACCCTTGGCTAGCATTTAAAACAAATGTTCTCTTACTCCATCCCATATTGGAGGAAAGAATGAGTTATTTTCTTACTAGTAAAAATCAATTGAGTGTTGCATTACTCAAGTCATCCTCCACTCAAAATTTTACATTAGCTTTCCAAATACATCAGAATAAAGTCCAGACTTCTGAAATATATTGTAAATGGTATGTTTTAGAATTTGCCATCTCAATTTTCAAACTAGAAAGATCATCTTTCAGCATAGAAATTGTAAAATATTTTTTTCCATGGAGAGAAAGAATGCAGGAATAGAAGTCTAGACAGGCATTTCTTTTTCTAAAACTGAAATTCCATGAAAAAAGAGAATATCAATTTTAAAACTACCCATCTTTCTCAGCAAACTTCTAACTTTGACAAGTTTTATTCCTAAAATGTGTTTTCTTAAATCATCTTTAAAATATTTTCAAATTTTATTGAAGGGAACATATGGAAAAAATCACCTTTAGGTAATCTTAAGGTTTTTTGCAGATTCCACACTGACTTTCCAATTTCTTCCCCCTTTCTTGAAAATCGTTTGGACTTCATCTGTTTAGGAAAATAGAACCTTACATCTATATATTTATTGTTTTTGTTTTAAATTTCCCAATCCCTTTCACAAATATTTTTTCATTTGACCCAGAAATCTTTTGAGGTAGATAGCATTATTTATTCATATGAGTAAAATTATATGCAGAGAGGTAAAATGAGTTGCCTGATATTACACTGGGAGTCACTGACAAAACCTTGATTCCATACCTGCATCTAGGGTATCTGGAAGCTAAGCTGCCTCCAGTACTATTCAATGTATATTTTGTAATCGCCACTTTTTTCATTTTATAAAGAATAATCGATCTGAACACAATGAAATATTATATTACTTAGAGCCAATATGTAGCACTTAGAGACCTTTACAAACTGCTAAGAAGAAACATGATTACTGGCTGTCTAGAGTATGAACTTAATTCAGAACCAAGTGGACTACCAACATTTTCCCCAGACCTAACCCGTAGTTTATACGGTTTATCTAATTTGGTAAGGAACATGAAGTAGTCTGGCTTGTTTCTATTTCTTTGTTAAATCAAGTAGTAATAAATACCCCATAATGAGTGAGTGAATTAATAACTTACAATTCAGATAGAAATATACTTATGCCAATAAATTTTTCCAAGAAGTAGAACTTTTTATGATATAATGGTAGTTGACCATTTAAGAGAATAGCGTTTCAAAAAGCGTAGATTACTACTTAATTTTGAAAACACTAATGAACAGCATAGTTTCCAGAAACAATTTATTAAAATAGTTTTCTTATAAAAGAATGATCAGTTTAAGAATACAGTGTCAGCCTATGCCCAGTTTTAATGTCTTTTCTCCTTTTAACAGCTACCCAGGTGGATTTAGACAAGTAACAGCTGCTCAGCTTCACCTGAGGGATCCAGTGGCAGTAAGTTTCTTGTATTTTTTATTAATCATCTTTGGAAAGACCAATTCAGATACTGTTTTGTCAGTCTCCCTTCTCATTATTTTAATATAGTTAGCATTCAAGGATATAAATTCTTCACTTTAGCTGTATCACACACGTTTTGATAAGTATTATTTTTAGTATTCAACTCTATGTATTTTCTAATTGCTATGTATTATGTTTTGCATTTAGTCGAAGAATTCTGATGTTTTTCTTTTTAATTTTTGATACCTGCATAATCACCTAGTATATGATGAGTTTGCTGAAATGTCTTGGAAAGGAGAGAGATATATGTATGTATGTGTATACATATATTTTCAAACATGCTAAGTGTGTTCTTCTTATATTCTGACTTTTTTTGTTAACTCGAGTATTATCTGAGTTTATTTTTGTTTATTAACATCTCAATTGTAGATTAATTTCTTCTTACAGGTCTGTCCATTTTATTCTGGAAAAAATAGTAAAGTTCTTAAAAACAAAACTACTTTCATTTTATTTTATTATTTATTTATTTATTTTTCTGGAGACAAGGTCTCACTCTGTCACCCAGGCTAGAGCACAGTGGCACAATGATAGCTCACTGCAGCCTCAAACTCCTGGGCTCAAGGGATCTTCCCACCTCAGCCTCTCAAGTAGCTGGGACTACAGGTACACACCACGACACCCTGCTAAAACTTTTTATTTTTTGTGGAGACCAGGTTTTCCTATGTTGCCCAAGCTTGTCTCAAACTCATGGGCTCAAGCCATCCTCCCACCTCGGCCTCCCAAGTGCTGGGATTACAGGCGAGAGCCACCACACTCAGACTTTATTCTGTTTTTAATTTATGTTTTTAAAGACAGGATCCTGCTATGTTGCCCAGGCTGGACTCAAATTCCTGGGCTCAAGCAATCTTCCTATTTTGGCCTCCCAAACACCTGGGACTATAGGCACCCTGCTTGTTTATGTTTTATTTATTTTTTATTTTTTTTCCTGTCAATTTTTGCCTTATATATTTTGAAGGTTTAGTGTTAGATGAATTTAAGATTGGAATTGGAATCTTTCTAAACAATTGATCAGGGTCAATATGTACTGATCCTCTTAATCTCCAATAATGCTTTTTACCTTGAGGTCTATTTGTTCTGACATTAATATAGCTACATTAGCTGACTTTGGATTAGTGTTTGCCTCATATATTTCATTGTTTACACTTTACTAAGTTATTCTGTTATAGATGTTTTTATTGTAAACATCATGTAACTAGATTTTTTTTTCTCTCCTTTCTTGCTGCCTTTTGGATTGGTTGAATTGATTTATTATAGCTCTAAGGTTCATCAGTATTTTTACCTTCCTTCCAAATCAATGAAAGCCCTTAGAAGATTTTTAACTACCACCCTCCCTCCCAATCTACAAGCTTTCTTTGTTCAGGATTTTAAAAAAACTCTTCCAATCGAACATTCTTGTTATTGTTTTATTCTGTTACTGATTTTTTTAAATTTTCTTTTCTTACAATCCCTTCTTGTGACTCAGCCTGCCTTCTGGTATCAATTTCCTTTTCCTTGAAGTACTTCTTACTGGCATTCTTCAAGCCACATTCTCTTAATACTGAACTCACCTTTTTTGTCTGAAACTGTTTTCTTTATTTTGTGCTTTCATTCTTGAAAGATAGTTTTGCTATATGTGGAATTCTAAGATAACAATTATTCCATTATTTTTCCCTCAGCTTTTTGAAGCTATTACTCAATTGGAATTTAGCTTGTATTATTGCTTTTATGAATCAGATGTCGATTTAATTGTTTCTTTATGTGTACTCTTGTCTTTTTTTTCTGGATACCTTTAAGACCTTTTCATTGTCTTTGGTTTTCATATCTTCCTACTACAGTCTTATTTATTTGGTTTGAGTACTGGTGTCTTCAGTTCTGGAAATGTGTTAGCTCTTAAATCTTCTAATATTGGGTCTCTTTATTCTCTGTTTCTTCCCTTTGGAAATCTGGTTATAATAAGAGTAGACAGTTGCATTTGATTGTACGTGATTCAGTACCTCTCTTTCATACTTCATGTCTCACTGTCTCTGTGGGGCATTCTCAGTAATTTCTTCAGATCTGTGTTCCAGTTCTGTATCTTTTCACCAGTGTCTAATCTGATTAACCTTTTTCTGAGGTGCTAATTTCAATTATCATTTTTCCCTTTCTTAAAGTTTTATTATTTGGTTCTTTTACAAATTTGTTGATCAGTTTCAATAGTCTTCTGTTTATCATGTTTTGGTTCACTCTTACATTTCTTTATGCATACTAAACATAATTCTTAGATTTTAGATCTGATTCTAATATTTGTGGCCTTTGTAGGTCCGCAATTTATAATATCTGCTCAGTATACTTACTTGGTAGGCTCATGTACCTTGAAACTTCATCTCCAGGAATTCTTTAAGACCTGTGTTAAAAATGACTTTCCTCAAAAAAGATTCACTTAGCTTATGGCTAAGTGAATTGGGCTATAACAACCTAAGTTTTTTGAGCTGAACTTTAGACTTACAGGATTTTGATCCCCACAAGAAGGATGAATTTGGGGCCTCAAAGCCTTGTGAGGTCAGCTTTGTTTCATACTTTAAAAAATATTTTTATAAACAATATTAATTAACTTCACTAATTAACTAAATTTTTAATTGCTTTTAATTTTAACTACATAAATATATAAGTTTATATATATTTATATGTTTATATATGTTTATATATATGTTTATATATATATTTACATATATTAAATGACCTCTCAGAAACATAAAGTCTTAACACTAATAGAAAATAGATGGAAAATTTATGTGGTTCACTAATGTTTATTTCTTTGTGTATTATACTGGGAGAAGTTCTAATTCATACGTTAGTCACCAATATTGCTAAAGGCAAAAATCTCCTGTTGTTTTTTCTTTTAGCTATTGATAGACCTAAACTTTCAACTTTACTCATAGGTTAGATAGCATTTTTTTCCTATTAGAGACTATTTTATCTTTTTGCTGCAATACATTAATAAATTAGCAAAGTGCTAGACCTAAAAATATCATTTTTTGTTTCCCTAAAATAATAAAAATAAATATCTATTGTCAGGATACAACCATTTGTTTGGTATAGTACTGCCTAAAATTTTCTTGGTAAGGTTGGGGGGAAGGATATTTTATTATAATAAGACCTGACATACCATTTAAAAGTTTCATGATTTACTATTTATTTTGTATTGTTTATATCTGTTTTATAAAACTGTGCTCAGAATTTGCTTCTTAGGAAATATTTAATTTTTTTTCATAACTAATGTGTTTTTAAGCCTTACAGGTCAAAATATTATATTTTGAATATTAATATGCTTTGTATATAATAGCATTAAAAGTTATAAGGGCTCCTGATAATATATATCACAGCTGTTAACAATAAATTATACTTTTAATACTTCATAAATATTTTAAATGTTAAAATGAAAGTTTCTATTTTATGTTAACTGTACACTAGGAGGCAGTATAGTATAACTTTCATGTTAAAAATTTGGTCTTAGGTAACATCTGTAGAAATTGTTTCAAATTATTGTTTATGAGCAATAATTGAAATGGATTGTAAAATGTTTGAGGAAGGCTTAGGAAATATTTCAGAGTTAAATCCATTTGGATTATTACCTCATTAAAGGATTTTAATTTTTTAAGTCTTAATTTTTACTATGTTTTGAAAAAGAATGGCTCGTCAAGGAAGAGATTTATTATTTACTTTGAATTCAAATCCTAAGTGTTTGTCTGGAATAGTAGGCCTCTGCCAGTAGACATAATTTGCTTATCAGTTCTTACTGTGTGTGGCCTATCAGAGAATTTGTTTCACAATGCAGCTTTCTGATTATTAGTACAGTATTGGAATACTATTTATGAAATATCTTAATTCATATTTAATAGTTAAATAGGTAATAGTCTGTTAAATATTTAAAATTTTTCATAATGATGTAGATTATTCTAATTTCAAATAAATATATCGATTTAGCCCTTTCCTTATGTTCTTTTTCTCTCTGTTGTATGTTTTAGCTTCTTTAAGAGGTTCTATGTCCTTATATTTTCTTCTAACATGGTTCCTCTATTTGATTTTTCCCCTTCCTATAAATAATAAGTTACTTCTATGGCACAAATGGCACGTACCCTGGGATATAGATTATATGAGGAAGGTCTTTGATATTTACTAACTTTATCTTATTCTATTTTTTTTACTTTCTTTACTTTCTGAATTTCTTAAAACTTATACTTAATGTCTGTACAGCTAGAATTACTTTTTTGCATGTACATGTTGTTTCACCTTTGTTTACGTACATTTGTATGTCTGTCTTTTTTCTTCCCTGTTAGCTTATAATCTTTTCACATTTTCTAGCCTTTTTAAATTTGAGTGTGGAGTTTGCATTTTCTAATAGGGCAGATTTTTAAAATACCAACTTAGTAATTCAAATAAATACAACTAAATTTTTTAGAAACATGAAAATCAAATGCCATGTAACACTATTAATACAATAAAATGCCTTTATGATAATATTCAGAGGATAGAATTACTTGCTTATCCAGAAAAGATAGTCTTAACATTGTCAGTTTCAATTTACAACTTTTAAAACATTGAAAAATTTCAATGCTAATAACTAAATCAGTGCTGTCTAGTAGAAATTTTTGCCGTGATGGAAATGTTCTGTGTCTGCACTGTCAAACATGGTAGCCACTAGCTACATGTCAACCGACCACTTGAAATGTGGCTTTCATGACTAAGGAACTAAATTTTTAATTGCTTTTAATTTTAACAACATAAATATATATATTTATATATATTTATGTATGTTTATATATATGTTTATATATATATTTACATATATTAAATGACCTCAAAAACATAAAGTCTTAACACTAATAGAAAATAGATGGAAAATGTATATGGTATCCCATTAGCTTTTGCATGTAATGAGGCTTTGTGGTCTGATTTGATGAGAGAATAAAAGAGGAAGGCCTCTTAACAAAGTAACCCTATTCTAACATGTATTGTTTTAGTGGGTTTAGCTTTAACACACATCAAATTATATTGAAATATGAGTGCAAATGATAATCAATTATTCTATCTAAAATTGGCACATATACGGGTTACTTTTAATCTTTTTTCTTTTTCTAAATAAACAATAAATGGAGCCAAAAGAAAATAGTAATGTACAAAGTAATAAGTTTCTTTTCTGTTGCTTCCACATATCCACTTAGGTCTATTTCTTTCCTATATTCGTGTTGAATCTAAACCCCTCATTTTCATCATCATCTCTAATTATGTTTGCTTTCTTACTATCGCAAGTCACAATTTTCTTATTGTGTCCTATGTATATCTGTTTTTCAGATTGTAAAACTAGCTATTTATGGCATGCTGCCAAAAAACCTTCACAGAAGAACAATGATGGAAAGATTGCATCTTTTTCCAGATGAGGTAAGTCAGTGGTCATTGGTAACAATGCTTTTCCAAAATTTTCAATTAAATGTTTCATTTTCTTTCTAAATAAATGCCACAGACTTATTTTCAAAAATTTTATGTCAACTTCTGAAATATTTTTGTATTTTTAAATGAATATGTATGTATAAAAAATGATAATTCTATTAATATTTTAAAATGTAAAATGAACCATCATTGGACTAAAAATTAAAAGTAAGTTTTTTAAAAAAATTTTAATCACTGCTTGCTTTTGAACAAGGAGCTATGATCAGAAACCCTGTTAAATTGAGGTACTTGTTGATAATTTCATTCACTATGAAAAAGTGTTAATTTAGTTCACTTTTTATGTGACCAGTAGCAAAACTTCTGTGAATCATGGATAAATAGCTTAACTTTGGTTGCTATTGTTTCCCATGATTTAACTTTAGAATACTTGTTCATACTCCTAGTTGATTCAGCTAAAAATTACTTGGAAAAGAGTGTAAACATTTTTATTTATTAGTATTATATTGTTTTAAGAACTTAACTTTTCTCCTTAATATGATGTAATGAAATATTAAAGCTTCTATAATAAAATAATATTTTATCAAGTCAGACTGCCTGGCTTTGAATCTGTGCCCCATTATTTACTGACTGCATGGACTTGGGCTCGTTACTTATCTCTGTTTTCTAATCTGTGAAGTTGATATAACAATAGTATCTATTTTACAAGATTGTTGTAAGGATTAAATAAAATACACTTGTAGATTGCTTAGAACAGAAACTGGCACAATAAGTGCTAGATGCTATCATTACCATGGTTATAATTGTCCTTCTTGTTCCTTCTGAAGGAATAATGTAGAAATTTATTCCAAAATATCAAGTTATAACGATTTTTCAAGCTATTTATGTGCTCTTACTGTTTAAGCTTTAAACAATACATGAATAGTTATTAATAATGAGTAAGTTATTCATGCTTTATCAAAATGATTGATTTATTGTCTTCGCTATAAATGAATAAGTAGAATAATTTCCCACTATTCACTTTACCTCTAAGGTAGCATGTATGGGAGCAGTATCATCATCCAAGGATCACTTCATGATGAAATTGCAAGAATTTAAGAACTCCTATTTCTGATTGTATTGTCACTTTCTTTAGAAACCATAATTTCTAAAAGACACAAAAATAATATTTATTTCATTTACAAGATACGTTTGAGTGTAAATATTTTAAGTATTCACGATAGTTCAGTTAAATAGGAAATTATTTCATTTCAGACTATAAAATAAATGAGCCTAGTTCGCAAAAATGAATTGGTAAGTATTCAGAAGCTTGACAGTACATTTTATCAAGCCGATGGGGGAAACAGGCACACTTATACATTGTTGGTGGTAGCACAACGTGGTGCATCTCATCTGGAATCCTGGGAATTAATTAGGTAACATATAATGAAAATACATACATCAGGAGATTGATCCTTGATCCAGCAATCTCATTTATAAAAATACATCTTCAAGATACACATGCACATGATTATTTTCACTGTATTCAATAATGGTACAATAAGAAAAATAAATAATGCTTATTCATAGGAAATAAATTATCGAGTATTGTGCAATTTTTTAAAAAAAGAATGACAGATATTTTTGTGACTTGGTAAGTTGTACTTTCCAGGATATATTGTTAAGTGAAAACAAACAAGGTAAAAAAGAATGTAGATGGCATACTACATTTGTATGCATATATACCTATGTATGTTTACATACACACAAGCATATATTTATGTGCGCTACTTTTTGCGTAAAGCACGGGAAGAGAAAGTTGGCAACTACTAGACTATGGGTACAAAGGAATAGGGAAAGAATGAGATTTTTTTTCAGAGACTATCTTTAAATTTATTTTTTATGTTAATCATGCTAAAATTTTATATATTAGAAAAATAAAATGACAGCAACAGTAGAAGTAAGCACAACTAGTTCCCAAATCTTGTTTTCCACGTGCTATTCCCTACCAAAAGGAACTTAGTTCTTGGAGAACTGATTGATTCACGATCTGGAGCAGAGAGAGAACTAAATTATTATAGGGTATACACATGCAAAAGACTATTATTTCTGCATGATTTATAATAGTGAAATAATAGAAAGTAACAGAAAATAAGGCAATACTCAAAAACTAATGGAGCAATATCAAGAGAACATGGAGCCAGCTTTAGGTGGTGCCTACTGACCAAATACAGGACTGTGTGAGCCTCAAAACACATGGTAATAATAAGGGATTACATTGAATAAGAAAACAAAAATCTATACGGCTACAGTGACCATCCAAAAATTATTTTTAATTTATTATGATGTCCCTTCTTTCTGAGGATAGAAAAGCCCTCTATAGAAGAATATCATATAAATATGGAAAGAATACTGAACTAGAAAAGCCATCATTACCAGCGTATTCTGTGGCCACTGGGTAAAAGGTTATTGTGGAGCAGGATATTTATAGTTTCCAAATACCACAATGCAGAGTATTTATTATTTGTAAAGGGAATCTTTTCAATTATTTGTGATGGGAATCTTCCCATTGCTTTTACATTAATAAAATCTGGTGGACACCACCATAACCATGAGATCAAATCTTTGGTCACTGTGGGAGAAACTGACATCAGGTGCCTCCTGCTATGAAGCACTGAACACTCAACATAAACTATATGGTCTCTTGTCAGTAATGCTTAACCTGAATGTAATCATGGAACAACAATAGTATAAATCCAAATAAAAGGAAATTCTGCAACATAACTGGCCTGGACTCTTGAAATATTAAAGAAAAGGCAAGGAAACTTACGATAAAAAGAGACTAGACTACAGAGTAAACAACATAATATAGTAACTAAATGCATGTGATTCTTGACCTGATCCTGAATTGGGAAAAGTTACATATGACAATATTAGACCTATTTGGGAAATTTGAATATGTACTGTATATTAGATAAAAAGTATTTCATCAATGTTAATTTTCCTGAACATAAAATTTAATGTTCTATAGGGAGACTAGGAGATACATGCTGAAATATTTAGTTTGAAGTTTTTGCAAATTACTCTAAAATGGTTCATCCAAAAAGTGTTTGTATATAGACAGACCAAAAGAGAAAGCAAACATGTCATGCTAACAGTTGGGGAACTTAGGTAAAGATTAGATTAATGCTCATTATATTGTCACAACTTTTCTGTAAATTTAAATTTTTCTAAAGTAAAAAGTTGCAAAAAAAGTGATCACTTGACCCCTGTTTCTGTTTGTTGCTCTGGTTCTTTCCCTCATTTCCCCTTAGGTTAACCACCTCTGTGTGAAGGGAACTCTTTATTTTTATTTATTTATTTATCTATCTATCTATTTATTTATTTATTTATTTATTTATTTATTTATTTATTTTGAGACGGAGTCTCGCTCTGTCACCCAGGCTGGAGTGCAGTGGCACAATCTGGGCTCACTGCAAGCTCCGCCTCCTAGGTTCACGCCATTCTCCTGCCTCAGCCTCCCAAGTAGCTGGGACTACAGGCACCCGCCACCACGCCCGGCTAATTTTTTGTATTTTTAGTAGAGACGGGGTTTCACCGTGTTAGCCAGGATGGTCTCGATCTCCTGACCTCGTGATCCACCCGCCTCTGCCTCCCAAAGTGCTGGGATTACAGACGTGAGCCACCGTGCCCGGCCAAAGAGAACTCTTAAATCTCCATAAACACATTTAGTTAGCATTCATGGGTTACCTTCTCTGTATGCACATTAAAGGAGGTACTTCTCCCTCTTCCTGGTTTCATGTGTAATGCCTAATCAAAAACTTTGATTCCTCATTTTGCATTGATTTTAACCATTCAGCAAAATCCTCTAATAGTAAAGAAATTTGGCTCATTGTATTCAAAATTCTATTCCATTCAGCAAACATTTGCTAGGAAGCCACTGTGTTCCACATGCTCTATGCTGAATGAGCACTTAGCAGCTTTTTGAAATTGTCTTTACAACTGATCTAGGGAATTTTATACTGGCTTTCCAAAGAAGTATGAAATATTTATACATCTTTGGAAATATCTGACAGGTAGGCGCCTTCAATAAGTAAAAAATAAGTATCACCAACAATCTTTTATATGTCCAGGCATCCTCTGCTTGCCCTGACTCTAATTATTGTGCAGATTTGAATATACTGAGAAAGTGATAACAATAGGAGAAAGGATGTTAAATATTGTTAAATGCTTTTCAGTGAAGAAGCACATTATCAATAGTATCTATTGTGTTTTCTGTATGTTGATAGTGACCCAGCCTATCCAAACCACAATTTTTAAAATTCATTTAAATTTCTTAAAATATTATAAATATTTTGCTATATTGGGTTTTAGAACAAGCTTACAGGACAGTAGAGCTCTGTGATCCTAAAGTTATAAAAGTTTATCCTGATTCTTAAGACAATATGTCTTAAGACAACATGTCTTAAGAATTGGTCAAAGTGATGCCTTATTTGATGCCATGTCCTTGGCCAGATACTGGATTCCCACTTGTAATAGTGCGCTCTGCAGAGAGCTGTAATTTACTGTGTGATAATCCTTTTATCGAAAATTCCTGTACACATACTATAATGAGAAGAGGGAATTATATCTACTCTCCTTATAAGAATGCCTATAAGACACTTCCATACTGATATCTTACCATTATTTAAAAAGAGTTCCCAAAATGAATTTATCATCCAGTCTCAATACAGTTCATTCTCCCAGCTGCCTTATTTCTGCATCATGAGTACAATATAAATGTTCATTCTTTTGGTCACCCACACTCTTCGTTTTATCATTCCTCCTTAGTCTGTCTAATTCCAATGCTTTCTTCTTTTAAAATGTCTTAGATATGTGCTTTACTCTTTAGTGTGCCTTTCAGTATCTAAACTCAAACTTTAAAAAATCTTACCTTGATTACTGAAACAGCCACTTAACTCTTCTTGTCTCCAGCTTTTCTCCACTGCAGTTTATTCTGTCTACTGTTGGCAGGTCAATCTTCCAACTCTTCATTTTTCTGAATATTGGATACATAATAAGGGGAAAGTGGTCCTGGTCAGGGGAATACAATTAATAAAGATATCATGATTTGAGTCTAGAGCAACACATGGAAGGTTGAGGAGGTTGATTAGACAGAAACCATGGTTGTGTCTGTGGAGAGTGACATTGGAGAGGTGGACTAGTGGTAACGACACTGTCTAGCTAAGCAAATTTAGCAAAGGAGTTAGAGCTTTATCCCAAAAAATTTTAAGCTGAGAGGTGACTTTTTAAAAATTATAAGCCTTTAGAAGGCTTGATCTTTTTATTTTCCTTTATATGGCCAGCACCTGGCACAATTTTTGGTTCTTAGAAGTTCAATAAATGTTTCTTAGATAAATAAATGACTCAAAGATTTTCATTTTCAAATTTTTTTCTGGCCACAGTTGGAGCACTGATTGAAAGGTAGTGGCACTAAACCCGGTAGACCCAGTACATATACTCGTCAGATGAGAAAGCATGAGAATGAGCCATAGCAGTGTCTTTTTGCAATTGAAAAGAGGGAAATAAACAGCACATTTTAAAAAATAGGTATCTTATTATAATGGGATTACTTGTATTATTAACCTAATGTACTTTTGGGGAATTTTTATAAGGTTTTTATTTTAAAGATTTTATGTTTTCCTTATTCTACGAACATTCTTTTGCTTATTTTTTAACACTTATGAAGTATTAGTAATTTATTGCTAAGAAAGATATTTTAAGAAAATTGTCTATTTTTTTTTTAATGTAGGATATACCAGAAGATATTCTTAAGAATTTAGTAGAGGAGCTTCCTCAACCACGAAAAATACCTAAACGTCTAGATGAGTACACACAAGAAGAAATAGACGCCTTCCCAAGATTGTGGACTCCGTAAGTGTTTCCCTTCTTCTTGTTTTTTTTTTCTTTTGATATCCTCTGTTTCCTCAACCATATGATTAAATAAGATCCTTGAGGGCGGGAAGAGTGAACTCATTTTTTTGCTCCCCTGGGAACTCAGCAGCTACTACCTACAAATAAACTCTAGATGTAGGTATTAGAACCAAAAATTTTTAAGCATTAAGACCTTGCTAGATAAGTGCGAGGATGTTCATAGGTTCCTATAATTATCAAGTATTTTGTTTGGGCTGATGGTAGTCTTTAGGAATGATATATGAATTGTTATTAATCTAAAACGTAATGATTCTCAGTTTTCCACATTGTTTCATAAGTTAAAAATATTATCTAATGAAAAGTCATTAATTTTGGATACTTGTTGTCTTGGTCCAAAAAGAAAAACAAAATAAAAAAATACTTTTTGCTCTCCTCTGTACAGTTTCCTCTACCTAAGGCCGTAAAGCTGCTAAGATGTAACATTCTTTCTCCCATCTAGTTGTTTCTAGGCTTTTTTGCCAGGGCTATCCAGATGATGAAGCATTTAAGTGTAACTTCCTCAGGCAGTCCTTCCTGTAATCTTTGAACCGGGTTAGGCTCTCATTATGGGTTCTCATCGTAGGCTTCCATTTACTGATTTACTCTAATTATATATTTGTGTGATTATCTGTTTACTATCTGTCTTTCTTGCTGGACTTCATGAGGGAGCTACATGTTTGTCTTATTTAGCACTGAGCATGGTGCTGGACAAATTAAATAGACACTCAGCCAGTATTTATTGAATAAATTAATTAAGACTTTTATCAGCTTTTATAAGTGACTTTAGGAAAGAATCTCTAGAAAATATGAAGGAAAGACCACTTTTCATTTTTTTCACAGCATTTATCACTATCTACTGTACTCTCATTTATATGCGTGTCTGTTATTTGTCTCTCTACACTCATGGCAATAATAAAAATAGCAAGCACTAATAAAGCATTTATTGTGTGCTTTACATGTATTAATCTACTAATCCTCAGAGCAATCTAGTGAGTCAGTACAATTTTTATTTTTATTTTTATTTTTTAAATGAGAAAATATGGGCACAGAGAGATAAAGCAACTTGACTAATATCACATAGTTATAAATGGTATATTAAGGATTCAAGCCTGAGTGACTAGCTGCTGGGTCATGCTCCTAACTCTGCTGGAATGCCCCTTCTTGCATTGGCATGTCAGCTTCAAGGGGGCAGGGACATTGTCTGGTTCAACATTTACATCTTAGAAATACTTAGAAACACTTAGAAATAGTACTTGGTGCATAATGGGCACTCAGTAAGTGTTTTGGAAAGAATGAAGACATGAGCTCTTTCCCTAAAAATTAATTGTGAAATTTTCATGAATAGCTTAATTAAGTTTTACAAAAATCCAAACCAAGGTTCAAATCTTGCCTCTATAGTAGCTGACTCTATAACCTTAAGTAAGTCATCTTTCATTTTGAGCTTTAGTTTCTTCATCTCAACTCAGTTTCTTCAGTTGTAAATTAGAGCCACTCCATACTTCTGAGAATTGCTGGAAGGAGTAAGTGAGCAACTTAGCACACTTGAAGTGTTGACTAAGTTTTTAATAGGAGAATTTTTTTGCTATTGCAAATTCTATACCATTTTAACATGCTTGCTAGTGTAGAGTTTTATTGTAAATGTACTTAAGTTGATGTAGTTTGAAAATATTCAGCTTTGGTAAGTTATATACTAAAAACATTTTAAGTTGTCCTTGAAGTTTTGACAGGTTACCTTCCTATAACAGTTCTGTAAATATGTATCTGATTTTCTTACAGAAACACCATCATAAATGAATTTATATTCCTGACCAAGAGGGGTGTGGGACTCTTTTTTTTAAAATTAGAAATAATAAAGTTGCTGTTAAATCATGTATGTGCAAATACATATTATACACTTGAAGTCATATTTCATGAATATTCTAAAGTGTATTCTAAATCAGTTAAACTGGCACCACACTAATATAATAATTCACAAATTATATTTAGTGTTATTATAGTCAGAGTACTGACCAAAATTCTCATTCTGCTGAATGATTTCTGCTTTCTTTTGAAACAAATTAGAAAGTGCCTGAGTGCCTTCATTTTATTAATAGAATTAGAAAGGGCTTTTCTATAGCTATTTTTAAGGAGACTTTTAGAGAAACTTAGAGCCACTAGATGCATTTTTTAGTTACTACTCTGGGAATGGATTTTCCTGCCCTCTCTTTTCATTCCAGATTTCCCTGAGGCAGGAATATGCATTAGACACTAGGTTTTCCTTTATGCTTTATTAAGGTTGTGATTTTTTCCTCATAAATAGTCACACGCATATGTTAACTTGTATTTTCAAAATAGTAAAATAGGTATACGTTTACTGAAACGTATGGATAGTATAGGTGTACTAGTCATTTAATATAAATCATTCTGTATTTCTTTCTCCCTGCACATTTGAGCTGACATCAAGTCCAGTTAGTCTTTATTACGTGAAAAGTGTGTGACCAGGAAAAATACAGCCATTTTTGGATTAACCAAAAGCTTGTCTAAGAAATAGATGATCATTTACTTCAAGGCTCTTGAGTAGAACTTTCTACAATGATGAAAACAACTCTCAGCCAGGCATGGTGGCTCATGCCTATAATCCTAGCACTTTGGGAGGCCAAGGCAGGAGGACCTCTTGAGTTCAGGAGTTCAAGACCGGCCTGGGCAAGATGGCAAGACCCTGTCTCTACAAAAACAAAAAACAAAAAAATTAGCCAGGTGTGTTGGCACACACCTGTAGTCCCAGCTACTTGGGAGTCTGAGGCAGGAGGATCTCTTGAGCCCAGGAGTTTGCAGCTGCAGTGAGCCATGATCATGCCACTGCACTCCAGCCTGAACAACAGAGCAAGACTTGTCGAGAGGGGGAGGGAGAGGGAGTGGGAGAGGGAGGAGAGGGAGAGGGAAGCCTGGCGCGGTGGATCACCTAAGGTCGGTAGTTCAAGACCAGCCTGGCCAACATGGTGAAACCCCATCTCTAATAAAAATACAAAAAAAACTAGCCGGATATGGTGGTGGGCACCTGTAATCCCAGCTACTCTGGAGGCTGAGGCAGGAGAATTGCTTGAACCCGGGAGGCGGAGGTTGCCGAGATCGCACCATTGCACTCCAGCCTGCGTGACAAGAGCAAAACTCCATCTCAAAAAAAAAAAAGAGAGGAAGGCAGGAGGGAGGGAGGGATGGAGGGAGGGAGGTAACTCTCTATTCGAGCTTCAGATACATTAGCTACTGTTGACGTGTGGCTCTTGAGCCCTTGCACTGTGGCTAATGTGACTAAGGAACTGAATTTTTTATTTGATGTAATTTTAGTAAATAAAATTACGTGTTAGTGAATAAAATTACGCTACCTTCATATGGCTAGTGTCTACATTATTGGACTATGCTATTTTAGTTATTGGACTATGCCATTTTATAAAGTTCTATTAAATATTATATACTTTAGAATTAGAATTAAAATATTTGATATGCCATGCAGTTCAATTCATGGAACATGAGGTTTTTATTATTAAAGGATTGCCTTTATTAGAAAAAAATTTTTTTCTCCTTTTGGAGAGGACCTTGCTTAAGATATGCTTTTGTTCTACCCAACATAGCTAAGCCAAGAGTATAATTTTCCTTTGGAATGTAGTAACTGGAATTTGTTTAAGATAAATCTGATGGTGAATCTGCAGAGACTTGACTGAAACAAATGTACCTGCATTGCGCCACAAGTATATAGCCACAAAAATAGCTTGCTTTGGTGTTTGCTGCCCTAGTAATAAAACTTAAAACATGTTTATAATATTAGAATGTACATCTTATAATTTGAACTATTATTAATATTTGGTTAAATATAAGTTTATTAACTTTTCTATTAGAGACTAAAAGCTTCTGAGCAGCAGAAACAATTATCAAAGAGCTTTGAACCCAGTAGATGATTAACAAAATTGCTTTAATCTTAATTAAAAGCTAGCATTGTTGGGATTTTATTTAAATTATTTTAAATCATCTTCAAAGATTATATTCTTTCAGGCCTAGTTTCAGCATACATTAGGTTTTCTTTTGCTAGTTGTTGTTCAGTCATTAGTTATTGTCATTTTTAAGCTATGGTAGGAGATAAGGAATGAAATTGATATTTATGACAAAACTATACTTTTTTAAAACTAAAAGCCATTTTATATATACTATGGGTACTATTGCCCATTCATCTCACTTCTTAAGTTAGTGGATATTCTTGGTGTATTAGTATATTTTACATAAATCATGGATACATAAATTTTGTGAAAATATGTTAGGAAGTTTATTTTATATTTCTTGACTGTACAAAGCAGATATGTATTTGCAATGTGCAAATGGTGACTGTGGGGTTTATACTTAGATATTTTTTTCTTTTTTCTTTAAAGGAAAAAAATAGCACTATCTTTTCTTCACAATTCTGTTGCTTAAGATTGTAGCTTTAAAATGGTCAATTTATTTTAATACTATCAATTGTTACATGATTATTGCAGTTTTGCCAACACATTTCACAACCCCAATAATCATGGAAATTAATCATGCTCATTGTAAGGGAAATGTTTCAAAATGTAGTCTACAAATAAAACTTGGATCACTTTAAACTTTATTTTCAAGTTTTGCAAAATGATGCAGGAGAGCTTTTCCTAGGGAAAACTACGTATGTGAAAAAATTCAACTTGAATTGCTTTGCATTATTTTTCCTTACATGTTAATTCAGTAAGAAATGCTTGTTTTAAGCAAAACTCTCACCTTTGTAGAGAAGCTAACCATGGAAAGCTTCAGCATCAATACATGCTTGAACACAGGTTTTTATAACAGAAACCTGTGTTCCTGGTGTTTCAATACTCTAGAGTGTGCTGTTAGAAATGTGCCTGCAAAGGAGAGATGGATGGTAAGGATGAAGACAAGGAAGTATGAGGACAACCATTACTGATGCAGAACTGTCTCTTCGAAAGTAGGATGAGGATTAGGGAGTTCAATATGTAATCCATTCAGCTCTGTAAAAGAAAAGCTGGATTCCAGATGCTGGGAACATTAGCACTGCATTGGTGAGCATCCTCTTCAGTCTATAGCTCTAGAAGAGAGCACGGATTTAAGCTTAGTGCATATTCTCTGATATGAAAGCTGTTAATCCTAAAAACTACCCATTTTCAGATTTACTTAATACTCAGAAAAAGATTATTTTTACCTATGCCTTTATAAAACATGCTTCAGATCAGAGACTTAAAGACAATGTAGAAGGATTTTTACCTTTTCTAATCCCATAAGTTGCTGGGATCTGGACAGCTTTAAGATTTTCCATAATTTTCTTCTAGTCTAGTCATGTGGCATTTTCTCCACACAATTTAACTTAATTTGCTGCTCTTCACAGTCAGCAGTTACTAGCTGGACTTGTGGACTAAGGTTATTTTCCAACTTTCCTACCTATTTCAACCAGCTCAGCATTGACTTCAATGATAGACTTCAGTCTTTCCAGTCCTGAGTTTTGCTCAAATTAGGCATTCTAAGCTGTACTGTTCTTTTGGATGTGAATAGATCAGGACTGGCTAGTAAAATAAAAAAGTAGTCTCTATCTATTTTGCAGATACTTGTCACTAGCAAAAACTGCCTTTATACAAAGTAACTTTCGAAAATAGTATTACATTTTGAGTGAGAATACACCTATCATCCCTCTTTTAAAAGATTAAGCCGTTTCATTTAAGTTTCAAATATTTAAGCATTCATAGTATGAAAAGTAATGTGCTAGATGCCACCCTTCTTGTTTTTAAAAACTATTTAATCTAGTGAAGAGATTAGGTCACCTCAGCACAAAATAGGGTATGTAAGCAACATAATCTGAGAATTCAATTCTAGTTTGCATAATGTTACCATATATGGGTTACCAACTTTTAAAGAACCTAAATACATTTGCTGAGTACTAAAGCTGCTTGAACTACAGTTTGGGAGAAAAGAACCAGGAAAGATATTGTGTATCAAATGGAGTCATCTCTAGTTTAGGAAGAAGTATGTGTGTTACCTTCTGTTAGATAGTATTAGTAATTTCTTACTGAAGGTGCTCCTCTGTCTTATAAATAGCTCTGTCTTTGGTCTAAGGGGAACCCATGCTAATTAGAATGTGGTCCGTAAACCAGCAATGCATCAAGTGGGAACTTGTTAGGATTGCCAAATCGTGAGCCCCTCCACAGAATAAGTGAAATCAGGACCTGCATTCTCATAAGAATCCAAGTAATTTGTATGCCTGCTGAAGTTTGAGAAACACAGACATAAATAGCCCTCTCCTCCCCTTTCTTATATTACCTTGAATTTCTTTGTTTTAGTGAAAAGGAATAAGCAATACAGAAAAGTTGTGTGTATGCTTGTTTTCATTTCTGTTTGAGACAGAGAGAAGTAAAACCATATTTAGTGTAAAAACCTCTCTTTTCCCCACAGGGGAACCTCCTGAAAAATGTGTATCATTAATTGCCTCCAGTATGAGTTGATGTTTCCAGCTGTGCCACTATCTTAACTATCTAGTCTTTGGCCATGATACTGCTTTTCCCCCTTTGGAAGCAAATTAACCATCTGGAAAATATCCCGATTATTTAAAGATGAATTTGCACATGAAGTGGCATTTTCAAGGGGGTCACTGTACTCTGTACTGTGCTCAGATATACTAGGCATCCACTGTGTATCAGGCATTGCCGTGGCTGCTGGGAGTATAAGATAATCATATCAGGGCCCTGCCTTCAAAGGACTGGCAGCCTAAGAGGCATCATATAGAATAAAATGGTGCTTGCAAGCACCGGAGTCAAATTGTTTACACTCAGATCCCTGCCATCTACCTCCTAGCTGTGTATCCTTAGCCAAGTTACTGAGCTACTCTGAGCCTAAGTTTTGTCACTGTAGAATGAAATTAATAACAGTGTCTTTCTTACAAAGTAGTTGTGAGGATAAAATAATTCATGTGAAGTCTTTATTATACTTTGTGGCATCTAATGAGCACTCAGCATGTGTTATTTACAAGGAAGAGCCAGTATGATTAGAGAAACATTGTAGTAGAAGTATGCATTAAGCTTTCTGGCAATCCTAGAGAAAGGAGCCCAGTCTGTGTTAGAAAGGAATTGTTGTGAAGAGCTTGACAGAAAATGTAACGTTTGAGGTGGATTTTGAAAGATTAGTCATGGTTGCCAGGCAGAGAAAAGACAAAGAGGAAATTTGCTTTGAGGTCAATGTCCACATTCCTTTATGTGGTGGATTATACCATTCAATTTTACTTCTAAATCCCACTGAAAGGTGGTATTGTCATTTCATTTCAATTAAATAAATTAACCTTTTGTGTGGAAACAACTGGTGACTGTGACTAAACACATTTAATTCTATTGAGTGGAGTTGCAGACTTCTTGTGGGACATTAACTTAGATTTCTTTCCAATTGCATTACCACCACCTCTTTTGTAATTATATGAACCAGCTGGATAGGATAATAAATTGTTTCTTAAAATGTACTGGTGTCTCTTTACTAAGAACTGCTTTGCGTATATTGAGTCACATACCAAAGGAGAAAAGGGTATATTCTGGAGCCGCGTGTAGCTGTCATCAGATTGTTATTTCCCAGACTTTGGATGCAGTTTTTATGTTTGGATAGAGATTTCACAAACAAAGTGACAAAATTCTGCAGTTTATCTTCTTATTGTTATAGATGGCTGATATGGCAAAGCATACCTGGCTAGTTTCCCAGATCAGTGCCTTTGTTGCTCAGAGTTTAATAATAAACAATTTAAAATTCTGGTAGAGTTATTTTACTCAGCTGGTAGACTGTCAGTCTTCTTAGGTAGGCTATGGGGTATCCTGTGAGTATTCAGTTTCAGAAAACATTTATAAATTTATAAATATAGAAAAGGACTAGTAGATTAAGTTGTTTTTGGGCAAACAAAGTCATCTACTTTTTAAAGGAACTCAAACTATTACATATTTTTACAGGTGTTTTCAAAATATTTATTTTCTTCAACATTTATTTTAAGTTCCAGGGTACACGTGCAGGTTGTACAGGTTTGTTACACAGGTAAACATGTGCCATGGTAGTTTGCTGCACAGATCAACCCATCTCCAGCATCCATTCGCTATTCTTCCTGATGTTCTCCCTCCCCCAACCCCTCCTAACAGGCTGCATTGTGCGTTGTTCCCCCCAACCCCATGTGTCCATGTATTCTCATCTTTCAGCTCCCATACGTGAGAACATGTGGTGTTTGGGTTTCCGTTCCTACATTAGTTTGCTGAGGATAATGGCTTCCAGCTCCATCCATGTTCCTGCAAAGGACATGATCTCATTTCTTTTTATCGCTGCATAGTATTCCATGGTGTATATATACCACATTTTCTTTATCCAGTCTGGGAATTTGGGTTGATTCCATGTCTTTGCTATTGTGAATAGTGCTGCAATGAACATACACATGCGTTTGTCTTTATAATAGAATGATTTATATTCCTTTGGGTATATACCCAGAAATGGAATTGCTGGGTCAAATGGTATTTCTACCTCTAGATCTTTGAGGAATTGCCACACTGTCTTCCACAATGGATGAACTAATTTACCCTCCCACCAACAGTGTAAAAGTGTTCTTTTTCTCCACAACTTTGCCAGCATCTGTTGTTTCTGGACTTTTCAATAATTTCCATTCTGACTGGCATGAGATGGTATCTCAGTTGTGGTTTTGATTTGCATTTCTCTAATGATCAGTGATGTTGAGCTTTTTTTCATATGTTTGTTGGCCTCATGAATGTCTTCTTTTAAGAAGTGTCTGTTCATGTCCTTTGCCTGCCTGCTTTTTAATGGGGTTATTTATTCTTCTAAATTTGCCTAAGTTCATTGTAGATGCTGGATATTAGACCTTTGTCAGATGAATAGATTACAAACATTTTCTCCCATTCTGTGAGTTGCCTGTTGACTCTGATGCTAGTTTATTTTGCTGTACAGATGCTCTTTAGTTTAATTAGATCCCATTTGTCAATTTATGCTTTTGTTGTAATTGCTTTTGAAATTTTTGTCATGAAATCTGCCCATGCCTATGTCCTGAATGGTATTGCCCAGATTTTCTTCTAGGGTTTTATAGTTTTGGGTTTTACATTTAAGTCTTTAATTCACCTTGAGTTAAATTTTGTATTAGGTGTAAGGAAGGGGTCCAGTTTCAGTTTTCCACATATGGCTAGCCAGTTTTCCCAGCACCATTTATTGAGTAGAAAATCCTTTCCCCATTGCTTGTTTTTGTGAGGTCTGTCGAAGATCAGATAGTTGTAGGCATGTGGTCTTATTTCTGAGTTCTCAATTCTGTTCCATTGGTCTATGTGTCTGTTCTTGTACCAGTACCACGCGATTTTGGTTACTGTAGCTTTGTAGTATAGTTTGAAGTTGGGTAGCGAAGTGCCTTCAGCTTTGTTCTTTTTGCTTAGGATTGTCTTGGCTATTTGGGCTCTTTATTGGTTCCATATGAATTTTAAAATAGTTTATTCTAATTCTGTGAAGAATGTCAATGGTAGCTTAATGGGAATAGCAATGAATCTGTAAATTACTTTGGGCAATATGGACATTTTCACAATACTGATTCTTCCTATCCATGAGCATGGAATGTTTTTCCCATTTGTTTGTGTCCTCTCTGATTTCCTTGAGCAGTGGTTTGTAGTTCTCCTTGAAGAGGTCCTTCATTTCCCTTGTTAGCTGTATTCCTAGGTATTTTATTCTTTTGTAGCAATTGTGAATGGGAGTTGATTTATGATTTGGCTCTCTGCTTGCATGTTGTTGGTGTATAGGAATGCTAGCAGTTTTTGCACATTGATTTTGTATCCTGAGACTTTGCTGAAGTTGCTTATCAGCTTAAGAAGCTTTTGGGATGAAACGATGGGATTTTCTAGATATAGGGTCATGTCATCTGCAAACAGAGGTAATTTGACTTCTCTCCCTATTTGAATACCTTTTATTTATTTCTCTTGCCTGATTGCCCTGGCCAGAGCTTCCAGTACTGTGTTGAACAGGGGTGGTGAAAAAGGGCATCCTTG